>NW_027526361.1:183079545-183784558 GCF_048455015.1 Haemaphysalis longicornis | reverse complement strand
GATAGGTCCCGTATGGCACAGGCTGACAGGTCCTATATTATACACTTGACTCGAGAATTCAAAGTATTGGAATTTTCGGTTAATTGAAACTGATGTGCTGGTCCCGCCAGTTTTGCATGGAATCCAGGGGAAGAAAATTTCTCGGTAATTTGAAGCTGGAAGCCAGTTAACTGCAAGTTATTTCGAATCAGAAGCATCGAGGTGACTGTCCTTTCTTGATAAAATTAAAATTTTTCATTCGCAAGAACACTGCCATGTTCTGCACTGGTGTCTGCGCCATCGCAACTGAGGCAGCCTGGTGTTGATAACGCGGGAGGGCAGTTCAGACTCGCACCAGCACATGCACCTCTCGATAAATTGTCCTTTTTTTCCCGTCGCACCGTGTGCCACGAAAAATTCTTGGCACGTGCGGTCAAGGGCAAGAAAGGAGCGACACCACGGAGCACTAGTTTCAACTTGAGAGTTGAAAGTAGCGCTTTGTGGTGTCGCTCCGTTCCTGCCCTTGTCCGAAAGTGCTATTGTTTTCGCACCCACTCGAGCTTCTGTTCCCGCAGAAGCTCCTTCGATTCCCACTGTTCTTCATCCAAGTGAACGACACGTGTCTATCCACTGGGAGTTAAAACCTGGAAGGACTCGAGCTTTATTCGAGGGGACAAACATGTGGCTGTCCGTCCCGCATTCTCACTGTCTGTGTAACACACCAACCCAAACCCAAACTGCTCGACCATCGAGGACAGTTGGCAGGTCGCATTGAGCCGCGAGACCTGCACGTTTAAACTTCCCGCCAGCGCAACGCGCTTGTCATTGGCAGCGGCATAAAGACTAGCTGTGCATACTTGCCCCCCATGTTCCCACCCCCAACCAGTGCACGCAATAAACCGACAACTGGTGATGGGCGCGTGCTTAGGCGTGAAATACGCTCGCGAAAATGTCGCGTGGAAAGCTTTTCGTGCCGAAAGAGAAATATGGGCTCACCTCGGCCTTCAAAGCGGGCAAGTTCCTCTGGTAACGCCTGATAAGGGCACTACCGACGTTATCAGCCAATTTCGCAGCTTGTGGAAGAGGCGTCGGTGGTGGCGAGAGGAATAGCAGTTGTAACAGAGCTGTCAGTGGGGGTGGGGAGAAGCGCCGCTGCGGCGCCGAGTAAATTCGCTTCACCAGAATGAGAACTGCGGGGTTAGACATGTACTGCTTTGCAGTAAAAAACGAAGCAAAAGCAACTAGTCTGTGTCAAGGCTGGAAGTTGGAGTGACCCTAGAATAACCGTGCAATTGTCACCTCAGTTGCTGCATCAAAGCTCCTGTTCGAAAGCTGTATCAGAATGTCCGCATTGCAGTGCCTGCTCCTAGTGCCGGTACTCTCTCTACACGTGGCTCCGTGCTGCTCATCATAGTGGAGGGTGATAAACGTTTTCCTACCTGTTTCACACCTGGGTACTGTTACGATGTTTCCTTGGGCGAGCACACTCGAAAGAGGTGCGCTTTTAATGTACAGTGGATAAACACAGAACTAGGGAAGCGAGAACCAAGTTTATTTTTTTAACAGAACCAGGAAGATACACGTGGGCCGCCACTTGTGCCAACCACTGTGCGCATGCGTCAAATTTATTTATTTATTCCTGGGAAACTCGATTTCTCTAGGTACCAAGGCAATGCAAGCCCTCTATTGACGATACTGCGCATACGTTGGGCATGCCATTGCAGCGTGAGCTGTAGGCTCCCCGCATAATTTGGCTCTGGCTCTGTCATCGTCCCTATGATCGGCCATGATCTTTCCATTAGTTGCTCCTTTCGATCTTGCACATAACCTTGTTATGTCAACCAGGCATACGTGGAATAGGTAGTAGGCAGATGTAGTCCGGAATTATTCTGTAGTGGGCTTTGAACGCCCGTCCACACGTAATCTGGTACCGTTGGCTATGCGGATTTCTGAACGTGCGCTCTGGTGGACCAAGAAGCGATGAGGTAAATTTAAAATGCTCAGTGGAGCAGATGTCTAACTGCACATCCAATCAAGGGGTTTATCCCATGCATCACTGGCTTTGCTGGGTGGGAAATTTTTTAACGTCGCGTTGTACCCGCATTGAGCGATATCTGATTGGGTTATTTCTTTGGGAATGCGTCGGCACAATTTCCTCCGGGAAGTTTACCGGTTGTACCTTTTTTTTCCCCCCCATTTTTCGGTCTACCGCTGCCCTTGAAGAGGCTAAGACGTTTGTGCTTCTTCCTGGGTCTTCTCGTGCGCGTAGTAAATGCTATTTGTCGTTGCATTGCGTTTCTTTTTTTGTTGCCTCCCTGTTTTTCGAGGAAGAAAAGGTCACGGGCTGAGCTCGCAGCTGCGGCAAGCGCTGTTATTGTCGGCGTGACAATCGAACCGCAGCCGCATTGCACCGCATTTAAGCTTTCTTTTCCTTCATTCCCCCTTCTTGTCTCCTTCTTCGTCTTACGCCGCTCAAACCGTGTCGTCTACTACGGAAGGGCACATCTGCAACAATTGCACCGTGCGCGTCTCTCTCGCGCCCAATGTGCCCTCCCGGCCCTGCGGAGGAGAAGCATGTGTTCGGTGCCATTCAAAGCGGGCTTTGTGTTTTACTTCTCCAGCTTGTCGCTCTCGCGTTCGGGTGGAATTCGTCGTCTTCAGTGTTCTCATAATCGGGGCGGTGGTGACTCAGGCTTGTGCCGTTGTGGTACGACTGGGGAGCTGCTGCTTGTTCTTGTTTTTCTTTTCTGCGGGTATTTGTTTTTCCGAAAGCGTTTCGACATCGGCATCGCTGTCAAGCAGCAATTCATTTTGTGTGTTCAGACAATGAGCGCGGCGTTTCTGTATTTCTGTCTGGCTGTTTCAGGCGGGCTTCGTATGTCTCCTTTGTGGGGTTCTGGGCCCTTCAGCCGTTCTTGCTATTGTGGTTGTTCTTGTCCTTTTTTGAAATGACATTGAACAAATGCTAGTTTTTTTTTTGTTGTGGTTGTTGTGCATTTGTTGGCAGTGTAGCTTTTTTTCGGACTGGCGGATAGGGCGATCGCAGAGTACATAGCAGGGTAGCACTTGCCGTTCACGTCGCTCTTGCGTAAATGCAGCATTGTGCTTCCGTTTTGCTTGCCTTAGCTTTCTGTGTTTTGTTGGCTCGTTGAAGCGACGGTGTTGAGCGGCAACTGTCAGCACGTAATAAAGAAACCACCTTGAACTTGAGCATTTGCCGGGAAAATGTGTCGAAAGGGAGTCTCCAGCCAACGCCGCCTGTATAAACAGTGCCTAACGCGTGAGCGAAAAATGGCCAAACAGCCACTCTCCTGTTGCTCTCTCCTACCCTTCCCCGCTCCGTAGCCTTCCAGCGTGCTTTCGTGTCCGCCAGCCAGCGCCGCTTCTCGGAAACTATGCAAAATAGTGGAAAGTTTGTTTAGCGTTCCCGAGGCGGCGCTCCTACGCCTTCTTGTTTTTCGCCATGCCTGTCTGGCTTGGTCTGTCACTGATAAAACTTCCTTTGTCACGAAGCAAAATCCCTTGCGCTTCCGCAGGCTGATGCCGGCTTTGCGCGCTTATCTACTCGGATCACAGGCCCTGAAATTTTCTGAGTGGGGCATCCCCCCTCTATCCCCTCCGCATTTAGGTATTGTTTTGACCACCCTGTTCGGACTCCGCATCGGTACGTTCTTCTAAAATTGAGGACTGTACTGTAGAAGCGCCCGGACAGCGTGGCGGGATCGCAGCTGCTTATCCTTTTGTTTCCTATAATTTTCTGAAGTTTACAAGCACGTGATATTATTGGAAAGTAATCGTAGAAGTGAGCGCCTGAACAAAAAACGTGCACGCAATTTTTTCTTCTCTAAATACTCCAGAAAGAAAAAATATCAGTAAAATAATGGCTGCCCCATCCGAAAATATCGTTTTTCTGTTAGCTATATGTCTACCCGACAATAAGTATGTTCTTAGACTATTTCAGTCCGCCTCCATCTTTATCTTTGGAAAAATGCAGCAAGTAGGAAGCGAGCGACACGTTGAACGAGATCACCAGTGCGCCACAGAACTAGCGCCCCGTCACGGCTAAGATGTAAGCGAAACGGCCCTTGAAGCCCAACAGGCAAGCTGACAGACACGTCGTAGAAGTGGGTGCAGCGTTCGCGACTCGCGAGCAGTGACGTAAGGCGAGATGTCCGCCGGCACGCGCCACATAGCGGATCAGTGCCTGAACTAAGCGTCCCTACCCTTCCCATTGAAAAGCGCGCGACGCGTCAGGCAATGTTAATACAGGCGGCGTTGCTCCAGCGTAGCTCCTGCACTGATTTGAAGCGATTGACTCAGGTGAAGCAAGCTAACAGAGTCTGCTCTTGGTAACCGGGCACACGTGGGTCGGGTGAAAGTTGGCCTAATTAGTCGAGTTAATGAAGGGTGAGTTAACGAATTGGCTGCAATGCACTTTATTTTCAGGGAAAGACAAAACAAAAAAGAACAATCCTGCGTCGTATTTTTAGTTTTCACTTCGTGGTTGTTTTCTTCGCAAACCAGCGAAGCTTTTTCTCGCTTCTTTCAACCCTCTGTTAACAGAGCTTTTGATAACAGTGTGAAGAACCACTTTGCATGGAAAGTTGTTGTGCTGCCTAAAAGTGCTGTGTAGATGTGTTCAGGCAGCATTTTTTTCCTCGCAGCAGAGTGTAAGTGCGCGTTAATAGGCATAGTTCATAGCATTTAGGATGTGGCTGAAGTTGGTAGAACCTATTTTTAGCTTGAATTTTCAAAATACGCATTTCTTTCGTAGTATTTGTTGTGCAATAAAATTCATCCTAATCATTGCAGTGGGCACTGCCACATTTTGTCATGCCGATACGAGAGCCATACTGGTACAGCTCAAACGTATGTTTGCAGAGGCCATCGTGCTTCTTTAAGTGCTACTTTAAGCATGATTCTTTAAGCATAATTTCAACTTTGAGACCTGCACTCTGTAACACTCTAAGCATTCGTCTGCGGTGCAGTGCCAAGCAATATTTTTTGCACTTTGGGTGTCGTGATGTCTAAGCGCACATGTTTGTGGGCCATTCGATGAATGTATGTTGATCTTAGTTTCAGCAGCATTAGTGCATAGGCCCGCTTGAAGCCTTGAAGGGGTACAATACAGTAGTATTGAGTGTTCCTTGAAATAATGGTAATTAAGAAATGGAGAAAACTCTGGAGCTGCCGTGCTTGGCTCTTGTTCATGTAAGAACTGGTATGGCGCTTTTGTTTTCATCTTGGCTAGCCCTTATTTACTAATGCTTAGCAAGTCTTGTCTCAACCAGTTTTTTCAGAACTCTATCCAGGGAGAGAAGAGTGGAGATTAGCCTGTAAGTCTAACATCACTACTTTTTTGGGGGAGGGGGTCTTGGTATGGCACTGTTTGTGTGGCCCTGTTTAGCTTGTCTGCAGGTCAGCTGCCAAGAGGGTTCCAAATGTGCGCTAGCTCAAAGGGCCAATTGAAATAAACGCCTTTGGTGAGGGTCAGAAAAGGACAGGGAAAGGCCAGCATGCATTTCTTAAAGCCTTGTTGAGGAGGTCAGGGGCACCTCTTTCCAGGCATCTCGGGCACCTGCAAATCAGACTAGCATGCAACGCACCAATCAACGTTTGCCGTATAGGTGGGACTTGACTCTTGCACCAATTGGGAAGTGAGCACCTTTGGCAATGCTTTTGAAGCACCAACGCCAACCAGCTCCCTTTGTGGCCGGTCCGTGGAGGGAACTGTAAGCTCGGTTCCCGGCCGCAGTGGCCGCTTTTTCTGATGGCGGCGAAAAGCAAAAACGCCCCTGTGTACCAGATTTCGGCGCACGTTGAAGATCCCCAGGGGGTCAAAATTAAATCCGGAGCCCTCCACTACGGCGCGCCTCATCGCCTGTGTTGTGTCGGCACGTTAAACCCTACAATCAATCAATCAACTGAAAGCTCAGCATTGCGGCAGGTATCATTTGATTGCCGCTTTCACTAGCAGCGCAAGTGACGATCTCTCTAGCCCAATGTCCCCGGGCACTATCATAGCCTGTCCTGCATCCTACATGTTTTCGCCACGAGTTCCGTTCTGGTGAGTGGTAACACGCTGTAGCTAAAGCCTCTTTCTTACCAGTTCCAAGGGGGACCTCGCAGTCTCTCTCTGGCTCCTTGCGACAGCCCCCAAGCACAGCCACCACCCAGAAGCGGGACTGGGCGATTGTGCTGGTGGTGCCTGTAGTTCTGGTTCGGTGTGCTACGCAAATGAGGACGTCCAGTTAGCACAGGGAGGACTCTTTGCCTTAGTGCTCCCCATTACATGGACGGCTGAGGTTGTCTGGAATGAAGGGTTAGAGGGTCCGTGAACACAAAGTACAACTCTGCTGTTCAGCCTGAAAGAACTGATCTCTGGCAACCTAGCTTCATCCCAGCCACAAAAGAAGACGTTGTTTAATTAACCAGACAAGCACGAGAAGCTGTGTGATGAAGTGGGAGTAGAGGCGCCCCTCCACAACACAATCGCCGAATCTTCTTTCTCGGCAGTGGCTCTGGTCGGGGGCCGCCAATCACACCAAGATTTTCTTTGGCTGGGGAGTCGCCACTGCTTCGTCCGTGTTCCTCAGTATCTCCATTATTTGTTTGGAGCAGTCGTTTTTCAGTGAATCTAGTTTGTACATTGTCTTTTTGGGCCCCCGAGGAAACAAGAAGGGCTGCCTTCTGGGTAGTCTTGTCTTCTGAAGGGAAAAAGTACGGAGCTGAAACCATAGGTAGTGCAAAAAGTAAGCATATAAATTATGTTAGTGAAGACAGAATTAAGAAGTCTTTACTAGTACAAGCAGCAATCCTATGCCTTACAGCTTTGTTCTTTGTAGCGGGTAAGGCTAGCGGGGAGGGATTTTGGTAAACACAAGCGCCGCCTCTTTTGTGTGAAGCATAACTCAGAAAGCGAGAATTTACCAAATTAACTTGATCCATGTTCTTGAATCTGTACGGAATCGCGCAACAAGCCTTATAATTTCCGAGTGCTCCCGTGGTTCCAGCATTTCCGCCCTCAAAACCCAGTTTAACCTTCCCACTCTTGGTTCACGCCGTAGAATCTCGCGTCTTTGTCTTTATCATCAGTTTTTTTTTTCATTCTTTGCCCATAGAAAAGCAGCTCTTCAAGAGAGCCCATCGCATTTCTCTCACCACACATCTTAATGCACTGCATCCTGAGCATGCCTCCCGCACCGCTTTTTTTCAGCAATTGTTTTTTCTGCGCACTGCTCGTGAGTAGAATGACTCTCCTTCTGAAACTGCCATTATCATCGATTCGCAGTGTTTTAAGCGGACTATTGAAGCACACCCATGATGTTTTCTGACATCGTCATGTACCATATGCCGTATTTACGCCCAACCCTTAATGAATGCCCCAAGTAAAGGCCTTTGAGGAGCCGATAAATAATAAATAAATAAATAAATAAATAAGTTTCCGTCATTGCCCCCTAAATAAATTTCCGTCATTGCCCCCCGTTTTTTTTTTTTTTTTTTTTTAGACAAGGCTGTGCATTCTCGCAGTGATGGGAGCTCCCTGGTAATTTCTGACAGGTTATACATTGCATGGACGTTCACAAGCTTGCATGACTGTTTTCTCAGTCCCATTCTTGATAACTAGCACCACGGTGGTGGCGCTTCCGGGACTTGAAATGTCAAAAAAGTTGTGTTGGGCAGGGATAACTGCCGTCTCGTTTGTCATTTTCTACCCGAGGGTTTGTTATTCGTAAATATGTTCTCGGGCGAAACAAGTCATTTAAGGGGGCACACTGGTCTTAAAACAACTTCTTTTAATTTTCAAGTAAACTTCGTGAAACATGTCAGTCTTGCTGTTTTTTCCAACTGATTCCAAATATGCCATTATATTTTCAGTTAGCCAATTAGCTTTTGAGATAATGAGAGATAATCAGACATTTTTAGTCAAGCAATAGACAAAACAGTGTTGGTCATAAAACTAATCTTTACATTTGCCAATACTATTAACCCTGGTGAATGCAATAATCGAAGGAGTTTCTTGATGCATCGCTTGGAACTAATTTTACAGCCCATTAAACTTTGGCGGCACCAGTGGCAAGGAACCATTTTGGATGGCCATTTCAAACACGGAAGCTTAATTAATGAGGTTTAAAATTAGTTCCAAACGATGCATCAAAAAACTGCTTCGATTACTGCACTCACCAAAGTTCATAGTATTGGAAAATCTTTATTACAGTTTCATGACGAATACTGTTTTGCGTATATTTTGACCAAAAATGGCTAATTATCTCAATTATCTTGGGAACTAATTGACCAACTGAAAAAATAATGCCATATTTGAAATCAGTGGGAAAAGATAAGCAAGGCTGGCAAGTTTCACAGAGTTTACTTGAAAATTAAAAGAAGTTGTTCTATGACCAGTGTCCCCCCTTAAGATAAAAGTCAGTGATGGGAAGCGGGATCTGCTTCTGAAAGGTTGGCAACGTTGTCGTGGTTCGGGATAACCATTGGCGAGGCTGTCATCATCAACTGCGCAGTCACCGATCAGTTTTCAGTACGGCCCGACAATTTGGACGTGTTTGCAGAGGCAGTCTAGCAGCATATGTAGGGGCTTTCTTGGACTCGATTTCCAGCATTGCTCAATTAATCGAACATGTTTGCCATTCGTATTAGGTTTGCGAAACAAATCATCGATTGCGCCAATTAATCTTCGGCGAAGTCAGTCTGCTGCCGAAATTCAGCGAAACACACAATACTGCCGTTTCGAAGCACTTGCATTAATTTGTTTAAAAGAAAAGGGAAAAATGTTAGCGGGTAGAAAATGCTACAGGGGCAAATACGCCCACCCACCCTATGAGGTTGGACAATGCAAGAGAGCATCACTTCTCGTTGAGTTGTTGAAGCGTTGGTATGTGTTCGAATCGCTATCAGTGGCAATGCATGCATCGGCCATTAGCCTCTGACGGTTTGTGGGTTGGTGTGTTGACGTCGTAAACAAATTGGGAGCTGTGAATTGACTGTGAGCGTCTCACGGGAGAAGGCATTGTCTTTTAGTGGAGTACATGTGAATCATGCGTGGATGTATTGATGTTGCAGCCAAATAGAAATTGGCGAATTGGATGCACGTAAATTGTGAGCGATGCTCATGCAAGAAAAAATGAAAACGTGCTTGCAACTTGTTAAACCCACTGAAAATTCGAGCTACGGCATCTTAAAATGTGCGTATTTGCTACATGTCGTGGGAGATAATTATTAGGTAAGTTCTAATGTGTGCCGCGCGAGTGAAGTTTCTGTGATTACTTTTATTTTATTGCTTTTGTAATTCTGGACTCCTGGGTGTGTTTTTGTCTGTCCCTACGAAGGGTTTCGCAGAACCCTTTTCATTCATTAACTTACCCATTCTCGGGAAGAATTCTTCCATCTCCCAAAACACTCAAATCAGTGCAGGAATTTCAGCTGTAGAAGGGTGTTTGAAGGGTGAATGCAGCACTCTTTGACTGGAGTCTACAAAATTTGCAGCTCAGTGTACTCAAGGCCGCTGCAACAGAAAAGACGAGACGTTTTTGTGTGTGCGTGCACGCGATGACTTTTCTTTTTTTTCCCTTCCATTGTGCGCACAGCCAACTACGGCGAGCCGCATTTTGTCGAATCTGTCTTCTTTTTCCTCTGCCTGCGCTTAATAGCATCTTTTTGAAAAGCCTTAGGTCAAAGTTCAGCTCACAGGCTGCAGCCTAATGGCAGTTCGCGCGGCAGTCGTCAGTCGCGCCGCTCGCATTCGAACAGTGGCGTCGTCTTTTTTTGCCGGAGGAAAATGCCGACCGCGTCGGGGGACCCCGGCCGCCAGATGTCTTTCATCCTAGATCGAATGAGGCTGGGATTTGCAGGTGTAGTATGTGGGAGGAGCATGCCTGGTGTTGTTGTACGGCACTTCCATCGCTACGCGTAATTACTGCGATACGCTCGAACGACGTGCAATGCCTGAGAAGCCTCCGTGCTGTTGTTACTCCTGGTGCTGTCGTGGGACAAGCGCAAAATGCGGGGCGGTTTTGCAACGCGGTTTTAAATTCGGCGGCATGTGTGCGACCATCGCTGGGATTCTACTTTTTCCCGCTCTTGTTGGTGATGCTGCAAAGGTTGTGAGTGAGAGAAGTGTGTGGAAAGGGGGTGTGAGGATTCTCCCACAATGCTCTTTCCGTGCTCTCGTCTCAAGAAGGTCCCCATGACAATACTCGCCCTTCTTTCTTCTCCGTTTAAAAGCAGCTGCAGGCAATCCATCATGCCCTGTAATGCTGTCGTGCCTGGAGTTGCAACCTTGGGATAGTGGAAGAGTACGGCAAATTTTTCATGCGTGCTACAATAGGTCACTCGAGGGGAGAAAAAAAAAAAAGTCACTACATTAGTGCCAGCATGCAGGGCGCTTGTTTTTTTTTCGATGACGTTAAATGCTTTGACAACGGGGGACAACTCCAAGGCTGCTTGTGTTTTCTGTGTAGACAAAATGGCAGGCGCCTTAGATGGCACAATGCTCCTTTTTGGGCGCTGTTTTTTTACAGATGTATTGTGAATTCTTATGTGCACTCATTTGAATTGTATAAGACTTTATGGAACATTTTGGGAACAATTTGTGTTTTTATGTACCTACGAACAATGTTGTTTGAGTGGTCATGCGATATGTAATGCAGTGTGTTGCGAGCAGTGGATTTAAAAAATTGTTTTATGGCTCCGAGCTCTGTGTGTTGTGACATAAGAGTTTCATTTTCAGAGCGGTATTTCAGAGGTTGCCGTTAAACGTGAAAAGGATGGAACATGGGACAAAATGCCATTCAGCGCCATGTGCCTGCATTTCACGTGACCTTTTATAAGTGCAAATTGGTTCTTAGATGCGTATGTTGCATGCGCAGTTGTTGCCAGAACTTTTGACGCATTTGGGCTTAGCTGCCTCAAATAAAAAAAAAAAAAAAAAAAGGTCACGCAAGGCATCTAGCTAACCTATCCTAAGACTCAGTATGACAAACAATGCAGTAAAGAACAAACATAGGTTTTGTCTGACCGTCGATCGTCAAATGTTTTGTAGGGATGGGCGAATATAGATTTTGAGGTTCGAAGCGAATTCGAAGGGAATAGTGATTTGGTCGAATAATTTCGAATCGAATAGTTCGAATAGTACACATTGCAAATCACAAAGACAAATGAGCAACTTGTGACCTGACTAATGTACACAATTTTTTCTAATAATTAGAACTCGCGTAGGCACAGCATTGTGTAAAACTATTACCGGTTGAACATTTATTGCAAAATCTTACACACAGCTTTCCTTTGCTGTATTCACAAGTTTTCATGAAGAAATGCCTGTTGCGCCACATGCTCTAGGTGCCGCAGTTTCCGCCGGCTGCTCATTCACAAGTTTAAGCTCCGCTAAAAAAAGAAGTATTGTAGCCACTAGTATCCTCGGCCGTAGCCAAGCAAAGCGCAAGTGGCTGGCCGCCATTTTGAATAGGCTCGCTTAGTGCGGCGTACTGCCGCACTGAGCGAGCCTATTCAAAATGGCGGCATGCCTATTCAAAATGGCGGCCTGTACAAGTCTGCTGGCTTGGTGCCGCTATGTTCGGAGCGGTGTCGTTTCAGTTCCGCCTTTTTTTTTAACCTAAAGTGTGCTGGCAACCAAGAGCTTCGTCGAACCTCTAGGCAAGGCAGCAACTCGCCAGTGCCGGCACTGATAATAGAAATGTCCGCGTTGGTGGGTCTTGAGCCAAGCCTGGGGTAACTCTAGGAAAGCTTGACCGAAAAGCTTGGCTTTTAGCTGCCTATTCGGGAGCATCGAATAATTCAAAAATATCGAATTTCTGCATTCGGATCGCAGCGAATAACGAATAGAGAGCTATTCGATCGAATATTCAACAATACCGAATATTCGCCCATCCCTGATGTTTTGTCTTTGCTCCCGCTTCAGGGTTCAGCTGGAGTATTTTTCCATGCAGCAATGTGCGTGCTGGCCTCAAGTTGTGCCGCAAAAATCTGTGTGTGCAGAGTGAGAGGGTCAACAGCTGAGTAGTAAACGCTGCTTGTAGTATTGTGAGTCACGTTGATGAGCCATTCTGCTGCCAAGATAGCTGGTGCAGTCACAGAACCGGTGCAATCGCATTTGCAATCATAGCTGACGTCTGCAATCAGTGATATGCCAGGTTTGCTGTCACCCTTGGGGAGCCGTGTGTTGTAGTTCAAAGTCCCCTGATTGTTGTGCAATGAAAGAGGGTGGTGTTGTTGTTTTTCTCTCTTTTTTTCTTTTGCTTTTTGCTGTGGGGGAAAATTGCGCCATGTGTTCTCTGCAATGCGGGGTAAACAGGCGTACATTCACTGTTTCAAACGTTGCGTGGTGAGAGAAGCGGTTGGACTTGTGGAGCTGATGAGGCTGAAATTTCCGTGATTCCACGGTGAGCCTGTGAAGCAGAAACTTGTTGCAGTGCGGCTGTCATCACATTGGTAACGGTTCAGGGCAGGAAAACTAGTGAAGCGGGCCAGTCTGAACAGGTCTGCAAGGTCGATATCAACATGTGCGGGTAAAATTGCAGGAATATGATGGAAGTTTGGGTTTTTTTTTTTTTGTTGGTATACGTATTTCCACCGAGTCACTACTGTTTGCATGTTTGTAATCGGGCATGGCACATGACTTGGGCATGTTAAGGGATCTTGCTTGCAAAATCAGCACCGTAGCTTCTACTGAAACGCATCAAGTTTTTTTGTATCGTTCATTTGATCAGCACGGCCTTCGTGTAACATAATAGAATCTAATTATTGTGGAGTGATCCAGAATGTGCAGATTGCACCCGGTGGCAGGTGTTCTAACCGGCCTGCGAGATGTCAGCGCACTGCACTGGGTTTGGTTTTTCCCTCTCACAGGGGACGTTCTCCAGCCGTGAATTGTTTGTGGGGGCTCTTGCTTGCATTCTGGGTTGACAGTGACGGACGAACCGATTTTCAGGTTGGAGTGATGGCAAGCAGATCCCAGTGTTCCCGTGGCACTCGCTGGTGCCGTTCCTGGGCACCCACCCGTCGCCACCCAGCAGCGCCCCGCCCACTGTGACCACCGCCCCCGTGCCACCAGACGCCCAGCAGGCCAGCGGCGGTAAGGGTGGCCAGTAACGGTGGCAATGACGTGGCTGGCAGCCTTGCAGACCCTGCAATACGTTGCGAGGCGGCTCGGTGCATTTTCCACTTACTTGCTGATAGGAAGTTTTAAGGTCATTCGTTGCAGCTAACTTGCAAGGAATAGAAGGCATGTTTACTGGTTGGCCATGCACTTTTGTAGCTTTCTCTTTAAAGGGACAGTGAAGGCAAATAGCAAGTTGGGCTCTGAAGAAAATTCAACTGTCCCGAAACCTGTCGGCGTTTATTCGGCGGCGAAGGATGTTTTAATTGCCGAGAAATTAGCAATTGAGAAACGCATTTCATTTCTCGCGCCATTTCATGACGTTTCGCATGGAGTCAAAGGTTGCCAGAGTGAGACGGCGTTGTGGTCTAGAAGGTAAATTAAAACCTAGCAAGCGAACCATCGCGGCCACAGGAGCCACTGGTCACGCACTCTGCGCGTGCGACAGAACAATTTGCTCGCCCCACAGTTCCGTTACCTGCCACTCTCTGTGCATCAACCTTGGTGCCGTTTGGGACGCCACATGGTGGTTAAGCGATGTGATTGTGCCGCTCGGCCTTTTTACTTCACCTAAAAACGTCTATCGGACAGCGCAACCGTAGCAAGAACGACGACAGGGGAGCTCTTTTGATTTGCATTCTCGTTACGGATAGTCGGGTTTTAGTCTCTTCAATACACTTGGCTCAGCAATGTTGTGCCGTTGGTTAGTTCAACTTGAAACAGCGTCCGACACTAAATGTTTTCCGTCACGATGTGGTAATGCTTATTGCGCCATCTGTCGAATGCCTTGCGAAGCAAGTTGCCTACTAGCCCATCTGCCAGTAGTGTGCCTACAGCTTTTTCGAGCGCCCAGACCACTACTAATAAACACCTTGGCGCCAGTATCGAATGAAAAACGTGCATAACATGGTAGAAATATACGCACCGTAGTGAAAGCATAGCAGCACACAACGCCCCCATCCAAAAGACCCAGTTTTGACACGCACATTTTATTGAACTTCCAGACATTCAAGAAATGGTTTCAAACAAACGCGTTGTCACGGCATGCGCTTTGGACGCCAAAGTGCTAAATTAACAGGCGATCGATTCTCTCCTGTTTGCCATAAGGGTATCATTCTCTTCTTGTGATTTACGGGGGCCAAGAAGGTTTTCAAAAAAACTCGCACACATTCTAGATACCCGCTGCAGGGTTAGAGCACACTGCTGAATTTCATCGCGAAGCGAACGCGACCACACTACACACACAGCTTGGGCCGCCGGCCTGCGTGAAAAACTTCGTCCGGGCAGACAGTGATACGTAAGGGAGCAAAGAACTTGTTCTATTAGGCGCAGATAACTGCGCACAGAAGAGCGGAACCGTGAAAGGCCGACTCGCTACTTGCTGCCATGATGTAAACAAGGAGATAATAACAGGCGTGTGACTTCGCCAAACCTGCAATAACCATCGCAACCGCCACTGGCATTGCGGCTTGGCAGCTTGCGAATGTCAGCATGGCTTGAATTCATCACCAGCCTATCTACGCCCACTGCAGGGCAAAGGCCTCTCCCATTAATCTTCAACTACCCCGGTCCTGCGCTAACTGCGACCAATTTATCCCTGCAAATGTCTTGATCTCATCTGCCCATCTAACTTTCTGCCGCCCCCTGCCACGCTTGCCTTCTCTAGGGATCCACTCTGTTACCCTTAATGACCAACGGTTATCTTGACTTCGCACTACATGCTCTGCCCACGCCCATTTCTTCTTCTTAATTTCAACTAATATGTCCTTAACACGTGTTTGTTCCCTGACCCACTCCGCTCTCTTTTTGTCCCTTAATGTTGCGTCTATCATCGTCTGCTCCATTGCCCGCTAAATGTATGCTTTTTCTGTCTACGTAGTGTGTGATGTGTTGCTTGAGAAGTAGCTTTGGTGCAGCTTTTCCAGTATCAAATGTGCGGGCAATCCGTGAGGATTTTATTTTTTCTTTTCTGGCGGGCTGAAAGCATTACGTGCACACTTATGAAAGTGAACATGCAAAGAAAGACTTTGCGTGTTTCTTTGAGAGCTTGTGTGCGCGGTTATCGTTCTGTTGTCCACCACGTGACTCTTGGCCCATCTGCTCAGTCGCCGTTGATGTCATCTCTACTGGGCGGCTGATAGCGTGATTTTTAAATACTATTTACGCAAGTATTTTTAAGGTACTGACCCAGAGAGTGGTGTATTCGTTTTCTGCAGATGCCGACCTATCTATTTAGACCAGTTTCGGTTTGGTCCTCAGTGTCCCTTTAATCTCCCAAGAGAAGAGGGTGGCTCAAGCCAGGCAGTCTGGCTGGAGCTAAAGATTGGAAGTTTGCTGTGGAACCTGTTCTTAGCTGCCTAAAAGTGTGTGAGGCAGAAAGAAAAACAAACAGACAAAGGGCCTTATTTATAGGTTTCTATGAGCATGTGGTGTCGTGCTAAGCTTTTGTTGGCATACATATTAAGGGGACTCACCTTACTTCCTTACTGGAATAAAAATTAAGCAAGAAACACATCTTCGTTCACCTTGTTTTCACGGGATGGCAGCGGAGGACTAGCAAGGGAGTTTTTTTATTTCGGTACAGAAGTGACATATTCCCAAAATAAGCAAACTATGTGGTTGTGAGTGCTTCTATTCATTTGTAAAACTGTTCGTATTGGTGCACGATGGTTTTTAAGCCCGTGGGTCATGACATAGCAAGCCCCGTAGGAGTGTTGACAGGCGAGTCCCCCTTAACAGCCACCTCTCTATCGAAGGATCTGGCTGAGCACACCCTTAAACCTCTTCTGTGCAACTGATAAGAAAAGCAAGGAGCAAAAAAAAAGAAGTCTGTTAGTTTTGTCAGAAAAGGATTGAGAGAAGTGTGCTTACAGGGAAAGGCCAAATTGAACAGGATGTGCACGATTGCAGGTCCGGTAACTAAACTTCCAAAGGACGTGAAAAACACTTGCGTGAGCTGACTTTGCCATTGGTCTGTGGATTTGTTGTGCATTGTGTTGTCTCAACGATTATGGCCCCCCACAGGGAACGACCCGGAGGAGGGGGATGACGACGTGTTTGACTCGACCGACTCCCCGACGGCGATTGTGGTGCCCTCGGCCAAGCGGAGGACGCAGTCGCTGGGGGCGCTGCCCAAGGACGACCCCAAGAGCCCACGCAAGGTCACTGATCCCTTACTCTTCTGTCGAGCAGAGATTCTATGACCAGTGACCGCTCACAAACGACAGTTCTGGCATCGCGTCTGGCTGCTGTTTTCTTCAGGCTGACAACCACCTGCAGTAGTAATTGGCGTTTAGGAAATGCCTCTCTAAAGGCACATTCCCACTGGCGATTTGCCTCGTCGCGTGACGTCGCGCGTCGCGCGATGAGGCCTTGAGGTGGTGTTTGCACTTGCGATGAGCGATGATGCGACTGCGTTCAGCGCAGCTGCTTCCTTACTTGTACGACCTCGTTGGTGTGTCAACCATTCGCAGTCAAAGAAAATGATGTTACGCGACAAAAGCAGGTAGAAATCAAACTAAAACACATGCTACTAACCTGGAGCAATGCCGAAAGCATTTGCGGGTTGCGGGAGGAGCAGAAAATAACAAACTCAAGAAGGCTCTTTTCAACATATTATTGCACGAAGAAATGCACACACTTGCTTTCACGCCACAACACTCGCATCACGGCTCACAAATGTCGCTTCTTTTCACAGGCGCAAAGTTCTGACGCCTCCGAACTCTACACGTGTTTACCAGTCACCGATAGAACGAAGAGGCTGCAAGTCAACCTACCATCTCGCTGTCCACCTAGCTCGCTTACTTACTTACTTACTTGCACCTAGCTTGATTACTTGCTTTTACAATCCAAACACGCTTCTCCACACTGATGAGTTCCACGCTATTTGTTGATTAGTGCACGCGTACGCTGAAGCCACTGACCAAAGAACCGATGCACACGGGAAGTTGCTTGCCGGCCCGACCCGGCGGGTACAGCGATAGCGGGCCAAGCGCCTGGCTGAGCGAGCCAGCGGCGGTGGCGGCTCGTCCTCGCCCGCCCGCCCGCAGCATTTGCATACCGGATGTAAACAAACGTTCCGTTTCCGGCTACGTCAGCCTACTCCGCGGCCGTGATTGGCTTACCGGTTTTGCGGGGCCGTCGCGCGACGAGGGCATTCGGACCGAGAGCGATCTGCTCTGCCGTCGCAAAGCGACGAAAAGTGACGGCCAGCTCGTCGCTTTGCGACGTCGCTTTTCGTCGCACGACGAGGCGAATCGCCAGTGGGAATGTGCCTTAAATGTTCCCGCCGTGACAGTCGGGTCAAAATGGTGTGAGTTGAGCGTTAGTCCAGGTTCCTGTGCTACGGCCTGCCTGACAGTGCAGTGGTTCTGTTGCGCAGCAGCTACGACCGTCTAGGGCCGGTCGTAGTTGTCTGTCAGTACCGCACCCTTTTCGAGCTAGCCCTGCTTCGCTTCCACCTCGCCTAAGAGGTGCGGTGCATTGAGTCTGTCGTCGCCTCCCTCCCTGCCCCTGTCAAAAGCAGGTCGGCAAGGAGAAGGAGCACATCCGGCGGCCGATGAACGCCTTCATGATCTTCAGCAAGCGGCACCGGGCCCTGGTGCACAAGCGGCACCCGAACCAGGACAACCGCACCGTCAGCAAGATCCTGGGCGAGTGGTGGTACGCACTCAACCCCTCCGAGAAGCAGCAGTACCACGACCTCGCCTTCAAGGTACTGCCTCTGCTGATGCCACCCTGCCTCCGCTGTGCCGGAAAGGGGTGCGCAGTCTCTTTTTCTGGATGGTGGCGCACAGTGGGAGGCTAATCCTTCGTCAGTTGATGTTGCTACCTGATGATACTCCGCGGTTCCCAAGCCTCCTTTACCGTGTCAAAAAAGCCTGAACGGAACAACAGTGTAAATGCGCCTCTTGCACGCGGTTCGTGCGCTTCGGCATTGCGCAGGCAACTTTTTCACGCCAGCGTCGGCGATTCCACACGCGTGGCAGCTTCTACTGCTTTTAAGTTCTACCAGTTCTACCTCGGTATGATGAGCGCGGCAGTGGGAGGAGCCTGACGACTTGCCCCGATGGGGAGGCGCACTCTTCATGGTGGCCGCCGGAGATGTTTAGGCTTACCACGGTGGCGGATGTTTGATTGGCGCTTTCCCTAGCGGCACGGATAATGCTTTATAGTGTCGTTTTCAACCACATTATAAGCTCCTTTCCTGCACAAGCGTCTTCGTTTGTGCCTTCAGTAATATCTCAGAGCGGTTAGGAGCGGTCGCTGGAGCTACATGCACCTCTTCGCGGCTGGTGACGTTGCCGCCGCCAGTCGCATAATGCGCAGCATGCGGGTGGTATTCGTGGCAGCATTAGCGCGGCGCATTTTCGCGAGCAGAAAACGCCCCATGCGCCCACACTTTTAGACCATAACCATCAGAACGAGGGTGCAAAGCTGTACCCACCTCGTAGCACCCCCGATTTCTCGTTTCTCTTGCCGTTATTAGCGGTAGACGGTTCAACTTCAATTCTGAGTCGACCCTCCAACATTGGGTTGCCAAATTTGAAAAAAGGGGTCGACCTACAATCGTGTAAATACGGAGTGAAGTCGGACTTGGGGCAGTTTGGGTGGTGAAAGGTTCACTAGGGAGCACGGGAATCATTGGGAGGTGTGTGACACTCGGCAATTTGATTGCTTCACTTTCTGATTGCTGTTAGTTGTCCTGCTAATTAGTTCACAGAGTGCAGCAAAGTTTGGCTTGTGACAACTGTGCCAGGTCCTTTTGTAGCGACACATTTGTGTGAAGCCAAGACCACAGTTTCTTGAGACTCTGCAGTTTCCTTTGACCAGTGTCACAGCTGTCATCCTGTCTTGACTTCTAAAGATGTCGCCAAGTGTTGCAGAAAATGTACACGAGGAACAGATGATGCGTGTCTTTTTGCGGGAGATCGCAGGTTTTTGTCTTCTGGGTTGCCCCAACCCCCGCCTGCTCCCCCGGAATCTTCCAGGAGCAAGATGATGTTTGTGTTTGCGTGAGAGGCCGCAGGTCTTCTGTCTGCTGAGGGTTAATTGCGTGTGCAGGTGAAGGAGGCGCACTTCAAGGCGCACCCGGACTGGAAGTGGTGCAGTCGGGATCGCAAGAAGTCCTCCACCTCTGGCTGCAAGGACCTGGTGCGCAAGTGCCTCAGCACCTCTGACGACCTGGCTGCCCACCTGGCCTCTGTGGGGGAGGGGGACAGCAGCGGAGGAGGAGGGGGAGGAGGCGGCACTGCCAGCAATGGTGGGTGGCAGCGCCATTGTGGGTCCGCTTGTCTGTGCAAGGGTGTCGGGGATAGTGATGGTGTTCTACCACAGCATGGTGTTTGTTTGCAAAAGGACTCAGCATCCGCAGGTTATCTTGTAGAATCTGTAATTTTTAAATGAATACAGTGTAGATTGCTTGTAAAGTATGCTGCGGGAGCCACGACAATCTGCACTATAAACAAAACATGCGCGAATCCGACCACATCGCAACCTACGTTTCAATCATTCTTTGTTTGTCATCACTCGACCGAACACTACTTAAAAACAGAAGCGCGGTCTTTATTTTGTATTTTTTTCCTGCATCAGACGCTGCTCCACGGTCTTACAAACTGCCACGGTGGATTTTATACTTTGTGTTAATGTTTTAAAGGATCTGCGTTTTTTAGCGTTTAGAAAAACAAATGCCACAGGTAAGTAAAAGCTTGGCGTATGTTGGCAAGCCAACGTGATAAAGGAAGTCGGATTTTAAAAAATTTTTTTTCATCCGCGCCTTGAGTTTGCAATGCCTCTGTTCGAATTTGTGAAATTTCAAAAGTTTACACGTGCTTTTTTGGTGCGTATACAGACGCAGCTTAATCAGGCACACACAGAAAACAGTGACAGTTATTGTTTCACAGAACCGGCTTCATCATTAAACTCCTCTATTGAAATGTGTACCGTGACCTTCGTTTGTAAGTGACGTGCATCAATTCAGCTTTGTTATACCTTTCAAAAGGGCATTAAGTGTAACTGTCTTGCTACACAACACCGGCTGCATGAGCACAGCAATCACGGCACACGCTAAAGGTTATGTTTCTGAAGACAGGATACGAAAGGCCAGATTTTGATTTGCATATGGGGTGAGCTTAGATTATCTTTTGTCCATAGTAAAATGAAAGGCACTGGCTATGTTACAGGTTTAAAAGTTTAGCCAACTAAAAAAGAAAAAAAAAGACTGTCCTTGAGGGGGATTTGAATCGCGGTATTTTGCGTAGGAGTCGAGTACTGTATCCGTTGCGCCACGATGGATGGGTAACGCTTGCAGCGCTCCTAAACGGTTCGACCGCTTTTTTTTTGCCTCACTTTTAATACCTGGGCCCTATGGGCGTTTGAACCACTCTTATCTTCTAGTTCACTCTAACAACGCTCTGAATGGGGCTTAGCTTGTCTTGGCTCCACATGTAGTCAAGATGTAGGCCTGATGTCAATGGCAGTGCGGCTTGCCTAATGAAAGCGAAAATTGAACGCAGTTTTGATATTCGTTCCCCCTGAATACTTCGAAATATCGAAATTTTAAATTCGAGTCAAACCGAATTCGAATATTCGTTCGAATATTCGAAGTGCCCGAATATTCGCACAAGCCTACCAGAAAGCTTTATTTTTTTTTTACCTGCCGCGGTGGCTCAATGGCTAAGGCGTTGCGCTGCTGAGCACGAGGTCGCGGGTTCGATTCCCGGCCGCGGCGGCCGCTTTTCTGATGGAGGCGAAAAGCAAAAACGCCCATGTGTACGAGATTTCGGCGCACGATAAAGATCCCCAGGTGGTCAAAATTAATCCGGAGCCCTCCACTACGGCGCGCCTACGGCGCGCCTCATCGCCTGCGTTGCGTCGGCGCGTTGAACCCCAGAATGAAGCTTTATTTTTACTGTTATAATGCTCAAAATAGGGGGACTTGTGTAGTTCTTTAATTTTGATGGTAGATATACATTTTTTTTTGTGTGTAAAACTGATATATTCAAATTTATTCCCCCCTTTTTATTTGGTTTTGTAACCGCTCATGTAAAAAACTGCTGGAGGGATGCAGCTGAACAAGGTAGCAGTAAACTGTGCACATGTCAAGGAGTGCAACAAGACGTAACACCATCATTCTATCTGGTCTTTAGCAGAAGTTACGACCGTTTCGTAACTTTCGATGATTATTTCCCCCCGTGTGAAGGCTGTGCAGGCGTGCTGCCGGCGTGTAGAAAGAACAAATTCTATACATGCCATACTGGTCAAAGTACCCGCTTTACGCTCATATTTCCCCTTTGGTCATTGAAACAGCTGATACGAAATAATATGATGACGGACAGCTGTGAAATCGAAAGTTAGACCAGTTGGACTGCACACAGCCACAGGCAGATTGCACACAATGGATGGGGAACAACTTGAGGCATTTCTTACCTTTTTCATCTAATGGAACGGGAACGATGCATGTGTGGGAATAATAAAAAAAAACCCGAGTTTTTTTATTACGTAAAAAAAAACTGACGAGGGCAGACTTGCCTCGAGGTGTACCACTTTGCGTATTCGATAGAGCTGTTGTTCAATCTCACCGGAGGCGCGTTTATCGGCAGCGGCCTTGTTTTTGACAATAGAGCAGACCATCTGCTTAGACAGGCCTCTACTTGTGGCAATGTCGACCTGTTTTTCCCTGTGTTCGACAGCGTTAATTATGCTCGGTTTATCCGACACTGAAATCGGCTACCCTGCCGCTCATGCCGCTGGTCACACACAACCAAAAAAAAAAAGCCACTGGCACTGGCATGGCTTGGCTGCGCCAACAACCCGACTGCCAGCAATGTTGCCAGACATAAGTTTTCTTGCTAGACTAAACAAAGAAGAAGCATATCGAGTGCCGGACCCGCGAAAGTCCGCTACAAACATTCAGTCGAAACAATTTTCGCCTAAAATGTAGTCTGTTGTAGCCGATAGTCTGCTCTAGCCGGGTCGGTTATGAGCAAAGTGGACTCCATTTAAAATGCATGGAAGCCAGACAAACGAACAGAGATGGTCTGTTGTAACCAAAAGTTCTTTGTTTCCGGATCCGCTGTAATGAGTGTAGACTGTATTCTTGTCAGCAATATACAGGGGTGAGACAGCTGCGCATATTGTGCAGTTTTGATACAAATTTGTTTTCGTGCGCCAGGCTGCTCCAAAAGCTTGAAAATTGCAAAAATTGCACCAAACTGCTCCAAAACAGTCTGAGAGCCAAGGATTTTAACGTTCCCGTCAGTTTCACTGGGGGAAAATGCTTAGTGGCGGCATAATTTTCCAGCACCCCCAAGGTGATGCTGTATGTAAAGGTTTAATTGATTGATCATTCAAAAAAAGAAAAACCCACATAAAATTGTCCCCGAGATGGTTTTAAATGCAGAGCATTTCAGTAACTCACAATGTCACCTGCGTTGACGTCCGTAGTCCGCACCGCACCCCTCCCTACTATATAAAAAAAAAAAATACTATCCGGCGCCCGGTTTCGATCCCTCGACCCTGCGGGCGGAACGCAATATACATGGTGCTCTACCCACTGCGCCACAAAGCCGACACAGAATGGAACTACGAACGCGCCTTATATCGTTGACTCATTCAAATTGCTGCTGATGAGCGCTCTCTCGTCAGCAGTTGCCACAAGTGCAACAACATTAACGTAATGCAAACTACTTAACGTCGTGCGCCCCCGGAAATGCTCTGATCGTGCCCCTCGCGAGGGGGATGTTTGACTGCGTCTTCTCTCGGTCGCGGGACCCGTGGCGCCATCTGGCGGAGGCGCGGCACAACTCGTAGCACTTTTTTTGAAAAAGCGCCTCGAAAGCGCGGCAAATATGAAATAGGGGTGATGCGCTTTCGAGGCAATCCGCCGACGCGGCTGCTTTGTGTACAGACTCGGCGGCGAGCGTCCCGGGATTCTGGTGTTTCCGAATGTCACAGTGTCGGGTTGCGGAAGTTAAATTCTGTGAGTTTTTTTAAGTTTTCCTATCGAAAACCATTGCAAAGTCTTGTAGAAAAAATACTTATGTTTACTGAGGTGCTAAACTACTTGTGTGAGTTAATGAAAAAACAGAAATTTTCGGAGCTCTGTATTTCCGGAACGACATTACTGGGCGATCATGGTGTGGGGAAGATGGGAAAACATGGCCTCCGGCCGAGGAAGTTGCTCGTGGTTCAGGCAGAGTGCTCTTCGCCAATTTCTACCATGGTTTTGGTTAGGGGATGGCTGGGATTACATTTAGTCATTTGATGTGTTGCGGGAAGTTGCGCGACTCGAAAGACGGGAGTTCGGCAAAAACAATGTGGTTGCCGCGAATTCGCCGTGTCTCGGCCTTGAGTGTGAGGCGGGGTGTGTGCTTGAAGTGAAATTTCAGACTCATGGCGGTGTTATAAAATGCCAAGTTATTGCTGCCTTTGACAGCGAGCGAGCGGCGGGAATGGGACGATTAGTGGCGGCGCAGGCTACACCGCCGTAAAATGTTCAAGCAGTGTCCGATAGCGGGACAGGCTATTATTGCACGCTAGTAATAATGGTTAACCTATCTAAAGTGAAATCTAATTCCAAGCAGGAGGTGGCTAAACATACCGCCGTTACTCAAATTACGATCGTAGTGAACGCGCACCTTGGGGTTTGAAATGAGAGGGGCGACGACTGTCACCTCGCTTTGCGCAACTTTTGCCGTGGCTCTACACTTGGGCGTAAAGCCGAGTCTGGGATAACAAAAATAATAATTTCGCCATTCACTTGATAATAAAAATGCCTTACCATTGCTTAGTTTTTCAATTCGATATTTTCAACGGTGCTCCACGCTACCTATGCATTGAGCCTAAGAATTTAAAAATGGTTTGTAAAAAGGTAGCGCAGTTCGTACCTTGTGATACTCTGTTAGAACAAACTATTGAAAGGCTGTTTCAGTGATAGGTACATTCAAAATTGATTAAAAAATGCACTCCCCCCCCCCCCCCCCCCCCCCTTTGAGTTGCCAAAAAAATTTTTTTGGCTCCTAAGGTGACATAATAAATGCCGTTCTTCTGCTCCAAATCAAGGTTCTTCTGCTCCAAAATCGTGATTTCGCTGCTCCAGAAACTGCTCCCAAATGTGGTTCGGCTGTTTCACCCCTGAACATAACTTTTTTAGAAAAATTTACAGCAGGCATCAATGGAGCATAAAATTCGCGAATTGCGCCTCCTAAATATTTTCGTAGATAGACATTGCAAACTTTGGGCGAGGCGCACGGGCATGTCCCACCTGGTCGTTTTCCAAAATATTTTACGGTTACACAAAATATTTCACAGGGAAAATTTTGGTGCATATGTACATTACAATAATCGGGTAATGATATTAAAAATTTTTCAAGCGAACTGAAGAGGTCGACGAGCCACCCTTTTGTTTGATCTTATCTGAAATCACCCAACCAACTTCTGGCTACAGCGAACCATTTCTGTTGGTTTGTTTGGCCTGTGCGCATATAGTTTGAGGTCACGTGCACATTGGGTAAAAAGATTTTCACGCAACAGGGTAACTGTGTTTCTTTTGGCCTACACATAGCCCTTTCCAGCTGCTCGTATTTAATTTTGTTTGTGCAGATCAGCCATGCTAGTTATTGGCAGAACTGCAGTGCCACCTGTGTTGACTTTTGCATTGCTTCTGTCCGCAGAAAGTGCAAAGGATGACCCCAGTGGCTCCAAGAACGGCGACAGCAGCAGTGTGAGTCGCCGCGTTCCTTGTCTCCTCATTTTTGTTTTTTCTAATGCGCAGACATTTCTGCATAGACTCCACGAGATCACACTTCTGCCGCATACGAAAATGACAGTGATGGCAGTTTCCTGCATCCTTCGTATTTTCATGTAAAAGCACTTTTATTGCCTTTGGAACACCGTATTTCCAGCTATGCATTTGTGTAATAGAGTGAAGCTGACTTCATTGTACAACCCACCATAGACTCTTTGGAGGTGTTTAGTAAAACGGCGTGAGGACCATCATACTTTGATATGAGACTTCTTTTGTTGCCCCTGAAAGAATGTCTTCCTAGCAAGGCACTTGTGTTTAGCGTAAAAAACTGCCCTAAAGGGGCTTTCTGTATAGTGTTTCACAGGGATACATTGGCTCTTACCCAGATGGCTTCAGTACCCGGTTGGGGTTATACAGCACCTGGAAAGATATCTGCCCAGCAAGGTACCGATGCATAGCAGTGAACCTGACTTTAAAGGGGCTGGTTGCAGACCGGTATTTACCTCCACGCCGGCCATACGACACCTTGGTCTTGTGACACTTTCGCGCGGTCCCTTGAAAGTTGTATTATCAGGGTTCCAATGTACTGCGTTTGCATTTACACAGCTCAAGATTCGGGACAAGCATGCGATGAGAAGAAATCTGCTTGGAGTTGAGAACGAAATTCGATGGATGCATGTTGACGTTCGCTGTCAGTTATAAGAGCTTCCACTTGCGGTTTATCATCATCTTCTGACCTATTGTTGCCCTGCTTGCAGGAATGAGGTGCGATGGGCTAAAATCGTGTCTGGCAAGCTTTCACTGAGGAATTGTCACTCGACAAAGAGTTCGGTTCCAAGCGCCTCCTGCATTGCAGCACCACCGAATGTTTTTTTTTAAAAGAAACAGTACCAGATGCCTCAGAGAGTACAGTTGTACTTAGAAGCAACACTAGACGTCTGAAAACGCCATGCACCGAAACAAAACTGGCCGGTGAACAGCCGACGTTGTGCAAGGCCAATTTAAGGGGGGACGCGGGGATCAGATTTCGGAAAGTGACCAAAAAATCGTTTTTTCGGAACTCACATTTTCGGATTGCACGTTTTATATTCTATGCGTTCACAAAGTTTCCCCGCCGCAAACGATCGCGAAGTGTCAAAGAAAAATATTTATATCGGCTGAGGTGGCAAAATATTTCCTCAAAATGACGAAAACACGGCAATTTTCGCAGCGCTGTATCTCCGGAACGACGCTACCGGGCGCCGCCATCTTGGTCGCGTTAGATCGGCCGACTCTTTAACTTTCGTTTTCCGGTCGCTCCTTTTGTCATCGCTCGCTCACAAACGCACAAACGGCAGAAAGAGAAAGATAGTGAAACGAAGCAACCGATAGATGGTAACACGCGATTGGCTGTCCGGCCGCGTTTTTAGATACGGCTCTCCTGATTGGGCGCCGCCATGCCAGCAAAAACATGGCCGCCGGGCTGCTGCGCATTTTACGCGCACTGCGCTCCCGATGTTTTCAAGGTTTCCCGGTCGACTCGGTAGCAGTTTACTCGTTTTATCTGTTGCGGTACTGAACAGTGACATTACTGTTATCGCGGCGATAATGTTGAGATCGTGCGCCAGATAGGGAGGTGCGCGGCTCGAAAGACGCATCGAAAACGTGCCCGCTACGTCGCCGTGGTCTGTCCTTGAGTGGGAAGCGCGGTGCGTGCGCCTACAATTACGGTTCGTGAAGCGAACTTTTGGACGCATTGTGAGCATTGCGATGTTATAAAACGCTGAGTTATTGCTGTGTTGCACAGCGTGCTCGCGAGCTTCGGGAATGGAATGACCGACTCGGCAGAAGTTGCGGAGCGCGCTGCATTGGCGCGACGTGTTCGGGCAGCGGCCGATTGCGGGATCGGTTGCTATTGCACGCGAGTAATAATAATTGATGTACGGGAAGTGAAATTTAATGTGAAAAGCGAAGTTATCAACCATATCAAGGTTACCCAAATTACGATCGTGGGGAACGCGCGCGTAGGGAATTGTAGAACGGGGGGGGGGGGGGGGGGGGGGGGTGCAATGAACCGTCACCTAGCTTATTTGAGAAACTTTTGCCGTGGCTCTAAACTAGTTCGTACAACGAAGTCTGGGATTACAAAATAATATTTTCAGTGTTAAATAAATTAGAAAAGACGCCGTAAGGGTGCAGCATTCACAATTCGATATTTTTATTGGGTTTTCTATTTTCGCAATGTTTGCAACGTTCTGTTGTCTATTTTGAAATGATTGATTCTCCTGAAGGTGAAGAGCATGGTATGCTAATAATAATCAATGTTGTAATTGTGTAAAAAGTCTATACTCTGCTTTCAAATAGCTCATCTTATGCTTGTGATGCCCAGATATACCTTTTTGACACCGAACAGCCTCATGTACTAAGCTGTAGCTTTGGCAATGTTATGAAACCCAGAAATCTGCTGAAAGTCTACTGGAACATTAATATAAAACGAAACCATGCCTTACTCTTCATTTTGGAGACAGTTATGCATTAGGCATACATCAAGTAAAGTTTAGGTACCCTAGTAGCCCATAGCAAACTTTGTGGTACACTAGGTGTAAAACTGGTGCTTCTGCCATCTGAAGGCCTGCACATGAAAACCTTCAATTGGCCAGGAAGGCCTCCCAGATGCACCAAATCGAAGGGCAAAGGTCTTTGAGGTTGTTCCCAAGCAAGGACAGCAAGGACTATGCTGCTGGTGCAGTTCGAAAAATCGTGAAGTCTTCGTAAACTTCAAGAGCCGTTTTCTCAAAAGTGCGTTTTACGAGTTCTTCGTTGCTCGTGGAAAGGATAGCATGGCAACCACTGGGCGGATTTCGACACTGCTTGTTTTATTTCAATCCTTGAAGAGTTCTGCAGGGTATGACATTCTCGGATTTTCAGTTTAGGGCCTAGATATTTTTTTAAGTGACATCTACGGCCAAGTCAGCTGTATACTACTGGTTACAGGTGAAAATAATGTTTTGTGTAAAAAAAATGAATGGTGTAAAAAAAATTCGAAGAATGTCATACCCTGTAGTGTTCTTTTGACTACAATTTAAAAGTATTCTGAACTTCCTACCATATGTCAATACCTTGCTAGGCTTTCCACGAGCGGGCAACATGTACACCTCTGTAACACAAAAACTACTGAAGGTATCATTATTAAATTTCAAAATTCACCATTTGGAGTGTTTTCCAATGTGCCTACCAAATTTCATTACTCTATGTCAAAAAATAAAAAAGTTTGCTTCGATCCCCACCTCCCCCCTTAAAGCACTCTCTTTGTCTAAACTGATATCCGACGACTCGGTGTATCGTTTGATTTTTAGCGGGAGCTCTTATCACAGAATTGAGGAGTGGGTGAAGTGCTTTTATCACGAAATCACGAGTGGCATGCTTTTTTCGGGGAACAGTAGCGGGCGACAGAGCTGCCATGGCAAATTGGCTTGAAGATGGATAACTGCGTAGTAGCACCAAATATGAATTCCGCAATGCAAAAATGAAAGTGAAACTGCTGGAAACTGGCTGAAAATTCCATTTCCACGCGTTAAACATTTGGGGGACCTTCAGCAATAAGCCTTGGGAGGATAAAACTACTCGAGCTTCAAACCAAAGCTCTGTAGTGAATAGCTGGCGTCATTTTCAGGTAATCATCACCACTCAGTGCTGTCAGATTACAAAGCTGACAACATAATTTGATATTTGACTTGGTGGGAACCTTTTGAGACTGAAAGTTTGATGTTAATGTGAAATAATCACAAGCAGCACGCTTTTCCTCAAAAGCAGCAGCACACCTCCTTTCGCAACAACATACACACTTAAACTTGCAAAAATGGTCGTCAAAAATCGCAGTGTTACTAGAGCGGGAAATTTTAAACCGATTGAAAATGTGAAGTGCCCAGGCTAACCATTGGGGACCACTAAGTGCGCAAGGAATGTCTACAATATGCTGAAATCTGCTGTTTATAGATTATCTATCACCAGTGATTGATCTGGATAGGCGCGGCAACAAAAGAGTTAAACTCATGAGTGTTGGGATGCTTTTATTTTTTTTTTTTCCTATCTCACCGCAGTTTCTCATGCAATGATGCGTGCCCGTCTTCAATAAAAAAACTGAAAGAAGTGCAGCCACGTTTTATGGAATGCCCAGTACACAACACACCTGCAGCTCTTACGTGCCGGGCTGCAGAAGAATGCGGATTCTCGGTGTCGGTGTTTATGGAGTACAGTGCTGAGTTTTGGAATTTTAACTGGCAACAACACATGAGTGCATGAACTTGAGGGTCCTTGATACAGTACTTGGTGGCGACTGATTATATAGAAAAAGAAGAAAAGCAACACCTGATGCCAGGAGGAAGGGCGCTGATGTGTGATGATGTGTTGCTGGTGTGTCAAAATGTCAAACTGAATTTTCCCATGTAGAAAATGTCATTTTATGGCTGTAATACTTTGTTCTGCTCTTTTTTCCTTCTCAACTGCACGTCTTTGTCCCATTTGGACTGTGGTCGTACAGGTGGTCTTTTGGAGGATCTGTATGGTGTGTGGTCGATCATTTTATTTGGCTCTATTGTTTTTGACACGAAAGTGTTTTATTCAAGGATTCTTGGAAATTTCACTTGCGTCGTATCCGTCACGGCAATGACTCCAGTACAACGGAGCAAGCGGCCTGTAAAGGGTGCACCCCTGCACACAGGGTCTTCTTGCGGGGAAGCAACCTTTAGTACTAAAGAGTACGTTATACTTGGGGTTGTTTGTTTTCGGGTTTTATATTTTAACACGAAAGTGATTGATGTCTGGATACACCAAGATTTCACTGACGTCATATCCGTCGCAAAAATGACGCCAGTACACCTTTGCCGAAGCGACCTGCCAGCAGGACGTCGCTCGCCAAGCACACCCACGAGACAGCCGCCGACCCACACATCATGCTCAGCTGCAGATTTCGCTGCACATTTCACTTTAATGTTTTACTGATTCCTATGACAGAGGAATCAACCACAGTTTTTTTAGTTTTTTCTGCCTAAATATATTTGTTACTCGTTGCTGGGGAGAGTAACACTGGCACTGTTCCGGTGAAAAGTGTTGTCCTCCCTCTCCTGCGGTTGCATTGCAGAAGCCGGCGGTTGGGCTCTCCTGGTCGGAGTCTGGTGCGGGGTCGCCCATGGGCAGCGTGTCGGTGGGGAACAACAATGACAAGGACGGGGACGCGTCCAGCGACGACGAGCGCATGATCATCTGCGAGGACGAAGGTGGGTGCCTGCTTTTTAATAACGGGACCCTCTGACTTTGAGAGGGGAAAGGTCTCCACAAGCCACTGCGCAGGTAAACCTCGGTGCAAGAGATGTGCTTTGCTTTGTTATGATGAAGTTTCTTTGCATTGAGGTTGTGGACCTAGAATACAGAAACTAAAGCGCTAAGTTGGGCGAATTGGTTACTGACAGGAGTTTATCGTACTAGTGAACATTAAGACAGGGACAAAGCTGAAGAGGAGACGAAACACACGCTAGAACTTCAACTCGGTTTATGCCACATAAACAGGAAAACACCAAGAAGTACATGAAATTTGAAGGGTTATCGTAAAAACGCAGTGAGAACAAACAAAACACTATCGCTCATATCACAGGACACATTACAGGTCCTGTCCATATCACATGGAAAAAATTTAACCGACACGTGCAAACAGCCTTCATCCTTCACCCACGCTCAACCACCTTCCCCTCGAAAAAATTGATTTCCTTTGCGGATAGTGCCAACGGCGGTGCGCTGACGCATACTTCCCCCTCTCTTCCTATCCTTGGCACCTGCTTGGCTGTCGGTGTAGCGCACTCATGAGCCTAGACGTGGCATCCACCAACTCGTGTAGCACAGTAGCTTGTCAGTAGCTCCAAGCACTGTGAGTTTGCTCGGGGCTTTGCCGTCCAGGACTTCAGTGTCACTTGGTGCATCCCCTTGCGAGTTTCCCAGCATGGTGGAGTCGTCTGTCACAGCTTTGGTAGCAGTGGGGCTCCAGGTTCCAGTCCAAAGAAACTGTCAGGAGCGGCCCCTTCATTTTCCAGCACCTCCATGTTTTGCCAAGGCCAGTCTGATTGCATTCTTCGCCGTGTCAGAGTACGTCAATAGCTGACGGAGCCGCTTCGTCGGCCTCTGTGCTATGGTGCACTAGAACAGAGAGGTGTGTCGTTTGGGGCGGTCCCTTTCGCGATGAAAACTTCTGCTGAGGAACTCCTGCTGTAAGCAGGAGCTCCCCTGGTGGCCGTTCCTTACCAGCTGGCTTCATAAGTTTTGTTTGTTAAATTAATCCTTTCTTACTGCCTTAAAGGGGCCCTGAAAGGCATTTTGAGCACACTAAATGAACTAGCGCAATCGCTAGATTGGGTCGCCAACGTCACCTGTGCCAAGTATTACTCTTTTACGCGCAGCGGAAAGCTCACACTTTTGTTGCAAAGTTTGTCGCTTTTTTCTCACCCTTTCCTTCGTGTTTTTGGACGCCGCCATCTTCACATGTCTACATCATCGATTCCCAGATGTTCGTCATGAGCTAGACATCCTGCTATTGGGCGGCTTTTTCACGCACTTCCGGCAAAGAGATGAGTCGTCTGCTCAGCGTCGGCTCGCCGGCTGATCTGCCAGCGGAGTGCCGGAGTGCTTTGACATTTTACGACAAACGAAACAAGAGTAAACAAACGCTTAACCGTTTGTATTGAATGCAACACGGCCATAACACGACGTGGATTTTATCTTACGTGAGTACGTACCATAAAGAAAGTCCCGTGGCACTTCTTTGGTGCAATCGCAGAGAACGCCCTGAGCCGAATGCCCGGGTTTGACGCGTACATTTTATTCAACTTCAAAACAATCCAGAGATGCGTTTCGAACGAACGCAACGTCACAACATGCGTTGCAAGTCTGAACCGCGATTGACAGACGATGAGTTGCCTCCTCCTGCCCGTCGTAAATTCGGCACTCACCTCACACCCGGTTTGCGGGGACAAGCAGCAAGTCACAACTCTGGCGCGCAGGCGAGAAGGCTTTTAGCCAGGCACACTGCACATACCCCATGCGAGGTTGAGTGGTACGTCGTTCGAGAAAGATAATCCAGACCATGGGAAGCGCTATCCACCCGCAGAAGTACAATGTCGCATTTCATCGCGAAACGAACGCGTCCACAACACACAGGAGGCGATGCACACACACACACACAGCTTCGGTCGCTGCATTGGCTTAGCTGCAAGCTTCGTTCGGACAATCAGCGATGCTACGACGATACAGAGCTGCGTGAGGACGACGTGCTAACCACTTCACGTATTTAAAAACACAGGGGCACAGAACTAGGTTCATCGGAAGCAAAAAATCTTTCCTCCATTATAGTGCCTGAAATATACTGGCTAGTGTGCCGAGGGCGGGCTCCAGGCGGGCGCCGGGAGCGATGTACGCGGCCGTCTGCCGCTTGGGGCGCTGCCGTGCGGGAGTGTGCGCGTTCATCCGGCCCGAGCAGATCGCGCTGTTACCTCCGAGCTGCGTAGCAGACGGCAGCGGCAGAACTTTCCATTCCCGCTTGCGACGAAAGCGAGCGAAAGCGACGGGAATTCTGTCGCGCAACCAAAATTTGTCCCGACCATTCGACAAAAACGATCGTCGCGCGACAAAGCGACGGAATTCCTGCCGCTCTCACTCTCTTTCGTCGCAAGTGCGAACGGGCCTTTATGCGCAATCTCCGCCCCACATAAAACAAGCTCTTGCTTGTCGCCTGAGCATACGGTTGATATCTGACTACGATACACTGTGCTTGCCAGTGTATTTAAACGATGTCACTAGGTTTGAAACGTACGCGCTCGGCGTGCATCTTTGTAAACGCAAGCGGTTTCACATACGCACGCTATTTTGCTGCTAATAGAGTTTTAGTACAGCGTTTGTGGCCTTTGCATACGCTAAACGCTAAATTTTTGCGTCCCGCTACGTGACACCGCGATGGGAGTTTTAGTAGAGCGTCTCATCAGTTTGGCGTAGCGACACACTAATGCATACGGCGCCATCTGTCAAATGTTTTCCGAAATGTCTCGCCGGCTGATCTGCTAGCGGAGTGCCGGAGTGTTTGGACATTTTACGACTATCCAAACAAGTGCAAACAAACGCTTTCCCGTCAGTGTTGAATGCAACACATGGGTGCAGCTTGTCAGAACACGGGTTCTCGCTGATCGAGTGCAGCGTTGGTTTGCTCTTCGCCTTCACGTTCATCGCCGCTGATAAAGCGATCCGATCCGGCGCGTTTTGTGCACGGGTTCTGTGTCGGTTGAAAATGTCTGTTTTCACATGCCGCCGGTAGTAGGAATTACAACCACCGCAAAATAACACCCGGCACCAGCGGGGCCACATCTGAGACCGCCCCTTCCTTGCTGTGAACTGTGGGTGTGCATCAGCAGGCATTGTTGGAGCGTTGCTCGTCCCCTTCCCATTGCAGGTGAGCCGGTGATGGACCTGCAGTGCAAGGAGCGTGTGGCCGAGAGCGACTCGGAGGGGGGCGGGCCCTCGGAGGGGGCGTCGCCGCGCCTGTCGCCCCTGGGCGCCTCGGGGGTTGCGACACTGGCCGAGGGCACCCACCGGCCCACGCCCATCCTGCTGCGCGAGCCCCTGCCCCTGCTGGAGGTGACACCCCCGGCCGCCACATCGCGGCCGCTGGTCGGCACCCAGGCCACGGCCTTCCACCCGACGGGGGCAGTCTTCAAGGGCGTCCAGGCGTCGTCGCCCAGCAAGAGGGCACTGGCCGCTGCGGCTGCCGCGGCAGACGACCGACAGCGGGAGTCCGTGAGTGTGCATCCTTCCTCAGTCCACTCAGATGACAATTACAGGGGCCATGCAGTCAACATTCTACTTTGCTCAGTACAAAAGAACTGGCCTTTTAGTAACTCACTCAGCTCCGAGGAATGTTTTTTTTTTTACCCGGAGAAAAAAAAACAACAAACTTTCAAATTCAGCGCTGCAGTGATGTGATATGGGCAGGTGTGATGTGATACGGACCAGCATTAAAAACGCAGTTATCAGCATGTTGCTGCATGTCAGCACTCACTCGATGCAATGAAACGGAACTGGAGGCCCCTCTGCGATTGCCCAGCGGTGTTTCTTGGCAGTGGCTCGACTGGGCGGCCGCCAGTTGCGCAAAAAAGATTCTGACCGCACGGAGACGTTGCCGGAAAGTGGCTGTGGGGCCACCTATGCTTTATCTGGTTTCCGCGATGCTGTACAAACCGGAATATCAGTCGACCCGGTATATAGGTTGACCCCCTACCTTGAAGTGGAAAAAGTTGACGCGGAAACAGTTCTGCTGCGAAGTGCAGTAGAAACGCACCCACAATGTGGACATTTATTTTCGACGAAAGTTTGTCGCATGAACTGAGTATGTCCGCCGAAGTCACTTATCTGGGCTGTCAGAGTCGTCCAAGGATGACTTCGTACACGTCCGGCAGTTTTCTGGCAGACATACATTCTCTTACAAGGATATACATACGGGCAACGGGATTATGAGCGGTACGCTTATGCATTGAGTTCTATGGGAGGCAAACTGGGCGTCACAAAAACCACTGTTATACCGGGTCCCGCACTTTAAGCCGTTATGTTATAAATGGTCTACACTGTATAAACAATATTGCGCCTTGGGCAACTGCGCTTTTAGCAGTATGCTTATGTGTAGAGTTCTATGGAAGGCCACAAAAACCACCGTTAAATCCGGTCCCGCACTATAAGTCGTTAGGTCATAAATGGTCCACACTGTATAAACGGTATTGTGCCTCGGGAAATTGCATTGTTCAGTTAGTATAAATATCAGTTAGTGAAAATATCTCGGGCCCAAGTGGTCTACGTTGTAATTACGGACTCCAACAAGAAATGCGATGAATGGGTTTAATCGACATTTTGGAACCAGCTGGATTCCTTGCCCAGGCACGACTCAGTACTAACTTCCCGACCAGACATATCTGTGAAATTTTTTATGTTCAAGTGTACTGAGTGTGCTGTGCAATACCGCGTTTCCTGTCTGGGGACCCTGTGGTCAGCAGCAGTGGAATTCCTCGTGTGGTTGTCACCCGTGTGCAAGGAGCGCCCTCTCGCCCCTCAGGTGTCCCCCCTCCGGCCCATAGCGTCCAAGCCACCGGCGGTAACCCTGGAAGGGGGCGTGCTGCGGCCCCAGCACGCCCTGCTGGTGCCGCCACCCACCTCGGCCACCACCCAGTACGCCATCCTAAGCCCACCCTTGGGGCGCACCCCCGAGGGGCTTGCCACGGCGGGCCTGGTGCTCAGGGGCACCCCTTTCAGCACTGCCAGCCCACCCAGGGTGTCTGGAGGGGTCCTCCGCTCGCTGCCCGCCACGCCCACCTCCACCACCCAGATCCAGTACCTGCTGCCCTCCATCGCCATGCAGCCCACGGCACTCGGGGTCAAAGGTCGGTCGCTCTCTCCACTCGCGTAGTGGGGAAAGGGGGGCTTCTCTGCGAGACGCATGCAAACCGAAGGTGTTAAGGGGGGACGTGGCTTTCAAAATCAACTTTTTTATTTCTTTGTGGATTTTGATGAAAATTGGCACAGCAACTGGAAATGCTTCTGTGATAACACCATAAATATTTGAAGTTGATATTTTGATAACTTTTTTATGTATGAAATTTTCTTTCTGCTCCGCTTGTACCGAGCTTGAGCGGCTTATAAAACACGATAGAAAACTTGTTCGAAGTGCTTTGCATTCCCAAATGAATGGGCGAGGTCGTGACAGTTTTAGAATTTTTTTTTTACAACACAATGTTTTTTAGTTTTCATTTTTTTAGAGGTTAATGTGCAACAGGCATGTCAACTGTGAACGATTATTTGAATAAAAAAATCACAAAAAACAAATCTGGAAAACTAAAAGTGTCACGACCTGAACAGTTCATCAAGGAATGTAATGCAAGAAACGGAATCAAAATAGACCCAGCAGTCACGAAGAAATCCCTGGGACAAGCGACACAGGTGGCAAAAAAAACTGTTTTGAGAAAACGGCTTCCGAAAGTTGCAACATAGGTTTCACATATCAAAAGTCGTCACGGTTGTAGCCTTTCATGTCCTTTTGAACATGGGGCTTCTGGAAGGCCTTGCCTTGAAATTGGAGTGCCTTTTCAGCCTTTCTCTTTCCAGAAAACATCATTTTCAGCTCCTCCGTGAAGAGTACATACCCCCCTTTGCAAACCAAACGGAGGGGAGATGGGTTTCAATGGGCTTTCAATGCAAAGTAGGTTAGTTGGTTGGCTGTATCGCACTGGACAACCTCCTTTTGCAGTGTTGTCACCATGGCAACAAGTTAAGCATTTTTTTAACTTAAATTTGAACATTTTTGGCTTTTTTTTCATGTTTTATCTTGCCTGGCACAGCAACTTAGTACTCATAGTGCAGGTGTTCATTGCCAAAAGTTTGCATACCACAAGGTTGAAAATGAGCTACTTTGAAGCTTGGTAGAGTATTCTGCATAACTCCCAACTTCAATGCAAGAGCATATTTTTTTTTACTACTTTTGACATTCAAGGCATCCAATATTTCTCGCAGCACAGCCAGTATGCCCTGAGCAATGGTATCAATAATTTCCCTAAAAAAATCACTGTTAAATGCTGCCACAGTAACGTACATTTTTAACGCAGAGAGCATATTTTTATTCCTATATTACTAACTCAAACCTGTTTGCATGACTCAAACCTGTTTGCATGAAAATTACAAGTGCACGGGAAACGTTGCGCAATAAAGGCGATATGGCTCGCGCGCATCGCAGCGCACGCTTACCGCGACATATCGAGCTTTGATTATACCTGATATGGCTGGTCAGGTCGCTTTTAAGATTAAAACTAACGTCGCAGGCATTAATTACAACTACTGGCGTTCAATCGTAACCGGTTGCCCAGCCATGTGATGCTCCAATGCGCGTCGGCTATGCCGTGCGCGCCGCAGCGTTTGACGCGTCGACCGTTTCTTTCTCAAGGCTAGCGAGCCCACAGTCAAAACACAACAATAACTAAGCGTGTACACATCGCAAATCCGACTAAAAGTTCACTTCACGAACCGCTATCGCAAGCGCGCACACCGCGTCACCCTCCGGGGTCTGGCGACGGTAGAGTCACGCGCACCACGAAGCGTTCGATGACCTCCGCCTTTCGAGCCACACAACTTCCCGTAATCTGGCTCGTTATCTCTGGCATTCCCACCGCGATAACGTCCGTGTTGAATACCATAGATTGAACAGAAACTCGGCCGAGCGAAGCGGCGAAAATGAACTCAATCCGCTCGCTACGCAGCTCAGGCGGCCGCCATCTTGCGTTGCGCCCGCGACATCCAATCAGGAGGGTCGTCGATCTGCGCCCCGACCGGAGGACCAATAGCGCTTCAGCATCTATTTCTAGCTTCGTTTGTGCGTCGTTTCTTTTCTGCCGTTTGTGCGTTTGTGAATGAACGAAGATAAAAGAGACGAGCGGAACCGGAAAGACGATCGCTCGGCCGATCTAACCATATCAAAATGGCCGCGCCCGGTGGCACCGTTGCGGAGATCGAGCGCTCCGAAAATTGCCGTTTTTTCGCCCTTTTGCGCTGATAGTTTGTCACCGCGCCTGACAAAAGTATTTTTTTATGCCACTTTGCGACGCTTTTCAGCGTAAAAACTTTGCAGACGCACAGAATAGGAAACATAGAAGCCGAATATGTGGGTTTCAAAAAAACGATGTTTTGGTCATTTTTCCGAAGTTGAAAGCCGCGTCCCCCCTTAACAGGGCACGCGCTACGGGTGCGATTCTTGGCCATGGCAGCTGTTCTTTAGATGGGGGCGTAAAGTGAAACTGCCCATGTGGTGAGGTTTGGGTGCACGTTAAAGATGTCCCCGGGGGGTCGAGAGTAATCGAGAGCCCTCCGCCGCGGCTCACCTCAGATTCCCTGTGCAGTTTGGGTGCGTTATACCCTGCAATCGGGACACCCCCTGGCCAAGTCGCCTTGCAGTGTGACACCCACATGTGCGCGCCCTCTCAGTAGTTCTGTAGGGACACTGTGTCTGCCACCGGAAAAAGAAGTGAGCATCCAACAGCTGGGCAAAAATTCTACTGCACATTTTTTTTTTTCCACGCATTCTATGATTTCTTATTAGCTACAAAAAGCTGGCCATATTGATTATGTAGACAGTTTTAAGTGGTTCTGCCGGTATGGTGGTTTTTCCTGTGCCACATCCTTCTTTGGTTCAGCACTGCAATTCTCCCAGTATGGAGTTGCCACAATCGGGGGTCAAATCAGCGCTTGCTTTTACTGCACAGGCATTGAGACGCTACTTTGGGTGGCTACTTTTCTCCTGAAATTTCTGTGTCCGTCTGCGCATCTAACACGTGAAACGAAGCACTTCACTGGGAATTAATGAGCCACATGGCCCACACAACTGCCTAATTGTACACGTCGCGCCTTGCTGCAGCATAGTCACGTGCTGCCTCTTAAGAGTGATTTGCCTTCTTTGGTAATTCCTCGCCCACTCAAAAAAAAAAACCTCTGCACTTTTTAGACTTCGTAGAAAATTTAAAGTTACTCTGCGCCGTACCCCGTTCGGTACATCATTGCACCGAGCGATTAAAGTGTGGATTTTGTTCGTGTGCACTGAAACACCGATTCTCGGCACTCTCTCTCTTCTTCTGCGTTCTGTGACCCAGTGTTCTTCATTTTCGTTGGGACGATGACTGCTGTTGCTTCTTCTTAGCTGTCTTGCTAGCGGCATTCATCATTGGATTTCGCAGCAAGATCACTCACAACAAAGAAATGCCTACCTGCACGCATGAGTAGCGTGAAAAATGACCGGCCCACCGACTGGCCACCGACACCCAAAGCGATGAGAGGCTAGGCTGGTTAGGCTACTGCACATTAATCAACGGCTTTGTGGTGGCTCTAGCAATTGGCACTCAACGTGGTGATAATGATGGCGACTGCACTAGGGGGGGGGGGGGGGGAGCGCACACAGAAGTGGCGGTTTCTGTTTCGCACGAGAGTTGCGGCGCTGTTATTTTACCCGAATTCGGAATGTTAATGTTCCTCGTCTATAAAGGAAAACAAATTTTGTGCGTTATTCTGAAATGTGCGCTATACTGAAATTCGTAGTTCTGAAATATATTTACATTGAAAATACAGGCAATTGAATGGAGATTTTGAAAACGTTCGTAAATTTGAGAAATTCGTTAAATGTGGGGTTCCTAGTTACGAGATTTGACTGTATGTTGCATCAGAATATCTGTCATGAGCAGATCTGTTGTAACAAGGTAATGCTCGTTTTGTGATTAGATTACATAGTGCGTCTCCTGTGAAATTTTGCCAGGTGCAAGTGGAGAAAGGTGCATATTTTCTAAAAAGCCTTTTATAACTTTCCTTTCGTTATTTTCTTTTTTTGGCAATAATTCGCAAAGGCCGTCTAAGCAAGTGCTGCACTCTATCGCTGCCCTGACGCAGGAGTGCTCCAGATGGCCCTGCCAACCGGTAGCATCCAGCTGGGCACACCCCACACCACGGCCGTCGGCAAAGTCCTGGCGTCGCCCCCTATCGCGTGAGTGGCCACGTCTCGCTGGATTGCCACTTGAGCTCTCTTGCCGGCTCGAACTGGCACGATGATGCTTGCAAATATGAGTGAGCGACGTGTGTACTCACTGTCCCATGATGCACTGCATTTTGGGGGCAACTCTTCTTTGTTCAAACAATTGGGCAGCCCCCGCTACATTTTGCCAGACAGGAAATGACACTTTTGGTCACCACCCACGCACCATATTTCAAACCACTCACTTTCTTGACCATAACCTGACAACACTGGGGCCCTTGCAAGTATACTTGGAGAGCCTAGGAGAAGTTGGGCCTCATTGGTCAGACACGTCAAATCCCAGCAGAGCACTTCCTCGTGTAATAACAACACCTGGGTAACGACACGTCATGAGCTAAAATTGGTTGCCCCCACCGGCACGTGACCCGCCGCGGTGGCTCAGTGGCTAAGGCGTTGCGCTGCTGAGCACAAGGTCGCGGGTTCGATTCCCGGCCGCGGCGGCCGCTTTTCTGATGGAGGCGAAAAGCAAAAACGCCCGTGTGTACGAGATTTCGGCGCACGATAAAGATCCCCAGGTGGTCAAAATTAATCCGGAGCCCTCCACTACGGCGCGCCTCATCGCCTTCGTTGCGTCGCCGCGTTAAACCCCACAATCAATCAATCAATAGCAAGAAATTATAACTCCTAGCTTCATTTCTGACTAGATTTATACATTCTAGCTGGAATCGACAGTTTCTAACTAGGAAAAAGTCTTATTAGTCTAGCTAGCTATAGAGACGATTATTTCCATATTGCAGGTTTTTTTTTCCTTCCAGCTGGACTGACAAATGCATGCTAAGCTGGCAGCCGGAACAAAATCTCAATCCAGCTAGAAACTGAATTTCTAGCTAGAAGAAATTTCTGGTTCAATAATCCAGCTAGAAAAAATATTGTTCAACCCACCGGCACGTGTGAAAGATGAGGGTGCTCAGTTCCTTTCACTGCTGCTGCTACGTGAGCCGTTCAGAGCAAGCACAGTGTCTTCCTCGGAACTCTGGCTGTTCGCCACTGGAACGTGATCGATTCCGTGCTGATTTAGCGTGGTGGCGTTGTGTCAGTTGCCTCATTGTGCATCTCAACCGCAGCTAGTGTATTTGAGCCCACCAAAATGTTTTTAGCCCCCTGGTTAGTTTTGTGCGCACTGCCCCGTTGCGCAAATGAGGGTGGTGGTGTCGCAAGCCAGCTGTGAAATGATAGCTGGTGAGTTGCCAGGCTTTCTCCCGTTTTCCTTGTCTAGTTGAAGGTGGTAGAACTGGCACAAGTGTTATTTTGGTGACCCTGCAGACGTTGAGCCACTTGAGTTGAAAGGGGAAAGAAACCGCGAACGGTGGCCATCGGAGCCCCGGTGAGTGTCCGGCATGTGGGCTCCCGTGTAGTCTACCAGGCCGGGATCAGTGGGACCTTACTTGGGTACGGGGGTAACCCCAGTGGACTCTGCACTACCCGTCCCCTGCATTTTCCGAGTTCCGTAAGGTAAATCCAAATGCCATGAGCTTTTTTTCTGAAAAAGGGGGCAGCAGCCAGGTATTGTTGCCTTCCACCGCCCCCCACTACCTTCCGCAAAATCTGGTTCGCACTCCCGTTTCCTTGTGACGAATCAGTTGACGCAGCAACGTTGTTGCCTCGCAGTGTGTGAAACCCTTGCAGCCCAATATTGGTGGCACTCCCCGAAAGTTGTGAGCGCGGCCGTGTTCGTCCCCTGACGGGTGTGCACCGCGCAGGGTGTCGTCGCCGCACAGCCCGTCGGTGCAGAGCGTGATAGTGGACGCGGCCAGCAGCAGCGGCAGCAGCCCCCTGGGGCCCCCGCAGATCCAGCTGACCCCGGCTGCCGAGCCCTCGCCCCGCCTGCTGCCCTCTCCGGGGGGGGCCCTCGTCCTGGCCGACAGGTAGCATGGGGGACGGGCGCTCTTAAACGGTGGCACTCTGGAAAGTTGAGAAGTGCACAGGGTATGAGGGACGGACATCCTTTCTGCCTGTCCCTCGTTCCTTTTTAACTTGCAAGGTGCACCAACTGGCTTTGCTGTTGCTTCTGCCATTCAACTCAGTCTCAGGGGACTCCACAGCTCCGGGCAGGTGGGGAAATTAGAGCTGTGACCAGCGTGGCTGCTATGGCGGCGGTGGATGCGCGAGACGTGGAATGGCTTGGGCGATGCCCAACTTCTGTGGGTTCTGGGAGAGGACCCCAGGCCTCCCCGCATTGGGAGAAAGCTGCTCACTGGTGGGGTACTGTACACAGGAGGGGGGCAGGGAGGGTGGTATTTCACTAAGAGGGCAGAACAATCTGAAAGGAAAGGGGGGGGGGGGCATCACTAGATCAGTCTGCTGGCCCATCTGGGGTTGACAGAGAAGCCTTCCCTTTGGAGCATATGTACGCTGTGGGCTCCTCCTCCTGAATGCTAGGCTACGCTACACTACATTTAGCACTGTGGCCCAGCATTAGGAATAGAATAGTGTGTTGTTGATATTCTTGCTACACTCGCATAGCACTGAACTGCAAAGAAACTCCCTACCAGGGGGTTCAAGCGAGCTGTTTACTCTTTAGAAACTTTAGATTTCAGTTAGGGGTTCGCAAATTACACAAGAACGCGCTAAATATAGTCGTTCAAGTAAGTTCTTAGCCCACCTGTCGCGTGATACCGTCTACTAGGCTGTCATTTACCCGTGCCTTGATAGTACGACAGCCCGGTCATACTGTGGGGTCCCTTAAAGTTGTATTATTGAGGTTCCACTGTACGTCACTCGTGGTTCAAACCCATGCACGGTGAGTTTGCAAAGAATGGTGCACACTAGTAAAGCAGGTTTAGTGAGGCTCTGTGGTAGTGCACCCAACTGGTGTAACCCCCTAGGGAGTGGGATGATGATGATGAGGACGAGCAATGTTCAGCCACATTGAACTCAAAGCTGTGCCAAATGTGCCCAAGTAGTTGGTGCGAGCTGAAACCTATTAGTCGCATACAAAGAGCACATAGTTGAGTGGCAGAATGGGAAAAAAAGAAAGAACTGCCTCATTACACTGAAGCTTTTCGGGCGTTACTCAGGAGTATATCCCTTTGCTTTGCACCAAAATACACCTCGAATTTCCTGCATAAACTGTGCCCATATCGTTTCGAGGTGTGTGTGCGAACCGTAATTCTCATTGAGAGGCCGACGCCTGCTCACTGGTTCTGTGCTTGTCCCTTTCAGGTGCAACATCTCCCCGTCCCGTTCCCCTAATCCTCCAAAGATTCACCGTGCCATTTCCAGCAAAGGTATGTGCTTACATGTTTTTTTTCTTATCCTTCTCCTTCTTCTTCTCATCCTCCTCCTCCTCCTCCTCCTCCTCCTCCTCCTCCTCCTCCTCCTCCTTCTTCTTCTTCTTTGTGATGTGCAAGTTTTAAGTGCCACCCCATTGTTCAAAAAAGCGGCACTGTCGTTGTCCGGTGCTGGAAGTGACCGTTGCTGTAAAGAGTATAGGTGTTTCTTTTCTTTTTATAAACTTGGGGTCTGCAAATCACACACGAGAACGCACTAAATAATAAATAAAGCAGTTTAACTCTTTCACGACGGCGCCATAGGCAATCGGAAGCCGGCGTCCGATGATTTTAAATCTCCCGCAAAATCTGAAACCCGCGCTTTACAGACAACTATCGCCATCTGGTGTGTTCATTGGCAACTTCTCTTTCAATTTCAGTTTCGTTTGTTTATGTGTCTCGTGTGGTGGCGGCGTAGCAAGAGAACTTTGAACCGAAGGGGGAGGGGAGGAAGAGGAAAAATGGCGTCGGGTTTGCGCCGCGCTCCGTACAGTCGGACTGCTGTAGCAAGCACTTCGGCAGCTCCTACTGTCGAATTTTCTGATTCCAGCAGCAGTGAGGGGTCAAGCAATGGTGTGGGATCTTCAGATTTCAGTTAGGACGACGAAGCTCCGGTTCAGGTGCCTCGCACTTCAACAAGCGCTGGCAGGTAATTTCGTTGTGACTCCGCGCTGTATTTATAAACAAAACGTGCTTCTTATCTGACGACTGCGGTTTTGATTTTGTGTTTAGGGCCTCGAGAACGTACGGCCGGGATATTTTGCCAAATGCACCGTGCCGTATCGCGCTATCACCTTCAAGATAACCTTGCGCTCGTGTCAGATTAGCGCTGCAGGGTTCAGGTGCGACGTTTGTCGAGAGCGCTCGATTTTTTTTCTCGTTTTTTACCGCCGAACTGATAAGGATTTTGTGCGAGGACACAAAAGAGTATATCGTAATTACCTGATTCTAACGCGCACCCGATTTTCCTGACAAAAAACCGAAAAAACTTGCACCTCCGATTGTAACGCGCACGGAACTGTGTGAGCAAGAAAAACGAATGCGAGAGAAACGGGTAATTTATTTCCGAAATAATCTCACTCATCTCACTCCTCGTCGCTCTCCGCTGACCACAACATCTCGTCCTCGGTGCCGTCAAGCACGTTCGCGATGCCACACTTTTAACTAACGTTCAACCATGGTCGATGGGATCGTGGCCCACGCCTCACACGCCCATCCCGCGAGCTTCTCCATTGGCGAACGCTTCAGCCGACCGCTCGTTTTGAACGCGTGAGAGCCGCTGCTGCCATTGCTGTTATCAAGCGCGCAAGTGGAACGATTTGACAATTTGTGTGAACGCCGATAGAAAAGCCTAGGCGCCTATGCTTCCTGCGTGCGAAAAATCGTTGCTAAAAGCTTTACGCCATCTTGACTTGGCGATGGCGATGGTTGGGACGAAATTTTTGCTGTTTCGGTTTCGGTTTTGTATCCGATTCTAACGCGCATGTGATTTTTTTACCTATTTTTCCGGAAAAAAAGTGCGCGTTATCGGGTAAGTAAGGTGCTTGGATGCACATTTTACAGAGACTGACTCACCCTTGAGTGCCCTCGCGGCGTGGCACAGCCGTCAGTTGCGCTTGGTTGACGAGCCCTCAAAAATCCAAAACTTGGTGTACACTGTTGATTTATATATTGAATCATAGCCAAGGAACGTAGGAACAATTTGTATATTTTAAAATACCTGAAATAATTTTTTGTATCGGTAAAAGTGCCGATTTGTGTTTTTCGTATACTTTTCTTGGGGGCTTTTTTCTGAGTACTTGACGAATAAACTGTATGTAATTGTACCTTTATCAAAACTGCTGCTTTGTGTTTGGAAGAGCAATCTATAAGCTACAATTTCATGCATAGCAAGGCTACGTGTGTCCAGTAGCTCAAGAGAAAAAAAACGTTTTGTGGAAGCCCTTAAAATCGGCCGTTTTTCCGCCGTAACGAAAGAGTTAAGACAATCAGTTTTTTTATGCATTGCTTGGAACTGATTTTACAGCTCATTAAACTTCAGTGTTTGAAATGGGCACTTAAAATAGTTCCTTGCCACTGGTGCCACCAAGGTTTAATGAGCTGTAAAATTAGTTCCAAGTGATTCATCAAAAAACTCATTCTCTTATTGCACTCACCAGGGTTCATATTGTTGGAAAATGTAAAGATTACAGTTTTATGACCCACACAGTTTTGTGTATTGTTCGTCCAAAAATGGTTAATTACCTCTAATTATCTTGGGAACTAATTGACCAACCAAATAAATAATGTCATAGTTGAAATCAGTGGGGGAAAAGCAGCAAGACTGGGCAGTTTCACGTAGTTTACTTACAAATTAAAGAAGTTTTTCTAAGAGCAGTGTCCCACCTTAGATGTACATAAGGTACAGTGATCAAGGATGGATGGGTAGCGCCATGATGGAGTGGCTCGGTGTTGTGTGGGCGGCTCTGTAGCTCCGTGTTGATTGCTGTTTCCACTTGCATTACTTGGCGTCATATTTGAGGTCGCGTTGTTTACGTGCAAATACGGTACTTTTCACGAGCTGGCTGGCAAGGGCAGAAAAGACGGCACAAACACAGCCTGGGGTGCCGGCACTGAAACTGGGCATGCTGATTGTGTGCTGTGCATCGCAACACTGACCTCAGATTGGCACTGCTTCAGGGGGCCTCACTGGCGTCGTTAGGCCTGGCACCGCGCTGTACGCTTCTGAGCACTGTGGGTTCTGAAACACGTCCGACTGAAATCTAGTCCGCACTGGTGAATGGCAGGTGTAGGCGTAGGGTAGTGTCTCGCGGATGCACCGCCTCTGAGCCGGCCAAGCATGCATGGTGGCCCCACGAGCTGTTCTCCCCCGCTTGCAGATGGCTCCCCCCTGGCCATGCTAACGCCCCCCTCGGCCACCGGCCACATGCCGCTTAGCCTGAAGGCACCCTCCAGCGGGGGCTCCTCCTCGCCCCACGCTTCCTCGCCCGCACGGTCGCGCGTCTCGCCCTTCTTCACGGGTGAGTGCGTGGCTGCTGCTGCTGCTGCTGCTGCTGCTGCTGCTTGGCACGCCCGAGACACAATGCAAACTAGTAGTGGCTTTCTGGTGGGCCAGGAGTAGCAACGCTCCCTTCTGTGCTCACGTCTACTCATCGGGGCAGTTGGGGAGACTCACTCACCTTGCTGTTGCTGCTTTGAAAGGGCCTGTCAAGATGCCTCGATGAAATTTGTAAAAGGACACACTGCGAATAATGGTGGCACGATTGGAATTGCCAGACGTGTCAGTTTGGTTTTTGCCCTAGAATTTGCCTAAATGCAACAACATCAAAAGGCACCCGAGAGCGGCACCGTTCCGGCAGCCTGGAATTGAGGTGCACACTTGGGAATGCTGCAACTTGAGTTTGAGAAACGGGACACCAGTTCACTGCAGGCGAAGAAAATTTGGTTCAAATCCTTGCGTTCGACCATCTCTGCGGTGCAAAGGGTTTTTTTTTTTTTTTTTTTTTTTTTTTCGAAGGACTAGTCAACCAGCTGGGAAACTGGCCTCATTATGACTCGCACTTTGCTGAGGATGTGAGGCGTGGTGTGCATGTTGGCAAGGAGTGCAGCAGCACGGATTGCTCTCTCTCTCTGCAAGGATACTGGAGAAAAAGAATGTAACTGAGATTTCAGCGAACATTGGGGTGACGTTTTCAGCTAGCATGAATGCAGGTCCTCCAAAATGACTGAGAGTTTCACGAGGTTCGTGCCGGGCAGTCCAACAGAAGGGCTTAGGAGGTTCGTGATGAGAATTTCAACAAGGACAGCAGCAGAAAGTCAGAGTATTTAGAGAAGAGAGCAGCAAACCTGGAAGCAAATGCAAGGGGGCAGGGATTCGAGGTGAAAAAAAAAAAAGTGCAAGATTGCACTTGCACTTTTCCAAGTTTGAGACAGAGGGAGACCAAAGGTGGTGTGGTGCTGCTGTTCAAGCCGGTTAGACCCGAGCTGTGTTGTCCCTTTTTCTGACAGGGAAACAAAAACGCTGGTGCCGAGAGTTTGCCGCATGTTAAAGATTCCCAGCTGGTCGAGATGAATTTGGAACCTTGCACTGCGATTGCCGGCACAGCCAAGGTGTCGCTTTGGCGTGTGATGCCCCAGAATTTGAAAACCACAGTTGGCAATCAGTAGCGGTATTACACAGTAATGCACAGTTTGTGTTGGTGACCCGCCGCGGTGGCTCAGTGGCTAAGGCGTTGCGCTGCTGAGAAGGAGGTCGCGGGCTCGATTCCCGGCCGCGGCGGCCGCTTTTCTGATGGAGGCGAAAAGCAAAAACGCCCGTGTGTTCGAGATTTCGGCGCACGTTAAAGATCCCCAGGTGGTCAAAATTAATCCGGAGCCCTCCACTACGGCGCGCCTCATCGCCTGCGTTGCGTCGGCGCGTTAAACCCCACAATCAATCAGTTTGTGTTGGTGGAGGTGGTAAGTGCTTTGATTGTGATGTTGCCTCTACCAAGTCGAATGACAAGCAGCATGGTACAGGTTGTCGACGGAGTGTCGCGAGAAAGCTTGTGCCACTGGGGGAGGGATGGGGAGCTTTGGAACAGACCTCACGATGTGGATGGGACCCACATGCAGGTATGTGCGTATGTAAAGGCATCTTCTTCTCCTTCTTCTCCTTCTTCTCCTCTCATCAACAAATGCAGCGCGTCTTGCAGACCTGAATTCCACGTCGTTCACTTGGCGGTGTCGAATGCCCTGTTCGTGCGCGTGTTCCTTGCTCGCTACATATTGCCGTATTGACCGAGTATTCCAAGGAGAGGAGAGTTCTAGAGCTTGAGACTGTGTGACGCAATGAGTGCCGTGCGTTGGGGAACGCCACTCTGCAGGCAGTTTGTGCCAGCCCACTGGCCCGCGAGCGGAGTCTAATTGTGCCGAAACGGTTGCCGCAGGCGTGCTCTCCATGAAGTCTGGCAACCTGACGCCCACGGAGCCCAGGCTCGACTCGAGCCCTCGGTCACACCGCCTGCCCAAGGCCTTGGCGATGTCGCCGGCCACTCCGGGCTCTGACGCCCGCATGCCGGCCCCCGAGAACCTGGGCGCCGACAGCGGTGAGTGCAGGCCCCGACACTGGTGCACGGAACTAACTGGGACAGCCCGCTGTGCGATAGCATAGCTGGTTGCTAAAAAAAACGCAGGAGAATCCTGGTTATACAATTTTCCTAGGACCATGCAAAAACATCTTGTGACCAGGGTGTGGGTAAACCCCGCATCAATACGTTGTCTCAGGCGACTGCAGTAGAAATTGATTTAGACTACCGTATTTGTGGTGTAACTGACATCCTTGCAAAATTTGCAAGTGGAAATCCAGGATTCCTAAAAGAAAAACAAGTTACCTTCGTATTCTGGGCACCCTTGCATTATTCTGCGCAAGCCTGCCTACCTGCACAATGCACATGGGAGACGTGCTTGGAAATTCTGAGCAAGACGGGAGTGCAAGAAGGATGCAGCGGCTCCCATGGCTTCAAGCGAGTCGTAAGGGAGAAGGGAAGCGCACATCCGTTACTGTTACCCAAAAGAGTTGCCGTTGTCCCATATGTTCATACCCTCACACACTGCCTAAAAAGAGTAGGCCATCGCTATGGAGTGGAAGTGGCTATCACGGCTTGCTACAAGGTGTGTTCTGTATGTGGCAGGCTTGATCGAAAGATAAAACGCAAAAGTGATAAGAAAGGGTTTGGTTTTGGTGTTAACCACAAGAACCGCTATGTCGCCTGTGCAACGGGTCTTGTGTACAGCTTACCTTTACCCTGTGGCCGAACTTATGTTGGACAAACTCGCCGCTGTATCAACGGGCATTTGAGAAAGCATGATTTGCCATTAAAGGCCCCCCCCACAAACTTAAGTTGTTAGACTAGCGGCTGTCCTTGTGTTCCACTTTCTTTGTTTTTGTTTAACTTAGCGCTGGTTTCATCCAAGAGTATGTCTTTCCAACTAGCGTAGCTTGCAACCCTCCTTTAGACAATGTGGAGAAGGTTTTTTTTTCAAGCAGAAGATACAGAACTAGTTTGTGCAAACGTAAGGCGGTTACGTCAACAAAGTGTTTATATGAATGCAATGTGCTTTTATGATGTCCAATTCCTAAGCTTGCTTATATCAAATTGTCCCCTATATCGAAGTGGTAAGTGTGTTTTTGGGAGTTTGATATAACCGGATTTGACTGTAGATCGTATTCACTTCAACCATCTCCTCTGATGAGGGCTGTGCAGGTAATCACGAAAGAACGTTTGAACTCTGCACTCCCATTCACCGCCTCTAGCTTTTAGCACGGCGGCCCTGTACAGCGACCATATGTCCCCCTGCATTGTCCTTTAACATTTTAACATAAACAAGCACACACACCTTGGAATGTGAAGACCACAAATCCCTGGTGTTTGACAGTCTTTGGCCAAGTTGTCCCTGCTCCAACAAACAGCACCCGCAACAATATTGAAGAGCCTCTGTTGGTAGATGGCAAGTGGTTGATATTTCTTTTGCTGTGGCCAGCTGTTTCACATTGCCAAGTGCTTTCAAAGGGGTTGTGAGGAGTAGGGCACTCTGCCAGTAGTGCCCCATAAACTCGGGCGTTTCATTCTTTGGCCGCAAAGATGCTTTTTACGGACTGGGGTGAAATGGGGAATGCTCAGCTGAACGAGATTGCTGCACACATGGAGTGCCGCTTGCGTGGTTTGGGTCCCTATTGCAGATTCTCAGTGCAATCCGTTCTTCTCGGGCTGAAAATGGGCACACTTTCATTTTAGGTGCGGAGTACCTTAGGACCGCACAATGTCCGTCCGCGTCCGTGCGCATAGCATTTACAATCGCAGAAAATCACACAGGCAGCGGCAGGATTCGAGCCTGTGTCTGGTAGACCAGACAGAGTTAGTGTCAGTCGTCTTACCCACTGGGCTACGACCGTGAGCTAGTACCCGAGAGTCAAACGGCTTACTCCCTCACCTGTAACGGTGCGGAGTACCTTAGGACCTCCCAATGTCCGTCCGCGTCCATCCGTGTGCACACCGCCATCAAGCGAAATGCGATTTGAGCCGTGAGTTGCAGTTTGATTTTGGGAATAATCAAGGTGCAACTCATGGCTCAAATCCAATGACGGTCGGGGCGCAAATCGGGTGTCACTCGGGGCGCAGCCTGGATGTCATTTCGAGTCCCTGTACTCCGCACCCTCGCCATAATCCACAGAGTGGATTATGGCGAGGGTGCCATGACAGTTTTGGTGGTGGTGGTGGTGATGATGATGATGTCATCGCTTGAAAGGCTGATTGGGGGGGCCAAGAAGTGTTGCAGCTAGAGGCCAACACGTGTCCGCAGCACTTGAACAGTTGCCATTTTTGTCTGGGCGCAGACAAGACTGGGAGCAGGGGATTCTCTCCGGACCGGAAGACCAGCAAGAGCAAGAAGCAGCTCATCGAGGCCGGCGAGAGAGCGGTGAGTCTTCGTTATTGTGCAGTGTGTTCGCATCGTGCAGTTTCTTTTTTTTCGTCAAAACATGCAGCCACTTGAACAGGCTTTTCAATGAATGGCACACTTAGTGCGAGCATGCGGCTCTGACTGCGTTGTCACTGGCTGTTTTGCGGTGGCAGGGCTTCTTGGGGAAAACAAGGTCCTTGGGAAACACGGGGAGAAGCATGCTGGAAGCCACACGGCTCAAAGTGGTGCACGAGTTATTTAAAGGGGTCCTGAAATACCTTTCGCCGATGCATAGATGTGCATGTAACCAAATAAAGCAATGTATTAGCAATCTCCTCCTGCAAGAATTTTGTTAAAGCGATGAGTATTAGCTGAGAAATCGTAAATCAAAAACCGCGCATTATCGTCGCGCCGCATTTCGTCCTCCTTTCAACTTTTTCTCCACTGTTTACGGGGCGCGAGCCTTCCCTCCCATGATGCTGCGCTCCTCAGTGGTGACGTACTTCCGCTATTGCGCACCTCAGAGTGCCGTCTGCTACGAGCAAGCTCTTTTGGCTTTTTAAAATTTGTTGACACCATGGATCCCGCACTCCACTCAAGGCTGGAAAAAGACCACACAGCGCATGGTGGTCTGTCACAACCTTGAACGTTCTGCCATACACGTATGGGCAAAATTTTGAAGTGGCCAATATGATATCCAGGCACTCAAAATCCAGGCAGAGACCATTGTTTAGAGAAATGGCAGTGCCAACACTGTTGTGGCTCTTGTGTCTTTGCTTCTGCCAAGTACCATCAGACATCACACTGACGTCAGTCTGACCAGCTTGCAACGCAGTTACTTCCTTGCTTCAGCAAAGTTGTCAGAGACGACTTTTGTGGCTGCAACAGGAACTTTCTTGGCAATGTTGTGGTACGTCTTTTGGTGCAGTGGTTTCGGTAGACCAAGAATGGCACAAAACCTAGACAGACGATCGTGTCCGATGTCAACCGCGTGTGCAGCGAGTACTGCTTTTACAATGAAGGCGGAACTATCATGGGGACTTCCCCTGCAGAGTTCTCGGTCGCGGCCTCCGCAACCGATGGCGGCGGCGCGCTGCGTCAAGTAAACAAAAGAAATCACTCCCACAGGGCACTTCTCGTTTTTGCACTTGAGTTCCAGTACCAATGCGAGGCCCTTCCGCTTGTTCGGAACCTCTACTGCGACGAGTTCGCACTTCCCACACGTCGCGCACATGGCGCCGCTCACAGGGTCAGTCAGAGCGCCGACTTCACAGATAACTGCGCTTGCACCGCTCCCGTTGCTGGCTGTCTCGTCACCTTGGAAGGCTGACAACTTCTTCTCCGATGCGCTTACAAAGCCGATATCTTCGCTGATAAAATCAGCCCCGCCTGGTAGAGCTGCGCTTGCAACGCTTGATGGCCCGGCGCCGTTAGGCCTCACGCTGCCGGTCGTGCCGGCATTGGCCGTGGTCGTTACAATGCTGCGCCGCTTGCGCTTTCCTTTGTACCGGCATGAAGTTATGCTGCTTCCGGCGACAAAAGTCACGCTTCTCCTCACTGTTCACGATTAAAAACACACGATAAGGAAATAGAAAAGATAGCGTGAAGTAGCGAACGGAACGATGCGGGCGATGGCGGCTCACAAGCGGCAAGAGCCAATGGCGGTCCAGCTTTCGCGTCACGTGATTTAAATGCCCAGTGGGAGCTCGCAAAACAAGCGGGAAGAAACATTTTTAAAATTTTTTTTACGCGGTGATACGAAGCTGGCGAGCGGCTCAATCGAGAGAAGAAGGCTTGATCTACCTCCCTCAAGTGACCAAAATGGCGGCGAGCCACGCTGCCGTGCGGAATAAATTCTCAAACCTGGCCGAAATTTGGCTTGATTGCGCGATTTCTTGGGTCACCGCGAGTCATTCAGACACATTTTTCACTAAGTTCTCGTTCGTATTTCGTTTTCATTTTTTTACCCATGAAAGAAGGATAGTCAAAGATGCTAATGCAAGGGAAAACAAAAAATCGGTATATTTCGAAAAAATCACGTTTTTTCGACCCGCGTGTCCCCTTAAGCGTGGCTTCCGTGCGGCAAAGTTTTCGGCAATAACGTTTCTGTTGTTGTCTTTGAACAGGTGACAGGCCTTGAGTGGTAATCGGCTTTCACTTGCATACACACGCAATTTGGTCTCCATCATGACATAATTGCACGCACACTTAGGCTCCGAAGTTTTCATTGCTCTACCTAGTTGTGCGACGATTTCAATCGTGTCTAGCGACAAGTAGGTCATGTGGTGCTGCACGTCGCAGTATTTGGCATTGAGGTATTACTTTCTGTTCGGTGGGGCACAGTTTGGTACGCTGATCAGCTCGCTGGTGTCATGTGCTGTGCTTCATCGGGTGCCAGCATGGACAAGTACTGCCATCTCGTGGAGTCTGACGTAAACTAGTGTGGCGTCGCCTTAGCAACACAGATGCATGAGCAACAGCATGGCGGCGCTTGTGCATGGTTGCCCACATGGGTGCCATGCCAGTGAATACAACCTATAGGAAAAATAATGACACATGTCAGGCATAGATGGGAATTGATCTGAAGCAAAGCTGATTGTGAATTACAGGCTGTTTCTACTTCGTCCATGACAAAGTGCTTTTTGATGTCTCCTTCTCTGCTGGTACACGAGACGTGCTGCTCTCACAAGGCGACGAGACGTTCTGGTTGTCGCTTGTGGTGGTAGTGCTCACCCTGCTGCTTGTCTGCCGTGGCGTCACACACATGGCCAGCACGCAATTCAGTCTACAACTCCAAGCACTGTCTTTGATTTTACTTCAGTCGGAAACTGAAGCGACTGCTTCTGTCAGTGCTGCGGATTGGTTCGGCTGGCAACCGAGAGTTTGTGGTGGTTTGGTTGGCATGGCGAGTTGGCGCAGTCCGTGGCCGAAAAATAGTCCCACTGATGCTACCGCTGCGCCAATTGCGCCAAACTGCGCCCAAGTGCTCTGGCTGCTACATCCTGCTACATTTCCTCTAAATTTGGCGATTCTGCGCCAAACCTGCGCCCAAGGGTGTACGCCGACTTTCAGAAACGAAACTAACTACTTGAGGTTCCCCATTGAAAGCGACACCGCGGTGCACCTGCTTTCAGGACGCAATCCGAGCCAAGCCAAGGCAAACTGGCCCTTCTTGTGATAACGGCGATGATACGTTTTGCGGCTGGCGCCGCGTAGGCGTTGTGAAATCTCAACCCCCCCCCCCCTTCCCGAGACTTAATTCCGTGCAGTGCGCTTCGCACCTGTTGCGCTCGCGAGACCGGCTGCCGCCGTCGCGACCGTCCGCCTCGCGGTCTTCGGGCCGCGATATGCGTCGTGATATGCGTGCCGTACGCGTGAAGCTCGGCAACAACGTCAGGCGTCGTGAAATTGCCGTACTTGCTCGCCAACGCGCCCCGACGGCATTTGCGTCAACCGGGTGCTCGTGGAGTCGAGCTGGAAGAAAAGTAGGCAAGAGATGAGACGCAGGAGTTGTAGTTACATGGGAATGTGAATGATGCGATTCTCGGTGATACGAATTTCTGATAAGTCCCGGCGAAATTGCACTGTTTGAAATGGGAAAAATTTCGGCTCTTACGAATGGACCCGAGGTGCCCGGCGGATGATAAGAACGAGTCGGCGAGGCGCCCGACTGCTGAGCGAGCAAGCTACGGCGACGTACGGGCACTCTGTCCTCTGTGTCGCTCTTTCTCCAGGAACGGCCAAGCTGTTTTCTGCTTGCGAAAATGCGCCGTGCACTCCACAGGCGCGCTGACGCCGCCGCGAAACCACCCGCACGCTGCGCGGGGCGTGGCCGGCCGCGGCAACATGGCGGCGGTTTCGGCAGTTTCGGTCGCGAAGTGGTGCCTGGCGCTCCAGAGACCGCTTCTAACCGCTCTTTAAAATGCCGCTCAAAGCACACACGAAGTTTCTTGTGCGGTAAATGAGCTAATAGTGTGAGCGAAAACGGTGCTATAAAACATCATCCGCACCGCTAGTGAAAGCGCCCATAAAATATCTGTCGGGGTGCTAAGCCTAAACACCTCCGGCGGCCGGCGGAGCCAGCCGGCTGTCTCGACAGCTTCGTAACTGCCGCCATGAGGCGCACGCCTTCCCATTGGCGCAAGTCGTCAGGCTCCTCCCACTTCCGAGCGCGGAATCGCTGACGTGAGCGTGAAAATGCCGCGCGCACAACGCCGACGCGCACGAATCGCGTGCAAAAACGCTCCTGTAGTGAGTGAGCTTGGGCATTGCGAGTGAGAGATGAAAGTGCAGAAAGGACGGCTCGGCGACATGGAGGTTAAAAAAAAAAGCAGAAAAACGTCATGGGTTTCGTCACGTGAATGTAAGAAAAGAAATAATCGAAAACTTGTTTTAGGGCTTAATTTTTTGGTCTGTGTTGTTCACACAAATTTAGGATGATACGAATATTTTTCGCGGTGCCGCGAGATTCGTATCATCGAGATTTTACTGTAAACAGATGAGAATTTACAAAGTGCAGGTGGTAGAAAATAGTATGCAAGGGCAGGAAACGGTGACATAGTTCAGGCCGCGCACCGGCGAGCGAGTATGGCAATTTCACGACGCCTGACGTTGTTTCCGAGCTTAATGAGTACGGCACGCATATGACGACGCCCGTCTTAAATTTCACATAGAGTTCATAGAGGTATAGAATTCACATACGTGGAAATTGAAGGTGAAATGCGAGCATCTGGCCTCGCAGGGAATTAACATAGTCTTGGGGGGGGGGACTAGTGGGGTACCCTGTCATTAACGGAGGTGTTTTGGTTGCTTGCGGCAACTGTGTTGTGGAGGGGGAAGATTCAGCCTAGTGCTGCATGTTGGTTGCCAGAAATGGCTGTCCGCTGCCTTTGTAAACAGTAGCGCTGCTATCGGTGGCTTGTCGTTTTATACCCTTAAGGTGGCAGCGCTGACGCTGCTAAATAGTGATGCATGTGCAACACGGGGAGGAGGAGCATGATGTAAATTATGCAGTCAAAGCCGTGGCGCTACTGATGTTATTTGGTCAGTGCTCCCACGATAGCCTTCAAATAGTGCTCAATTTTACATAGCATGTTCATTGTGACGAGCAATGTTTAGTTTGTTCATAGTAAATCTTCTATTGTGTAAAAAGGAGAGCTTGTTTTTTTTTTTTTTTTAATTTTTATTGTGCAGGCCGCTGCACAAAGTTCTATGCAGACATTCCTCATGACACTGATGAAAATGGGGACAAAATATCCATGTTCTGGGCTTTTTTAAATTTCTATTATCGTTGAAGGGTGTGCTTTTAGCGATTATCTATCATGAATGCAATACGTGTCTCAAAATTGCTTCTATCAACACCTGCTCCGAAAGCTGGTTTTGCTGCTCCGAAATGCATTTTTACCTGCTCCAAAAGCTGCTCCAAAGCGGCCTAAGCCGGTAGCATCACTAAGTCCGCGGTGCTTCTTTTGGCTCCGCGAAATCTCATGAGGTGGTTTTTTGACCTTGGCTGAGTTTGAAGGTCAGAAGGATGCTACCAGGCGTTTTGTGAGTTTGCACCTGGCGTAATAAAGGTTGCTTAATGTGGAGGGTAGTCTAACTGGAAGTGAAAAAAAAAAAAAGGAAGACAACTCTAATTTCATGTTGTGGGCACTGAAAACAAACCAGCTTAAAATTGCAGACTTTCTCTCCCTCCTTCGCATTGTTTGATGGACAAACGATGAGCACTTCTCTGGCTCCCGTGGTGGGGGAGGCAGTGACGCCCCTACTTAACGCTGGCCCCACGTGCGCGCACAGCTTTCCGCAGCCAGTCCCCACGAGGGCGGTTCTTCGGGCAGCCTGCTCCGGCCTGGTGGCGGCAGCAGCAGCGGCGGGGGCGTGCTGGTGCTGGAGGACCCCCAGTGGCGGCGGCTACCCCTGTCTGCGCCGCTAGAGGCCCTGTACAGCAGCAGCCTGGCCTCCACGGCGGGGATGGAGGGCAGCCCGCAAGAGCCCGGCCCCCAGCAGCGCTTCGTGCTGGCGCCCACGCCCGCCCAGCTGGGCCGGGCGCCGGGACAGCTGCACGCGCGCAAGAGCAGCAAGTCCTCCTCCCCGCCGCCCCCCGAGGGGCAAGATCTCAGCGAACACAGCAACAGTGCTAGTCAGCAGCAGCCACCGTCACAGGTGGGGGTGCTCCAGGCGGGGCCCGGTGCGGGGGAGGAGAGGGACCAGGAGGAGAGGAGCGTCCTGGTGGTCGGAGGGGCGGCCAAGGAGGAGCCGGGCACTCCGCAGCCGCCGTCTGCAGCCGCCAACCCCGCACCACCACCAGCCAAGGAGGCCAAGAAGTCGGTGCTCAAACGCACGGCCGTCAATGACGGGATGGACAGGTGCGTGTTGGGACGGTGCTGAGCCGGTGGGCAAGGAAATCTCTCTCTCTCTCTCTCTCTCTCTCTCTCTCTCTCTCTCTCTCTCTCTCTCTCTCTCTCTCTCTCTCTCTCTCTCTCTCTCTCTTTCTCTCTCTCTCTCTCTCTCTCTCTCTGGGCATGAGCAACATTAACAGGGTTCGCACAGGTCCTTGGGAAAACCTTGAACACCCTTAAATTTAGAAATGTCAATTTCAAGGCTGGAAAGTCCTGGAATTTTTAAATGGCCCATGAAAACCCTCGATTTTTCCGGAGAGAACCAATGGCCCTGTCTTTTTACATGAATTTGAAGTGTTTCTCGTGGTTTTTAGGTGTTAAAAAATGTAAAGAATCAGTGTAACAATCAAGTTCCAGTGTATTGCCGGAAATTACAGCTAGTTTGGTGGATTTTCATTATTACGGGGCAACATTGGGAGCAGGCACTTCCCAATCCAATCCATCTCACAATACAATCCGGTGAAAGCCAGCTTCTGTTCCTAGCTTGCATCTTCCATCTAGTCTGTGGACGCTCGCTCATTGCATGTGTGCTGTGCCTCATACGCTCCGTCTGCGTTTGCTCTTACGTGCAAATGGTGGACGTGTACATAGTAGTTCGTCCTGCCTTGCAGCAACACGGGACATGCTCCTCGAAACAACTTTTTTTTAAGTAATGAAGTTTGGAGGCTGAAATTTTCATAGCGTGGAAAGATTGAGCTCTTTTAGTCATATATACAATCAGATTTCAAATAGCTGCTCTGGATAAAATTTTACGCAGCATGACTTGCAGAAAAATGGCGTTTTTGTGCACACTTCTTTTTATATAGTAGAAAATTCTTTCTGAAACTTTTAAAATAGCCTAGGTGGTTCCTTGTGAACTGCGGAGTGCTGAAATCTACCTGAAATAGCCTTATATTCATTTTCCTCACCACGAAAAAGAAAAAAAAAAAAGGCGTAGTGTGCCGTTTCTTGTTCTATATATCTTTGTTTTATGGCCGTCAGAAATATCTGAGGAGACAGATTGCATAATTAACAAGATTTGTGCACTCTACGTGTTATAATGAACATCTGTGGGAAATTTCGTCGTAATTTAAGTGGGAAAATAAGTGTGCACAAACTCAGAAAACGGACAAAAACAACAAACTGAGAAAAACACAATTGAAAGTATTTCTTTGGCAGATGCAGAAATTCTTGCTCAAACAACATGAAACTTGTGGGATATATGAGGGGTTCCTCGGGGGCCTTGCCAGCTCTCTGGGGTAGGCCCCCACGCTAGCTCCCGGCGTGTCAACCACGCGGGCTCCCATGGCTACGGCAGCCCAGTGAGGTTCGCCGATACGAGAACACAGTAGACAGTAGTGCCGAAGCACAGCCGTTTATTTGGGGAATCCCAAAGCATGCGAGCACGAGGCTCGACGGCGTTCGCGAATCACGCCGTCCGGGTCGTGACCACGAACGGGAGGCAGGCACTCACGGCGCGCGACAACCAAAGCTCCCGCCTGAGATGCATGTATCCATCACCGCCGCCATGTTCCGCCGATCTCGCCTCGACCGGGTCTCCGACGAGACTCTCCCGACTCCCGTGCGCGCACGTTCGCGCCGCCCGCGCCCGCACGCCTATCCCCGCACACATCGGTGGCGCCATCTCTCGGGGGACGCCGACAAACCAGTGGAACGCCGGACCGGTTTCAGCGCGTCGCACAAGCGTCTCTCCCGAAGCGCGCGCTGGCTCGGGATCGCAGGTCGCGGTTCTCCACGATTCCCACAAACTTGGTGAGGATATAGTCTGAAATGTCCACATTGAGGTACTAAAACTAGAACGCTCCTGCTGCATAAGTTGCACCCTCACGGTTCTTGCGGGTGTAGTCGTCGCTACGGGACCGTTTTACCAGGCTGTGGCGATGGGACCTAGCCTTAGCAGTCAGCTTGGCAGAGATCTGCCTGATCCTCTGCTATTCACTTGCACTGCTTAGTCTGACCAGTTCTTCTGAAGGAAAGATTCCCAGTTCTTGGAGAACTTGCTCAAAGCTAGTGTGGCGCTTGTTGAACCACAGCACTGCGAGGGCGGTGGTCGTCGCCACTACAGTGAACTGCAGGTTGCATGATACCGTCCTGTGCCAGATGCGCAGTGCTGCTTCTGTCTCTGTGGCATGGGATGAGCAGTCGACATTTTTTTCACACACAGAGGCATGAAAGGCTTGCCACCCTTCCTCCTCTTGCTCATCAAGCTTTTGGTGGCGGCTGCAACCTTGACAGTAGTTTGACAGCACCTCAAAATCCAGGCAGAGACCAGTGTCTAGAGAAATGGCAGTGCCAACACTGCTGTGGCTCTTGTGTCTTTGCTTCTGCCAAGTACCATCAAACATCACACTGACGTCAGTCCGACCAGTTTGCAACGCAGTTACTTGCCTTGCTTCAGCAAGGTTGTCAGAGACGACTTTTGTGGCCGCAACATGAACTTTCTTGACAATGTTGTGGTACGTCTTTTGGTGCAGTGGTTTCGGTAAACCAAGAATGGCACAAAACCTGGTCAGACGATCGTGTCCGATGCCAACCGCGCGTGCAGCAAGTACTGCGTTTACAATGAAGGCGAAACTATTACGGGGACTTCCCCTGCAGAGTTCCGGGTTGCGGCCTCCGCAACCAATGGCGGCAGCACACTGCGTCAAGTTAACAGAAGAAATCACTGCCGCGGGGCACTTCTCGTTTTTGCACTTGAGTTCCAGTACCGATGCGAGGCCCTTCCGCTTGTTTGGAACCTCAACTACGACGAGTTTGCACTTCCCACACGTCGCACACACGGCGCCGCTCACAAGGTCAGTCAGAGCGCTGACTTCACAGATAACTGCACCTGCACCGCTCCCGTTGCTGGCTATCTCCTCACCTTGGAAGGCTGCCAACTTCTTCTCTGATGCACATACAAAGCCGATAGCGTCGCTGATAAAATCAGCCCTGCCTGGTTGAGCCGCACTTGCAACGCTTGAAAGCCCGGCGCCGTTAGGCCTCACCGTGCTGGTCGTGCCGGCGTTGACCGTGGTCGTCGCAATGCTGCGCCGCTTGCGCTTTCCTTTGTGCCGGCATGAAGTATGCTACTTCCAGTGACAAAAGTCACGCTTCTCCTCACCGTTCACGATTAAAAGCACACGCTAAGGAAATAGAAAAAATAGCGCGAAGTAGCGAACGGAACGATGCAGGCGATGGCGGCTCACAAGTGGCAAGAGCCGATGGCGGTCCCGATTTCGCGTCACGTGATTTAAATACCCAGTAGGAGCTTGCAAAACAAGTGGGAAGAAATATTTTTTAATATTTTTTACGCGGAGATACAAAGCTGGCGAGCGGCTCAATCGAGAGAAGAAGGCTTGATCTACCTCTCTCAAGTGACCTAAACCGCGGCGAGCCATGCTGCCGTGCAGAATAAATTCTCAATCATGGCCAAAATTTGGCTGGATTGCACGATTTCTTGGGTCACCGCGAGTCATTCAGGCACATTTTTCGCTAAGTTCTTGTTTTTATTTTGTTTTCATTTTTTTACCCATGAAAGAAGGATAGTCAAAGATTCCAGGGTGTCTACCAACCGGGAAAACCGGGAAAACCGGGAAAACCGGGAATTCTCAGGGATTTTGAATAGTCTGGAAAAAATCAGGAAAAACTCACGGAATTTGACAAATTTGTGCTTCTATCAGGGAAAATTAGCTGTAATAAAACACGGTAATGCTGGCTCGAGTAACAGAGCGAGTCGAAAGCGTACAGTTTCCCCGCGCTGTCTCTGATGGCGCCGTCTGATGCAGAGAATGCGCTTCGTGCGGATCGCAAGTGAGCTATTCGACCGCTTCGACGACCCCCCGACCCTGCCTCCCCACTCCGCGTACGTTGCGCGCCGCGACAACCGCGATAGCTTTTTGCAGCAGCTACAGGTGAAGGTGAAGGGGGATGCGGTAAGTGTGCTACTCCACCTCAGCCGCCTCGGCCGCCGGGGGTGCCGGCGTGGCGCGTTGCTCCCCCATTCTCTCCGCGCAGTAGCATGCAGTAGCTTCAACACCTGGTGCCATCTACTGCGGTTTCTAGTAAGTTGACACGTGAATTTGGCGTAATAAAAAAAAAACATTTTCCTTCATTTTAAAAGTTAAAAGTTTGCAGTTGTGTTATAAATACGTCTTAAATATCGAATATATACATTGTACCCTGTTTTCAAGAGCTGAGTTTTAACTGCAAGCCGGCACTATATTTCGCTGCGTAGGAAGACGCTGTGCGTGTTTTGGCTCCGTACCTTTCGCTGCGCGCCAAACGAATTTGACGCGGAGTGTACGCAGTGTAGGTTTACGTGAGGCACTCGAAGTTTTAACAGAACATAAATGGATGACCGGAGCGGAAGCAGATCGCAATTTGTGGTCCTACAAGCATGTGTGCTCTTTAGCCTCTACGCAGGCAGCGTTGAAATGTTTTGACCGAAGCACGCATCGGCTGGACGCCCTTTGGCCAGGTGTCTGTGGCTCAAACAAGGAACTGTTCACTTTCGCCAAGATAATTCTCTCTCTTTCGCACGGAAATGCGTCTGTTGAGCGGGGATTTTCCATCAACAAGGACTGCCTTGTCGAAAATCAGAAGGAACAATCTCTGGTCGCCCAGCGAATTGTCTTCGACGCCGTGCCGTCGGCTGGAGGAGTTGCCAGTGTACCGTTGACGAAGAGGATGCTTCAAATGGTGCGTGGGGCGAACGCGCGATGGAAGGAAGAGCTGGAGAGGACGAGAAAAGAAAGAGCCGATGCATTGAGGAATCAACGGGAAAGGAAACGTGCGGCCACCGCTTTGAAGGAGCTTGAGCTCAAGAAGCAGAAAGTGTTGGCTGATGCCGAGATGAAGGTGTCCCTGATCCAAACCGAAATAAACTCTTTAAAGCAGTGAAATTTTGCTTTTTTTTGCGTTGTTTTTTAGTGAAATAAACATTACTTGTTACCATTCAAACTGTATTATGTCTTTTCTTATTTTATAACATGCTTATTAGAGTGTGACAGCATCTGGCGACATGGTGTCGGCCTGCCTTGCCCTAAAACGAAGTTCTGTGTCACTCAGGGAATTTAGCAAAATCACTCGGGGAAAACCTGGAAAACTCAGGGAATTTGAAAATGTCAACTTGGTAGACACCCTGGATTCAAAGATGATAATACAAGGAAAAACAAAAAAATCGGCATATCTTGAAAAAATCGTGTTTTTTCGACCCGCTTGTCTCCTTAATATCAGCTGATGCTCTCACTGACAAAGCAGGAGATGGAAGCAACATTAACGAAATTTTGAACTCAAACAGCCTGAGAAAAACACAAAGGAAAAAGGAAAACCTCTAAATACCAACCATGAAATAAAAAATGAAGCTGGGGAAGCATACACGAACCCGTTAGCTCCTATCTAAATGTGCACTTTTGTGCTTAGGTATTATGCAATAGAAAGCTTTTGCATTGTGTTGAAAAAGTCACAAATAATCCCGGATAAAACATTACTTGGGGGCCTTGAAAATGTGTTTTTTGGTCCTTGAAAGTCTTGCTTTGGAAGCTTGTACGAACCGTGAACTTTAAAGACGCAGTGTTTCAAATGACCGAAACTTGCATCGTTTCTTTGTGGCCTCTAATAAGGCACCTTGAAAGCTTCTTAATATCCCCCGGTTTTTACTGTATATTGTTTGGTGCTGTCTTTTTATGCTGGCTGCGTGTCCTTCCCTACTTTTGCACCCTCCCTCTGGCCAGCAAAATGGTGCAGTAAGCTGCTTGACCCATGCCGGGTGGGGCAGTACCACACGGAAATCGTGTATTTGGGGGGTAGCGGAACGTGCCGGCAACCCGGTTGAGGTGGAGAACGATGTCACCTGTGCACAGACGTACCTCAGATCAGCAGCAGAGATTGTAATGCTCGTTTTGTGCCCGACTGGAGCGCAGGCGTGCGTCATTGGGACTGGGCCGCCGCATCTTGCCTGCCTGACCTTCTCGGGACTGACCGCGTGTGCCTCTTTTCGCCGAGCAGGGTGCTGGAGGAGGTGAACTTCAAGGCACAGTTTGCCAAGCTGCCCGAGTACAAACCGGAGGAGGGCCCCCCGGGGGGAGCGGCCTCCTCCCTGCCCTCCTCGCCCTTCGTGCAGACCTACCGCAAGAGGCCCAAGCCCCCCACGGGTGAGCGAGGGAGGGGCCCCGTCAATACGTGCCGCGCAACTTGGCCCGGAAGTGCTGGCGGCTTCCGAGCAGCTTCCTTCCAAGAAGCAGCAGCCTTTGTAATATTTTGTGTCATTCTCATTGTAGAAGTGGGGTGACGTGGTTCCCCGCAGGCCCAGGCAAGCCCAGTCAAAGTTTGCCTCGGCTTGCGTTGCCAACTAACTACTGAGGGAGCAGAACACACTGTTGGGCAGGTTGGTGCGTGTTTGGTCAAACTTCAACAAGGACGACAGAAAGACGACGACAGACACAAGCTTTGTTGTCTTTCTGTCGTCCTTGTTGAATCGCGCTCTAACTTTGACCAAACAGTGAGGGAGTGTCACAAGGGAGCGCAGTATTTTTTGGGGTGTGGTGGAGGGTTTTGAATGGGCCCAGCTCTTGCAAGCGCCTTCTCAAGAGGTCGAAAAAAGCAGAAGTGCTGGCGTTGAAGCGTGCGTGCGTGTGCTCGTGTGTGCAGACGGTGCGGACGAGTGCGGTGGCGACGTGGCGTTGGCGGCCGCCCCCAAGTGTGCCGCCGCGGGCTCTTCCCCCGTGGGCACGCCCCACACCCCGCTGACGGGGGGGCCCAAGCTGGAGGGCACCAAGTTCTTCGGGCCCAGCTTCAGCCTCGACGTGCTGGCCGACGCCCGCAATGGTGAGAGCCTGGCTTCTCCCACTTTTTAGGGCATTGTACTGCTCTGCACTGCACTGCTGCTGCTGCTTCTGTATTCCCCCTCTCCGAGCTGAGAATTACCCAATTTGAAAGGGTCTTGCGATTACAGCAAGGTGAAATCAGCCTCCCAACCCCCTCACTTTTGCTTTCTCTAATACCCTATTTACTCGCGTAAAGAACCCACTTTTTTTTTTTCCAGAAAATTCGGCACGAATTGGGGGGGAGGGTTCATGATGCGGGAAAAAATTGCAACAGTTTTAAAGGTTGAAATTTCATACAATAAAGTTGCTAAGAGGAGCACTGTCAGAGCCTTGCCATTTTCGTAAAACCACTAAGGTAATTATGTAATCGAATCTCTTTTTTATTCGCAACACGCTAGTGGGCCCCTACTCGCCATGGAGCTGTCCTCTTTACTAAAATCGTTTGCCGCCTCACATTTGTTGGTGGCCCACAGCGCACCGTCTTGCGTGCCATCAAGGCACTCCAAAAGGTATTTTCAAACACCGGGAAACTTCCCTTCTTTGGACCCACGAAACACACGGCGACCCCTGTTCCCCGCCCAAAAACCTCATTTTCGCCCACAGCGTACACGAAGTGCCGCCCAGCCATGCGGTTTCCATGTGCATCAACGCATGCTCCACCACCTTCAGTTTAAAACTGGCTGTGTAGCTCATGTACTGGCCCATCGTACGGCGCGCACTAGGAGCAGAAAAAAGGTCGGAACACAGCTGATAAACATAACCACGAGCATAATGGTGAAGTCGCGGACCTCAAGAGCAGAGGAATGCAGAGTGCGTTTAGTGCTTTGTTCACACCACGCCACCAGAACCAGCCAAAACAACAAAGAGCAGGGAAGGAGTGCGGAGTACACTTCGTGCTTTGTTCGCACGCAGGAACGTTTTTACTGCGCAAGGTTTGTTTTGCGTTCAGCAGGTGGCACTCCGCAAGTGCGCAATTTTTAAATTGTGAGCGACGGCATTCACGTTCACGTCTCTTGTTCTTTTTGTTGGAGTGCGTTTTAGCATTTCTGCGCAAACTGTGGCATGATATCAAGTTACTGTGATGGTCTAAGGGATCAGCAACCATGCTGAGGTAGAAACATATTCCCGCTCCATTTTTTATTCAAAGTGACAAAAAAGTAAATTCGACATTTTACACAGGGCATTCCCAAGGGAGGCGGACGACGCACTTCCAATCGCCTCGGCCAGCCACCCAGTCCCAAAAGCATACACGGACATCTTAAATCATTATCGCCGGGAGCGCCTCCTTTACCCTCCTCCTCACCCATCACTCAATACACGAGACTCTCGAATCTGGCACAGAATCCAAACACAGACTTCAGTTTTACATCCTATTTCACCAACTGTTTTTCCGGTTTTTCCGTGACGAGTGATCAAGTTTCAGTGTATTGCGTGAAATTACAAGTTTGGTGGATTTCCAATAATACGAGGCAACGTTAGGAGCAGCATTCCTCAATAGAATCCATGTCACGATACAATCCAGTGAAAGCCGGCTTCTCTTCTCTATCTTGCATGTTCCATTTAGTCTGCGGACGGCCACTCATTGCATGTTTGCTGTGCCTCATACGCTCCATCTGCGTTTGCTTTTATGTGAAAATGGTAGACGTGTACATAGTTCATCCTGCCTTGCAGCAACACTTGCTGATTTAATTTCAGCTCACACTCTTGCTGACAAAGCAGAAGATGCAAGCAATATTATGAAGTTTTGAAATCAAACAGCCTCAGCAAAACACCAAGAAAAAAGAAAGACCTCTAAATGCCAACTGTGAGATAAAAAATAATGCTGGGGGAGCATTCACGAACCTGTTAGCGCCTATCTAAATGTGCACTAATGTGCTTATGAATTGGGCAATAACGAAATTTTGCATTGTGTTGAACAAGTTATAAATAATCCCAGATAAAACGTTAGATGGGGGCCTTGAAAATGTGTTTTCTGGTCCTTGAAAGTCCTTGAAAACCCTTGAATTTTTGCTTTTGAAGCCTGTACGAACCCTGTCTTAGTCGCGAGTGCGCGGTCATGTTAAGGGGGCACACTGGTCTTTGAAACTTTTTTTTTGTTTTCCAACCAATTTTCATGAAACTTTATGGGCTTGTTCAGATTTTTTAGCTGATTTCAAATATCCAATTAGTTTTGATGTAACACATTTAGTTTTCGAGTTAATTAGAAATCTTTCTTGATTGTTCTTGAGAACAATGGAAAAAAAACTAATCAATAAAAAATTACAAGCAAGGCATGAATAGATACTAGAAGTTGTGTAGAAGGTTGTATGGGAAGCAGTTTTTTTGTTTTACAATCACATACAAGTTTCCATCAATTCTTACTTTTAGGTTCGAAGTACTGCTGCTAACCAATTAAAAATAATGCTAATTAAACAATTACTGAAACACAAAATGCAAAATCTGCTTCCCATACCACATGGTTTAAACATTCAGCTTCCTGCTGAAAGAAAAATTATCATTCTAGCTGCACTACGTGCTGAGGTATGCCTCTCGAAGTTCCTATACGTCAAAAATATGCATTTTGAGAAAATGGCAAAAAACGTAGCAGTGCTATGTTTAATGCAAACAGTAGAAGGTGGAGTACTTTTTTTGCACGAAACAACTAGTAGGCCCCCGCAGCATAGTCATCTTGACTGCTGGCACCACCCAGGTGCCTCTTCTTGAGGGTCCGCTGCACATTTTCTGCGGATGTCCGCCTGCGGGAAGAGTCCTTGGTTCGCCGGCGGTCCTTTTCAACCATGCGTGTGCTGCTTAGTGCGCCAACGGTCATGTTGAGCTCCTGCAGGATCTTTGATGATGCCAACTGGCTTCCAGCATTGAATCACATCACAGCCTCTGCGACCGCAGCTTCCACACTGTGAAGCGATGCGTGACGCTCCTTGGGAGCCAGCGACCATATCACTGAGTGAAGACTCTCATTGCTGTTTTGCGTCTTGCCGCGCTGGCACCGCTCAAGCAGCTTGTGGTCCGCCAGCCGTTCATACACAGGAAGCAAGGCCTCGCAGACGTGGGGGGGCAGGTTGTAGCGGTGCTTGGGGGCTGGCTCCCCTTTGGCCTTGGCAGCGTTATGGCGGCACCACGAGTCAGGACCAGTGGGGCAGAGGCTGTGGTTCGACACTGCATCATTGGATGTCACGTGATAGTACGTGGCCATCACAGCCTTGTGCATGGCTGGCACGTCCCCTTTGTGGGACTTGATAGCCCAGCCATAGTAGGACGTCAGCTTGTTGATCAGGTCGCCAGTCAGCTGCCCCCTACCACTGAGGCTCTCTGAGCCAGCTGGCCTCTGCTTTGGGAGGTTGCGCAGTTGAGTGCCCATTCTCTTCTGCACGTGGTTCACGCACTCCTCTTTGAGGATCTTAATGAAACCATAAACATCTGCATCCCTCAAAGCGAGGTAGGTGCGGCAGTCACCATCCGAAACCACTGTTGTGTACCTGAGCTTATGACGCTCCCACGACCTCTGAAAGAGAATGAGGGCAGCCTCCACTTCCATTTCCCCAGCTTTTTTGGTGGTGTTTCTCTGGCAGAGGTGCTTCGCCTTCCACTCTTCGTAGGCAGGGTCACTCTCTTTGGGCGCCCGCTCGCAGCCGGCGCAAAAATTGGAGAGCACGACATAATCGAGCACGAGCCCCGTGAATAACTCGATGACCGTGCCGACTCCGATGTGCGACGAGTGTCCCCTCGTCATCCAGGAGCCGTCGTACGACACGGCGATGTTGCCCGGGTTTGCAAGGTCGAGCTCAGCGTACAGTTGCCGAACTGATCGTGCGCAATCTGCAGTCACCTTCCGCGATGCGCGAACAGCTGCGGGCGTCAGTTTAGCCTTCACGTAGCTCTGCCACGTTTTGTTGTGCAGGCCGCGCGAAGAAATGTTCATCGACGAAAACACGTCGTTGAACGCCGTTTGCTGCTTTCCAGTCGACTGCATGGCGCGCGCGCCCAAAACATTGATGGCAAACGGCTTCGCCTTGCTCTCGCCGTCAACGCGGCGAGCTCCACGCCGTCGACACGTCGCCGCAGTTCGCGCACTTGAGCACTAGCTTTACGGCGAGGCCGTACTCCCTGTCCTCCTTGCCGATTTCCACATCACCGGAGCACAACTTGCATTTCACTGCGCGCATCAGTTCGTTCAGCTGGGTCAAACTGACGATCACGAACCTTGTTTCGTCCAGCGGCGTGGCTGCGGCGTTGTCAGGGTCGCCCAACAAGCTGCACTTCCGTTGTGTAGCTCCAGTTGAAGAAAGCTCGTGCAGCTTGTTTTCCGCGTTTTGACGCACCTCTGCCACTTGAGACGGGTGCAACATTGCTGTATCGAGACGGATGCGGCCGCTGCCGGAGGCGTTATGAGTAGGGGTGTGCGAATAGTGAAATTTGATCTCGAATCGAATGCGAATCGAATAGTGTCGAATAGTGGACAAAAATGTCGAATATCGAATACCAAAGCTTTTTTTGGAAGAACAAGTAGGTTGGACACTAATAAAGACATGCTCATGTCCTTGAGCTCTAAATAGCAAATACACTAAATCGAATTGAAGAAATCACAAACTGTCATGTTAAAAATATTACAAATTCTCCAAATCTCCAAGCAGTGAACGTGGTGTTTGCCCATCAAGTGATTCAAGAGCGGGCTTGTCGTGCTTGCCGGCGTCTTGAGCGCGGAGCCGCATTTCTTGCAGATAGCAGAGGACGGACTTGCCTTCTCGAAAAACTTCCAAATTACACCTCTTTTTTCACCGTGGCTATTCATGCTGAATGGCACGGCACGCGGACGTTACACAGGAGGAGAATCGAGGAGAATCACGGGCGTGCGACGACTATGGCGACGACGGCGACGACCGTCAGATTGGCTATGGATAGGCGTCGAGAAAGGGTCTAGGAAGGGTGATGATAGTGTGTTACAGCAAGGCCAGAATCACAAAAATTTAACAATACCATAATTATACGCTATTTTGCGGCTGCACAGTTGTGTGATAAAATTAATTAACAAAAGAAAAATGATATTTTACGTCCGAATATCAGGGGGGGGGGGGGGGGGAGCGTCAGTGTCATCGCCATCACAAAATGGCGTCGTCGTAGTAATTTGTTTTGTCCCGAGTGGGACGCATCATATTTGTTTCCAATGACGTGAAAACGGCAACGCACCTCACTATTACAAAAACCCGTATGTGAGGAACGTTCTCTGCACGCTAAAGACTGCTGTGTCGCTCTTTCTTTCCGTGTACGCCAGTGACGCAAAAAAATCGAAGAACTATCCAATTACATGTCGGCAATGACGTCTCTGCGGGCGAAAAGGAGGGATATGTCCAAACCTCAAAGACAACTTTCCTGGCCGAAAACGGGTCGCTGGCAATTGTTTGACCAAAACCTTTTGACGTTAGGGTCAGTAAGGGCCACGCTAATCTAGCCGCAACTTTGGCAGCGTTCGGAATATTCGTCACGTCGAATTATTCGAAAGTCCGAATGCTGGGTATTCGAAAGTCGAATCGAATTATTCGGGCAAGAAATATTCGAATTGAATTCGAAAATCGAATATTCGCACACCCCTAGTTATGAGCGGTCGGCGGAGGCGCTAGGCCTTTGTTGACAAGCGCGTCGTCGCCAACCACGGAAGGTCAGTCGCTATCTCCTTCATCGCTCCTCGCTGGTGTGGAGCGGCCTCTGAGATTCTCGAGGTTGGATTTCTTTCTCTTTTTGCCATACGGGTTCTTCGTGCGGGATTTTCTTCCGGCCTTCCACATCGCAAACGTCGTAGTCAGAGCCCGAGCAATATGGCGCCTGATTGTGCCGACAACGGCATGGAGCAGACGACAGACGCCGCCTTCGGCCAATCACATCGCGCTGTCTAGTCACGAGCGCTCGCCGGCGAATAGGAACGCGCATTTTTGCTTTTTTTGGCGCGTGTTTCCCACTCTACGACTGAGCGGGCAGGAACCGCAGTGGCGGGAAATTGAAGACCGAAGTTCGCTCTTTCAAACGAGACCGAGATCGCTGCGATACCGCCCGTTGCGCAGCAGTGAGGAATTATAGAAAAATAGTTATTTTGGCGTCGGAATCTCGAAGAATCGGCCTTGTAGGGCTTTTATAAGTTGCTGTTACAGCTCAAGTACCGACTTTTCGGAGGAAAAACTTCGCAAACCGGGAGAAAAAGACCTGAACATTTCAAAAATGATGCTTATGAAAAGTGCATTTTTTGGCACTTTTTCGGTCCCAAAGACCCGTGTGCCCCCTTAAATGCAAGTGTGCTCGTCTTGCCTTCCAAGTTCAGTAGCTTCCATGCCCTGTCGGAGGATAAGATAACGGCAGCTGCTCCTGCCACAAGCGAGAGGGGGGCTTCCGACGGCCTAGCAGCTATCTCCAAGTAATGAGCTCGGTGGACACGGCTTGTTGTACAGCAATACGTCTTGCGCCTGCATTTCTTCCCCCCCCCCCCTCCGTAATGTAACGCTTTGGGTGCAGTGAAAAAACATTGGTATGTTTGTTATCTGAATAAACATGACGTTATAGCACAGCACTCCTTTTTCTAAACATTGCATTATGATGCCAATGATGGGGAAACATACGGGGCTATTTTTCTGACCTTTCCAGGGCATGTTGGGGCAGATTCGCCTCAATGAATTTTCACTTCAACGAAATTTTTCGCACGTCCCGTCAATTTCGTTGTAGCGGGATTCGACTGTATTATCAGCAGAGCTGTTTCAGCTTTTAGTTTTGTTGTTGAGCGTTACCAGAAAGAATACTTAGAAAAAAATGCGGGAAGCTCACACTAACACGTAAGATTTGAAGGTAGCGAAGCTGTACACAACCGTCACGACCGTTGTGACTGTTTAAGTCCACGATTGCAGCCGATTTGCTTCTTCGTCATTGCCGCAACGACCTTTACTCCATCGTTGCGGTAACTGCCAGCTTCCTTCATTTTTTTGGAAGTGATAATCATTGGGCACCACCGTGGAGGGGCGTACGCTATGATGGGTCCTTTTTGTTCTGAGCTAGTGTTGCCACGATTACGGCGAACGCTGGAGTTCTTTAGTTGTCTCTCTCTTGTGCCAACATTGGCCAGACTCCCTGAGTGGGTATGCTTGGCTTGATGAACATGCCAATTAGTTCTGCTGCAGTTACCATCAGCCAGGGTTTGGGTGTGCAACTGTGACCTAGTTGTAGCTCACTGCAGAAACCTCTTTAACTGGTACACATCAAAGCAATCTGAGGGACCGGTTATTTCACTCAGGGGGTTATAGGAGCCCAACAAATCGTGCACACACGCAGTGTGTGCATAAGTGTTGTTTCGATCTTATTATCTTGTAAAGCAATCGCATTTCTTGATAAGGAGGTCTTTCTGCTTGGTGGCTGCTTTCGTGGTACAGTGAATGTGTTTCCTGTTCTGTTTGTTCCCACGTGTCGACAGGACACGTGCCTGGAGAATAAGCTCAGCCTGTTGGTGTGCGGTGTACGGTGTCTTCCTTCTGTTTGTTTGCGCACTCCATCCTGTCGTCTCTATATAACTGGAGCCCATTCAGCACGGGCATCGTGTGCTGCCTCCTACACAGTGTCTGTTGCACTCCCGTAGTGACCCCCGTCCCCCCTTTCAGCGGACGCCTCGGACGGGGATGTGGGCTCCCCGCGGACCCCCAAGACGCCGGCCGAGGGGGAAAAGAGCCACTCGTCCCTCCGACGGGTGCTGGAGCAGCGCCGACAGCTGGTCATGCAGCTCTTCACGGAGGAGGGCTGGTTCCCCTCGGGTGAGCATCTCCTCTCAGGGCGCACAGAACAGAGGGGGTCAAAGAGCGGGGGGAAAGACCAAGAGTGAACTTTTAAAGTCGTTTTAGGTGCGGAGTACCCGAGGACCGCACAATGTCCGTCTGCGTCCGTGCGCACAGCACTTACAATCGCAAAAAATCGCACAGGCAGCGGCAGGATTCGAGCCTGTGTCTGGTAGACCAGGCAGAGTTAGTGTCAGTCGTCTTACCCACTGGGCTACGACCGTGAGTTAGTACTTGAGAGTCAAACGGCTTACTCCCGCGCCTGTAACGGTGCGGAGTACCTTGGGACCTCCCAATGTCCGTCCATGTCCACCTGTGCGCACACCACCATCGAGCGAAAATCAAGCGAAATTCGATTTGAGCCGTGAGTTGCAGTTTTATTTAGGAAATAATCAAGGTGCAACTCACGGCTCCAATCCAATGACAGTCGGGGCACAAATCGGGTGTCACTCGGGGCGCAACCTGGATGCCATTTCGAGTCCCTGTACTCCGCACCCTCGCCATAATCCACAGAGTGGAGATGCTGCCCTTTTTTCTCAGCTCTTCATCCTTGTTTTTGGTGATGTCGATGCATTGCAAGCATTAGAGATTTCACCACCTGTGAACTAGCCAAGTTCTGAGGAGGCATAGCAGCTAGCGTCTTCATAAGGGGGGACGCTGCAAGTAAAGTGTCAATTTTTGTCAAAATATACAATTTTCCCTTTTTTTTCCCCGCATATTCTTCAGACCTTCATAGAAAATTAAAAAAAAAAAACACTTTCAAAATGGTCTTGTTTACACCGCGGGAACGTGCCGAGTTGTTGACTGTGAGCCGCCATGTTGGTAGCATTGGAAAGAGGAGTACGCCTTCTTCTCAATGGTCCTGGTCTCATATTTTGATGAGCGAAAATGAAGGCGCGATGGGCACGTAAAAAAAGAAAACGAAGGACAGCAATTGGCTGCGCGGGTCACATGGTGGCAGACCCGCCGCGGTGGCTCAGTGGCTAAGGCGTTCTGCTGCTGAGCACGAGGTCGCGGGTTCGATTCCCGGCCGCGGCGGCCGCTTTTCTGATGGAGGCGAAAAGCAAAAACGCCCGTGTGTACGAGATTTCGGCGCACGATAAAGATCCCCAGGTGGTCAAAATTAATCCGGAGCCCTCCACTACGGCGCGCCTCATCGCCTGCGTTGCGTTGGTGCGTTAAACCCCACAATCAATCAAATCAATCACATGGTGGCAGGCGCGACCTCTTACTGGTCAAAGCTGCGCTGTGCATGTTGGCAACCTTGGAAGCGCAAGCGCATCTGCGGCCTCTCCGCCGAGTACCGTAATTACCCGATTCTAACGCGTACCTGATTTTCCAGGCAGAAAACCGAAAAAACTTGCACCTCCGATTGTAACGCGCGCAGAACTTTGTGAGCAACAAAAACGAATGTGAGAGAAACGGGCGATTTATTTCTCGAAGCAATCTCACTCATCTCACTCCTCAACCATGTTCAACCATGTTCAATGGGATCGTGGCCCACGCCTCGCACGCCCACCCTGCGAGCTTCTCCAGAGGCATACGCTTCAGCCAACCGCTCGTTGTGAACGCGTGGGAGGCGCTCGTAAGCTGCGGCAGCGGCGCACCTTCGTTGCCGCTGCTGCCATTGCTGTTATGAAGCACGCAAGTGGAATAATTCGACAATTTGTGGGAACGCCGATAGAAAAGCTTAGGCGCCTAGATCCGAGAAATTGTTGCTAGAAGCTTTGGCGCCATCTTGAGATGGCGATGGCAATGGGTCGAACAAAATTTCAGCTGTTTCGGCAGTTTCGGTTTCGTATCCGATTCTAACACGCATGCAATTTTTCGGCCTATTTTTGCGAAAAAAAGATGCGCATTAGAATCGTTAGAACCACGGCCGCTTTTCTGATGGAGGCGAAAAGCAAAAACGCCTGTGTGTTCGAGATTTTGGTGCACGTTAAAGATCCCTAGGTGGTCAAAATTAATCCGGAGCCCTCCACTACGGCGCACCTCATCGCCTGCGTTGCGTCAGCGCATTAAACCCTTCAATCAATCAATCGTTGCCACGAGATATGAAATACATGGGCTTCCATGGACGTTCGCCAGGGATCCGAAAATATTTCGTACTCGCAAGATTTCACTATCACGGAGTTTGACTGTATAGCCTTGCCTTCAGAAGCAACTCGGCACTTGTACATAGCAGTGGTTTATATCCAAAGCATGATAAGGATAAAAATAAGCTACTTGAAAGCTTGGTATAATATTCAGCATAGCTCTAACTTCCGTGCATGCTCATTTTTTCTTTCAATATTCTCGACATTAAAGCCAGCCAATATTTCTCCCAGCACAGCCTATATGCACAGGGCTATATGTGTATGCGTTAACATTATTTAAAAAAAAAACAATATCTGGAAAATGCTGTGGGTAGGGTGCATTTTTAATGCCAAGAACAGTTTCTTCTTACTAATTTGGATCAATTTCCACGATCGCTAAAAGAGCCACGACCAACACCCAACTCGCGCGCTTGGCACACAGCCCTATTTTTGCGCCGCACATTTACGACAACGTATCGTAATTTCAAGTACCATACTCTACATCACAGTGTCGGTATTAACATCAGATCTAATGATGCAGGCATTAATTACAACGACTCGCGTACAATCGCAACTGCTAGCACAATTAGGTGATGCCCCGTGCGTCGTGGTGATGCAGTGTGCGTTGCAGCTTTTGGCGCGTCAATCGTTCCTGTCCCAAGGCTAGCGAAACCGCTGTCAAACACAGCGTAGCTAAGTGTGTAAACACCGCAAATCAGTCTAAAAGTTCACCTAGTGAGCATAATTACAAGCGCACACGCTGCGTTTGACACTCTGGAGATGGGTCACGGTAGTCGTGCGTACCGTAAAGCGTTCAGTGGCCTCCGCCTTTCAAGCTACCCAACTTCGTGCGGTCCGGCTCATGATTTCACTTATTCCCGTCGCAATAACGTTCAGGTTGAATACCACAGCGGGTAAAATGACTGAACAGAAGCTCGGCCGGCCGAAGCAACGAAAATAAACCCAGAAACGCGCATTACACAGTTTTGGCGCCCGCCATCTTGTTTTGCCGCTGCAGCAACCAATCAGGAAGGCTTTCAGTATGCCCCAACCGGACGGCCTATCGTGCTTCAGCATCTGTTACGGGCTTCATTTCTACATCTTTTTCTTTTTCTGCTGTTTGCGAGTTCATGAATGATCGAAGAAAAAAAGCTGAATGGAACCAGAAATAGGACGGCTTGGCTGATCTAACGATACCAGAATGGCCACGCCCGTTGGCAGCGTTGCAGAGATGCAGTGCTCCGAAAATTGCCGTACGATTTTCGGAGCACTGCATCTCCACAACACTGCCACCGGGCGTGGCCATTCTGGTATCGTTAGATCAGCCAAGCCGTCCTATTTCTGGTTCCATTCAGCTTTTTTTCTTCCATCATTCATGAACTCACAAACAGCAGAAAATGGTTTTTCGTGGAAAAACCTCACAAACGCATAGAATGCAAAACATAGAACCGAACATGCGGCTTTAAAAAAAAAACATGTTTTGGTGATTTTTCCTATGTTGAAAGCCGCATCCCCCTTAAGGGCATCTGACTGCAATAGAAAATTGTTCGGTTTAACACTCGGTGTGCAGTGAGAGTTAATATGCCAAAATTTTGATGAAAACAAACCCGTTTATTATGCATCGGCCATGGCAGTATGAGTGGACGTGGCAAGCGTCTTGGTGCTCCAACAGGTGAAGTTCTGGCAGTTTGCTGATCCCAAGGACGTGAATTCGATTCCCGGGCCGTGGTGGCCACTTTTCATATAGAGGTCGAAAATGAAGAATGCCTGTGCGTTGAGATCTTGCGGCACGTTAAAGATACCCAGGTGGTCAAAATTAACTCGGAGACCTCCAGTGTGGTCTTCTTGTTCCCCAGGCGTAGCTTGTGTGCGTAAAATACTGGGAGTCAAGTTATATTCCGGCAGCTTGTAGCCTGCAAAAATTTTACCATGCCTTCCTAAAGAAAGTTGAGAGAGGCGCGGAAGCTTTCCAACATCAAAAGTGCATCAAAACCTTTGCAGAAAGTGCATCTAATCGATTGTCAAACCTTCCGAGGCCGAAATCAGAAGCGAAGAGCAAACCCATGTGGCAATTTTTCGCGCGCCAAGTAAACGCGTCTGTGAACGATCTCATTGTATACCGGTATGTGGTTTATGAGATAAAGGTGCACTGTTGTACTCCTTGTTCATGGTTGATTTGTGTAGTGTGTTATCTAGAAGCGTTGTTTTTTCGGGATTTTTAAGTAACCGTGTTGACACAGTGGAAACCTGGTTCCACGTCTTGTGTGTTTAGAGATCAACGGACCAGCCGGTGTATGGGGAAATGCATTAGTGTTTGTACAAGACGCCATCAGTCCTACTGGGCGTGCTTTTGCTTCAAATGTCTACCCTGAAAAATTCGCGCATCTCCACGAAGTGAATCATGATGAGTGAGCGAAGCACTGGGGATCGTTCTTACTGTAAATCACCCGTGACGTTGCCCACTCGCGCATGTAAATGAGTGACAACGCGTGTGTACAGTATATACCATTCCAATGCAGTCCAATCCATTTCAATGCAATCCCGTCAAATCCATTTCAATCCAATCCAATGCTCCTCTCGCATGCGCAGCACGGCTCTCCAGGAGCTATGCTCTCTCTCTCTCTCTCTTTCTCTTACCTTTTTTCCACAAGTTAGCATTGATAGTTGTTTTTTTTTTTTTTTTTCGCGTTTTGCAGCCTTTTAGGTGGTTTGACATACATATATATACGTATTCAGTTTATACTGATGTGTGCACGGACGCCAGTGGATGGACATTGCGAGGTCCTAAGGTGCTTCGCACCAAAAAATGGGATGCGAGTAACTCTTGAGCGTGTCCCTTGGCCAGCGAGACGACAACTGCCGTTCCTTTGTCTGTGCAGCGCACGCAACAGCGGCCTTCCAGCAGCGCTACCGCGACGTCTTCACCAACAAGAACACGCTGCAGCTGAAGATCCGCGAGGTGCGCCAGAAGCTGATGGCGCAGAACAACCAGGCCAACATCGCCACCACGCCCAGCGCCCACGACAACGCCGACAGCGCCGCCAAGTCCGACCAGCAGCCGCCCAGCAAGGGGCCACCACCCACCGCGGTGGAGCAGCAGCCACAGACGCCCAGGACGGGCACATGAGTGACGGTGACGGTGACGATGGTGACAGACTGCATGCGTGGTCTCTGCTAACGGGGTTCCGTGTTCGTAGCCGTTGTGGACTTGGCAGTTTGTTGGTCAGCCGCTTCTTTCCTTCTTTGTGCGAGTTTCTCGCCGTGCGGCCACTGTTCTGCTTCACCCCGGTCAGCTGCTGCTGCTTCTTCTTTTTTCTTTTTTTTTAAGAGTTTTGCGAGTTCAGCTGCACCTTGGTGTAGTGCGGTGAGGCTGGAGGCCTCGCTTATTATTGCTTTTAAACCAGTACTGTTGTTGTTTCGCCCGTACTACTTCTTCATTGCACCGTGGGCTGCCAAAAGGGAGTTTTTGGGCAGGCCAGCCTTCCATGAAGCCGGCTAGGATGGCAGTGACGATTCCTGGCATCGAGGCAGCATTTGCGGGCCACTGTGGTGGCCCCACCGCTCAAGTGAGTTCGGCACGTGTCGTTTTTTTTGTGTGTGTTTACTTCGGCCGAGTGTTGTTCCCTGCGGACTCTTGTGTGAGAAAGGCGAGCTTGCATTTTTGTTTCCTTTGTCAAAAGTCCACGTCTCAGCGATGCGAAGGATCTGATTGAGCCCGTTGTGCGGCACTGCGTCATGCCTCGTTTTGTCGCTCTTTATCTCTCTTTTCCTCCCACTTGTTTTTCATGATGTGTTGAGGCGTGCTTTTTTTTTTCTTTTTATCAGCTGGCCTGTGTTACCTTATCATTGTTGTTTCCAAAATGACGGCAGTTGAGAGCATTTGACGTTCTACTTGGACTGCACGGCGAGGTTTGTTAGGCAAGCACTTGTAGTAGTTGCTGAAGTGCAAGCGTACCCGTGCGTTTTAACACACAGTAAGCAGGACGGGGGGTGAGCACCCCACAGTGATTTCGTTAATGCTGTACGAAGGAGCAATTATGAATGCTGCTGTCTGCAAAGTATTTTCGTACGTAGCTCGTTGTCATACCATGCAGAGCTGAAAGAACATGCTTTGCCTTGGCGCTACTGCTGGTTTCGTGGGAAAGCAAGTTGTGCAGTTTTTAAATTCTCCCGTTTATTTTTTAAAACTCGTTGTGAGTTCAATTCAGTGGGTATGTGCTGGCACTTCGAAGTGGCGGCGTTGTAAAAATTTTAGCCTGCGGTTATTTGTCCTCTCAGTGGTGGGTCGGTGGGAAGTGTACCCACCGTTGGTGCCGTGTGTGGGACACACCTTCAGGCACGCAGGGTGGGTCCACTCTATTTCGTGGGGATGTTTTTCTTCCGCGTACACCTACCATTATGTTCCCTTGCATGCCTGCCATTGTCATCCACCTTTCCTTGTACATATGTAATTCATACTTCCGTTATCGTGTTAATGCACTGGCTCGCTTGCCTTGTTGGTTTGTTCACGTCGAGGGCGCCCTGTTTCCGCTTTCTTTCGCTAACATTTCATTGCCTTCCCCGCCCCCACTCCCGGCTTCGCTTTTTTTGCAGTTGCATTGTTCTTTTGTTCCTTTGTTCTTTTTAGTTTGTCTGGAGGCCATTTTGTTTTTTATTCCATACCAGGCTATCGCTAAGTGCAGCCGTTTTTTTGGGGGAAACACATGAAATACTGGGTGTTTAGAAATGGATTGAACATAAATTAATTTTAGGTAAGTGGTCGTACCTGTTGAGCATTCAAGGCTATTGCGTCGTATAGAAAAGGCAGTTCACGCACTCCTCCTCACGTGTGGCATTTTTAAATGGAGGTACTTTTAAAAATTGCTGTTTCCGTTTGTTGGTGCTCTGTCGCTCTGAAGGTCCTTTACAAACGGTTTTAGCATGTCGAGAGGGTATGGAGCGTCAGCCGCTGTGCATGAGATAGGTGAGGCATGATGGGTATGCTGTTTTTAGGAATGCCGGATCACATTCAGTTCCCTTTCCAGTTGTTTTGTTGTTTGTTTTTTACCTGTGCACGCATATTTTTAGGTAAATTTGTTACAGTTTTTCGTTATTGCGCTGCATCCAGTGTAGCATGGCTTTCCACGTGCCTTGCGTGACGGTGGCCTGAATAAGAATATTTCTGACGTCCTTCAGTTTGAAGGCTATTCAAAAGTAACCAGAGCACGTTGCTGGCTACCGGGGTGGTAGTTTCTGGTCTTTATTTATTTATCGCCTTTTTCTTTCTTTTTTTCAAAGATACGTACCGTTGGCAGTGGGGAGTGCTCCAAATGAAGCTGTTAAAAAGGTTCCTCACATTCACTGCTACTGTAGTTACGTTAATGTTATTAAGTGCAGTCAAACTGCCTGTAACATTGGCTCGTTCTTCCGGGACATTTGCAGCTGTATCTGAGCAACTTTTCCTTTTTTTATATAAAATTTTAAAACCTGACAGCAAATTTTGTACACCTTGTCGACCGAATAATGGAAGCAGAGTGCACGAACGCTTGCTTGTATGTGTGCATGGTATTGCTATTAAAATAGAAATCAGAGCTGCTACAGGTCCTAATTAAGGTGCAATTTACGGTTGATGATTGTTACCCGCTAAGCACATTTAACGTCCGTCATTTTTGGGTGAAACCAGGCTTTGCTCGATTGTGCATGTTTCAAAACAGCAGCCAATCTTTCCACCGGAATTTGAAAAAGTGTGCAACCCAGAAACGAACAAACCCGTACGTATTAGATAACTTTATGTACAAACCTAGCACTAACTTCGCAATCATCAAATTGAGATTTTAGCATTCTAAATAAGTTTGCACTGTCTTTAACACGGTGCCCCTCTGATCCCAGCCGTGGCAGCCATTTTTCTGGTGGAGTGAAGGCGGGAAAAAGTGAGAACACGCGCACGTCGATATTTCGGCGCACGTTAAAGATCTCCAGGTTGTCTAAATTTATTTGTTGTCCTATGTTATGGCACACCTATTGTCCAGGTGCTGCCCCGAATTTGAACTTAGTTTGCAGTGTTTACGCGTGATCGTACGTTTGATAGAGCCAACGTGGGTGGCTCTCAGTCTGGTTCAGAGCACAAACTTGGGCAGAATTTAAAACAATGAAAACATGAAAAAAAACACTAGAACAATGAAAAACTCCGCTAAAGGTGGTGGCAAGAGGGGGCAGCTGTACGGACTACCACTGAACTTAATTTCGGTGAAGAAGTGTTTACATACACGATACACGTGTACATGAAAAACTGTACCGCACATGCGTGAAAATCAGCGGGAAAGAGGTGAAGAAAATACCGAAGAGCATTGCGAGAGGCATGTTTTTAGTGCCGGTGAGGATATTGGCACCAGTAATAGTTGGCTGCAGTTGACGCGATCTGGGCGCGGTAGATAATTCTTCTTGTGTTTGCGTTTGTCGCAAACTGGGCAGTTCCATTGGGCTTGGATTTCATAGATGGCATGGGGAAGTGACATCCCTGCCGGGCTTGGGACGGAGCCTATGAGGAGCTGTCAAGAACAGGTACCACATTTTCCCGTGTATAGTATTGTACTACCACCTAACAGCGTGTCACTCCAAAATTCCATAGGTAGGTTGCACTGCCTGTAATTTAATCAAATATTTGTGGCGGGGAGGAACAGCAGTTTCGCACATTTGAACAAAGACACCCAGCTTGCAACTGCAATGGTACATAGGAGGAAGCGGTTCTGTTTGTTTTGGCGTACATTTGCGGATATTGGATATATGTGCTGTGCAGCATTCACTGATCTGTCTACCATACATTTGTGCTCTGGCAAATTTGTGTGCGTATTCATGCAGATAAAATGTGGCAAACCTGGTGCTGACAAAGAGGTGGGGGGGAACATAAATTACCTGTTTTTGTCTTCAAAATTATGGTCAGTAAAACCGTAACTTAAAAAATGCGACTTCCGTTTTTGACAAAAGTGCTGTATTTATAGACGGCGCAACATACAAAGCTATGGATTAGCTACAGAATTCCCCACGAAAACGTTGTATGCAGTAGCGCAACCTATACGATGGTGCGAGTCATACACCGGAATATACAGTATATCAACTGCAGTGCAGTGTGCAACTTATGTCTGCCATCATGTGATCATCATGCCAGCACGAAACTTACCTGTGACTGTTACCAAGACAGCTTTAAAGAAAGAGAAATGGTGTTGCACACCTTGACACCTTCTAAGCCAGCACCTTTGAACGATGGTGTGTTGTCCTGTTAGCGTTCACTGCCAAAGCAACTGACGCCACACTCCGACATTGGTGCAAAATTCGCAGAGTTTTTCATTGACCCAGGGCCATGTGTATACGCATTACATAGTGTGCAATATGAGACAAAAAAAAACGTACCTGCGCTACCCTTTTCTGTCCCGGAAAGGGTGAACAAACATGCACATTGCATTAGTTGAAAGTGAATAGCACTGTTTCACAGCTTAACCTGCTTGGGCCGTTACGTTTGTTGTGTTAGATTTGTTGTCCTTTCTTTTTTTATGCCTTTGAAATGTCTGGGCAGGGTTATACTTAGTACAAACATGTGTGCCGTAGAGAATTGTGGGAGTATTTCTCGGGTAATGCGTCAACACAGTTGCGTGCAATTGGAGAAGGGTGCACTATTGAGGATGGTATATACTGCTGACTGGCGAACGTCGGCCAAATGTCTTGCTCCTTCTAGTATGTTTGACAAAAACGAACTCCTCTCGCTCTACCCGCTTCAACCTTAAGCTCTTCGTTGCCCTTTTTTGTTCGCTGAACTGACGTGAGCGAGGTCGTCGAAAGCTTCGTTCTCCGAGCAGACTGTACGAACTACCCGCAAACAAGCCTTTAATCTCTAGTGTGCTGCATGCGAATGAATCGCAGCCATCCTCGTAGTAAAAAACAAAGGAGAGAGAGAGAAGGAGAGCAGGTTCGCTTGTAAAGACCGCCGGTTACCTTGATCTCTGTACTAGCGACTGCCGCAGCCAAAGTTTTTCGATGACTCTCAACATCACGGCAGTTGTAAGACAAGAGCAAATGTGTGGCAATTCTTTCGTTTTCATCTAATAGTACCGTTTTCATCTAATAGTACACTAGATTTGGCTGGACCGTTCCAAGGAAGGGTGCTGTTATGGGAAGCCGTGGGAAAAAGAGGAGAACACAGGAAGTTGCGCCCAGTGCCCTGTGTAGTGCAGTTCCCTTGAATCTGTGCCTATAGTGGAAAGCTGCGCTGAAGAAAGCAGTGCCAGGGGCTTTCTGGCCCTCGTTCACCCAATCGAGCGAGATTCACAGAATTTAAAAGCACGGAGGAACAGAATTAGAGCAATGTCCAGGACCCCTAATCTATCTGCATCTTCTTCGAAAGGAAGGAATTTTAGTCGGAAAGGAAAGAAGAAAAAACAAGCACCAGCATATGCGTGCCGATGTGTGGCCCGTTTTGAGTGCTCCGTGTGTTTGGGCTTTCAAATCCTTGTACGTTTCCCCAGCTCTCTCTCCTGCTGTTGCAACCTTTTGCGCGTTGCTTCGCCTCGAGGCACGTGCACGTCCTTTGAACACGCCTGAAGGCCTCGGAGTAGTGGCATGCGTTTGTCGCCTGTGCGTGTCATGCTGCTGTTCACAGGGCGAAGAACCATTGTCTGCGACAAACTATTACGCCCGTAGCACCAACAGATGCACCGACCGATATTTTTAACGAGGCAAGGCGGTGTTTTTAAGACATCGCGAAATGCCCTGTACATAGAAAAAGTGTGGTTTTTTTCTCGTGTCACCGCGCGTTAAGCAGTTGTTGCCGTGAGGAGGTCTCGAAAACAGTAGTCGAGGGTCTATGAAGATATAAACACAGAAGTGTGGTACGGGGAAGGCCTTTCTTAAATATTTTTTTTTTTTAATCGTGCAGGTGGTTGTGAGGCGAAGAGTTTTGCTTCTGTGTTGCTTCGCAACGTGTGGCCTCTATTGCCAGTTGCGCTGTTGTTGTCATTGTTGCTGCATGAGTGTTATTGTGTCGACAATTGTGTACTGCTTGCTGATGTTTTTCCATTTTCATTTTTTTTTAATGGGTCAGTTTCTTGAAACAAAGCCCACGTGTTCATGCTATCGTCTAATCACAGGTTGTTGCTAAAAACGGAACATAACAGGATGTTAGTCCGAAATGGTGGCAACAAGTTTAAGAAAACGCGCAGCTCTTTAATTCTGGATTTGGGGGCGTTTTTTGTGGTTTAGCTTCAATTTCACATTTGCAAGAGAGTGCGGGAAAATAGAAAGAAAAATTATCTTTCACCTGTAAAATAACAACCACCATCTATTTCGGTCAAAGTTTACATCGGAGCAGTGCATTCGGTGTGAAGTCGTGGATAAGCGCTGTTTTTTTTTTTAGTTTGGACAAGAGCTTTGATAAGCAGCTGCTTGTGTGCATTTGGAACTGCGGCAATTGTTGTGTGCCAACAGCCATTGTTACGGGGCTTGAAAGCTTCGTCTTTCTTCTAGCGCTGAAACAATGCCTAGGTGCGCTGGCTTTGTTAAATTTCGTTTAAATAAGAAAAAAAGAGAGTGTACCGCCGGAATCTATGCGTGTTAACTGAAGCCGGCGGGAAAGACAGCGTTCGTGGGTTTTGCAAGTGCCAATTGAGTTTCCCCGTGGCATCAAACTTGAAGTTACAATCAAGTCAAGAAGTGTACATAGACACGGTACTGGTTGAATATGTGTTTTAAAAAATATTCCCTCTCCCTCCAAAGGGGCCAATGAGAAAAGTGTTTTACAATGTACCGTACCGAAGCATCTACGCTTGGACGTTGTTCGTGACATATTGTTTGCTCCATCATTTCTTGTTCTGCTACGCTTGCGTTCATACATATTGAGTGCTAGAAAGAATACGTGTTGACACGGCAGATCTGTTCTCTATTTCGTGTCTGTTGTTTCGTTTTCATTGCTTCTGTGCAGAATCAGCATTTCGAAACTGTTCTCGCTCTTTGAATTTTTTTTTTTCCTGTGATACTTTTTTTCCAGTACAGATCTTAAACGTGAAGGAAGGGTATTGTGTCCGCAAGTCATCTTGTGTATCCATTTTTCTCCTTGTTTGTAATGTGTATTTTTTGTCTAGTTGTTTTTGTGCTTATATTCATTCAGCGTAAGAAAGGAAAAAGAAAAAAAAAACTCATGACAATTGACATGTACAGTGCATGTAAGTACGAATAAATTGCCCCTCAGTCCATTGTTACCTCAACGTGCCTGTCGTCGTCTTGCACTACACTAAGCGGTCTACAAAGTTTAAAGGGAGATTGCGTTGGGACTTTCGAGAACAGCCCTCCTTCAACGGGCGCTAATTCAATTTGAAATACACACACTGTGTCGCCTCTTTCCCCTCTTATTTGGGATTTGATACGAGTCTGAACCAGAAGCCTTTTTCTTTAAAATGTACCTACCCGTTTGGCACAGGGCAATACAAGGCACTACACTGCAATAGTAGAATTTGCAAATTTCGCAAACTTCCCTTGTGTGTGCAAGTCCAGCTACGTCACATCGAAAGTCTGATCGGAAAGCAACACACTGGCAGTCCATACCAATCAGTCGCTTATCTACGCCAATACCAATCATGTCTGGCCAATCAGTCTACTATACCAATCGCAGCACCTTACCACTTGTTAAGCCATTAATAACAGCAGAACGCTACCTGCAGATTGGCAAGATGGGCTAAATTGTTCGACCCTTGCATTCTGCTGCAAAATTTCCAGTATTCACCTTGATTGCACTTTTGTACAATATGAAAGGGCTAATTTTAACACTCATTATCACGCGGTCCTTAGTTTAGCTGTGTACTCTCAAGAATTGCGGTCAGATGGAATTCGTTGATCACGAGAGAATGGTAACATTATCGGTTTAATGCATTGTGGAGCCTTTATATTAAATAAGCACCTCTGGCCACCCGAGTAATCGTATAGACATGCCACATTTTTACCTGCGAAGCAGTATACTTCTAACCAGCCAAGAAAATTTCCGTGTCCACGTCGGCAGAAAACTCCCATGCTGCTACTGGCTACACAAACTAGTGACACTGCCAGGGATTAAACCTGGGCCTGAAGAGAAGCGGAACGAGAGCCCATCATACGTGGAGACTGGGGAGACAGACTGTGGTGTGGATTCAGCATCTGAGGGGGAGGGCACTTTTTGGGGGTGACACGTGGAATGAGTGAGGGGGAGGCAGTGAGAGACGACGCCATTGATTGCCAAGCGTGCCGCCCTCCTCCTCACCCTTTGAAAGACGCTCGGCTCCATTTTCTTTCTGCTGATGCTGCTGCTTTCGGGACGCCGCCCCCGCAAATCCCAGACAAGGGCTGGGATCACTCTTTGTAGAGCCACGTGGGTGGATTCAAGTGGTGCTGCATGAGTGATTGTTATGGGTGTCATTTCCAGCTTTGCAGTCTAACCACCTTCACAGCGTGAATTGGGGCCAATTTTCTTAACCTATGCACACAAGATTTAAATGTTTAGTGTATTTTACCGTCGTGAGCAGAAACACGCACCCAGTTTTTGCCTGCACACCTACAGTTCAAACTTCCGTTACACATTGTCATTTCTTTGAACCCAGATATTTCATCTACCCACTCAATACCCTTGGTGCTTTAGGACTATGCAGTGCAACTACCTATACTGTGGCAGTAATTGCAGCATTGTTACTGCCAAAGCTACATCAACTATCAGGTAGGGAAATGGAAATATTTTTTGCAAAATAAGATGTTACATAGCAGAAACAAATTTTGTTGTGGTTCTGCAGCACCATTCAGTTTGCAACATGTTGAATACAGGAAGTACTCAAATCTGACCGCTACCTACCGAGCGGATATTGCCGTAGACATCGTGGAAGAAAAAAAATTGTGCGAGGACAATGCAATTCAAATTAGGAAATGCAGTTGAAAATGCTTGCTCAATGGGCTTTTAAACGTTTCCAAATCTGTCAATCTGTCGCGCTTCAGAGACAGCTGTAGCGGATATTGCCGTAGACATCGTGGAAGAACAAAAATTGTGCGAGGACAATGCAATTTAAATTAGGAAATGCAGTTGAAAATGCTTGCTCAATGGTCTTTTAAACGTTTCCAAATCTGTCAATCTGTCGCGCTTCGGAGACAGCTGTAACATTTTACAGGTACATATTACAAAGGCAGGAGTGTGTTATTCCCAACACTAGTGCGTCCCCCTTAATGCCTGGCAATACCGTACTTTCGCGCGTATTACCCTCTCCTCCATATAATCCGCTCCCCCACTTTCAGCCTGCCTGCACATCTGATACAGGAAAGGCTGCACCAAAGCTACTGCTCAAGCAATACCTCCCATACTATGTAGACAGAAAAAGCGTATATTTAGCAAGTAGAATACACAGAGTGGAAGGCGAAAGTCACAATTCACTCAGTGTCACTGCTCTCGCTAGAGCTATCACTTGAGCCGCAGTACTCCCTGTTGTACAAAAGGTCATCTTCACGCCACAACGCACATTGCCGTGAAGCTGCAGTAAAGGAAAAACCCTGCGTATTATCGTACCCCTACTTTGCCACAAAAATTTTCGCATTTTTGGTGCGAGTTATACGCACGAAAATACAGTACATCTGAACGGCACTGATGTTGCAGCATTCAGGTAGCCAGCAAGCAAACACGAGATTCAGACAACGACACTGCAGTAACCAGTGTGCGGGGGCTTTTATTCAACTTTAGTGCGATATTCGTAGTCATGGCGTTGAGACAAAACATGCGTTTACGAAACAATGTGCGCCGTTTCGGTCGCTGGGTGTAACAAGGATGGGCGCTACAACGACGAGCTCTTCTAGGCACAAGAGGTCCTCGACTGTCAGATCGACGATGGCGCAATCCATTTGGGGCTTCTTCAGTGAAGCCATGCGTGGGAGAAGGCGGGCTGCATTGCCCAGGGTGGTGGTCAGCGGGTGGGGGGCGTTCCTGGGGTGGCTAGCGCGTTGTCAGCCGCGCTCGATCCATTTGCGGCTGTGGCCCATCTGTCGCAGGCTGAAGGCGGATAGCAGGATGCCCACGGTCGACAGCGCAAAGGCTGACGACGACACGACGCGGTCCTTGCCAGTCTTCAGCTGGCTGTCAAAGTAGACATTCTGCAGGTGGGTAGGAAAAAAAAAAGCCGCAGCTGTATCTCTCTGCTTGCGACGCCCAACCTGCAATAAATGCCTGAGTAGTTTTCCTGAAATGATTTTCGGGTGAGGCAAGACAAATGTGAAAGTACGCACACTGTTCTAGACAAGTGTGTTGCCCTCTGTACGTACATGGTTTCAAGGCAAACCTTTTCGACGTGCCAAAATAAAAGTGTACTTTTGTAATTAATTATGCGGCTATTCGTGAGACACAAAACTTCAATTTATACTTGCAAGGAAATCAGCAGTTTCTTCGCTTTGCAGCTATTGCTGGTGGCACCGGTCATGTACGACTCCAGAAGGAATGATCGATGTACTGACTCCATCAACTTGAAAACCTTTTTTAATACCAGCCGATTGGACTCTTAACTTGTAAGGTCTTTTTTTTTTTTTTTGTAATCCAGCCTAATTCGCGTGTTGGTCATGCAGTTTCACCCATTTAATTCCAAAGGTCTTTAAAGGTGAACTCCAGGCAGTTTGACATCTAGCCAGCAAAACTGCAAAACAACAAGTTGAAATACGGTGAAACCGAATGGTGAAAACTTGCTAAGTGGCCTTTGTATAAGGTTATAACAGCAAAGCAACTATAATTTACAATTACCACAAACAAACAGAGTACTTGCAACACAGTGCACCTACTGCATTCAAGCCATGCAATATTCACTATAAAATTTCAACTACACCACTCCAGTGTAGTAAGTAGCACGCCTCCCAAGGCATATTTACTTCAAGGGCTCCTGGTCCTTTAAACGTAACTAGCTTTGCCCACCCTGGTGTAGCTACAGAAGACAGTTGACTAGCACTCTTTCCTGGATGGGCTGAATCACTACAACGTGTGACCCATGCATTGAAATTCTGGGTCTCACTTGACTCAAATTTCCTTCCTGTTTCAAGGTTTTCCCTCTTCGCCTTTCAATGCTGCTAGTGAAATGTAAGAAACAGCCAAATTTATCGTCGCCATCCAAACAGGAAAGTAAGCCTTGCTACATAACAGGCTTTGCCGTAATGAAGTTCCTACATAATAGCCTTTGTCAAACAGCTACATAACAGATGCCAGCTCAAGGCTGCGGGTCTGAAAACAGCAACTTTTTGAGGAACACTCGAGTGAGTCAAACACTGTCTACACATCTCACTAGTCTGGACTGTGCAGTGCAAGACATGTACACTCGGCTCGCGAGGGCGTAGCAAAATGCATCGCCGCGCCATCTGGCGTTGCATGTCTGGTGTCAAGACACCAATGTGTGCGTCGAGCCCTGTCTATTCCTTCTCTTCAAATGGAAAAGCTGATAGCATTGAGAGCTTGGTGCTAGAGGTCATTTTTGATGCTCAACACATCTCTTCAGATCAACACACACATGCTCAACACAGAAGGCAAGCGTTGCAGGGGGCGGCAGAAAGTTAGAGGGCAGATGAGATCAAGAAGTTCGCAGGGATAAATTGGTCACAGTTGGCACAGGACCGGGGTAATTGGAGAATAATGGGAGAGGTCTTTGCCCTGCAGCAGGCGTAGATAGGCTGGTGATGATGATGATGATGACATCTCTGACGAGGTCGCGTGTTCAATTTCCGGACGCGGCAGACACTTTTCTGATGGAGGTGAAAAGCAAAAACGCCAGTGTGTACGAGAATTCGGCACACGTTAAAGATCACCTGGTGGTCAAAATTAATCTGGAGCCCTCCACTACGGCGCGCCTCATCGCCTGTGTTGCGTCGGCGCGTTAAAACCCTGCCATCAATCAACACATCTCACTGGCACACGCTTCAGCAACAGATGGCGAGGGTGAAGCGTGCCTCGCTCTATCTGCCTCGCTCTGACAAAGGATGCATTGCAACGAGATTTTGACATGTTAGTTTTAACTGCGATAGCGTTTGCTTGACTGTCTAAAAGTGGGAATTAAGGTCTCTGTCTCTACACATCATTTCAACGCGTATTGTGACCTATCATTTTTGTTCTTTTTTTTGTCAAACCCACAACTGCGCCAACCTCTGCTCTCGTTTTTTCCCCGTCAGTACCTGTTATAGTACATGTGCAAGGTGACCTCTCATCACACTTTATTCAAATAAACTATTTCTCATCCCCATTCCTCCCCATTTTGGTGTGCTCATTTTTAGTTACCAAGAAACTGCATGTTTTAGGCAAAAAATACAAAGATGGGATGGAATATATGTGGCACAAGTTCTTCACCAAGACGGGCAAGACATGTTATCTGTCAGACAGGAGCAGAGCAAGCAATGCAAACTCCGCCCTCTCCTTGTGCTGCCGAAGCGCGTGCGAGTGCGTCTTGTTTGTTAGCAAAGCAAGTGACCTCTATCGCCAAACGTGATCAGCTTTGCCGCCTGAAGCGAAGGAAAGACAGGGTAGCGGGCATGGCTGGACGCACACGCGCACACAGATGTCTCGACACCAGAAGTGCAATGTCAGATGGCGTGTCGATGCATTTAGCCACACGCTTGCGTCGTACCCCGGTTTATTTTTCCACCGGGTGTACCAAGTGCTTTCAGCTGAGTTATACCTGTGCTACACGAGTGTTTGGAAGGACATTTCAGTCGAATGACCTTCGAAATTTCAAATGTCATTCGAACTGGAAGGAGTTCTGTCGATCTACACGACCATTCTCAAAGGCAGCTGAAAGTTTCCGCGTTCGCCCGTCATGTTGTGGTGTCGCCACTGCTGGCATGCTTCGTTCTTGGCGGAAATGTAATTTTACAGTTGAAATGGGCAAAAACGGAATTATTAGATGGAATTGATAACTACCTACAAGCGCGCACAAAACATGCACAAGGCAGCGAGTTTCTTTTTGTCTTTTTTCGCACCGCCGGTGTGGAGAGTACCAAGTTACCTCGTAATCGCAGAGCAAGTGACAGAGAACGAAAACAAGTGCACAAGTGAAAAATTATGGAAATCTTGCACTTCAAACACACAGTTTGACTCGTAAATAATTGTTTTTGTCATTACGGCTTGCAGAAACTGAGCCTGAGGGTACAACCGTTCGTGTTTCAAAGGCCTTTAGACTCTCAAAGGTCGGTTGTCGTGCTCCTTTGACTCAAATGCCATTTTAACCAAATGCCTTTAAAAAACGTGGTGTAGCAGCTCAAAGGTGTCATTTGAGTCAAATGGCATTCGACTCGAAGGCCTTCAAAATGCTCGTGTAGCAGAAGTATTACACACTTTCTTTTTTGGAGGGGGAGTATTCACTGCTGTTTATTGAGTTGGAGAAATGTATAAGCTGCACTTAAAAAGTTGATGAACCAGAACTTAGAAAGTTCAGATGGAGCAACAACAGGCATTGGAAACTAACATGGCGGCCAGTGTAGTTCACAAGGCAGGCACTAAGGGTACACAGCATTCTTCTTTGTTTCTGCACATACAGATTAATAATGGCTCCACACTTCCGCTAACCTGCGAAATGCAGGATTATGTAATCTGTACAGTAGAAACAAATTAGAGTTGGACAAATACACTTTCGTGCCCCTCTAAAGGGACAGACAAGCGATTTTTGTGGAGTGCACATCCTCCAGCTCATATGATTGCCAGCATTTTATATACTAGGGTAACTGCATGGGCTTTCTGAATAAGCAGGCAAAAATAATTTTAATTTTGCTCTAAAATTTCCGAGTCTGAAAGGTGCTGACATGTAGTGTATAAACGTGACAACTCCACTGATTTCAATGCGCAATTTGGAAAACAGCATGAAGGAATAGAAAAGGTTGCACATTATCTTTGTTTTAGCCGGGGACAAGTTTTGAACACCCCTTTTAATCTCATGTGTAGTTAAAAGTGGGTTGATTGGTTTGATTGTGGGGTTTAACGCGCCGACGCAACGCAGGCGATGAGGTGCACCGTAGTGGAGGGCTCCGGATTAATTTCGACCACCTGGGGATCTTTCACGTGCGCCGAAATCTCGTACACTATGAGCAGGGTCATTTGTTTTTGGGCGTCAACTTTCCAAACATGTAGCACTGAGATTGAATGATATTTTCAGTGTTGCGAACTTGTGGAAATGTTACTTTCTGAACCGCTTTCCAAAATTTGGATTTTATTTTCATTTAAAAATATGTCATGTAGCAACACATCTTTTGAGGTGCACATATGTTTTACACAGGGAATGTAAAGAGAAAAACTGATAATAGTTAACTGTGCAAAAACGACGACGTTGAACTCGTCAGCGTGCTTTACAGACTTCATGGTACGACAGAGCCACTTCAACTTGTAGTGTCGCAAAGGCTTTCAAAAATTTCACCAAATGTCTACAGCCTTGTTCGCACAATATCCTTCAACTATGTCCACGAAAGATCCATATCCAAGCCACATTTTGGAAGCTGTCACCAACCAGAGCACAATTTCGTAACGACGGAATGATTCGCAACAGTCCCATACTTGCTTTCGGTCTCTGCTCAGCTCTACGCATACAGCACATTCTTTCACTTTCCCAAAAGGGTTTTGTTCCTGGCTGCAGCCCAATTTCTGAAGTATTCTTGTACATGGCCACATTTTAAGGGGAGAGGTGTGGCGCAACAAAACTTTCCCGAACGTCCTTCAGCAGTAAAGAAGTTAGCACGCAGTATCAGGTTTCATACGGAAACAATAGACTATGAGTAGGTGCAAGTTAAGCCACTCAAGTGCTGCCATATAAGCTTGTAAAACAGAAATACAGCCATTTTTCGGCAAGGTCCTCGGAGGCCTCGCCAAATCACCCCCCTACCCGGCTGGGTAAAATCAAGACAGACTGATCAGTTGCAGTTGCGAAACGACACCAGCGAGGATTGCTGTACTGGATGGGAGCAGTCTGTCTTGATTTTTACCCAACTGGCCAAACCGCTTCCGCTCACTGACTGGCCAGCGTCACTGTTAATTATTGATTGTGACGCTGCCTAGTCAGTGAGCGGAAGCGGTTTGGCCGGTTGGGTAAAAATCAAGACAGACTGCTCCCATCCAGTACAGCAATCCTCGCTGGTGTCGTTTCGCAACTGCAACTGATCAGTCTGTCTTGATTTTACCCAGCCGGGTAGGGGGGTGATTTGGCAATGCCTCCGAGGACCTTGCCCATTTTTCCAAGCAAACAACCTTCAAGACATGGTTCCCAAAGACACTGCATCATATATTAACAGGGTGCGGCGATGTTATCTGAGAACTATTTTTGCGTGCAAACCGCAGTCAAATTTCACAAGGTGACATTTTATGGTCAGCTTTGGCGAACTCCCGGCGACGGTACTAAACCTGGTAATTTCCCAACCAAATAAAAGCCATTTTTCCAACCGCTTTTATCTTTGTGTGAGGGTAGCGCTCGCTACGTTGTAAAATCCGGCACGCCGAATGTTGCACCACTGAGAAAAACATGTTGCCATCACGTTGTGAAATAAAAAGGTAGACGCTCTCGCCGACTCGGCGTTTGGACTAAACAGGGCAGGAACTATCAACTTCGCGCGAAATTTGGCCACGAAAGAGCGAGGCAGTGCTTCGATAACACAAAAAAAAGTTCTTCACGTGCACTAACAATGCAAGACTTCAACAACGACAGGGGCATAGTGTCCTCCAAGCAGGGAGGGTGGCATATTTCGCATGACATCAATACAACTTGAACAAGCCCGCAAACCACTTCGAAACGAGTACGCCGGCTAACCTCAAATAAGCAGTGATTGGAAATCCACTTACGTGAGAAATCCTAAATGCGTAGCGGCTAGCTTTCGATACAAACATTCTCCGGTAGCCTGTAACAGCACACAGAACAGAAATCAGCGTCAGCGAAACACCCAAAAGCATACCCATAGGGTAAGTTTGGGGCAAAATATAACTGTAAGCAATGCTGCGGTTATGGGACTGACCGCTCAAGCCAAACGGGTCAAAGACAGCCGCCGCCGCGGAAGTAGCATGCTTCGAGCCCTTCTGAATCACCCAAAGTTAACACACTGCCATATAATGATGTGCCCACTGTAGTTGTCCGTCACACCTGCTACAAATCCTTTCCGTCACGCCTGCTACAGTTCACTGCTACAAATCCTTTTTGATAATTCAAATTTCGCCGTGGGTCACCCAGCATTTGAATGAAAGGTCACGAGGGGCACGCGAAGTCAAGTCGAACAAGTTTTACAGCTTGCCAGGTTACCACATGCCGCAGATTTAATCACTGAAGCCTTGTTTCAGAAGAAAAATCAGTCTGGGCGACTCAAAACAGGCTGAGAAGCGATTAAAGACGCGATTAAAGAGGAACCACGGCGGAACCTTACCAGCAACCTCGGAGAAGCTTCTCGCAAAGAACGCTCGATGCGGCAAGTGACGCGGTTGCCAGACTAGAGAAGAGCGCTCCTGCGGCGCCACCGCGGCCTGTGCGCGCTGCGTTCGTTTGTGCGTAATCTGTGGCGTAGCGTGGCGCAGTCTGGTTCTAACTGGATTTCTGTGGCGCATCCATCTGAGTCAACGGGACGTGCACAAACATGCGCTTGTGGCCCAATCGCTCGAGCCGGTCAACATCTTACCCGTGATTTCGCGGCGCTTGTATGCTTCTGGACGTGAAATTGATGAAATGGAACTCCGTTCCAACTTCTTTCGGGTATATTTTATAGTGCGCGTGTCACAGCCTGCAGGTGAAAACAATATTTTTTCGAGCTGTATTAATTATTGAACCAGAAATTTCTTCTAGCTAGAAATTCAGTTTCTAGCTGGATTGAGATTTTGTTCCGGCTGCCACCTTAGCATGCATTTGTCAGTCCAGCTGGAAAGAAAAAAAACCTGCAAGCTGGAAAGAATCGTCTCTATAGCTAGCTAGACTAAGACTTTTTTTTTAGTTAGGAACTGTCGATTCCAGCTAGAATGTATATAAATCTAGCCAGAAATGAATTTCTGGCTAGAAATGTTCTTCCCATTTTCATTCTCGTAATGCGCAATCCTCCTTTGCCGAGTGCTTCTGCAGAAGAACGCACAACTGACATGTTAACACACATAAATCATTGTAACGGTAGCAGTCAAGATAATTTCTAGAAAAAAAAATTAAAAAAAAAAAGCACAAACGTTAGTGCATTTTTTTTTACTTTTTGTGTTTTTCAATATTGCATATATTGCAAAACACAAAAAGGAAATAGCTGGAGAAATTATGGAGGCCTCAGAAATAGAGCGCCAAAAAGGAAACTGTGTTGGTAAGCTATCCCTCTCCCAAAAATAGATTCATTTTCTGGCCCCCAGATAGTTGTGCACGTGTTTGTGGCGTAGGACGATGGTGTATAGTGACGACCGTATGGGTTCTCTGTAGCACTTTTGTTAGTCCCGCTTTTTCCTTTTTATATTTGGACTGTCATAAAAATTAGTTGTAAGTCAGCGCTTGTGGTTGTCCTTTTTTCTTCGTCTTAATTGTGCATCGTCTGTTTTGCGCTGTTCCCCTTTTTAACCATGAACCAACTTGCCCACGCCTCGACCATAGCTAGCCGTGGAACGCCGTATCTTGCGCAATAACGCGCAATTCGCGAAGTTAACACATATGTAGTCGATCGTTATAGTCGTCGAAGTGTACATTATCTGTCGAAGGGAATTAAAAAAAAATGTGAATGAGCAAAATAGTAGACATATGTGCTTCTAAAAAATCACAATGACGTAAAGCGGCGTAAGCATGCTAGACAATACCTCCGGATTTCCGTAGTATGCATTTCGTTGGAAAAGTATACGCTACTGTACGGTTATAAAACATGCAACGTCAAAGCAACGGTTTCTTACAGAAATTTTTGAAGTGAAGCTTTCTTCGTCTCACGGATGGCGGTGTCGTGACCTAGACGCACTGCCGGAAAGCCAACTTTTCACAAGGGTAGGGCACATTATGATGATGACGATGATGATGATGACACATAAAAGAACGCTTCCCGTGGAACCTGGGTCCCTCGCGTTATGAAACCGACGTCTATCTGATTGCGCCACACTGATGCGGCTGACGTTGAAAGGGGGGGAAGGGTGCACAGCTTTCTCATGGGGGATTCGTTTGTTGTCGTCGTAGTTCGGAAATTGACTCGCAGGCAGTGTGAACTGTTTGATTGATTGATTGTAGGGTTTAAAGCGCCGACGCAACGCAGGCGATGAGGCGCGCCGTAGTGGAGGGCTCCGGATTAATCTTGACCACCTGGGGATCTTTAACGTACGCGGAAATCTCGTACACACGGGCGTTTTTGCTTTTCGCCTCCATCCGAAAAGCGGACGCCTTGGCCGGGAATCGAACCCGTGACCTCGTGCTCAGCAGCGCAACGCCTTAGCCACTGAGCAACCGCAGCGGGTAGGCAGTTTGAACTTTGACACGCGTTGGCACAGGTGGTTTGCACTTTGATCGTTGACGCTTTGACATTGATTGTAGCGGCTTTGACTTTAGTTTTTCGCCATTTAATTGTCGTACGCCAGAAAGCTTCGCGTTTCCACCACGTCCGTCATTTTTTCCCCTTCACCTCCTGGGGCCGAATTCTCTAAAAAACGGCCGTCGCTTTGAAACGACGGGGTAGCGCCATTGAAATGTATGTGTTCTGGGGTTGGGGCCGCCGCTTTGAGGTGGGCAACGTGAAGTAGGAGCTGCAAGAAAAGCACTGTGGCAAGGACGCGAAGCGACAAGTGAAATGACGGAGGGCAGTGGGTGTCGCTTCGCGTCCTTGCCACAGTGCTTTTCTTGCAGCTCCTACTTCACGTTGCCCACCTCAAAGCGGCGGCCCCAACCCCAGAACACATACATTTCAATGGCGCTACCCCGTCGTTTCAAAGCGACGCCCGTTTTTTAGAGAATTCGGCCCCTGGTTTGTCTTTTTCTCTTCACTTTGTACTAGTTGGTGATGGTGGCTCTTCCTACCGGACTTTCCCACCTCACCCTTTTCCGATCCTCATTCCAATTCTTCCTCATTATAATCTTCACCTCGTACTCTGGTATCCTGACGAACATCCTTTTTGGTTTGGTAATTGATTTAATATTGATTGCTATTGATTAATTCCTAATAAGGTTAAATCCATCTATTAGATGGGGCACGTCGACAAATATTTTCGCCATAGATCCGCCATAATTTAGAGCGCGCGACAGAGGAGAACAGTCGCGGTGCTGCTCTCGCACCGCCTCCACCGTAGCTAGGACATGTCGAAGCGCGTCTCGCCACCCGCCTCTGCCGATTGAAGCGCCGCTGGCACGGCATCTCGACGGCTCCCACGACTCCCGTAACCGCTTGTACGCGCTGCAAAATGGAATGCGCAGTCAGTGCAGGGCTATAGTGCCTAGAATATACAATATTCAGGGCGGCAGGAGTGGCGGCGACGATATAACGATACCAACGGACAACGAAATGAGCCACAGGCTGCCAATAAAACGAAGAAACGTGATCACCGAGACGGTTAGGGCGCCGAGCATGGTTGGCACGATGCCGGAGCAAGCCATATCCCGCGAGAGACGGACGAGATGCTCACGCATTTATTAAGATCAACAGATGCATCTCCTGCGAATTTAATGTTGTTTTAGGGGCGAAACACCTTAAGGCCGAGGCTTGTCCGGCGTCCGGCGTCCCTGCTCGCGGCACAGCATCCTGTAAATCGAAACGGTGAACAAAATGTTTACAAAAGGTTAACAAAACAAAATAAAGGGTTCACAAAATGTTAGAGAGAGAGGGAGAGAGAGAGAGCGCTCCTGGAAAGCCGTGCTGCGCATGCGCGAGGAGCATTGGATTAGATTAGGTTGGATTTGGATTGAATTGAAATGACTTGGATTGGATTGGATTAAATTATATTGGATTGGAAATCGTTTTAGCAGCAGTAAGCACTCTCACGGGTGATTTACGGTACGAACGATCCCCAGTGCTTCGCCCACTCGTCATGATTCATGGAGATGCGTGATTTTTTTTTTTGTTTCCTCTTGCCAGTAGCGGCGCGGGGATTTATCGGTGGGCTACGTGCAATCACGGAACTACAGGGAAGGGGAGTCGGTTATGCATATTTCGCAAACAAATAAACTTTGGACGACAATGCTGACCTTAGACGCCTTGCTTGTTCACCCGGTAGCTTATCGTTCAAAAGATACGACACGTCCAAAAACAAGCACAAGACACACGGCGCAGGCCACAGTATAATGGAGGATGAAAGCTCGTGCTGAGCACGGCAAAGAGTTGAGCGGCTGGCTGCGCAAGTTTGAAGACAGTACTCATAGTTCAAGTACAGCGCCACAGATGGGACACAGAGGTCGGAAGAAAACAGCACGAATTCCGCTCACGATGAAGTAAACTCCATCTTTGCTCGCGTTTTCATGCGTATTTATTTTATTATTATTGTTTCACTTATGCTATGTGCTGCAAGGTATACCTGTATAAATAGTCGCTCTGTTCGAAAACGGCAATACCCCTATCACACGGCAAATCCAATGTCATTCAAAGTGAGTGACATTATGTGCGGGTCTACACGGCGAAACAAATGTCATTTGATAGTGATAGCGGTTACGATCAGTGAGCTCGCAAAACCAAAAAATATATATTTTGACTTCATCTAGAACGTTTTCATACCATAGAGATAATATACTGACTCTAGAGGGAAAGCGCGCCGCTGAGCCAATGCATTGGAACCGTACGACACATAGTGGCATACAGGATACAACGATTTGAAGGTTGCCAGCTGAGCTTTTGCTTACTGAAAACGGCGAAAGCGATGGGTTGTAATCTGGCAACGTGCTACTGTGGCGTTTCCGCGTCCGGCTAGCGAAGCATGCCGGGATTAATTGTAACATGGCGGACCGCTGGCCAAGCGGATTATGTTTAGGCGGCATTAGAGTGAACTAGAATAGGGGAGTGTCCCGAGCGGCGGCGCTGAGCCACTCCGGTTGGCGTCGACACCGCGAGGTGGCGCGACTGCGCCCTTTCGCAGCTGGACTGGCGCAGTGAGACTACGCGTCTGGCCACGGGGCGGCCTCTTTAGCATCCACCGTGGTCCCGCGTAATTCGCAACAACAGCGCCAAATCCTCCCCTAGTAGTACGTGGCGTCTGAAAAACGTTGCACTTATCGTCATGGCAACGAGTGGCGAGGGGAGAAAGGAGGTTGGTGACGTCGCGGACGCTGCTGACGTCATTTTTCCCGCTGCAGCTAGGCCTGGCTGCCGCGCGCCGGCCCCTGAAACCGACGCTGGCCCAACTTCCGCGCCTGCCGCCGGTCGCTGCCTCATGGGCCGCTCGGCAATGGCACAAGGCGCGGAAGTTGGACGAGCGGCGGCGATGTCTCCAAATGGCCGCTGCCCGTCGTTTGTTATGTGTGAAGTAAAGCGCTAACCACATGCAGCGATTTTTCCAGCGACGCGACGAGCGACGCGACTAGGATCCGCAGTCGCCGAACCGAAGTCGCTCGCCGAGGCAACCACATGACAGCGACGGCTCGAGCGACTGAGGACGGCGATTTCAATGTTGCCGCACTCCGCATAGTGACGCGCTTGGTACGCTCGTTGTTTACAAATATGTAATACCAAATATAAGTGCGACAGCAAGAGTTTATTTGTTCATTTGTCATAAAAAAAACATCACTAAAATGTACTACGCCTTTCTATCTTGCTTTTCGCACTTCATTGCATCCCTAAAACTGGTTTGGGTTTGCGATAGCGCGCGCTTTTCCTTCTGCGCCTCGTCTCTCGGCTCCAACATGAACGCGATGAACGCAGAGGAAAAGCAAAACTTCAATGCGAAGCTCATCGAAGAAGTGCGCAGACATGAATTTCTGTGGAATGTAAGCGACAAAAAGTACAAAGCGACGCATGCCAAGGAGCCGACGTGGCGTCGTATCGCCGAACACCTGGGATCAACTGGTGAGCAAGAATTCATTGTAAACAACGGCTTGCCTGCATCCCGCAAAAGTAAATTCTCTACTGTATGCATTGCTGTAGCAGAATGCAATCCGTACGTGCTGTTATGTTTGCATTAAAATGTACGTTTCGAGCTACGGGGCTATTCGGAAACCCGCTCAGACCATATGTGCGCGTATTACGAGGCTCCGAGAACGAATTGCGAATTCTGAATTTTCGCGAGCTTAGCGCCGCCGACACATTTTGTTTTTGCAGTTGCGGACATCAAATCTCGCTGGAAGAATTTGAAGGACACTTACCGCCGCATTTTAAAGGCAAAGCTCCCGCTCCTGAAAAGTGGGGCTGGAGCAGAGGAGCTGGACGGGCCCCGGACTGACGAGTCCGACAGCGAGGACAAGTGGGTGCACTACGACAGCCTCCACTTTTTGGCGGCCACCATTATCACCAAAGGGCAAGTTTGGTTTCCTTTGAGCAGATTTACTGACCACCACGAGCCGTCATTGTTTGTTCAAATGTGATAAGTATATACACCACAACCTTTAATGCTTAACAAATTCAACCAGTAAATATATAAGGAATAAGATAACACAGGGAATGTTTATCTATAAACACATGAGAAAACAGGGAACACTTGCTGCGACCTATACAATGAGTGCCATATACATTGCACAGGTAATGAACATTAAAAAAAATATTGTGCACCCCACTGCTATACAATCACAGGAGAACCAGAGTAATTATACAAAACAAATGCTTCAAGATGCACAATATGATTAGGTTGGTCGAAAAATAAAGGTTTCCCTGAATGCCACTGATTTTGAAATCACAAAAATAAATGAAACGAAGTTTCTCTCAGCAGATTGCATGTGTGGCATCCTACACGTGGTTATCTTGCCATCTGCCAAGGCACAGCCAAGATAAAATGCAGGCCACAAGTGAAAATATTTTCCTGCGTGTTACTTGATTGTCTGAAGAGTCGTTTAGTTACTTGTAGGTGTCTCTAGCAAGCGTATTATCGTAAGCTATGCGGTCACAGACGGGGAGATTTTCTTTCTTGCAGAACATCAGGAAACTTGGCGCCCCTGGAAGCGCCAAACAGTTCGACAGGAGGAGACGAGAGTGCCCAGGCACTATTTTCAAAAATGTATGCCGACGAAGACAGTGACGGGGATGTCTCAACAGCCCGGTGTACCCCTCCCATGCCAAAACCATCGGCTCCATCAGCACACACTAGTGGGACAGCGGGGGGCACAAAAAAAAGAAAAAGGTATGAAAATGAAATTGCCAGCCTTACTGAGATAATCAGCAAGCCAGCAGATGAGGCTGAACACTTTGGTCTAGTGGTTGCGTCACGAATAAGGCGATGCCCAGAGCGTCTACAAGGTCAGCTGCAGGCGCTCATTCTGACCACCATAACCAACTTTGAAGAAGAGATTATCTACCGTTCCTAGGTCCACTTTCTCCCACCAACTCTCCCGAACTAGTACTCTGCTGAAATTTCTTGTGTAAATACCTTTCTGTGCATGACTACATCTCCTTGTAACTAAAGCTTCATTTCACTGTGCGATTTCATTGTTTACGAAAGTATTAGTTCATACATTTGATCTCGTTTACATGTGCAATACAAGTATTCAGTCAACTCTCACTATTTTCCAGTCACTTAATTTAAATTTTCAATTAATTAAAGTGATGTGCTGGTCTTTGCAATTACACGCAATCTCATGAAAGAAGCTGCTTGATGCGCTGGTCTCTGTAATTACATGCAATCTAATGAAAGAAGCTGATTGATAACTCAAAAGTCTAATAAACCGATTAATTAGAAGTTATTTAGATTCAAAAACACTGAGGCAATCATCATTTCTTAATATTCAAAACTTTCCAGCGCAAAAACGAACTCATATAATGTGATATTACAATTTATATGTGATATAGTACAAAATTTATATGTGATATAGTACATGTGCAATATCAATAGTATGCGCTAATCATTTACACGTACCTGAAATGCTCTAAAGGTATATTTCTGAAGTAAAATTTCATGTCCACCTTAGATGGCTGCAAAGGAAAGCTGTCGCTTTCTCGAAAACCTTGCAGTAGCGACAAAAATTCCTCATTCCAGGATTCAAACTCGGGACCACATCTGGTCTAACTTTCCCTCACTTTGAGTTCTTGATCAATTTGCTGCTAAGCACAAGGATGCGGGTACCCAGCCGTGCCGACTGCTTTTCTGATGGAGGTGAGAAGCAAAAACGGCCGTGTTCGAGATTTCGGTGCACGTTAAGACCCCAGGTGGTCGAAATTATTCTGGAGCCCTCGACTACGGTGCACCTCATTGCCTGCGTTGCATCAGTGCATTAAACCCTACAATCCATCAATCAGTTCTTGATTAATTTGCACTCGTGCTACAAACAACCAGCCTCCTGGTTAGCTCAGTTGGTAGCGCGACTGCCATAGATAGGCATTAATCCCAGGTTCGAATCCTGGACCAGGATGAATTTCTCTTCAGCCGCGAGGTTTTTGAGAAAACTGTATAGCTTTGTTTTGTAGCCATACAGCTGCATTTCAGGTGGATGTCAAATTTTTCTCTGCAGGAACCTACACCACCTTGGGAATTTCCCCGAAGTTTCGTCGATTCAATGTATTTTTGTACACAGTGCAATACTAAGACTGTTCAAGAATGCAATGAAATGTGATTTTGAAATGTGACCTTTTTACATGCTTTTAACTTTTGCAGGTATATTTTACAATCAATAAATAATCAAGTTCCTTGTACCACCTTGGGAATTTCCCGTAAGTTTTGTCGATTCAATGTATTTTTATACACAGTGCAATACTAAGACTGTTCAAGAATCCAATGAAATGTGATTTTGAAATGTGACCTTTTTACATGCTTTTAACTTTTGCAGGTATATTTTACAATCAATAAATAATCAAGTTCCTTGTTCATTCCTACTGTTCTGTTCATTTTTTTTACACGAGATCTTTTTCCTGCTTCACTGACTTGTTGGATGCATGTGATGCTTAAAGAGTGCAAGTAACACATGGGTTGGCAGAAGTGTTTTGCACCTGCCACAGTGGCTCAGCAGCTAAAGCATTGTGCTGCTGAGGTGAAAAGCTTGAATACAAGTTTGGTTCATTAAAAACACTACTTTGCCCTGATAGCAATGATATTAATCCTCATAGCACAGATTTTTGAAAAAGGGCACTGCTACTGCTCACGCTGTAAAAGGTATGCAGCTTTTGAACATGTTGCAGCTGTTGAATTATTGCGGCCTACATGCTCCAAACATCCTCCACTGCCACGGAACCTGTCCTTCATGTGAAAAAAAATGGATAAAGTTTGAGCGCACAGCAGCTGCAGTTTGTGGGCTTTTGCGGGCTTTTGCCCCTTCCAGGGGAAACATTGCAGCCCCCACTGCAGGTTCCTGCCGCCAACCACCTTCACACACATTCCCGAATGTGTCGCAGAAATCTGCGAAGCCTGCTGGGCAGTAGTGGGCTGCCGCATTTGTATCAATGCACAAGAAGTTGTGAAGGACACAGGTGGCCTTCACAGCATTCTCCGCGTTGGTGGGCTCCAAGTTGATGGTCGTATGGTATATGGCCCATCGCGATGCCAGGATGCCGAAGGCATTTTCCACGCACCTCCTGTAAGTCAAGATTATAGCAGACAGTTAACAAAAATGTTCTTTTTCTAACTGAGCAGCTTTAAACGGTTTTTCAGTTCGTTTCACCATGAGTGTCGGTGAAATTTTTCTTTTATCATTTCAAATTTGGGCCTCTTGCTTTTTGCGTGAAAATTATCCAATTATTTTATGCAAGCATGCCTGGTTTTCTGCCATGTTTTCTTTGCAACACAACTAAGGCAAAATATAGTTAAGCATTCCTGGTTTACTCAGGCGGTATAGATCATTGCATCTGATTGGCATTCTTGTATTTTAAATGTCTGCCAAATAGCTTCAGTTGTAAATGTAGTGCCCCATTCTGTCTGCATGCACTACATTAGTAACGACGCCATACCAAATCGTCTAGTCCAGCTGTCTTCCCCAGGTGTATTCATAACACCCCAGAACAAAGGCTTACCGCTGACTGATAGCATTAAGCATGTCCCAAAAGGATATAAATTACAGTGGATTGAACCACACCTTGCTCGACTGACACGATAATTGTATATCATGTCGTGGAGGTTGTCAGCCCGGCTTCCTGGCAGCGGTCGCATGAAGTCTGGCCGCAACTGGAATGCCGCATCTCCCACAAACACATGTGGGCAAACCAGCTGCGAGCCAGGAAGCTGTGCTGCCCTAGGCAAATTTAGCTTGCCCTGCTGCAGTCGCTGTCCAATGGGGGATTCCTTGAAAACCCCGCCGTCGCTGAGACGGCCAGGAGCCCCCACATCAACAAGGCGGAACAGATATTGACTATCAACTACAGCCATCAACACGATGGAGTACGTCCCCTGCAGAGAAAAGCAGACAAAGATGAGAATTCGTATATCCATGTTCATTTTGCTAATATGTGTCACCCATCTCGGAATTGAGTGAGCGTACAGTATAAATCATGCTGCCATGCATGAACAGTTCCCACATTTTTTTTTAAGCAAAAATACTAATTTAATGGCTGTCACTACAGGGAGCTAGTTATGGCCTTCATGCAACTGCAAGCATTTCGCAGGTAAGAAGGATTTATGCAATACTGTGTCTACTCCAGCTTGTCAAATATCTGTGCAAGCACTAGTTTACTTCACCTTGTAGTTGTAGTACAAGCTCCCTGAATTCTTGGGGCACTTGATGTTGACGTGCTTCCCGTCAACAGCTCCCAGGCAGTTGGGAAATTGCCAACGCTGCCAATAACCAGCAGCAATTTCCCGCCACTCCTGCTCTGTTGGGACCTGCACGAAACAACCTACGGTTTATTTACTGTGTAAAGAAGGTAACAAGCCTTGTACGTATTTCAACAAGTATGGTATCGCAAGAAACGGAAGAGTGAAGAACTATAGCATGTATCGCTGTTAGGTGATCAGTGAGCTAATTGTTCTGGTTTATTAGTAGAGCTACTTGTATGTTTATGGGTTTTGGGTGGGGGGCAAATGCATACTGGGAAGAGAAGGCTCTTCACTAAAAAGCAGTGTTATGTCAGCTGAAAAACTGACGTGATATTCTGCTAGGGATTGAGAAAATAAAAAGAACGGCTCTGGGCCCAGGAAATGGAACGAAAGGAAAGGACTGGCAAAAAGTACGGAGCGTACGTGGGACCTTCCATCTACGTACCTTCATGTAGATAGGAGACAGCACTTCCCAGAGCACTCTGCAGGTCAAGTGAATGGCCTGCCGCGCCGTTTCGATGCCGACACGAAACGCGACGGCCACGTCGGGAATGCGCATGCCCGAAGAGAGGTACCTGCGAGTAAAATGCGCAAACAAGAGTATGGGGATATATAAACAATTGCAGCCATTGAGATGGCATTAGGCCGAGAAAAATTATGTAGGATTGTGCACTAATGGCCCAAAATATATCCGGCGCTCGCGAAAGAGTGACATACACACCGCAGAGTTATGGCAAGGCGCTCGCCGGACGACACAGGCTCGCGGCACAGCCACTCTTTCGTGAGTCCCTCCTCCACAAGAGAGTGGAGAAAGTCGAAAGTAGCAGGTGACATTCTGAAAAACTTGTAGAACAGCGAAGGGTCCCCGTTTCTCATGAGTCTCATCTGTAAACAGAGTTTGAAAGGTTAAACTCCAAGAAAGTCGGAGGGCTTTCTCGCGCAGTTCAGCTTAACGCAACTCACCACTGTGAAGAATTCGCTTTCTTGACGTCGGTTTTGCCACACGGGTCTCACCCAGTGTGTGCGGGAACATTCTTGCTGCTGCTTCAGCATGTACACAAGCTTTAACATGCAAAGCTTTCTTCGACGCTCCATCGCAAAAGCCGTCTGCGCGGATTTTGCGCGCGCGCCAAATCTCCCCCCCGTTCTCTTCCAAAACCGGAGGTTGCGTGCTTACGTAGGGGTTCTGCTATTGGCTAGTCGCTGAGGCCACTTCCGGGAGGCGAGCGACTGTTTCTGGCGGCCCAGAACCGAGCGATTCGATGAGCGACTTGGTGCGCGGCGAAAAGTAGTTCGTCGCTAGTCGCGTCGCGCCCCAAGTCGCTCGCAAAATCGCTCCATGTGGTTGGGGCTTAACGTGTTTAATAATTGAACGAAGAAAACATGTAGGTGATAGTATGTTTTCTGGTGTCGAATTGTTGTCTTTGTGGCGATATTAATTGGAGTGTTACACAAACATTCTTTTTGCTTTGCGTTTATTAAAAATTCATAAGAGGACGTCTTTGATTCGAAGTCAAGAAAACACATGTACTACAATCATATATTTCACATACATTTTTTGTACACACTATAAGACTAAGCAAAAATATGACATATGCAAATTTAGGCATACAATATTGTACAATAGGAAAAAAACGTGCTACATACACATTTACAATAACACGGTTAGGCGGGCTAGTTGGTATTCTGAATTCATGGCTGTAACTTTTGCGCAACTTTACACGGAGACAGATACAGGTCTTCGTGTCCCTTTTTGTATCTGTCTCCGTCTAAAGTTGCGCAAAAGTTACAGCCATGAATACACATTTAGGTACACAATACTTGATTACGAAAGAAAAACTCCGAAAGTTCTAGTCCCTACACAGATATTTTTTTTCGCGCACACCTCGGCGGGAGAAGAAAAGAACTTGGAAGTTCCACTCAGTGTATACTTATTTCTTGGGCTCACCTCCAGAGAGGAATGTTCCTTAGACATTAAAAAAATTCGTTTCAGTTCAGAGACACAATAATTGGGAGCCTATATGTTAAACGAAAGCACGCACACGTATGCTTCAAGCCCTGCCTTTCGGGTGAGACAAACGCAAACTCTGAAAGAAAGCGTTGAACAGCCCATTAACCTGCATACACTTTGGAGAAATCATGTTCACACCAACAAAATGCATCCATAAAAAACTGTTGCAATACAATGACCGCACTGTAGACACTCATTGCTGGATTATATCTACGCACAAAAACAATGCGCAACCATGTGCACGTCGTAGAACACAGAACACAAATCGAACGCACCCACCTTTTCTTTTAATGGCGCGTGAATGAACAGTCTGCTTACCGGTGGTGGGAGGGAAGGCGGGGGGAGAAGACACCCACAAATAAAAGCTTTCCTATATTGTAAGCCGCAGATATCGGCCAGGTTGTTACAAGCTACCCTCTAGCTCGGGCAGCGCCTCTTATCTCATCCTGTCCGATACGGCATGACCATTCTAACTTCAGAACGATGGAACACCAAACCCACTCGCGATAAGATGACAAGGCGCGGGCGCGCAGTTTAGATTGAACAGTAAATCCGGCAATGCTACTTGGTTTTATTTATTTATTTTTTAATTAGCGAAACGCTTGCAATGGCGGCTGCAGACAACGCATGTATTTCGGTTCGGCCTTCCAATGCTTTATGTGAAAATCGACTTGCATTGAACACCGCGGTGTTACGTCAGGTTTTTCGTAGCACTGAAGCAACGCTTGGCAGTAGTTTTGCCGCAAATATACGTTTTGGAGCAAGACGGCGGAGGAAAAAAATGCTTAGGGCGCAGCACCTCCATGCCACCAATCGCTGTGGTAGTAGCTACGCCGTGAAAGGCAAGCAGCGCGTACAGTTGAGCTTGCCTTCTTTGTGAGCCGGTGCGTCGTGATGACATTGGATGGATTGAGGAGAGTCACCGGAGGAAACGTCCAATGAAGTCGCAAACCGTCCTCGACTTGGGGCCCAAACCTAGATTCATACCTGCTGCACGAAACAACAAAAAATACCTTGATAAGTATACTGAATCGACATTCCAGCAGTTACTAAGGAATCAAAAGACGGCAATGCCACCACAAATTGATCTAGCAAGCAAGAGTGTGCGTGCCAAAGACGCGTTTACTTCTACCAAAACTTTGCGCACTTGCACAGCTGGGATATATTTGCACATTAGTTTCCACTCCAAGACGAGTGACATGTCTCATTAACTTTGCGTTACATGCGCGAATTAATTTGAAAACAGAAGAGTGCGATCGGTCGGCTTTTAAGGAATTCACTATAACTTGTACGAAGCTAATTTGCTTACCTGTCGTCTTTGGAGAAGGCGAGAAACTTGGCCGAACTTTACCGCCCTGTGTTGCTGCACCACAGAGCTGCGCAGGAGTGGTAACGCTCCTTCCTCCGCTACCCCGTATTTAGAATACATTCGAATGTATTTTATAATGCAGCGAAACTTTCAGCCCGTGGAAGCGTTTAGGCAACCCGCGCAACCCTTCGCACGCCGGCTCGCTCACGCACGCACCAAACTGGCCCGCCGTGCGCGCCGAGAGAAAGAAAAAAAAAATATTGACGCCGGTGAGCTGTTGCGCATGCGTGAGGAGGCAAGGAAGCGTTGACGGCGTGGAAAGAAACGCCGAGGGAAAGAGAAGGGCCACGCTGCAGCACCGTGCCGCTAGGATCGCCACAATTTCGGAAACCGAAACTAGCCAAAGTCGCCGACCAGTGGTCTGGCCTTGCTCTGTCCTGTTCTCGCGTTCTCTTTCGGCTTTCAAAGGCATTCAGAAGCTAAGCAAGATTCTAAACGGCCAAACGTGATTTTTGCTTTACTTACTGCTGCTCTAGGTCGAGCACAAGAACTGTGGCCTCGATGTGGTGAGCCGTTTTGGTTGCAGGCACCTTAGTTCCGCTATCCGCGATTTTGATTCACCCCGAGCTTTATATCTGGCGCGGGCGCTTCTGAATGTCAATGAACTGTCACTTGTGTTCTCTGCAACACGCCGAATATTGCCTGACGAATGATAATTACTTACTTCTCGCGAACTGGCATGGACTGTTAGTCCCAGCACAGGGCAGAGCATCGCGGTTCTAAAAACGCGTCATTGCTCGTATAGCAGCATTTAAAAGCGACAATTTTTTAGCCGGGGTATTGCAGTCAACTCTGATGTATTATTCAGCGCATGTGCGCAAATTAGCGCGTTGACCCCCCCACCCCAATCTTCTAAAATGAAGTTTAGACCCACCGCATAACACAGAAACGAAACTAACTGCTGCTTGCTTGCCAATATGGTACGGAGTCTTTACTATTTTTCAGAGATCAGAGGTGCTATCATGGCGAAATAAAAATTATGTTGTAGTTATTTCTTGTTATAATTACTATAAAAAAGAACAGTAACTAATGTTAACTCTTACATGCAATGCTACATGTTAAAGTTGTGTAGAGCTAATGGCCCAGCTTCACCTTTTTCAAACACGATTGCAATTTTTATAATATACATATAGTAAACGAGATAGAACAGATTACCTTTCAGTCAGCTGTCACAGTTTATTTCGCAATTTGATCCAGTACTACGGGCACATACTTTGCAGATTGCCGTCTTTTTGCATTGCTTCTGTTGATGCTTTTGATGTAGAAGTGAATGCGGGTCGTGAGGTAAAACGCACCTCTGCCGCAACAGCCTTACAATGATCACTGCACCCAAGTTCACACTGCTGCTTAGCCTTCACCACACTCAAAATGTCAAGGATGCTATCAAAATGAAGCTCAAGAAGACTGAAACATTCAGTGAACGCGTTCTCCATGCTTAGCACAAACCTGTGCAGTACGGTCTGTACACAAAGTGAAGCTCGCACACTGCAGCCGACGATTCTGTGAGGGGCTTGTCCTAATAGTGACAAATACGTTTCCCCATCCAGTCAGGATGCATCTGTTATTTCCCACACAATTCGACGCACAATGAAATCCTGTACTCAACCAGGCACTCTATGGCACATAATATGGGAGTGCGTCAAGAACCCAGACCTCCCACCTCCTTTAAATTTCCTTCCCCTACTCCTGAGCAGTGGGAGATATGCTGCTGTCCAGCTCCCTCCCTCAAGATCAACTTCTGCTGGTCGAGAGGGCCAGTCGAGCCGGGACGGCACATGGTTACCTGAAATGAGGAACCACCCCACCTAAAAGCTCAATAAAAAAAGTTTTGTCTCTCTCTCCTGCCGGCGCAAATTGCGCTTCCACTTTTTTCGAACCTCTTCGTCTCTTGGGGCGGCGAACACAGACGCCTTTGGAGAGCCCTGATAGCCGGTGTGACAGCCTGGGCAAAACAGTGCGCATCAGTCCTTCTTTTCGCCATCTTCCTCACATGCTGGTCCTTGACGAAATGCACTCTCTTACTGTTTTGAAAAACACGTCAGAACCTCCGCACCGATTCCACCGAACGCACGTGCACCCACCGCCTTCCAAGTTCTACGTTTCGTCCGGTCTGAGGGCTGCGGCGAGAGCGCGGGCGCGGCTGACCGGCTGCGAGATCGTGCAACAGCGCCCCTAGCCACCCTAGCGGCGGTCGACGGCGCGCGGCACGCCGAAAGCAACGCCGTCTCCGCCCGCTCGGGCCACTCCCCTATTCTAGTTCACTCTAGGCGGCCTCCATGTTAGGCGGCATGTTAAGCGGCGTCGACAGCATCGCGTAGTTTATCTCCTGTGGGTAGGTAACCGATGTGTTTTCGGTTTAGCGTGTGACTTATATGTACTGAGACTATTTGAGCAAGATGTGGCAACGCTCACACAACGCTCGCGCAAGCTCGAATTCGACTAATCGCATCCGGGAGGATGCCAAGGGATCAGCTGATCCGTACTCGGGCGCACAGAAAAATGAATCTCCGTCATGATCTCCGTGCATTTTTGCGCTGTGCCGCTTTATTTGCCATTCTGTGACATTTTGCGAGTCGCTCAATGCTTTACAAACGAAGTGAACTGTGGCTTTAGCTGAATGTGAAACCTTTATTGACACACACACACACACACAAAAACGTTCTCGCATGGGCCAACGGTGATATTGCCGGTGAGTCGCGGTCCCATTGAAGCACAGGAACGAAAGAGTGCGGTCGATCGCAGACCAACGGAGTGGCAGAATGTATGCCAAGGGAGTATGCGAAATACAGTCAGCGGCGTGTCCCGTTTTCCTTTCTGTCTGTATTCGTCAAGTTTTAGCTGCTTTCCACCACTTCAAAGGAAAAGCTTGCGGGACTGAATGGGGGCGGTAATTTGCCGCACAGAGCGCGCGGGGAGAGAACATGGACTTATTGTGAGTGATTAAAAAAGAAACCGCATTTCGTTACCTATTTTTTCGTTCTACCTTCCCGAACGTTTGCGCAAAAGTTCGAAGCACGGAGAGCTGAAAGCAGTTCCATGAATAAAACAACGAGAACCGAACGATTATAAAGCTCCTTTTATTTCTCTTCCAATGGGAACGATCGCTGGCTACCACTCCGTAGCCTGTAGTGAACTTGTGGTAGTCAAGGTCAGATCGGAATCGCTGTTCCGGTGTCAGTTCAGGGGCAATAGGTAGGGTGCTTAACGTGAAGAAACGAATGACAGCCTCGCAAGCGCCCGCAGAGGCACTTGCTCAGCGCGTGCATCCGAGTTTTACCAGTTGCACACGTTTCGCACGCACGCAGATCTGAGCTGGAGACTGCACACACACACACACACACACACACACTGCGCAAGGCAGGCATGAGGCAGGCGGAAGGGCTTTGCCAATCGAAACCAAAACTGTACTACGCAATTACTTTTTGTTCGCTAATTAGAGCTTAATTACACTAAAAGTTTTTAATACAGCTAGTGCTAATTACTGAGGCAAATATTTGTAACAATTTTGCTTCAGTCCTTTGTTTTAGTTAAATAATTACGGAACAACTTTTTAGAAGGCTGAATACAATTGAACTGGCAACCATGGGAATTGTATCATGTCAGCGCCCACGATTCGTACGGTCTCGGAGCTCGCTTTATCCCCCTGTTTCATACATTATATATTTTTTAAAACAGAACAAAGGTATATTTTTTTGAAAATAAAAATGAGAAAATCACCAGTTAAGGTGACAATTCGAGTCCGCAAAAAATCAGCATTAGGGTAGCGCGCACATTGAGGACGAAATTTTGTTTTGTGTTCGTACTTGTTTGTCTTTCTTTATTTGAAAAACAACATGAAGGGGAAAATATAAGTTTATTCACAGTTTTTATAAACAGTATTCTTTGTTTATTACTGAACTTGTGACGCGCTGTATGGCTGCTGAATGAAGTCCCGAACCTCGGTTAGCCGCTAAATGTCACTCGCCTTGAATGTCATTCGGTATGCTCGGGTAGCTCCGAGAGCTCTTTGGATAAGCACGGCTGGCTCTGTGGTAAAATGGGCCCAATCACTGCATGGATTGAGGGGTGTCGGTCATTAACTTCTGGACATCACTGTGTTATATGTGCTCCAACACCGACAGTGACTCAGCGGATCGCCTTGCTCTAAACGTGCCATCAGCTGCCAGCCGGTGTGCTATCAGGCGGGGTGTACAAGTTGAAAACGTGCGCGGATTTTTCCCCGATGAATGAGTCCTGCTGCGTTATAGAATTTTCGGGATAAAGATAACTTCCGTACAAAACGGCGACTCGGGGCGCAATTCTGAGTTGCGGTCACGGCTGAGCGGCCCCTGTGGTGCGCCGAAGACCCGCCTCGCTTGTTTTGCCTGACAACCGGGACGTGTGCCTACCGCTGACCACAGCTCGCTGGTAGGGTTGCCACCTTTCCCCGAAAAAGACCGGCCCTCGGGGGTGGGAGGAGGGGGTATATAGAATGTTTATTTTGCGTTGAAAAAAAAAAAAAAAAGACTTCGTGCAGTGCCATTCATTGTAGCGTTTTCTTAAACAGAAACCAACTTAAAGTTTGAACTTCAAATGATTCAGAGCGTGGTTATTGCTCTGTATGAGTTTCACTGAAAATTAACGGTAATTGCTGGCTGCGGCGGCAGAATTTCGTTGTTTTCTTTCTCCATTAGGTACCCCTCCATCTCAGGCAGCGCGCTTGCCCGCCTATTTTCTTTGCTCGCGTGTCTTTGCGCAGCTTGTCGACATATATTTATCGCCTTAGTTGTTGCACTGGCGCTTATAAAACGCCAAAAACTGACATAATCACGACATGAGGGCCAAAAACCCGGCCAATGACGGCCGGTTTTAAGTATGGGGCGGAAAAAAGTGTTGAAAAACCGGTCGGACCGGTCCAAAACCGGGCAGGTGGCAACCATACTCGCTGGAAGGGAACGCCTTTAAGCCGGAAAAAGAATGCTGGATCCATTGGTGGATCCTTTGTGATTCGTAAGCATCTAGTTCCTCAAGGTTCCTCAAGGCTCAGTACCAATTTGTGGGTGGTACTGGAACTTCTTTGACGCCGTATGACAGGTTTGGACTGTTAGTCTGATTTGTGCACTTTGTTCACTAAATCATTTAGAGTGCATCACCCTTACTACCGGGTCTGCTTTGCAATAACGAAAATCGGCCCGGCGCGCACACCGTTTGCCAGCCGAATCCGCACACCGTGCGAGACACCTCGAGAAGCGCCACCGCAATTATCGCCACCGAGAGAGAGAGAGAGAGAAACAACCGAGAGTAACAACCGAGAGAAACAACCGCCACCGAGAGTTTTAGCATACGGGGTACCGTCCGCTAACGCTACGGCGGCGGGTAGCGGGGTCCGTCTGGGAAGGTGAAAATTCGTTCCGGTGGGGGGATTAGTTCCGCCGGCCCAACATTACTAGTTTATTCTAGTAACGTTGCGCCGGCCGGCCTTCGCCATGCTCGCGCCTTCTCTCCACTGAGGGGCAACCTCCTCTCCCTCCCCGCGCGCGCATGCGCGGTCGGGTCCCGGTAAGAGATAGAGAGAGAGAGAGAGAGAGAGAGAGAGAGAGAGAGAGAGAGAGAGAGAGAGAGAGAGAGAGAGAGAGAGATACATTTATTGAACGTCTAAATTGGGAGTGGTTCCTTATTCACTACAAACCAACACCAGCGGAATGCAAATACTGCCAAGAACCTGGTACACTACGACATATCATCCTAGAGTGTCGAAAAAACATGCACCCACCACCCCTTCCCCGCATTTCAAATCCCCCAGAGCAGTGGGAGACACTGCTGTCCAGCCTCTCGGCTGGACAGCAGTCTGTCTCGGCAGAGCTGGTCCCTCTCGGACCAGCTTCTGCTCATCGAGAGGGAAGCCGCTGCTAAGACAGCTCATGGATTCCTGTGAAGAGGGAGCCACTCCTACAAGAACACCGTAAATGCTCTCACAATAAACGTTTTCTCTCTCTCTCTTATTCACTGGAGCCCATATGATGTCATGGCCGCCTGCGCCCGGTCGACCAGCGCTAGCTGGGTCGCCAGGGAGGAGCTGGACATCAAAATCTCCCATTGCTCTCTAAAAGAGGGGGTGGGGGGATGGAGGAGGGGTGGATTTTATGAGCTGAAGTCGCACTCCCCAATTATGTGGCGGAGTGATCCTGGTTTTTTACAAAATTTGCATTCGGCCGAGTATTGCTCCGGGAACATGAGGCGTAGCCTTGTTGGGTGGGGGAAGGATCCAGATTGAATGAGGCGAAAGACTGTCTGCTGCTCCTTAGAGAGGCTAGGATGAGGTGGAGGGAGTGTCTGTCTTTCTAGCCGGTAGTGCTGCGTGATTTCTCTGAAAGTGATAAGCGGGCAGTACTCCACGCCTTCCTCCGCAGCCTGGGGGGCGAGTGCGCAGGCTTGTTGGTGGGCAAACTCGTTACCCTCCATGGAGGCGTGAGCAGGCGTCCACACCAATTTGATTTTTCTATTTGCTATTTTGTTCTGCAGCAATCTAAGGGTCACTGGTGACACCCATCCTGATTGGTAGTTCCGATATGCTTGCTGCGAGTCGGTGACAATTGTTTGTGCCGGCGTCTGTGTGAGGGCCAGAGCAATTCCCCTCTCCTCCGCTTCAGTGATGTCCGTGATCTTGACTGTTGCGCTTACAAGGAGACTGTTCTTGGTCGATACCACTATTGTTGCGTATGGCTTGCCTCTACAGCGGGAGGCGTCCGTGTATACGACTCCGGGGTCTTTTCCAAAGCTCGTGTTGAGCGCTCGAGCTCTCGCTGCTCTTCTCGCGTCGTGATGGGTGGGGTGCATGTTTCTTGGCAGTGGGTGAATAATTAAAGACTGGCGCCAGGAGGTTGGTATCTGTACCTGCGGGATCGCGTCGAGGGCCGCCCACCCTATCTTGAGGAGAATTTTTCGTCCATCTTTAGTTCGGCTGAGTCTGGCCTTTTGACTGGATAGATGACCTTCGATCAATTCTTCTGCGGTGTTGTGTATGCCCATCCTGAGCAGCTTGTCTGTGGACGCGCTCATGGGTAGTCCTATGGCATGCTTGACTGACTTCCGTATGAGTATATTGAGGAGATTTATGTCGCTTTTGCTTAGTAAGAAGTACGGTGTGATGTAGGTTATCCTTGAAATGACGAATGACTCGACCAAACGCAGGGTATCGGCCTCTTTCATTCCTCTCTTCCTAGTTGACACCCTCCTAATCATGTGCATTATTTGATCGGTAGTTTGCTTCAGTTTTTTTAGGGAGATGTCACTCTTGGTGTCTGCTTGTAGGTGAACTCCTAGGATTTTAATGCTGGGACTAGGAATTATCGCATGGCCTCTAGTTGGACTTGGATGTCTTCCTTGATGTTCTTTTTGGCTTTCGGGCGGACAACAAGGAGTTCGAACTTTTGTGGCGCACACTGGAGGCCACAGGCCTTGGGGTATATGACGTCCGTTGCTCTCTGGAGTGTGTCCTGAATATCGCCGAGGGACCCGGTTCCCGTCCAGACGGTGATATCGTCAGCATAGAGAGCATGTCCAAGGTTATCTATGGCATTGAGTCGTCTGGGGAGGTCAAGCAAGGAGACATTAAATAACAACGGTGACAGCACAGATCCCTGGGGCGTGCCTCTAGCTCCTAGTCCCGGTAACCCGCCACCGTAGCGTGAGCCTCCGCTAGCCGCTATGCTAAAACTCTCAGTTTTAGCATGTCTATATAGACAGTTGTGTTGGGTTCTTAGATGCAATAACGGCTACGTAAACTTGTCGGACGATTCTAAAGTTGGGTAAGGGCTACAATGACATCAGCGCTGTTTGCATTGACCTACGCTTGGCTCCACCCGTTATGAGTGCGAATAAAACTACTAGTATTAGTAATCATTTCTTCTTAAATGCAATAACTGCTACGTAAACTTGCTGGGCCCTTCTAAGTTTGGGAATGGTCTACATTGACATGAGCGCTTTTTGCAGCGCTCTGCACCTGGCTACGCGATCGGAGTAGCAATAAAACTATTAAAATCAGTATTATTTTCTACCACTTTAAATTATCTTCACTGGTTTCAATGACTACGGTTTCCACGCCTGCCTTAACGATGGGATACCTCGATACGTGGGCTTTGAAGAGAAAGGCACTTACGTACGAGATCGATTACCGTGTGGCCATGCAAACTTCGCGGCTATTTACACTTTCTTTCTGTAACCGTCAGCTTTGTGCCTTCGGTTTTGGTGAGCGACACTGTGACAGCATGGGAGCCTGAGAGCCGAAGCGGAACTCTACGTTTGTAGTTGTCATTTTATCAAGAGCCAAAGTTATTCAACCACTCAACAGCCCGAGGTACAAACCATCCCCCCCTTACCCTTCCCATTTTACCACCCGCGTGAGTAAAGGCTGGCACCGACAGTTAAAAAATGTGGCATTGTTAGCGTCAGCCTGTGTGTTTTAATGATTAAGTATTCTTTGTCCATGCAGTACCTAAAACATCGTGTAATGCCTCGTGAAGAAATAAAAAAACGCGCGACTAGTTGCTTAAAGGGGCCCTGAAAGGCATTTTGAGCACACTAAATGAACTAGCGCACTCGTTAGATTGGGTCGTCAACGTCAGCTGTGCCAAGTATTACTCTTTTACGCGCAGCGGAAAGCTCACACTTTTGTTGCAAAGTTTGTCGCTTTTTTCTCACCCTTCCCTTCGTGTTTTTGGACGCCGCCATCTTCACATGTCTACATCATCGATTCCCATATGTTCGTCATGAGCTAGACATCCTGCTATTGGGCGGCTTTTTCACGCACTTCCGGCAAAGAGATGAGTCGTCTGCTCAGCGTCGGCTCGCCGGCTGATCTGCCAGCGGAGTGGAGTGCTTGGACATTTTACGACAAACGAAACAAGTGTAAACAAACGCTTAACCGTTCGTATTGAATGCAACACGGTCATAACACGACATGGATATTTTCTTACCTGAGTACGTTCCCTAAAGAAAGCGTTGAAGCCCCGTGGCACTTCTTTCGTGCAATCGCAGAGAACGTCCTGAGCCGAATGCCCGGGTTTGACGGATACATTTTATTCAACTTCAAAACAAACCAGAGATGCGTTTCGAACGAACACAACGTCACAACATGCGTTGCAAGTCTGAACCGCGATTGACAGACGATCCGTTGCTTCCTCCTGCCCGTCGTAAATTCGGCACTCACCTCACGCTTTGTTTGCGGGGACGAACAGCAAGTCACTGAACTCTGGCACGCAAGCGAGAAGGCTTTTAGCCAGGCACACTACACATACCCCATGCGAGGTTGAGTCGTTCGTCGTTCGAGAAAGATAATCCAGACCATGGGAAGCACTATCCACACGCAGAAGTACAACGTCGCATTTCATCGCGAAACGAACGCTACACACAGGAGGCGATGCACACACACACACACAGCTTCGGTCGCTGCATTGGCTTAGCTGCAATCTTCGTTCGGACAGTCAGCGATGCTACGACGATACAGAGCTGCGTGAGGGCGACGTGCTAACCACTTCACGTATTTAAAAACACAGGGGAAAAGAACTTGGTTCATTGGAAGCAAAAGATCTTTCCTCCATTATTGTGCCTGAAATATACTGGCTAGTGTTGCTAGTGTGCCGAGGGCGGGCCCCAGGCGGGCGCCGGGAGCGATGTACGCGGCCGGCTGCCGCTTGGGGCGCTGCCGTGCGGGAGTGTGCGCGTTCGTCCTGCCCGAGCAGATCGCGCGGTTGCCTCCGCGCTGCGTAGCAGACGGCAGGGGCAGAACTTTCCAATGCCGCTTGCGACGAAAGCGAGCGAAAGCGACGGGAATTCTGTCGCGCCACGAAAATTTCTCCCGACAATTCGACAAACACGATCGTCGCGCGACAAAGCGACGAAATTCCCATCGCTTTCGCTCGCTTTCGTCGCAATTGCGAACGAGCCTTTATGCGCAATCTCCGTCCCACATAAAATAAGCTCTTGCTTGTCGCCTGAGCATACGGTTGATATGTGACTACGTTACACTGTGCTTGCGAGTGTATTTAAACGATGTCACTAGGTTTGAAACGTAAGTGCTCGGCGTGCAGCTTTGTAAACGCAAGCAGCCTCACGTACGCACGCTATTTTGCTGCTAATAGAAAGTTTTAGTACAGCGTTTATGCCTTTGCATACGCTAAACGCTAAATTTTTGCGTCCCGCTACGTAAACATCGCGAGGGGAGTTTTAGTAGAACGTCTCATCAGTTTTGCGTTGCGACACGCTAATGCATACGGCGCCATCTGTTAAATGTTTTCCGAAATGACTCGGCGGCTGATCTGTTAGCGGAGTGCCGGAGTGCCTGAACATTTTACGACTATCAAAACAAGTTCAAACAACGCTTTCCCATCAGTATTGAATGCAACACACGGGTGCAGCTTGGCAGAACACGGATGCTCGCTGCTCGAGTGCGGCGTTGGTTTGCTCTGCGCCTTCCCCTTAATCGCCACTGATAAAGCAATCCGATCCGGCGCGTTTTGTGCACGGGTTCTGTGTCGGTTTAAAATGTATTTTTTTCACATGCCGCCGGTAGTAGGAATTACAACCGCCGCAAAATAAGACCCGGCACCAGCGGCCCACATCTGAGACCGCGCTTTTTGGATAAACAGTGCGCGGTGCACCAAAGGAACGAGCGCACGATTCTCCCTGCGCGGCTGCGAGTTCGCCGCCGATACCAACTGCAGCTACGTACACCGCGAAAGGGCAAGGCCAGGCCGCACACATGCGGCCAGGTCTTTCGTTCGCTTTTCCAGCCTTTAGAGGAGTGTCCATGGTGTCAACAAAGACGAAAAAGCCGGAAGAGCTGGCCCGTAGCAGACGGCAGTCTGTGGGAGCGCAATAGCGGAAGTACGTCACCGCTGAGGAGCGAAGCATCATGGGAGGGGAGGCCAACAGAGAAGAAACAGTTGAAAGGAGGAGGAAATACGGCGCGACGATAATGCGCGGTTTTCGATTTACTATTTCTCAGCTAATACTCATCGCTTTAACAAAATTCTTGCAGGAGGAGATTGCTAATACATTGCTTTATTTGGTTACATGTACATCCATGCATCGGCGGAAGGCATTTCAGGACCCCTTTAAAATAGGGGTGCATCAGCCCGAGTCCTCCAGCACAGTCGCAATTCCGACATGCTGTAAGCAGTTAGGATTTGGAGAGGGGTGCATGGAACTGCAAAATTAAACAGGAAAGTCATCCAGCCCTCCGTCTAACGACGACGATGGTTGAACGCGAAGCTTTCTTCGTGCGAAATTGATTGGGAAAGGGTCCAAGTCAAAGACGCTGCTATGAAAATAACGAACTGCGTGCTGGTCAAATTCAAAGCTCGACTACTCAAAGTTAAAATCCAGAAGGCAACCAAGGGAACACACGAGATAGCTTTGCGATAAACCATCATCATCGCTAGACGGAGAGCATGATTTTTCAAGCGTCGGTGGCAGCTAGCTTGTAAGCCTCGACCGCAGCATTCAGTTTTGAAACTGAGGGAAGGTTTTCGTCAGGTCCTTCACCCACGCAGGAATTGTTTTTTGAACAACCATTAACCAACTAGCTAGCAATCATTGCAATACTTGTAAATCAATGTTTTTCCCCTACAAGCAATAACGTTCTACTCAGCATATCACTATCCGCGTTGTACCAAGTTTCAGTGAACATGATGAACATGATAATGTCAAACGGGAATTTAAATCGATGAAGTAACGTGAAAACTTCATCCTGTTTGGGCGATAGGGAGGGCGCCTTTATGTGTATTGACGATACTGAGCGCTGTGAATTAACCAGCGTCAGTTCAGATGCATATATTCTTGGTACTGCATATTTACAGCGTGTTCCGTACACATGAACGCAGAATAGATCACGCAATTTTGTTCAGGGCGCTTCCTTCGTTTTTGCGAGCATACATTTTGCCATTCCGCGTCCAGAGAAACCGCCAGTGGCAATCGCGTTTCCTTACTCCAGCTAGAAAAAGCAGGCGCTTCAATGCGGGACAAAGGTGCTCGTTTACGAAGATTGGGGATTCGTCGACAATTCCAATCTGGCTGTTCCTGAGGCGGCTCTTTCGAGCTTCCTCAAGCACAGAGTCGCGCTTCTGCCGGCTTTTAAGTTGAACAATCACGTTAGTCTTGTCTGCGTCTCGGGTGGGCACACGGTGACATACCTCAATGTCGTCGGCAACAAGAGGCTCACCTATCACTGTACCTGTCTTACATACGAGTTCCGTGACATCTCCGCCGTCAGTCTGCACTATGCCCTCGATGTCGAGGTTTGAGCGGCGGGAATGCTGCTCACACTGGTCGAGCCTCTTCTGAAGCTGCGCAATGGCACTCTCATGCTTGCTTCACATTCCACGTAGGCTTTCATTCTCCTTCCTTAATGCCTCCCTCCCCAGACGCCCTTCTTCGAATTTCTTTTTCATTTCCTCAAATGCCTTTTCCATGAATTCGACTCCTTCTCGCATTTTTTAAAATTCGGTACGAAGCTCCCGCATTTCACCACGAGCTTGTCTGTCAGACATAGCACGTCACAAATACAAATACAAAAAAAAAGGCAAGCACGTACAACACAAGGGGGGCGTGCACGCACAGCTAGGCTCCATGCCGCTACCGACATTGCCCGTTGTACTAGTTCGAGATTTAAACGTGGAAGTCTCACGGCTCAGCGCGTCCTGTGAGCTGTCCTCCGTAATCGAGCGGTTTCGGCCTTGTTTTGTGTCTTACACAGACAGTAAGATGCCTACGACGGGGGCAATGAAACGGACAGTCACATGTTTGACCGCTAGAATAACGCTCGATACCTGCCTGCTTTAACTCGCTATGGGACGGACGCATGTCGTTCGCTTGGAGGAAAAGCGGGAATCGAGGAAGTGTCGGCTAGAACACAAGTGCGAATTGGAGCCGCTGCCGTTGCGCCCTCTAGTTCCAGCTGGTCGGGTAGCTGCAAATCCCCCCCGATGAACGGAAACTTACCCGCTTGGAAAGCCGATGAGGGGCAATATTACTCGTTCAGCTTGAAGACCTCAGCTTTTAGAGCGACATTTTCGACGGTTTCTTTCACTTCTAAGCCCGCGCGGTTGCCAGCGTGCACGGGTAGGGAGGAGGGGGTGGGGTGCGCTGATCGGGTGTCCGTTGTGCTGGCGGGAGGTTTAAACGTTGACGTCAAACGGCCAAATGTGACTCGTCCCTTGTCCTCTCAGTGGTCCAGTGGATTTTGTTAGAGTGTTACACAAACAGTAAGATGCCTAAGATGCGGAATTAAAACAGACAGTTCCATGTTTGCCCGCGATGCCGAAGATCGGGTACTTCCATGCTTCATTCAGCTAATTGGCTAGAAAGTATGCTCAATCGCAAATTGTGAACAAACGTGTTTTCTTTCGTGCACTCCGTGGACTGCGTTCAGCTTCGCAGATCATCCTTCTTCACAGAGTGGAAGGGCACTAATTTTTATTTTGCCCGAGGCTACTGCCAAGAATGGCGGACCGGCAGCTCGCGCATGTGCAGAGCGCTACTGGAAAAAAGGTCCGTTGAGATGGCGTCCCGGGCGGGGCGTTCGCTCATGCTGCGTGCCTTCGTCCGTGTGCGCGAGGGTGTATATACACAGTTGCATCTCGGAGGCAGGAATGCATGTCATGGCGCGCTTGGGTGCACATGACTGCTTCAGTTAAGGGTCCAAAACATGGCACGGTCGCATACGGAAATGAATATGTGTATCCTTTCATCATCAGCCTGTCTACGCCCACTCACTGCAGGGTAAAGACCTCTCCCATTAATTTCAAATTATCCCGGTCCTGCGCTAACTGCGACCAATTTATCCCCGCAAACTGCTTAATCTCATCTGCCCATCTAACTTTCTGCCGCCCCCTGCCACGTTTGCCTTCTCTAGGGAACCACTCTGTTACCGTTAATGACCAACGGTTATCTTGCCTTCGCATTGCATGCCCTGCCCACGTCCATTTCTTCTTAATTTCTACTAATATGCCCTCAACACGCATTTGTTCCCTGACCCACTCCACTCTCCTCTAGTCCCTTAATGTTACACCTACCATCTTCCCTTCCATTGCTCGCTGCGTCGTCCTCAATTTAAGTTGAACCCTCTTACTGAGCCTCCAATTGTTTCTGCCCCGTAGGTTAGTACTGGTATCCTTTAAGGTACGCGAAAACGATGCAACGGCGTGCCACGTGCCGTCGGCAGGTCTCTACAGGAATAAGCGGGCGCAAAACATTAGGTGCACTGAACGTCGCATCCAAAGATTCTAAAGAGCATTTATAGTTTTTTTTGCATGCCGATTCCCACAAAAACTTCATTTCTAACAGCGCGAAAATACGGGACGAGACGGAATAACACACGGGACCAGCGCTGAACAAACAACTGAACGCTTTATTTTCGTACCAAATGATCATGACGTACTTTATAGATTACCTATGGGCACTCGAGGAAGATAGTGTCATTGTTAGGAGTCACATGAAAGGTGTTTCGGAAATTGGTATTGTAAATTACGTAAAAATGTTTTAGTTAATAAGAACTGCATAAATTCGAGCATAAGTTGTGTGTTGTTACTTGTTAGTTTACACAGTGAACTAAGGTTAGGGATAATTATTTCGTGAAATCCGCCACATTAAGTGCACGAAGTTCAGCGGAGTTATAAAAGCCGCAATGACGTCACGAGAAGAAAGCAGTGTGTTTTTTTGTGTACTGGCTGTGACTCCTGAAACGAAGTATCCCAGGCGCTGATGACACTCGTAAAAAGATGGATTCAGCGAGAGAGAGAGAGAGAGAGAGAGAGAGAGAGAGAGAGAGAGAGAGAGAGAGAGAGAGAGAGAGAGAGAGAGAGATAAACGGGTACTGTATCCCAAATATTTATTTTGTACAAATTACCGACTCAACAGGGATCTCGGCATGACGGCGTCTAACCAGGGTATGTTAATGGGGATCAATTCTGACTTAGTGCTCAGAGGTGGTATTACCAAATATAGTGAAAAAGTGGGGCAGTGGACATCACCAGGCCTGGGGTGCTGTCTGGTCTCGCATCCAACTCAGGCTTCACTATATAAGCGCAACCATGCCACGATGACTCGCCTGTACACTACAAGCACTATCCCACATCGACAGGACCTCGACACCCTGGTGTAATACTGGGCCACAACCTCACCGTGATCAAACAACCTCAGAAGATCTGGAGTTGAAAAACCAGACATAGACTGGACGCCGCCGAAAGTTCAACAAAAACGTTTTATCGACCAATACCACATAGAACGTTTCAAAGGTTAAAGAAACGTCGAAAGAGGCGGAAGCTTAAGAGAAACAAGAAGAACCTAGCTATTGGGAAAGATAGAACGTATAAAAAGGTAACATTGCGCGAGATAATGAAAGTGGCAGCACGGACCAGGAGGAAATAGTGAAACTGCCAATTTTGTTCGCATAGTCCAATTGTTAAATAAAGTGGAGGCAGAAATTGTTTTGAAGGATGAAAACAGAAAAATCAACAGGAGACGACGCAGTAATCTTGGATCGCCTAAAGGAGGAAGGGAACATTATCCCAGCAATGCTTGAGAAATTATTTTTAGAATGCCCCAGGGGTAATTTAGGGTCGTTTTCGGTGGAAAACTGCCAACCTAATGGCGATTCACAAGAAGGGTGATGCCTAAGAGCTAAAGGAGCCATGAAGAGAAAACACAAGTTTGGTTAATTCAAAAGATTGCCCCGTTAGAATCATACTGACACCACTTTTAACGTAAACTTCGCTCAAATAAGCTACATAATTAGGAAAAAGGGAATGGCGATGCTACCCACTAGCTTATTTCCCGGAACAGAACCTATGATGTCATACCAGCCAGCTCTGCGATTGGCGGGGAGCGGTAACAGCAAATGCAAATTAGGCAGAGCTTAGAAGCTTGCCGAACGAGCTATTTGCGCTTAAATGTAGGGCACATTCTTTTTAAAGCCGTAAGATTGGTGGGACAAACAGTGGAAGTTACGAAAGCACGCGTAAACATAGAAGTACCAATGCGTACTGCTGTTGGTACTGTGCGCACTATGCTTGGTTTAGCTGCACAGGACTGCGGGGCTTAGGGGTTGTCTCAGACGACACTGGCTGATTGACGCAACCAACGGTGTCGTACGTGACCATATTTTTCGAGCGACCACTATGTTTCACGAAACGATTACTTTCTTCCTAAACAAAAGCGAGCCAGGTTTAAATGCGGTCAAAAACAAACGAAAGGCAGAAAACGGCTTGCCATGGTATGGTGGCGCCATCTAGGTTCGCTAACGGTAAACAAGGCTTCCCAATCGGCTGCAGAGCGGCCGCTTCCTGTGATGTCATTGCAGACCATGAAAACGCATGATTTAGCGGGAAAATCAAAATTTTAACTTCAACTAATTAATTTCTCAGTGAATAAAGCAACGTTTGCATTCGGACAAGCGATGGGGACAATATAAAGCATGAACTCTTTCGAATAACACAAACTTGTATTTTGTCTTCGTGGCTCCTTACGATTCGCAGACCTATTAGCCTACTCTCAGCTGTGTACACGATGTTTACAAGTTAACGGCATAAGTGACAGCCTTGAATTTCAAGAACAATTGGAACAGGCCGCATTTAGGAAAGGTTACTTTTAAGAATCGATCAGATACATGTCGTCAATCAAGCAACGAATGAACTGTGGAGCCTACTAAACCCATTTACACAGCATTTATATGGTACAAAGAAGTATTTTAGTCTGTAGACACCACCGCAGTACTAGAAACATTAAAAGACACGTAATAAAGAAGGCGTATGACTTTTGAAAGTTTTATTAAATGAATGAACGGGCAGATCTATCCATCACAAGAACGGTGAAAAGTTAACGCTTAGGATGGGCTTGAGGCAGCGAGGCACTGTCGCACCAGGATAGTTAACAGTGTGCCTCGAACCGGTATTCAGGAAGCTTGACATCAGAAGTTCCGTCTGGGTGTAAATGAAGAATGATTTAGCAACTCGAAAATCGCGCACATCTTTTAGATGCGGAACATCTTATAGTCTGGGCATGTCCCGCGTCGGCGTCCGCACTCACACTGCGCATGCGCAACTCTCTTCCTTCCCTCTCTCCCACAGCTGCGCGATACTCCCGCCACTTCTTCTCTCGTACCAGCTGCGTGCACTTCGCTTTCGCTTCTCCCGCGTTCTCGCTTCTGCTTTCGCGGCGCATGCTCGGCGCTTGCGCATCTCTCCTCCTCTCGTCTCCTCTTCTTCAACCTTAAATGTAAATGGGGTAGCGCGCTGCGCGCGTTCAGTTCAGCGCTTGCTGCGGTTGACACCACTTCACTCTGTTCTTCCGATGAAGTGTGATGGAAGCAACAGTCCCGTCAGTTAGTGGGTTGGCGCAAGCAAGCGTCAGCACCACCCCACAAACAACACAACGGAAACACAACGGAATCCCGCGATGCTCCGCATCTACTCAGCGTTCCCTTCGGGAAGATGAGGCTAATGTTTTTTTGTTCAGTAAGTGCCTAGAACACATGCGCAAATGTTCCTGGCCATGCATTCTGGAAAGCTTGAGGGCATGGATAATTGTAAATATAAATATGAATATTGTAAAATATGGTATTGTATGTAATTGTAAAATATAAATATGAATACGTCGAAACTGCAGTTAAGTAGACATGCCGGAAGTGCCCCCTCATCTTCAGGTTACAAAATGTTTGAAGTGGATAAATATAGCTAGTTCGGACATCTTTGTTTACAAGTGTAAACAAGTTTACAAGTTTAGTCCGGAGCAAGCGCCGATCCCGACTAAGAGAACCCAACAAAGGCTTGTATAGGGGCTCGTTGTTACATCCTTGGATTCATTGTCTGCGCACTAAAGTATGGTTTGTCTGTTCCACTGTCTCTCTCAATAACACTAAGGCCAGCTCTACAGGCCTGGACCCGCCGCGGTGGCTCAGTGGCTAGAGTGTTGTGCTGCTGAGAGCAGGGACGCGGGTTCGATTCCCGGCCGTGGAAGCCGCTTTTCTGATGGAGGCGAAAAGCAAGAACGCCCGTGTGTACGATATTTTGGCGCACGTTAAAGATCCCCAGGTGGTGAATATTAATCCGGAGCCCTCCACTACGGCGAGCCTCATCGCCTGCGTTGCGTCGGCGCGTTAAACCATACAACCAATCATTAAACCTACAGGCATGGAACGCCTAAGGACAGGAAACGAGCGCCTTGAACCAAGGAATAAACTTAATCAACTAACTTTCGTTTGAGGTACAAGTGGCGCATGGGTTTGAAACTGTCGCATCGTTGTTGGTGCAGCCCGAGGAAACAGCGTCAACGCACAGAAGCCATTCTCTGCTCTTTATTTTTGAATCGCGTCGTATAGGGTGAAGGTCTGGCAAACGCTCTTATTGTCCTGTCGCGCCGGCGAGCTGATAGCGAACAAAGGGGCTGTGCTAAAGCTAGATAAGACAACGGCACGTGTTTGCGGAACCGGCAACATAGTAACAGGGCGCGTGGCAGACTCCCAGGGTAAACAACCAGTGCTGGAGAATGACGCCAAAATAGCGAACCTTTTAGGCAGCATTCACGAAAAAAGTCCCCCGCATTTCCCCGAGGGGGAGAATGTGAAAGTGCGAATGCACGGTTGTCGGCCCGCTTGCGGCGCTTGCGCTCGGCACCCGCAGCCCACCGCCTCGCCGCCTTCTCTTCCATCGGGTTTGTAGTATGACGTGTACACCACGCAGTTATCAAGCCGCTATAACGCCGCCGAGTCGCCAACGCAACGCCGCTGACGACGTAGTTTGAATGCGTTAAAGATATAAGGAGCGTTCCTAACGCTGACATCAGCGTGGCTTCCGTGGCTTAGTCGGTAGAGCGTCGCGCTGCGGCCGCAACGTCCTCAGATCGAAACCGGGCGCCGGATGCTGTTATTTTTTTATATAGTGTAGTGGCCTGGCTGGCGCGCCGAGAGAGGGTGTTGCGAGCTGGAGAGTAGGCGAGGGGGGAGAGGAGGCGCTACGCGAGCGCCCTCACGCGTCGGAAATCCGGCGCCGTTGCTAGGCTGCGGGCGGCGGACGAAGTAGGCTCGACTAAGAAGTGCATTCGCACTTAAAACGAAGGACAGCCAAAGCAATAATATATTCGTGCTGAAAGTTCGCCAAACGTCAGAGTTGGAGAGGCTGCGCACGCCAGAGGTAAAGAGAATGAGCATTGGCAGCAACGCATCCCTACGAATTCTTCCAAACTAGTGTCACCAAGCCTACAGTGCGTGTAATTCTCTCCACCACTGTGCGTGCGCCTGTGCAGGTATGCGTGCGTGCGTGCGTGCGTGCGTGCTAGTCGGTTGCGATGTAAGCCAGCCTTCTGGCCCATCCGATAGGGGTAAAAGGCGAAGCTGCTCGGTGACCTGGTGATCATGATCGAACGAAGTCAATACATTTGGGCGGTTTCCGCCCTCACAGTGAGGGACAAGCTGCAGCAATAACAGTATTATTAAGCCTGCTCAAGCGATCCGGGCGAAATGACGGGGCAGCGACTGGGCCAGGTGGTTTCCAAGTTACAAGTTGACATGCTTATAACTTATAACGGTTATTCTTAGCCCCTTTCACAATGACAGACGGAACTAGGCAACGCTGTTTTAGCGGACATATTATCGGTCAAACGTGGCATAATTCACTGTGAAATTATTGTACTAGAAGGCGATTTCCAGTTGTCATTTTCCGAAAGGACACTCCTCCGCCTTTCCCCACGAGCATTTTAATGCGTGGACGAGGTTTGGGAAACGTCTTTTTCAAACTTCTTTGTGTGTAACTACAGGTGGGAAATACGCGAAGCTCCGCACGGTGATGGAATCTTTCCAGCGTCCGAATGCTATATAACTCAGTTGCGCTCTGTTGCACTTAATCTAGAACCACGAGTTTTTCAAGTGGAGCCGATTCCACCCATCGTAAGCTCGTAAATCTCGAGTTTTGTTCTATCAGTCCCAAACTTTGCTCTGGTAGCTTGCTACACCTTCTTTCAGCAAAGAAATGGTTTGCTCAATGAGTGAATTCGCGACTAACGAGGCTATCTGTCCTCGCGTTATCGTGATCACTTCGCTGGGTTGCAAAATCTCATTTCGAAGGAATCGCACGACGCTGGCGTGTGATTCCTCAAGTAGCACTTGGCGGAAAAACAACAACAACAAAGAAACAAACTATAATGGCACCTATAGGCTATACGCGAGTTATGACCTCGGTGGGGAGAGCCTTTTTGCGGTCAAGTGCGCACGCGCGGTGCGTAGACCTTGAGCATTCTGTAGGCCTCGACCGCTGCGAGCGTTGACAGGTGCATGCTTCTTCCTTTTACAACCGTGCATTCACCGGAAATACGTGCCGTGCACACGCAATCAGATGTCGCGACCCGTGCGTGGTAGTGCACATTTACTGCTACATAGAAATATACCGCGTGCTTTGCGGTGTCGTACACTTTCCTGCAATGAATGCTTGCTAAATCCTAAACCTTAAATATTCGAGGCGTGATTGCACGCTCGTTTCGTGTTAAAAATGTGGTGGTAAGTAGGTCGATAAAACATTTTGTTTACTGGCACAAACAAAAAAAAAATCGCGCCAATCCACCCCGTGAATGTGGTTGGAAAGCAAAGCTGTAAACGGTACCCATCACGATTACCCATGCGACGTCACTTAAATTCACTCTCATCGCTCTACAAATAGCAAAACCAGAGAGAAGTGAACTGCACTTAACCACACCATTTATTACTTCAAAGATATATTCTTGGTAAGGTTAAATCAATGCATGAACCGTGTTTGGTTGAGTTGTATTGGTGTAGCACAAGAGTGGAAACTTTTTTTATAAAATTAAAGTAAGCTCCAACCCGGTGTTAGACGATCTGTCTTCTCCGTCTCTGCGCCGCGGACGGAGGCGACGAGATTTGCGCCAGAGAAGGAGGAGGAGGAAGAAATACTTCTGTTCAGATTTCTGAACGGCCCAGAGTGCAGCCCTGGGGAGTGATTCCTTCTTCTGTGGGGCCCATATGCAGTCCGTGCGGCCTGTGTTCTGTCCACCCGCGGAAGCTGGGTAGATAGAGAGGGCCTGGACAGCAGCATCTCCCATTGCTCTTATTGGGTAGTTGACGGAAAGAGAGGAGGGTGCTCAGGGCTAAACTCGCACACCCCGATTACGGGGCGGAGTGTTCCTACTTCAGAGCAAAATTTACATTCAGCGTCGTAGCGATTCGGATACATTAAGTGAAGACCCGTAGGCTGTGGGAAGGAGCCCGGATTGTATGAGCCGTAGGGTAGTTTTTTGTTCTCTGGAAAGGTCAGTTTAAAGCGATGGTACGCTCTGTCTCAGAAGGCGATAATGCTGGGTTATCTCCCTGAACGTGACAAGCGGGTGGCTGTCCTCGTGCAGCTTCATAGCACGGGAGGTAAAAGCGCAGGCTTGTTGGGTGGGAGTATTTGTTGCCCTCCATTGAACCTTGAGGGGGTGTCCAGATGAGCTAAATGGAACCGTTTGGGGAATGGATTTTAGCACGCGCAGTGCAGGTCAGGACACCCAACCCTACTGGTAATTCCAGTACGCTTGCTGGGAATCGATGACTACCCTCCGAACCCCTGGTTGAGCGAGAGCCAAGGTGATGGCTGCCTCTTCTGCTGCCGTCATTTCTTGGGTCCTAAGCGAGGTACACGCAAGGAGGTTGGTTCTGGAGGTAGCCACGATGATGGCGTATTGCTGCCCTCGATGTTTGGAGGCGTCTGTGTAGATAACTGCATGATCCCCACCGAGGGTGGTGTTTAGCGCTTGAGCCCGTGCTTTTCAGTGACCCTCGTCATGTGAGGGGTTCATATTTCTAAGCAAAGGGAGCATCTTTAGTTTTAGTCGCCAAGAGTCTGGGAGTACGTCAAGCGGAGTGACATTCTGGGCTGCTCAGCCAATCTGGTGAAGCATGCGGTTACCCATCGCAGTTCTGAGTCGGACCTTCTGGTTAAAAAGATGGCCTTCTATTAGCTCTTCCACCGTGTTGTGGAGTCCCGTGCTAAGCAGCCTCTGTGTGGACGCATTTCATGAGAAGACCAATGGCCTGCTCGACCGCCTTTCTAATCATTATATAAAGCATCTCTATGTCTTCCTTGTCGAGAAGAAGATACGGGGTTGACGTAAGTAACTCTCGAGAGGACAAAAGCTTCAATTAATCGAAAGGTACCGGATTCCTTTAGGCCTCGCTTCTTGGTGGCAACTCGCCTGATCATGTGTATGATTTGATTAATGCTGTTTTTGAGGCGCTGCAAGGAGACGTCACTCTTGGTGTTAGCCTCGAGATGTAGGCCCAGGATCTTGATGCTGGGGCTTGGAGCGATGGCCTGGCCATCAAGGAGTATTTGAATGTATTCCCATGTTTGGCGTGAGGGCGAACGACAAGGAGCTGTGATTATTTACGTGAACACTGGAGGCCACAGGCTTTAGCACATTGGCGTACTAGAAGTGAGATGCCATGCATTGATGTGAGCTTACTTTAATTTTTATAACTCTTAGCACATGAGCAAGGTGCGCACAGGGCCGCTAGACGGGCGTGAGTGGTCGCGTGACGCTTTCACGTGGCATTCAGCGAGAACGCAGGGGGTAAACCCGTAGATGTGCTTGGTGAGTACACCACCTGTCTTCCCAGTCTTCGCGTGGGCTCGTAGCTAAATCGGTAAGACAACGGGCTCTCGCTTTGTTAGTCTATTAGTTCCAGGTTCGATTCCCGGCGGTGCGAGTAAATTCTTTTATTTGTTCGCTAGAGTTTTCTGGTGACACCAACGGTCGCGAAAGAACCCTTGGGGGGTAGAGGTAAAAAGCTTTGCTTTAAAAATATGAAATAGATAGATAGATAGGTATGAAAACGTGATTATCTTGCACTATTGAGCATGCTTAGCCGAGGACGCTTTCGCGGTTGTGCCCCAGTTCCAGCGCGCGCTGGATGTGAGCCACATAAGCAAGCTGGTCTGTCAAGGTAGCCGTTCGATTCGAATCAGCCAGGCCGGGCCTAGCCGGATGCGCAAGGAAAGCGGTAAAAGCGTTTGACCAGGTCCCAAGAACGCTTTGTTACCTTCGACGTCGCTATCATGGAGTACAGTACAGCTATACATCAATTGTTCGCACATAAGATGTTTTCTAGGTCCTCTCATCCATTGCATGGGCTGCGAACAATGGCGTTGCAGACCAACACCGCGGCGAAGGTCCCTTACAAAACTTGGCATAAAACAGTAATCTCTACCGAAATGCAATGCGCCGGCCACACGCTAAAATGATACGGCCAAGTTACCCGGTGGTTTTTTAGGTGTCTATCAGGTTGTACGTGCATACGTGAGGGAGGAAATAATGATGTTCTAGAACACAAGTATTACCGAGGAATGCAAAATCATCCTTCGATATCAATATCTAACGGGTGTGGGAAATTTTGTTCTTTTGTGAGCGCTAACTTTGGTAGCAAATAAGTAGTTGCTTATTATGACGAGCCATTTAGGACATGCAGGCTAGGCGGACTTGTGTCTTCTGGCACACACATACATGGCCCACTTGCTACAAAGATGAACACACGCGCGAACTAGTTTGATAACAAGTTGTAATAAAATAACATTTTAGCATGTAAGCAACGTCGTTGTTGGCGCGGTGAAAAGATAAGTATGTGTATACCCACCGTGGAGGTAATTACTATGCGAAGGGAAATGGCGTTTGGTTATGGCCGTCTCCTGCTTTGCAGGAGGTCCTGGGTTTGATTACCAGCCCCGGAGCCCATACCCTGGGCGGAGCCAAGGAGCAGAAACGTTGTGCATACGGGACTTTGGAAGAAGAAGCACATGCGGCGCAGATTTATTCGTAGCCCTTACCCACTTCTTTCTCCGTGCCCTTACTTAAGACGTTCGAAGGGTAGTCTAACTGTTACCGTATAAACCGGATTATAGGTCGACCCGGTATATAGGTCGACCCCCTACCTTGAGGTGGGAAAAGTTGACAAAAAAAATAATTCGGCACAGAAGCGCACTCACAATGTCTATATTTATTTTAGACGCCCGTCCGTCACTTCCACTCACTATGCCTGCCGAACTCACTCGATCGAGCTCTCAGAGTCATCCGAGGATGACTGCTTCGCACTGTCATCTTCCACGCCATCAGGCACGTTGCTGATGGAGCACTTCCTGAACGCTCGCGTAACCATGTCGTCGGGCAGCGACTGCCCAGAGAAGGACACCCAGCTTGACACGGTCGCAACCGGCCCGTATAGGTATTTTTGTTGTCGCCGGCTATCCACTCATTGTACAGTTCGCGGAGCCCGTCCGCGCATGGCCTCCGGAGCGATCGTGAGCGAAGTTCCCGGACGAAGTCCGCCACTTTGTTCTCCAACTCGGGGTGCACCGCTTGACGTCCACGGAACGATCGGTTTCGGGGGTTGCACGCGCACAGCTTAGCTTTCTGGTTCTGCCAGTACCGCACACTTTTCTACGAAACGCCTAACTGGCGTTGCGCCGCCATATTCCCATTCTGCTCGGTGACTCAATCGCCGTCAGCTTAAACGCCGCGGTGAACTGGCGTCGACTGCCGCCACTCATCTTCGAACAGAGACTTACAGAAATGTACGCACGCACGCACAATAAACGAGTAAAAGACGAAAAACTAGAGAAAAGCGAAACCAAATAAAGGCCTGATAGTGCGAGAGAGCAGTCCGACACGAATGGCAATGGCGACGGACTGCGCTTGCCCACTGTTGCCAGACAACGATTTACATTCTGCCAATGACCGCTATATAAGACGAGGGGTGACTTTTGTGCGGATTTTTTTGGAAAAAAACTCGACCTATATTCCGGTTTATACGGTAAGTGCGCACGCCCTTGGCGGTAAACTTCAGTAGGTGACCAACTCTGCCGTCCTCAGACATTCCCGGGTTCACAGGCATGTACAGTTGGGTATGGAAGCCGTCCCCCGGTCAATGCTTGCCGTGAGAACCACCGTTATCTTCGGGATATCTTTTTGAGTCACTGCCCCGTACCGAAGCGATCGGAACCTGGTGAAAACAAATTGCCTACACAGTGCGTCTTCCGGACTTGCTCAGCTGTAAGCAACAAATACAATCGACATGTTATATGTTATATGCAACGACATGTTATATGCAAACGTATTGCAGGATCTTTTGGCATATTCTTTCGCGAAAGCGTTTTCTTTTTTTTTTTTTGGGGGGGGGGGGGGGGCTGGGTTTGTTGCCTACCCTGGTGCCTAGGTCGACTATAACCTACAACATCGGCATCAGACTCAATGCCGCTACTTTTATTAGAAGGGCTATCCATGCTGCTGCTATAGTGTCTCCACATAAGCTGAAGGCCAACCAAGACTGCACGGGAAATTCCTGACGCACGCATCTTTTTTGTTATACTTGTGCTATGCGTCGTAAGCCAGTGGGAATTGACCGCGCATCGAATGTTTCTTCCTGTTGTAGCGAAAGCTACACTACGCTGCCTTGGTGCCTCGGGCGCTCTTCGCGGGGTGACCAGTTTTGACCTTGAGAGCTAGAGGTCAACTCCCCCCCCCCCCCCCCCCACCGCAAGCGCCCGGCACGGACCTGCGACCCGATGGCTGGAAGAGATAGGCTTATTCTTGGATGAAACCAGCGCGACGAACGTGAACAACGACAAAGAAAGTGGAACCCAAGGACAGTCGCTGGCCTAAAAACTAAGGTTTAATAGCAAGAAGGGTGAATGTAAACACTTAGCACAAACAATAAAAAACACTGCGCGTGAGCAAAACAAGTTTACGAAAGCCACAGTGATAAGGCATCTAGATGGACACCGGCTGGAGTCAAAGCCGACGCACATATGCAATTTCTTTGGGATGAAGAGGGTTGAGTAGGTGCGCTTCGCATGGGCTCCGCAAATAGCTATTTCCGAGTGGAATATTTCTACGTCAACCTCATTATTTTATTACTGGTGCGTCGCTGATGTGCGCCGCTGCCCACCTGACCGCCTTCTGGAACTGTTGGACCATTTCCTTGGACCCTAACACGTCCGTAGTTTGCACGGTCCAGCGGCTCGGCTAACCCTAACGTCGAGCGTCGAACGGCACTCCGCCGGCGCCGGCGGTCATGTCGGCGCAGCGGCCCCCTCGCTACAAGCATGCCACGCGGCACCAGTTCCAACAGCGACGCCTAAGGCGCAGGCCTCAACGTTGGGAAGATGGAACCCGTCGTGGTTCAAGGTGAGGACATATCTCCTGACATGGTCACCCCCGAGAGGGGATGGCTAGAATGCTACCGCCAACGGTGGCGCTCGCACTCTGAAGCAGCATCAGAGCGCTAAATCCAGCTCCTCAACAATCACGCAGGATAAGTTCTCGCGACAGCCTCGCAAGCCAATCCGACCACCTCAGTTACCGAGGGAGCACCTCAAGATAATCATCCGCCCTCGTAATGGCCTTGATGTTACAAAGGCAGGCATGGCCGAACTCCGAGACGCCATACTTCGAGCTGCTGTTCTCCAAACTAACGAAGCCAGAGAAGACATAATGCGCACAAATACAGAAAAAAAATATCGTAGTAGTACGCACGCCGAATCTTGTGCGAGCAGAGAAATACAATGCTATTGCTTCTCTCTCCCCCTATGACCTAGAATACCCGACCACCTCTTATGCGGCCAGCCCTGAAGGTACATCCAAAGGGGTCATTCACGGAATCCCCGCCTACGACTCCCCCGAAGAGATCACTGCAAGCATCATACACTCGGGCAACCCGACAGCGATACAGGCGCGCCGCACGGGTCACACCAACACCGTCCTTATTGTATTTGAAGGCTTTCGGGTGCCACACTACCTCTACTACCGAGGAGCATAGTATCGCTGCCACAGCCACCGAAGAAAGACGGAAGCCTGCCTATATTGTGGGGCTCTCGGTCACCGCGCCGATGTATGTCCCAATCCTGACCCTTCTCGCTGCCAACAGTGCGGTGTCCAAGCCTCTCCAAGTGACCAACACTCATGCGAACCCACGTGCGTGGTGTGTGGAGGCCGCCACGTAATGGGTGTTAAACTGTGTAAGCAACGTTTCCAGCCGCCAATACACCGTTCACATCCACGCACCTCCTGCACAGAGCGGCAAGTTGGTGCCGCTTCCACTGACGCATCCCGGAAATGGGCTCCGGAAGTCTGCGAAAAACTTGCCCTCCCTCCGAAAACGACAGCAGCCACTCAACACGAAGCCCCGTCCACAGCACGTCTCCCGCCGAACACTTCAACGTACGAGCATAGGGCTGGGGACTCGCGTGAAAAACCTCCTCAGCGCATTTCGGGTCATCACCCCAGGGTAAGCTGGTCAGTTGTGGCCTCCCGCTCTCCTGAAGCTAACGAAGTAGCACACCTTAAGCAATTTCTGGACATGGTCCTAGCTGAAAACGAAACCCTAAAAACTGAACTCAAAACTCTCAAGGCATCCATCAACAGCCTTACTCCTCCCTCAACCTCCACCACGCGGGACGACACGATGGATACCGAATCCCCCTCTACACCGAAATCAGAACCCAAATCCCTCAGGCCCTGGACTAACACCATTCCTCTCCCTCCTCCTCCAACTCCTCCTCCTTCTTTCGCAACCTCCACCTCACGCGACAATGCAATCGATACCGAATCCCACCCTGCCAAGCGCCGCGCACCCCTCTCTTCGAAATCCACACCAGAATACATCACTAAAGAGGAGATTGAATCACAAATGCGAGAACTCCGTGCCAATCTAGCCGAAACGGTAGCTAAACAATTACAACCTTTTTCCGAACTGGTAACGACACTCCGCTCTCAGATAACAGACTTGAATTCTCGAATGACTGTATTTGAAGCCAACTGTTCACGACCATCCGCATTATCCAAAAAATCTTCGAAACCCTACGACCGACCCAAAACCCGTGCCACTTCTGATAATGGAGGTACAGAACATTATTATCTGGCAGTGGAATAGCCCGGGGATATCGCCGCAAACGTGGCAATCTCCAGCACCACATAGACTCTAAAACATTAGGCCCACCCCCAGATGTCATTTGCTTGCAAGAGACGGGCTGCGTAGCAAAATTATCCGAGTACAAATCCTTTCCAAACAGTGACCCCGACCTCGTGAAACGACCATCCTCGTCCATCGTAACCTCCCAGTAATACAACACACATCGACCATGTTTTCATCGAGCTCATTCCTCGATCCAGTAAACGACAGCAGAGTGTGTTCATATTAAACATATATAGCAGCCCCCGACTACAACGTCGTTTCCAACTACTTTATAAACAAGCGATCACTCTGGCAGGCAGACATCCCCTCGTAGTAGCAGGCGACTTTAACGCCCATCACCCCGCCTGGGGAAATGTCAAAGGGCGCCGTCTCTGGTTAGACTGCCAACAGGAAGGTCTCACCTTACTCACAGACCCCGCATACGAAACCCCCACTGCACCCGTTACCATCGCCAACCTCGCAACGTGGGAAGAAGCTCTACACGAACGCCTACGCAACTCTACACAAACAGTAGACAACAGTAGTAAACGCCTCTCTAAACAGCGGCACAATCGAACCATTCGAAGGAGAATAGCTGCTCTCGACCGCGACATTGAAAAATACACCCTCGTGACCCTCCAGCTCTTCACTCGTAACTGGCATTCTGCGTGCGAGGCTTTCAACTCGCACTTCAATCTTTCGCAGTCGTGGAGCATACTCAAACACCTGATTGACCCCTCTTCCACACCCACCACACAACGCCAACTCGTATCCCACATCACACATCAATTCACTGGTACTGACACCGAACTCTTCGATTATATTCAGAACAAATACGCTCCTGCTTGCCCCACCCTATCTCATTCACGTTACTGTGGGGATCCCAACCCAGAGCTGGATCCACCCATAACGGAGGCGGAGGTGCGGGCCGCCATCCAACACCTTAAAACCAAATCGTCTCCGGGCCCCGACAAAATAACTAACAAGCTATTTCGGAACCTCGACGACCCTACCATCGCCGACCTGACTACACTTTTCAATGAATGTTGGGAGAAGGGGGAACTCCCACCTCAATGAAAGACAGCCAAAACCGTTCTTATTCCCAAATCGGGGAAGCAGCCACACGCCGATATCCTCCGACCTATATCATTAACACCGTGCCTAGGCAAGCTCTTTGAGCACGTCGTTCTCACCAGGCTCAACAGTCACATCGAAAAGCGTCACCTGCTCCCTCACTCCATGCGGCGGTTCCGACCCCAGCTCTGCACTCAGGACGTCATGCTACAACTAAAACGCCACATAGTATAGATGCTCAATTCAGTTCCACACATAACACCAAGGCGATCTTGGGCCTCGATTTAACGCGAGCGTTCGACTCCGTTAGCCACTCGGCAATCCTGGAAGGAGTAGCCGCGGCTGGAGTCGGTGCGCGAGCATACAACTACATTTGTAATTTCCTCACGGGTCGAACAGCCACACTCACCCTTGGACAATTGACTACAGCCCCCATCCCCCTCGGTAGCAAAAGTACCCCAAGGATCGGTTCTTTCCCCTTTCTTTTTAATATGGCCCCACGAGGTCTACCCCCGCTCCTCGACTCCATCCCCGACCTACACCACAGCATATGCGCCGACGACATCACGTTGTGGGTTACTAGAGGATCTGATGGTCACATCCAAGATACCCTCCAAACGGCAACTGATGTCGTCGAAGCGTATGCTGCCTCTCGTGGTCTGTCCTGCTCCCCAACAAAATCAGAGCTTCTTTTATACAGACCTAAAAGACCATAAAAACTACCACCTTCCCCACTCCCCCTCATCCAAATCACTACCTCTAACGGCCAACCCATCCCAATAGTTGACTGCATCAAGATTCTAGGTCTCCGTATACAGGCAAACGGACATAATGTAGATACTCTCCGTGCCCTAGAAAAAAAGGGGTTTACCAAACTACACGACTCATCTCTCGCATAGCTACCAAACATCGAGGAGTGAAAGAAAACAACCTAATACGTCTCGTACAAGCCTTCTTCATCAGTCGCATAGCATACGTCACCCACTTCCTAAACCTCAAAGTCTGCGAAACGCACAAAAAAAAATTGATGCCCAACGGGTCTCGCAACTTGAGCGACTCACGAGGAGTGACACTGGACTCCACATTCTTCAGAGTCTTGGCCTCAGTCACCTGGCTATTTCTGACAGCCACGTCGACATTCCTCCAGTCATTCGAGACCAACTGGTAATACACCCCCTCCTTACACACATGCAGCCGGTTCATAACGAAGAAAGGCGCCGAGCGAGAGCACAGGCTTTACATAAGCAACACTCCTCCAACCCACATGTAGCCTACGCGGACGCTGCAGAATACCCAGGACGCGAAGCCATGGCAGCGGTCGTAGTTGATTCATCTCATCGAACACTAGCCGTCCTCTCCTTCCCTACTCAATTTCCAACCGTAGTCGAAGAAATGGCTATCGCTCTTGCCATTATTTCCAGCCCTAAGATTACCACGATAATAAGCGACTCCAAATCGGCCATTACCAATTACTCCAACGGGCGAGTTGACCCCCGAACTTTACGCCTTCTCCTGCAGGCACGCAAATTCCCGAAACGAAAAATATATATTATTTGGGCACCGGGCCACTCCGACCTCCCAGGAAAGGAATTGGCACACGAGGTTGTTCGAGAACTGGTAATCCGAGAGCCCAGTGACTTTGCAGAATCTCCTCAACCGTTCTCCCATATGGACCGCCTCTTGACCTACTGATCGGTAGTCGATCACTACCGACTGTCCAGAGCTCGCTTCCCACCACCCGACCCCAGGGACGTAGCCAGAGGGGGGGTTTGGGGGTTCGAACCCCCTCCGAAATTTTTTTCCGGGCAGCCCGCGAGCAACACTTAGTGTCCCTTTAGGCAAATCCCCTCCCTTCCGATAACCCCAACCCCCTCCGAAAAAAAATTCTGGCTACGGCCCTGCCCGACCCCTCCCTCTCCCGCCGCCACGCTGTTGTATGGCGCCAACTTCAAACATCCACATTTCCCACCCCTGCCCTTCTATCACTCCACTACCCCGAATTGCACTCTAACCGATGCCCTCTTTGTCATCAATACGCAGACCTACCACATGTGATTTGGTCCTGTAAAGAAAAACCCCTTCAAACTCTTAAAAAGCACCCTATTTTATTACAAATTACGAACGAGGAGCAGTGGGCTGCTCAGCACAGACCCTATGACCCAGGTCTCATATGAGCCCAGGTGGCCGAAGACGCCGCAGAGATCTACATGAATCCTGCCGTCGCCGCAAGGACACTGAAGTCGTCCTGAAGCAGAGTACTGCAGAGTACTGCATTCACAAATGGGAGATCCGGAGCCATTACTCCTTTCCACATTCCTCTCATTAATTTATATTTGTTATACCGTCAAAGAGCTCTGTGCTTCATTACAGCTGCGTTTCGCTTTACCTTACCCTTAAAGGAGCACTGACACGAAAATTTTATGTTACACTTTTATGGCTTTTATCGATGCTTAATGGTCTGGCGAACCTGAAACAGCACTTCAAATACTTCAGTTCGCGATAGTTAATTACATTGAACGGCTTGAAAATCGTTTGTTTCAAATTCCCGCGCTTTCCTCCCGAACGGCGCATATGACAGCCTCCCGGTTTGACGTCACCGCTTTGTGCGGACGTCACCGGTGCCCGCTTGAGAGGGTGTTGCGCCCGCTCGCCGCTCGTGGGGTCGCGCGCGTGAAGTGACGTCACGAGTTTTTGGCGAGCCCTGCGCGTCACTTCTTTTTCCTCTCCTGAAGTGATGTCACGCTGATGTCCATTTGCTGAGTGCCGCTCCGCGCGCTGCTCCGTCGGCGCGATAAATGCGATCCAATTGAACTATGTTCTTCGCGTCGCAGGCCGCTCATATTTCAGCCAGGGTATTCTGTTGAGTGAAGGAAGCGAACTGTGCAATAATATTAACGCCAAAAATTGGTGTCAGTGCTCCTTTAAGTTGCTCCTCGTGAGCTCTTAAGTAGTTATCCCCTTCGTTTATGCAGACTCCCAAATATTTATATTCCTTGACTATGGGTAATTCGACATGCTGGATTTAAACTGCGTCAATGCTAGTGTCATTGAAAACCATTATTCCCGATTTTTCTGCGCTAAAATTTAACCCAAGGTCGGTGGCTTCCTTACAGCTAATATTTATGAGCCGTTGCATATGGGTCTGATTACCAGCAAAATGAACAAAGTCATGTGCCGAAGACATTCCCAGAATATGCTGCTGTACTACTTCGCATTGCAACATATTGCAACATATCGCATTGCAACAAGGTTGAACCCTAATTGACTTTCTTCCAGTTTCTTTTCTAACGCTGACATGTAAAGCAAAACCGTATTGGGCTCAAAGGGCATCCCTGTTTCAGTCCCCGATGGGTGTTGACCTGCTTGGCGAATTTCTGCCCTTCCCATGTCAGGGCACTCCATTATCCTTACAGATTGCTATAAGGAACTGTAGTAACTCGTCATCTATTCACACATGAGGAGGGTAGGCTCTGTCACAAAGCACAGGAACACTGCACGATACCTACAGTACGCGCAAACAGAATAGCGGCGCGCTGAATGGTAATAGTGCGAACGTAATCTCCGGTGAATATATTCCAGAATTTAAGTTAGTTCTTTTGTCTGGCAGGTTCCTAGTTTGCTCCTATTGTAAATAGGCGTGCATGTTTAGAGATACTGTATTCTGCGCATAATTTTACTTATCTCGCTTGTGTTTTTGTCTCTTCTTAAAGGGGTCCTGAAATGCCTTCCGCCGATGCATGGATGTACATGTAACCAAATAAAGCAATGTATTAGCAATCTCCTCCTGCAAGAATTTTGTTAAAGCGATGAGTATTAGCTGAGAAATCGTAAATCAAAAACCGCGAATTATCGTCGCGCCGTATTTCCTCCTCCTTTCAACTGTTTCTTCGCTGTTGGCCTCCCCTCCCATGATGCTCCGCTCCTCAGCGGTGACGTACTTCCGCTATTGCGCTCCCACAGACTGCCGTCTGCTACGGGCCAGCTCTTTCGGCTTTTTCATCTCTGTAGACACCATGGACACAGGCTGGAAAAGCGAACGAATGACCTGGCCGCATGTGTGCGGCCTGGCCTTGCCCTTTCGCGGTGTACGTAGCTGCAGGGCTGCAGTTGGTATCGGCGGCGAACTGCAGCCGCGTGGGGAGAATCGTGCGCTCGTTCCCTTTGGTGCACCGCGCACTGTTTATCCAAAAAGCGCGGTCTCAGATGTGGCCCCGCTGGTGCCGGGTGTTATTTTGCGGTGGTTGTAATTCCTACTACCGGCGGCATGTGAAAAAAGACATTTTCAACCGACACAGAACCCGTGCACAAAACGCGCCGGATCGGATCGCTTTATCAGCGGCGATGAACGTGAAGGCGAAGAGCAAACCAACGCTGCACTCGATCAGCGAGAACCCGTGTTCTGACAAGCTGCACCCATGTGTTGCATTCAACACTGACGGGAAAGCGTGTGTTTGCACTTGTTTGGATAGTCGTAAAATGTCCAAACACTCCGGCACTCCGCTAGCAGATCAGCCGGCGAGACATTTCGGAAAACATTTGACAGATGGCGCCGTATGCATTAGTGTGTCGCTACGCAAAACTGATGAGACGCTCTACTAAAACTCCCATCGCGGTGTCACGTAGCGGGACGCAAAAATTTAGCGTTTAGCGTATGCAAAGGCCACAAACGCTGTACTAAAACTCTATTAGCAGCAAAATAGCGTGCGTATGTGAAACCGCTTGCGTTTACAAAGCTGCACGCCGAGCGCGTACGTTTCAAACCTAGTGACATCGTTTAAATACACTGGCAAGCACAGTGTAACGTAGTCAGATATCAACCGTATGCTCAGGCGACAAGCAAGAGCTTCTTTTATGTGGGGCGGAGATTGCCCATAAAGGCCCGTTCGCACTTGCGACGAAAGCGAGTGAGAGCGGCAGGAATTCCGTCGCTTTGTCGCGCGACGATCGTTTTTGTCGAATGGTCGGGACAAATTTTGGTTGCGCGACAGAATTCCCGTCGCTTTCGCTCGCTTTCGTCGCAAGCGGGAATGGAAAGTTCTGCCGCTGCCGTCTGCTACGCAGCTCGGAGGTAACCGCGCGATCTGCTCGGGCCGGATGAACGCGCACACTCCTAGAGTTCCCTGCGGGAGCTATATACAGGAACTCTACACACTCCCGCACGGCAGCGCCCCAAGCGGCAGACGGCCGCGTACATCGCTCCCGGCGCCCGCCTGGAGCCCGCCCTCGGCACACTAGCCAGTATATTTCAGGCACTATAATGGAGGAAAGATTTTTTGCTTCCGATGAACCTAGTTCTTTGCCCCTGTGTTTTTAAATACGTGAAGTGGTTAGCACGTCGTCCTCACGCAGCTCTGTATCGTCGTAGCATCGCTGATTGTCCGAACGAAGCTTGCAGCTAAGCCAATGCAGCGACCGAAGCTGTGTGTGTGTGTGTGCATCGCCTCCTGTGTGTTGTGGACGCGTTCGTTTCGCGATGAAATGCGACATTGTACTTCTGCGGGTGGATAGTGCTTCCCATGGTCTGGATTATCTTTCTCGAACGACGTACCACTCAACCTCGCATTTGGTATGTGCAGTGTGCCTGGCTAAAAGCCTTCTCGCTTGCGCGCCAGAGTTGTGACTTGCTGCTCGTCCCCGCAAACCGGGTGTGAGGTGAGTGCCGTATTTACGACGGGCAGGAGGAGGCAACTCATCGTCTGTCAATCGCGGTTCAGACTTGCAACGCATGTTGTGACGTTGCGTTCGTTCGAAACGCATCTCTGGACTGTTTTGAAGTTGAATAAAATGTACGCGTCAAACCCGGGCATTCGGCTCAGGGCGTTCTCTGCGATCGCACCAAAGAAGTGCCACGGGACTTTCTTAATGGGACTTACTCACGTAAGATAAAATCCACGTCGTGTTATGGCCGTGTTGCATTCAATACAAACGGTTAAGCATTTGTTTACACTTGTTTCGTTTGTCGTAAAATGTCAAAGCACTCCGGCACTCCGCTGGCAGATCAGCCGGCGAGCCGACGCTGAGCAGACGACTCATCTCTTTGCCGGAAGTGCGTGAAAAAGCCGCCCAATAGCAGGATGTCTAGCTCATGACGAACATCTGGGAATCGATGATGTAGACATGTGAAGATGGCGGCGTCCAAAAACACGAAGGAAAGGGTGAGAAAAAAGCGACAAACTTTGCAACAAAAGTGTGAGCTTTCCGCTGCGCGTAAAAGAGTAATACTTGGCACAGGTGACGTTGGCGACCCAATCTAGCGATTGCGCTAGTTCATTTAGTGTGCTCAAAATGCCTTTCAGGGCCCCTTTAAAGTGATTGTTCGGCTGCGGAATACTGCGCTCTGTCTCATTCCTTAGGACGATTTCGCCAAAAGCTTGGAATCACTCTTTGTCAATGGTTGTTGTCCGCTGATGATCATTTCGAACTTTTGGAGAGATCATATTACCTCCATGATGAATCGCTTCAGAGCTCTTCAGTATTTTTGAAGTTTTTCTGGTACAGTCAGCAACAAATGTAAAACCTTGCTTTGGGTTCAATACCACTGTTATTTCGTTGTTTTGTGGGAGCGACCAGGTGTAATTTTGTAGACCGCACCATTGGACTGCCAATTTTACCAAATAGTAAATATTTCAATCAGTAAGTTTTTTGGTAGGATGGTATTACAGATATGGGTTGCTAGGCCCAACATATCCTCTTCATAAATAGCTTTTACTTGGTCTTTGTGAATGAACCCAATGTGGGAACAAAACAGAGAGAGAGAGAGAGAGAGAGAGAGAGAGAAAGAGAGAGAGAAAGAGAGAGAGACGCACACGCACGCATGCACGCGTGCGCACGCACACACGCACGCATGCTCGCACGCACGCCTGTACGCACACACACACGCACACACGCACATGCACGCGCACACGCACACGCACACGCGCACGTACGCAAGCACGCACACACACGCACACGCAGGCACGACCGCACGCACGAACGCACGCACGCACGCACGCACGCACGCACACACACACACACACACACACACACACACACACACACACACACACACACACACACACACACACACACACACACACACACACACACACACACACACACACACACACACACACACACACACACACACACACACACACACACACACACACACACACACACACAGACTTCAGCCAGAGTGAAGTGAGCATCTTTGTGGTCGGGGTCTTCAGTCCTATGCACTGCGCTGGTACGGCCGGCTGTCTTCGCCCTTTCCGCTAGCGAAAGCTACGTTTCAAGACAAGAGCTGGCCAGCGTTATCTCCCACTGTTCGCATGAGGGTTTGTGGATGAAGGGAAGATCTGGGTTTAGTTGGCATTCCCTGACAATATTGTACAGTGTGCCTGGGGCTCGGCAAATAATACAGAGGGGATCATAGAGAGTATAATGGATGGCGTGAAGTCGTGTTCGGCGTGGGTATGTATTGGTCTGTAGTTGTCTCAGGATGACTTCCTGTTCTTGCATGATCTGATCTGTGTCTGAAGGGTACAGTTGTTTCGCTAGTCGTTAGTTTTGAGTAATGTCGGCGTATATAAGAAGTAGTTGCCAGGTCCGCTCCTACCCTTGTTGCAGTGCCCGGTGGGCGAGTTCTCGGGACAGGGCGTGTGCCCCCTGATTGCCGCAAAGAGCAGAGTGGGCTGGGGTCCATATAATTTTGACTTGCTTCTGTGGGGGTCATTGGAGGAGAACGAACCTGAAGTGCTTGTCTTGAAATCCTACCTGCTTGGTATGCTCGGCTGGAGGCTTGACAGTCAGACTCGGTAATAATTACTTTGGCCTTTGTCTGGGAGAGGGCGACGGCGATAGCCGTCTCTTCAGCCTGCTGGGCCTTAAATGACCAAGGCGTCAGACTTGAAATGAGGTCGGTTACGGAGGTAACGACCACAGACCTTACCAGGTACCTAGGGTGTTCCTCCGGGTCTGTGTGGACGACGTGATCTAGGCCTCCATACTGTTTTTCCAAAGCAGTAACTCTTGCTATGTGTCTTCCCTCATTATGTTAAGTGGACATGTTGCGGGGTGTTGGTCGGACCAGAATTCTGGTCCTTATGTCAGTGGGATGTCGACTGCGCATTCCGTGTTGCGAGGTGCCGTGCATTCAAGCTTACCCAGCGTTTCCCTTCCCGTTGGGCTTGCTCCGAGGCTTACCTTCTGCGCCGTTAGGTGGGTCTCTAGGAGTTCCTCGATGGGGTTGTGCAGGCACAAAGCCGCGAGGCGAACCGTAGAGGTGCTCGTAGGAAGTGCTAGGGCTTGTTGGCTTGTTTATAAGCCTGATTAAGAAGTGCGTCTAGCTTTTGGCGCTCCGATGCCCCCAGAACCGCGTAAGGAGCCACGTGAACAATTCTGGAGACGACGAAAGCCTGCACAAGACGGACCATGTCGTTTTCTTTCAATCCATCGCTCCTGTTCGCTATCCTTCAGCATCCGAACAGTTTGATGCGTGGTTTCTTGAAGCACATTGAGGAGCAGTGTGTTTTTGCAGCTTCCCTGGTACATCATTCCTCATATATTGATTGAGAATGTCGGTTTGATGATTATCCCGTCAAGCCATAGTTTGATGTTGCCTGAAGAGTCCCGACGGCATTTTTGGACAATGATGAGCTGTGACTTATGCGAGGCACAAGCTGAGCCACATCAGCTGGCATAGGTGTGTACGACGTCCGGTGCCGTTTGTAGGCTGACGCTGTGATTACCTTGGCAATCCAGATCGTTATATAGGGCGTGCTTAATGTCGGAGATTTTGTCTAATTATCTGGGAAGGCCTATCACGCCTATGTTGGAAAGTAGGGGCGATAGCACTGCCCCTTGTGGTGTGCCACGAGTGCCCCATTGTATGGGGGGAGACTGGATATTGCCAAGTTTAATGATTACCATTATATCTGACAAGAAAATTCTTGGCGCATGCGAAGTACCTTCAATGACCACGTAATTCGCGGCGCAGCACACTTGTGAGCCCTTTTCTAATAAGTGGCAGTGTGCGAATCGTTGTCCACAGATCGGGACATGTGATCCTCACCCTCCTCATCCTCAGTCTGTCAATGTCCGCTGTAGTAGCAAAGCACATAGCAAGTATACCTACCGCTCCTAACCTGCACAACTGTATTCATTCTTTGCCGTCACATTTTTGCACTGCTAAGGAGGATGTGATACCCTGTTAGGAGGTCTTCGAAGTCATGCCAATGCTGTAGTCACGCCAATGTGAAATTTGTGTCTTCTTTAGTACTTGAGAAATAAACTATAAAACAGGCCTGATACTTTGTTTTTCCTGCCTCTTCTGATGACAATTCAGCCTCAAGTTGATGAGATCCAATGTCATAATATATTGTAGATGAAGAAAGTACAGAAAAATGACGCGCTAATGACTTGGTTTATTTCAGAATATTCGTACAATGGTCATACGGGTCAGGTGCACGTGCTTATCACACAAAAATGAACGAGGTGAGGAAGCGCATATTTACAAAGTATGGGGATGCCGGCATCACATGTCTGCTTCTTGATGACCATGCTCGGGCTGTTTGAAAGGAATACGACGGCGCACACTCACTGACGTCCACAGATGAAAGCTACGTGGTATTTCTTCATGTTCTGCGTAAAATATATATTCTTCGCGGAAAAGCAAGCTTTTTGTGCGGGAGACAACGAAGCGCTTGACTGGTGTAAGAAGTTTTGCCTGCAAAATATATTTCCTTGGTTCACCTAAAGCTCCAACTGATGGTTAGTCTCGAGAAGAGGAAACATGGCTTGACCAAAGGTTATCTTTCATTAGCAGAACTTACGGCACTTTGCTGCACTTAAAATGGTACACGATAGGTGCCAAGATAATTCAGCGTGTTTCATTGAAACTATCAAGAAAAATGTAGTCTTTTGTTTCAGTAACGTGTGCCGCATGTAGGTTGTTAGGGCTTATGAATGCATAACCTTACGGGTCCCCGCCTGCGAACCTATGCGGAGATGTCTGTCAGGTATTAGAGGCGTGCTCATCAGCTTCCCCAGTGGCTCATCGACTCAAGCCCCTGTCTTCGCTTTGCGATTTTTCTTGAGCTTTCCGTTCAACATTCTTCGGCGAACGGGCGAGGAGATCAGGATGAAGTATATAGCCCCACCCACCAACTTGAATACCCTGGCTAGCAAGACCCGTTGCTCTACCAATCGGCCGCACATGAGTGACTGCAAAACTGGTCACCAGCTGATTTCTCGCGTCTTCCGTCTGGCTCTCTGCCTACCTCTTGAAGATTCATTGAAGGAGATACATTGACAGTCGGTCGTCCATGCACGCGAGACTGTCAGCGAAAAAGTGGCAAGGCTTGGCAGGTGTTTCTGGTTTCGTGTCTCCGTGTGAACGCACAATGATTGTGCCGCCATCCTCCTTTCTGGGAAGCGGACGAATTCAAGCGAACGAGCGCCGGGTGGCATTCTGCCTCTGCTGCTTCTGAGTCTTTGCTGAGGTCCGGCGGATGCGGCCCAGCAGGAAGTAGTTGCTGCTGCTGGACGGGAAGGGGCTGGCTGCGTGCGGCACTGGGCTGTTGAGCAGGAACGTCTGGAAGGACTGCAGCGGGCTGCTGGACACCACGTGGGTCGCGCTGCCGAATGTGTCTTCCAAGTCGTCGTTCTCGTCGTCGATGCCCACGTGGAACGGGTCCTTGTCTGCACGGTTGCAAAACAGAGCCCGTCGAGCGTAAGCTTCCATCTCGTTCACAGACCAACATGACAACGTACATACATGTTTGGGAAATCGCAATCAGTGTGTACTGATAATCGTTCAAATCAGATAACAAAACAGGCAAAGTTGAAGATACTGTATGATTTAAACGACGACTTCGGCTACAGAGCGACTGATGAGGAAACAAAATGATAGAAGCGCAGGTTGCTTAACATAGCGAGATGGCGATGTTTGCTTCAAAGTACCAGAGCTATAGAAAGACAAAAAAGCCGAAGTTTTAAGATCAGATCAGTCGTAAACGACTTTCTTGAAAAATGGCTGCTTGAACTTAAAACGTAAACGGCTGCTTGAACTTACAATACTCATCTGGCCCATTACTTTTGTTCTGTGGGAAGTCTGCGATATAACGACCTAAAAAAAAACCTGATACGTTTTTTGTCGTCATAATTTTAAGCATACAGAGAATGAAACGTTATTAATTGTTGGTAAATATGATAAGATCAACAACAGCCCTTCGTTAACGTGGGCATGTTTGGATTATTAAGTTTTAGGGATAACGTGAAGCACCGAGCGCAACTCCGGTATTTAAGCAATTTAGAGGCTAAATATAAAGAAAAGAACCGAATTCCCCTGATTGACCCGCACACCAGGGAGCAGTGAGCGTCGTAGAAAACAACGAAGTGTGTACAGGTAACGAAGGCAAGATGACTTAAAATGGGATAAACAAGTAGCATTCGTAACCAACAAAGCCCTTGCTTCGCTATATTTACTAAAGAGGTCGATATGTATGCCCACACCTGATACCAAATTATTTGCTTACAAATAACTTTTACGACCGATCCTTGAATATAGTATAATTTGCTGTTTGCCTCATACAAAACATCTCATTGCTAAACTATACAAAGCGTCAAGCAATTCGTTTAATCTTTAACAAATATTACCTACAAGAAGTCAACAGGTCAAAATTTTATACCTCAATTTTCTTTTTCAACGTATTCATGGCAGCCTCAACATACCACGTCAAAACTTTATTACTCCATCTGTAATCACGTCTACAAGTACGAAGCATGACAAACATCTTATAGAGGACAGATTACGCAATGACTCCTTCAAATACTCTATTATCGAATACTCTTATAAGGTACACCAAGTTCAAGCATGCTCCTCTTAAGCGATAAAATGTAGCGTGTAGGAACTTTCACACGGCTTCGCACGCACTGAGCCGAATGCTAAGGTTCGGCCAGGTAGCAAGTTCGGTGGGAATGTTTGCGACGTCCACTTACCGCAGAGTCCGTTGTAGGTGTTGATGGCTGGAACAAGACCTGGCCTGCATGTCGCCACGGGGGACTGCTCGTACATGGAGGTGCCGATGATGTTGCCACTGCATTTGGGATGTAACCGCGGTGTCATTAGAGAAGTATGCGTTTCTGTTCCGCACGGAAGAAAACAACAATTACCGGACACCTACGCGAACGTAATGCGATTATTCAGGCTTCACCTGCCATGCAGACCAGGCCTCCTACGGCTTACATCACCGCGAAATATGATACACTATGAATATAACATTCATATAGGCTCCAATAGCCAATACACAAATATTTTTAGTAATGTAATCACTTCCGATGCTTTTGACAGTGCCGAACCTACGAGAATCACTGCTGAATCTGGTTCGGTATTAGATATTTTAATTACAAACTCCCAGCTCTGTACAGAAATAGCTGGCGTGATATCGTACGATATCAGCGACCACCTGCTTGTGTTTCTCTGTGTGAACGGTAGTAGACTACAGACAAATAAAAACGAGGACGCATAGTATCAGCTAGTAACAGATACTACGCTTCACAAGCTCCACGAATACGTGCTAAAGATTGACTGGTCAAATGGAAGCCAGTTAACTGATGCAAATGAGCGGTGTGATATGTTTATTGGGCAATTTAATAAGTTTTAATTCTCTAATGTCCCTTTGAAGTCTCGCCAAAGAAAACGCAAATACAAAAGCCATGGGTAACAACAGAATTAAGGCGCGAAGTGGAAATCAGGAACCTGCTTTATCAAAGACTAGCGGTAGTACCCGGCGGTGCCCGGGGGGGCCATTATATTAAGGACAGAAATTGGTATTTGTTAGTCGCCATATTAGGCTACTTCATTGGGAAGTGGTACACACTCGGAAGCGCCTGCCTACTGTCAGTATATCGGCTTCTACTTCAGGCGCGTCGTGGTAATGTGTTACGACTGGTGTTCGTGTTTTACTCCAACTCTCGCTAAACAAATTGCACCAAGATGGCGCGTTTGAGCGAATGAGTCAGTGAGTGAAAAAGATTTTATTGAGCCGGCGAAGTGGGAGTGGTTCCCTATTTCAGAAAGCCATGTGATGACTGGGCAGCCTTCACTCTGGAGGAAGTATTGTCAGGACATCCAGATCGCGGATTGTCACCAGGTTCTCCCACAGCTCAAGGTTTGGAAAAGTGGATGAAAGAAGGAGGAGCTTGGTTTGCTTTCGCTCTTAATATATGAGGAAGAGTGCCAGGTTGCAGCCACAACTTGAATTCGGCAGGAGACTGCGCAGGGAACACATGATGGAGGCCGGCTGGGTGAGGGGTATTCTTCCTCGTAGGAAGTGCTATCTCAGAAGATATGAACGATGCTCATCGGGACAGTTTTATCATAAGTACCATGGGCTTCCTGCGGGAGGCGCGAGCTTGCAGAAAGTCCCAGCAGATACCGAGGTCTAACCTTTGCTCTTTTTACTGGTACATCTTCTCTTTTACAATTATGATATATGACACCTGCTCCTACTGGAGACGCGTAGTTGCCGAAGGTGTCAACAGATAGCGACCGCTTAGCGAACGCGGGAAAACTCAACTGAATTTTACGTCCAAAAGGATGCAGATTAAAAAATCTCCCTGGCCTTCTAATCCGCATCTTAGGACAAAATCCTGAAAGTGGCTTTTGGGCAATTAAATGGGCAGCATTTTCAAGAAAAAACGAATGGGATATATTAACTGGCTGGGTGATTATTTGCTAAAGTGTAAAAACACAGTGTTTTCCCGAAATCCCGCTTGCCTCTATTGGGAGGGTGTCATTGAAAAATGTTGTATAACAGTGTTGAGATAAGTCAGTAAGTTGCCTATCTCAACAAAAACCTGTTCGATATCTCCGATGGCGGGCGGTAAAAAAATTAATATGTGAAAAACAATTTTACCGCTTTAAACTGTCTCCATGGTGGAATTTTTAAAATTTTAAGAAATATTGACACCCAACACCGTAATCAGAACGTGCCCTTGCAATCTGTAGCCGTTTGAAAAAGCAGTTTGGCTAGACGTGTACATAACCTGTCGGGCCTTTTTGGCTCATCAGCCGTGTAATTTGTAAAAAACAATTTGACCCTTTTAGCGGCGTCGCAGAGCGAAATCCTTAAAAACGGTTCTGTGCAGTTGTATGAGTAACATATTCTAGCAAAAATCAGTTGGATTACTGAATCGGTGAAAGATTTATTTGAGAATCTTTAGGAACACCGTTTTAGATCCGGAATGCGGAATCACCTCGCTGGTGTAGGTTAGGGCGAATTCCAAAAACTACTTTTTAGGTATTCTTAAGGGCTACTTATATCAGCAAAAAGCGCTTCGATGTGTGGATGGGTGACCGAGAAAATCACGATTTCGCGAAACCACAATTTCGCCCTTTTCTTCGGCTAGGAGGGCAATTTCTGAAAAACCCGACTTAGTGAGCACCTACTCAATGACGCAAATAAACTCGTGAAATTTCAAGTCTCTAGGTCTAACAGTTTTGGCTGGGCGTTGATGAGTCAGTCAGTCAGTCAGTCGGGCACTTCTCTTTATAGGTAGATATTTCTTAGTGCACTAGCACCTGATGACTTATAGCAGTGCCACACGACTGTTTCGAGGGCCTTTGAACGGAATGTCATTTGAGGCAAATGCTACCTTGAGCTGCTCCATGGCGTTTTTCAGAGGCATTTGGTTGAAATGCCGCTGGAGTCAAAAGATCACAACACTGTCCGTCCTTTGGGAATCTCAAAGCCCTTTGAAACGCGAACGCTTCTACTCTCGCACGCAGTTTCTGCCTGCCATATTTACAAAATAATTGTTTACGAGTAAAACTTGCTTTTAAAAAGCCCATTCTTAATCACTTTTCTTTTTGTTTACTATCACTTGGCCTACGCTTGCAACGTAGCTTGGTACTCCCAACACCGGCGGTGCGAGAAAATATGCCTACGTTGTGCATGTTGTGCTCGTGGATGTAGATTATAATAAATGTTATCACTAATAATTGTGTGTTTTTTGCCCATTTTCACTCTAAAGTTAAACTTTTTGTGATTATAAGGGAACGAAAGTGGACAACAGTAGTAACACCAAAACAGGACGGGTGAACGCGGAAAGTCAACTGCCTTCGAGAATTGTCATGTAGATCGGCGGAACCCCTTCCAGTTAGAATGGCATTTGAAATTTCCAAGGATATTTGGCTCAAATGCCTGTTCAAACACTCGTGTATTCGTGTAGCACAGGTATCAGTCATTTTTTCAAAATCACAGAAGCAAGTTGACCAAGAAACTGAGATGCGCACGCAGAGAGTGTCACTTTTGTTTTCTAAACGTTGAACATGGCAGACATGATCTACTATGGTCTCGACTGAGCACACTCCTGCACCGCGGCAAGTCTCACGCCGCACCTTCGAAATTACAAGTCAATGGCCAAGAATTACCCGAAAAAAAAATTAGCTGATGCATTTAACTCCTCTTCTTTGGTACTGCCACGAGGACTATCTTGCAGGATGGCTTAGAATGCATGAGTACTCCCAGTAGCAATTATATATTTTTGTAAAGTACCACAGCTCACGAAATAATGCCTGGAATCCGGAACCTAAAAAATCGAAGGCCTAAATATTGAAGTCGGTGTAATATTCTGTGTAAAATATTTATTCTCCTTTAAACTGCGTTTTTAAAGAACGGTATAAATGTGTAAAGTGCCAGACGATACACTATTTATTGCAGAATGGCGCACGAACATAGACAACAACCGGAAAATAAAAATAACTCAATTCAGGAGCACAATAATCATGTTGGTCGGCAAAACTAAATGAGTGAAACGTACTGTCAAAGAACTAAGGTCTTGAAGTGTTGTAAGTATTTGAAACATTTTTTTATGTGTGCTACTTGAAATGCCCACTTCTTCATGGCAGGACAGGAAATTTTGAAATACTTAGGGGGACCACGCAGGTTTAGGAGTCAGGAACGAAAATGCATTTGTTCAGTCTAAAACTGTGAACAAAATACCTCGCGATGTTTTTATTATTTTGCAACCCGCAGCTTTCAATGCGTATTTAGCTTGTATGACCGAGTTCAAAGATACTATAGTGCATGCAGTTCAGTTTTTATTTAGGGCATCAGGGAAGTGCAAGCTTCTTCAAACAGGAAAACTAAAATAATCTCAGCAATAACGATTTCGGCCCTATAATAATGCTCTCGAGTGCCATTTAACAAAGTAACATATGATTGCTATTTTGAGGCTAATACTTCGCTGACGTCGCTCAAATCCTAATTTCTGCCCACCTTACTACAAAGATGTTGAAGAACAGATTATTCAAGTTGCCTATCGTTCAGAATGTAGCATTCATATCTAAAACCTCCCGTAAAACAACATCGGGTGCTGTATCTGCCCATTGTTTTTCCTGAATGTGATTTGAAAAAACACGATTCTGGCGAAAATAGCTCCATATAGGGCAATGAGCTTTGCAAGCAACTTTTTGTGTAACTTTCTTTGCTGGCTATGTTGCCCTTATTCTTTTAGACCGTCGGGCCGGAGTCAATAGGGGAACACAATAGCGTAGCTCACGCCACCGCAAACCGAGTTGTGCACTGTCATTGCAGTGCAAAGCTGGCTGCGCCTCTCAACGGGAGTAAAATGCGCCCCGTCATTGTTTTGCCCCGACACGCGAGTTGTGTCAACTGACAGAAGAGGCGCGCTATCTTCGTGGCGGTGTTGCTGGATAACCGGGCCACTCACCCGGGTCCGTAGTTGCACACGTAGATCTTGGTCAGGCCCCGCACGCTCTGGCGATAGTAGGCGTATCCGCACCCAATCTTGTACGTGTCGGCCCAGACAAGCTGTGGACAGGGGAAACAGAATGATCAATGACGATATTGTGGGGACCGGTGCAGGAACTGCGTTGCCTAGCAGAAGGCCGGCGGTGGGATTTCTGGCGGCATGCATCCCAGCATAGTCGCGAATGGAGGCGTAGCTGTCGCCCTCATGCGCCTGCTTTGAAGCAAACTTAACTGAGTCAGGAATGAGCACTGGGATCACGACATCGCTCCAAATCCCGCTTGTCACATGCGTATTCAAAAAGAGCAGTGGAACGTCGCTGTTCCTTACGCGTGACCAAAAGCCAGCCCTTTCCTTCAAAAGCCCCCTGCAAAGCGTTCAGCGTTCCACAGCCGTGCTTCGCGGAAAGACGACACTAAGCGGGATTTTTGTATAAATTTTCAGTATCAACGTATTGTTCCTCGGATTTGGCAGATTGACACGAGATGTCTTCAGCTCGCACGGTGCCTCATCTATTTTGCTTCAGCGAACAACGGTGCATTTACAGGTGGTGCTCGCTGATTTAGGGCAGTGATATGAACCAGGTTGTTTTCAAATCTGTCTCCATTTCTTGTATGTGTTCTTGAGCGCGTTGTTCCGCCTTGACATAGCGGCGGCTTTGCGCGGTAACGTTGCCTAAGCGTATTTTTTTATGCTCGCACGCATTTCTAATGCGTATTTTCCTTTTGTTTTGCTTGCATATCTGTTTTTCATTACGTCTTCAGCACCAGTACCATACCTAATTGAAGTCTATTCGCATCTATTGGAACTATGACGTCATGACATGTCACACCAATCATAACTCAAAATAGCAATGTCTATATTCTTTCCATAAAACATGTTTTCATGCACAATTTACGGATGATGTGCTGAATACGTTCTCCCTTCTTGAAATTGATTTCACACCATGCATTCCTGACTGTATAAGTGGTTCAAAATGGGGTTTATTCTGCCCATAGTTGTCCATAGTACAGTGTACTAGAAGATAGAGGTGTTTCGTACGGCGGAGAAACCAATGGAGATCGCAAATCCCTTCTGCGATGAAAAAATTGTATGGTGCGCAGGCGTTCCCCAGAGAACTGCTTTTGCAGCCAGCGCAACCTAAAGGCTTTTAAATCAAACTCAATAGTTATTTGAGGCGCTTTTATAAAACTTTATGCCATCAAATGAAAAAATAAGACAATTTAAGGCAATGAATAAGGATTAATTTAAAAGACAAGACTTGTAAAGCCAACTGGTAAGCGGCGGCCGCCAGGGGCGCTCTTACAACAGGAGTTCGTCAGCAGAAATTTTCATTGCAAAAGGGACCCTCCCCCGATCGGCCCCGAACAACGCACCTCCCTTATAGTGCACTGTAGCAATATGCTCAAAGACGCCCAGTATGCTCGAGGACGCGTACGTTGCTGTTGTATTACCTCTGCCCGATGTTTCCTTTTCTAAACCCTAGCAGAGCACGGGGCCAAGTCGAGACATAGAAGGAAGGTGATCCGCTTGCAGGTGCGTGCCCGGGCCGTTTATCCTCCTCACCTGCGTGAAGTGTCCGAGCTTCTTGCTGAACTGGAAGGGGCTGATGGAGGCGGACTTGAAGTGGAACTCGGTGGCCTCGTTGTACCAGGCGTAGATCTGCGAGTCCCAGTCGGGCTCGTCCAGAAGGTCGTCCTCGTACTCGTACGTCCACACCAGCGCCACGTTCTGGCCCACGTGGAAGCGACCTGCGTACAGCCAAGGTGCAGATAAAAACGTCTTGTGAAAGGTGACGGGGCTGGCATACCACCCCGGAGATGTGGCACTGCAAATTGACACCCGTTACTTAGCCGGGACAAAGGCAAGTTAGTAAGTCGGCGAAGCGCTAAAAGCGGGCCGTCCTATCTGCATAATGCTAATGCTTCCGACTAACACGGAGGCCCATAAAATTGTTTGATAAAACGGCGAAGTCTATTCGTTTTACAGCGTCGAAGACTAAGAAATTATTATTGAGAACCGTGTGCTTGCAAAATGTTTTGTGTCTTTAGACAAGGTTAAACGTTAATAATGTTGTGATGGTGTTGTAACCGGGCTGAGAAGCGTGCACAGTGACGCTGGGCACAGGTCACTGCGTCGTATTCCCAACGCCTACTTGCAGACATGTGTTAAGTGCAGAGCACTTTAGGGGCCCGCCTTGTCGTCGTAGCTCGTTCGCTGTCACACTGTCAAGCGACGGCCGGAATCAGGCGGCGCAGCGATATAACGGACCCAAGTAGAGCCCCATGGCGTTACGGCGTAACGGACCCAAACAGAGGCTTCGAAAAACAAGCGGTTTATATAGTATCCCCCGTGTTCATTTAGTTAGCAACGCCCGCTGGATTGTTTTTTTAAGCGAAAAAAGTGGCCTCCAAAAACACGCATTCCAAACTGAGCAGTAAGGCGCCGGCACGTGCGACATGAAAGCAAGGACAAAAAGAACAGAGCTCCTGCTCGCGCTGTTCCGGGCCGGGGGCGCACGAACATTGCGAAGGCGGGAAATTTGAATTGCATTGGACAAACCTGCGTTCCATTTATCAAGAAAGGAGTAAGACAGGGTAGCGAAGAGCGTGTTGGATGGTAGCAGTAAGCGGATAACGGCGCCATAGCCCATCATGGCGAATCACTGCTCTGCACTTCCGGTAGCTTTCACGTTGAGTGGAACGGCTTTAATTTTTTTTAGATTCAACTCATAAAAGGGACGAAAGAAATGAACTGAAAGTGTTTATACCGTGGGATATGCTAGCTCATACTCGATTACTCGATTTCAAACTCGGGTTACAACACGGCTTTAGGACCTGATGTTTATTTTTTTGCGTTAGTATTAAACTGATGGAATCGGCTACTTGCTGCCAGTGAATATCTTATCCTCACATGTGCTCATCATTGATTATGCCAAGGCGCACTCCATAGCAAAAGTTTACACATAACGATAACGCCGATTCGCACTAATTTCTTGTCTGAATTATAGGCCAGCATTTGTCGCAATTGCGTTGAGGGCTATTATTAAGTTAGAAAACAGCTTTCACACGCAGCCCCATTATGGGGCTGTGTGTGAGATTTCTTTAAAAATTTGCCAGCAAACTTTTGCTGACAACTGTACAGTCGGTCACCCAGCGTCTTACACTGAAATCTATTCGAGCAAAGTCTGACAGCTGCTGAAAATGATGCTTCCGCAGACGTAGTGCTAACTGTCTTGGAGCTGCCCTGTTACAAAAAAAAAAAAAAAAAACTTGATAGGCTCTGTTCTGACGTCCCGCTAATGCGTGTCTGTTCACAGTGAGTGGTCTATCTTAACAGGCGTACAGAAACAGGGGCGTATTCTACAAGATGAAACAGACACCTACACCGCAACCCTGCTTGCTAGAGTCGGCTGTTTCGGTACATCAAGGCAGCGGCTGCACCACCCTTCACCGTAGCCGAGCGAGTTGCTCAAGATGGTGCAACTGCGTAACTACGAACAGAGGGGGAGCAGAGAGAGAGGGCGGGACACTCACTGACGCTCCGCTCCTTGTCGTGGCCGTCGGTGCACTGGTCGGCCCAGCGTTGAGCGATCACCGCAAGCTCGTCATCCCAGCTCTGCGATGAGAAACACAAGACACGAGAATTGTTTCATTCAGGTGACACCAACTTGGTGCACGTGGACAAATACCATTATAACGAGAAGAACACGAATTGGACATTAGCGCACATTCCTACGGATCCCAACCCGGATTCCAACCATGAGGCAGAGATAATTAGAAGGATAAGAATGGGGGTGGAGTGCATACGGCAGGCATTCTCAGATAATGAATGGCAGCCTACCATCGTCCCTGAAGAAGAAAGTGTATGACACCTGCATCTTACCGGTACTCACCTACGGGGCAGAGGCTAGGAGGCTCACTAAGAGGGTTCCACTTAAACTAAGGACGACTCAGCGAGCAATGGAACGCAAGATGATTGTTGTAACATTAAGGGACAAGAAGAGAGCGGAGTGTATCGGGGAACAAACGCGTGTTAAGGACATATGAGTAGAAATTAAGAAGAAGAAATGGGCGTGGGCAGGGCATGTAATGCGAAGGCAAGATATAACCGTTGGTCATTAAGGGTAACAGAGTGGATCCCTAGAGAAGGCAAGCGTGGCAGGGGGCAGCAGAAAGTTAGATGGCCAGATTAGATGAAGAAGTTTGCGGGAATAAATTGGTCGCAGTTAGCCCAGGACCGGGATAATTGGAGATTAATGGGAGAGGCCTTTGCCCTGCAGTGGGCCTAGATAGGCTGGTGGTGGTGGTGGTGGTGGTGGTGGTGATGACGATGATGATGCACATGCCCATGCACATTCATGTACGAGGAAGATGAAGCTGCGTGCGGAGCGAAGCCAGCGCGACCGCTGTAAGGCTGCCATGTAGATAGAGTAAATACATCGTCCACCTGTCTCATTCTTCATGGCCTTAGTCCTGCCACCACGTAACAATATTATACCTTCTGATTTATTTTTTGCTTCTGTGCTTCTTTCAAATTTCTAATAAGCACAGGCTTCATCATTTTGGTTTGACTCTGGAGTGGAATTAAAATTCTTCTTCTTAGGTCCTTTTGTCGCCTGTTTGGGATACACTTTCCCTCCACAATTTTAATTCTAACGCAAAAATAAACATGTGCTTTTGTCTGTCGTACGCTGGCTTCAAAAATTGTGTTTGAGAAATAATTTTGAAGAGACAGCTCCGAAGCCCGAGAAACTGTCCCTGACATTATCAAAAGTCCGTGTGTGTGCGTGCACGGCAGTTTAAAAAAATGGCCCGTTTACTCGACAGTCCAAGTTCTGAATATAGATCGCACAGCATACCTGAAATCAGTTGGATGCTTCTCAGTGTATACGTGTTCGTGTGGTGTTCTATAAGTTTTTCACAACCAGCTTTGAGCTCAGGCTGGAAATGTTTAGTACAGTGTCGATGTCGATTTTCCATCGGGATTCGCTGTAAATGTAGCGCATACTTCGCATGCACGACTTTTCGCCGAGCAGTACTCCGGCCATTTCGCCGTTAAGGACCAAAACCTATTTCCCCACTTTACACAGATGGCGGTGATTAAAGCGAAGCTTTCAGCCTTTCATTGATGTCGTCTGTAGTCCAGCTGAACACAGTGCAGGAAAGCCAACTTTCTCTGACGGTGACGAAGGTCGTGGATGAAGTGAAGAAAAACTACAGCGCTTTTAGTTGTAGGAGCCGAACCCGGGCCCCTCGCGTCGTGAAGCCAACGTCTATCAGATTGCGCCGTCACTGCACGGTCGACGCAGTTTGGATTCGGAGAGGGGTGCACGGAGGTGCAAAATTAGACCGAAAATCAACCCTCCGTCTAACGACGGCGATGGTTTGAACGCTAGGGAAAGTTATGGAATGCCCGTATCAGTGAAGCTGTCCCGATAAGAAGCAGGTGCTCGCATAAAGAGCGCTCAGTCTTACGCCACACCCTACTAACAATCATAAATGAGCAGGGTCCGTTCGCTTCTCGGTTGGTCCGTTTTGCGTTGGACTTGATTTTGGAAATCTTCGCGTTCCCCCCTAGTTCTCGTTTCGGCTGCAGAGGGTTAGCTGATTTTGACCTGAGGTATTCCAAAAAAAACTCCTCTTTCTACGCGCAACGCCGAAAGGTGTACTTTCTTTGCAAAGCCGACCGTTTGGGTACGCGGAGTTGTTCAGCAAAGGTTTCTATGTGTGCGAGCAGCTCGTGCGGCAAGATGTAGGTTACCGATTACGGCGGTGGCAGCGAGCGCCGAAACCGGTCTGAAGCAGGTATGGACGTATAGTACGAGAATAAAGGCACCTGAGCGTTAAAGCACTGGGCACGTGAGATACAAGGGCCCCCAAGATCGCTACCCTGTTGTAGACAAGCCAGAAACGCCCGCCTACTCTGTATTCGGAATAGCCGTTAGTTGCTTGGCGAGAGGGTTGCTGCTTTGGAGCTACCCTCTAGCGGTGTTGTGTCTAAGTGTACCGCGGCCTACTTCAAGATTGTTTTCGCTTAATCAAAACGAATTGGCCGATGTTTTCGGCTGTGTTAGGTCACACACCTTTTAGTTATGTTCTCGGTTGACAAAGGATCGAGGTACTTTAAAACTATAGTTCCCTTTCTGTCATCGTCCATTGGTGGTGGTTGTTGGGCTCCTCTGTAAGCAATGGTCTTTGTCGTGCTAGTCTAATCTTCCAACTCGAGCAGATGTCTGAAAGATATTTCGTCATCAGTGCGACACTGCCCTAAATGCACAGTTACGGGCTGCGCTTTGTGGGTAGATTTTGATCAAGAGTCGCCAAGTTTTGCTCAGTACGGCAAGTACGGCATTGCAAGAAGGTTGAACCATGTAGGAATTGGAAAGGATATCGGATCTACTTATAAACGGTGGCTTTTCTAAGCCGCTGCGCGCTTATTGAGTTCATAACTTTTGTCTAGCTTGCGTTTTGATAATTCTAATGGAGCTCATTTTGGGGTCTGCCGATATAAACGTACGAAGCCGTTCTTTCGCTTCTTACTTTTATTTGAGAGGCAGAAAACACAACCCTTGGCAGACTACATAGCAGGCAGCATTTTCAAAATGTAAAATATATACACAAGGGGTACATTTTCCCATGTTTTTCAGTTTTTTCACCCGCACTTTTTATTTGTCGCATAAAAGAACTGTCATTTGGTGACGTGCATTCAAAAATTGTTTGCTATTCATATTCAAGTACTACGAGCCCCGTCATATGCGTCAGTAAATAAAAGCGCTAATCAATTACCCCGTAGACTCTGGGCGTCTCGATTGGGGGAACCTTTGTAGGCGGCTTGAATTTAAATCATGTATTTTCATTTTATTGAACGGGTACCGAGGCCTACAACGCCACGTTTTCCCGTGCGTGCATCACGCCGTAACCGGGTCTTTTCGACCCGCTTTTAGTCTTACTTTATACCAGCAATGTTTGATTTCCATGTAAAGAGATTTCATCTTTCTGGTTCGATTGCTTCTTTTATAATATTATGCCCTGTTACATCAAGTGCTGGGAAAAAACAAAAGGTGCCTACTCTATTCCCACTTACATCAGTGCAACCTTTGTCATTTAAACCTTAAAACTGTGATGTTTCACGGCACAGCAAATGAAATAAAATATTTCCTGTGTGAGTTGCCTTGCAAGACGTGAATGTTTCTCACTTGCGAATGATCCGTTCCCCACCCAGCTACAAGGAAAGCAAAGTGGTACCCAACAAAGAGAGAGGGAAGTCGAAGGAAAATCGCAATGAGCGTATACGGTCATCGCAAAGCCGCACGCCTCTTTCATTGAGGGTAAGGTTTAACGCGCCGACGCAACGTAGGCGATGAGGCGCGCCGTAGTGGAGGGCTCCGGATTAATTTTGACCACCTGGGGATCTTTAACATGCGCCGAAATCTCGAACACACGGACTTTTTTGCTTTTAGCCCCATCAGAAAAGCGGCCGCCGCGGTCGGGAATCGAACCCGCGACCTTGTGAGCACAACGCCTTCGTTTCTGAGCCACCGCGGCGGGTCGCACGCCTCTTCGACCGCGAAGTTAGCGTTCTACGCAGCACCAAGGTCGGGGAGTCGGGGTTAGCACCCTTGAGAAATCCGCGCCGCCGAGCCCTTTGACGCCTCGCTGGCTTTCTTGACAGCCGTCCAAGAAAACAAGTGGGGCGCCGTATGACGAAAAGGAAGCGAGTGCCAAGAGCGTGAGTACGATAGAGTCCTCCACCACCACCTCCTCCTTCACCCGGCCGAAAATGCGCTCCTCCTAGGTATTTATAACGCATATTTTTGTGTCCATTGTCCTATACTTAGCCGCACTTGTACGGACATGCTCCTCAGGAGGAAAAGGTTCTGTCTCTAAGCTTGCGGCTGTAATACCCGTGCCACACGTACACGAAAAACGACAGTAACTGCTTAAGGCCTTAATATGCCGTATGGCATTAATTGGTCGGGTCGTGCTGCACGCGAAACCGCAAAGGCATTAAATGTGTTAGGTATGATGCATGGTGATCATGACCAAAAAGAGAATTCCCTCATATTTCAGAAGTCTTTAACGCAGAGAAAAACGTCTTACAAGGGTTAGAATGTTTTTGAGAAAGAAAACGTTATGAGAAACAGTGTTTTCTTAAAAATGGTGTGAGCCGTTTCTAAAAGTGGCTTCAGCAGCTGCCGCCGCCTGCCAGTGGTAGCCAAATCCGAAAAATTCAACACGACGAGTGACACGATGTTTTGCCTTTTGCCGCTGTATTAGTGAACTTCGTCTTCTTAAAAACTTCGCCACCAAGATCGCGCACAAAATCGCCTTATTTCGATGTCCAGTTACGTTTCCGCGTCAAAACCCTGGTGCTGAGAGTTTCGTTGGTTTCATTTAGTGCTCATCGCGTTCGAGGGTAGGCAGATTTAAGGCGTTCGTAAAGGTAAATGAGTTGTCCGGAACTCCTTAAACCAAAAATGACATTAGAGCGAATGGCATTAGATTTTTGCGTGTAGCAGCGAATTAATAGTATGAAAGCTTAAGGTATTGAGCACTTAATGTCATTTTTTGTGTACGTGTGGCACGGGTGTAAGCTGCGCGGCGAGACATCGAAGCAAGCCGGAGAAAAATAGCAATAATACAATAAACAACGAGAACGGCAATATAAACCCTGCTGTGGCTGCTGATAAGTCGAAAGGTACAGTGAATAAATAAAACTCCTCGGCATAAACGTAGGCTGCGACTAAGAACTGCATGGAACTGCATGTTGCCGTGAATGTTGCGTGATATATGCGCGCGGCACTTTTCTTCAATACCACCTCGGGTAGCGAGTGAGCAAGATTTTGTAAAAGTCAGCGTATTTTAATTCAGTACAAAATGTCACGAGCTCCACGGTCGGAGTACAGGACAAAAGATAAAAGTAAACGCAACACAGAAATAGCAGTCAAAACCCCACTTGAATACTAAAGCACGCAGACAGACAGACGCAGTTTTATAAAGATATAAGGTGCACAAAGCTGCTTTATGTCTGAAGGAAACCGGCGGAATGATCTGCTATCGCCTGAGTGGATAAACATGTGCTGAGGGATACGTGATCTGGAGCCTGAACGTATACATTGCTTACACAAACTGTGGGCACAAGAAGTGCGCTATCTCCCAGTGGTATCGGTCGTTCTCAAGCGGCTATTACTACAATGTCGCTTACGAAAACCTCCCCGTGAACGCCGGTCGAAAGACGACAAAATGAGTGCAGCTTCGCCACATCCACCGAGTCTGCGTATTCTGGGCTGCGAAGGTGAGGCAAGCGAGTGGAGCGATGGATAGGTCCGTTAACGTTTGTTTTATGAGCATGGGTATGCACAACGGCTATCATCATCATCATCACCAGCCTATCTACGCTCACTGCAGGGCAAAGGCCTCTCCCATTATTCTCCAATTACCTCGGTTCTGTGCCAACTGTGACCAATTTATCCCCGCAAACTTCTTGATCTCATCTGCCCATCTAACTTTCTGCCGCCCCCTGCCACGCTTGCCTTGTCTAGGGATCCCCTCTGTTACCCTTAATGGCCACCGGTTATCTTGCCTTCGCATTACATGCCCTGCCCACGTCCATTTCTTCTTCACAATTTCTACTAATATGTCCTTCACACGCGTTTGTTCCCTGACCCACTCCGCTCTCTTCTTGTCCTCTAATGTTACCCCTATCATCTTCCGTTCCATTACCCGTTGAGTCCTTCTCAATTTAAGTTGAATCCTCGTAGTGAGCCTTCAAGATTCTGCCCCGTAGGTGAGTACCGGCTATTGCCGCCGTCAACTATTCAGCATCCCACCGTCTCTTTATGCATGCGGACGCACTGCAATTTTACACCGATGGCAACTTAATTCAGCGCCGTGTTTATCCTTTGTGAGTACACGACGCATTTGTTCCAGATTTTAAGTCTGTGAACTCTTTTCGAAAACATAGCTGCGCGCTGCGCTCTTCAAATGTATCTCTGCGAAACTACTCGGAATTGTTCAGTATCAGGGGAGCCCGCCAGTCACTGAAATCACCGTCTCGCCACGGACACAACAGCTAATTTGGGATTAAATTACGTCATGTTTTACAGCGAAGCGGTTAGCCTCTAGCTAGTCAGGAAAATTTCGTGCCGTAAATAAAAAACCCAGGCTGGACCCAGCAGTTCTCGCCTCAGACGCCGACCCCATGCGGCGTCAGGCTAATCAGCTCGAACAGGCCGAAACTTGAGAAATTACACATTGTCTTAGCGTACCGAAGTCTAGTAGCCGTGAACTCCCACTGCTCGTTGCAGATAAATATGCAGTGATCGAGCTAATCACGGCGGTTCTAAGCGCGTTTGGCGGTACTATAGACTGACCAGTTTGTAATAATTTGAACAGCGTCAATTTTCTGAAGATATCCCAATATTTTTACACTACATTTGACGTAGTACGGATCATCTTGATAGACTTGTCACAGATGAGAAAGTGGAGGGCCCGCTACGTCCCGCGCTCCCGAAGGAAGAGAAAGCACGCTCGTTGTTATGCTTGAGTGAGGACCGCCGGGCCCGGAAGCGCGCAAGTCAATGGTCGCCACGGAATCTGGCCGCGGAATCTGGGCGGCCTTGTGCGCAACTGGAGCGGAGGGCACCTCTCGCCATCTGGCGCGATGTCTTGGAAGCTTCTGCCGACAGATGCAGAGCGCGGGAGTTTCGTCGCGTACCATTGGCAAAACATGCAGGCGTACAGGGCAGCAAGCGTCAAAATGTCCGCTAGGTAATCAATTGAGTACAAATAACGCGAGTGGCGTGTTGAGCGATGCGGGTTTTGGGAATTTCGGTTCGAGCGTCCGGTGTGCGGAAGCACAAGGGAACCGTATTATATTTGATTGTTGAAAGGGTCAGACTATGTTTGGCAGTTACATGTCTCAGCTACGTTTCATGTACCCAGGCATGCTATGCATACAACGCTATTAATGGTCATCCCCGAACGTGTAGTTAAAAAAAAGAAACTGGCCTCAGTTAAACTTTTCATTTCAACCTCTTTCTGCATTCGTCGCCTCCGAAGCATCAAATTTTTGATGGACGATGCAGGGGCTTTAAGTTTACAACACTTTTCGAGAAAAGATTCGTCCAGTATCAAGCAAGGACGCGCATATACACGCTAGGTAAGGCGACTAAAACGTCTTACTCCGAGCGCTTCTGATAGCTTGCCCTATATTCGAACGGGCGCTTCGTTCCTGAATCCCATGAATCCCCTGAACCCTGAATTCCATGATGATTCACTAGTTTAAGAGAAAACTGCGAAAAAATTTACACCATCTTCCCGCGAGGGGAAACATGGGGTAGATGCGACGCATCGGGGGTTGCCGTTGCGTTATTCAAATCATCGGACAATGTCATCGGAGCGCCGGCGGCGGAACGACTGAGCGGAGCGGCGAAATTACCGCTTATATCAGCGGATTGAGAGAGAGCAGCGCATAGCAGCGCATGCGCATGTGTTAACCGAGCGCAAGCTGCGCGCTAACGCACAGCTGGTACGGCGACGGGAGCGAGCTGACCGGGCTGACGCACAGATGGCGCTGTGGTGAGAGCGGCGGAGCGCGCAGCTGCCGCACCGAGGATGCGGGCTACGCCGCGACAACGACGCGGGACAAGGCGAGTTAAAGAGGTGCGTCGCATCTAAAATTGCTGACCTAAGGGCGATTCACTGGCGTAGTTCAACAGGCGCACTGCTCACTTTCACGTTCAGTGGCCACGGTCGCTTGCTCGAGCGTCGCATACAGTGAAACAGGAATGAAAAAAAAAATACTTGAAAGCTGGGAATATTCATTACGAAATAGTATTACTTTGTGTCTGCCTGGCGTGATTCAATTACGACACAACAGAAACAGACACAAAATAATAAACGCGAGGGAGGCGACAATTTATTAGAATTTAACATGTTCTTATATGCATGAAGGCTGTTGGGTATAACTCTCGAAATTTTTTCATAGATTTCTGACTTGTACAACGAAGACGTCCCAATATTGCTCAATGGACGTCCACACATTTGAAGAGCATCTTTGAAATGTGTTTAGCAGCCAAACGGATTTTTTATAGAAAGGCGAATTTTAGAGCCCGTGGGCAGAGATGTTAAGGCGCAAGAAAACGCAGCTGTGCACTGATGTTTCGCCGTTTTAATTGATCTTCAATGGAGGAGTGATCTGCTACAAAAGGCGAGTTCAATGCTCACGCGTTGCGTTGAAACTTATGTTGGATGGAAATATGCTTTTAGAAACGAGGATGCGACCGGACATGTAAGAATAAATCTGTTCGGAGAGTACGTGGAGTGTTATAAGAATCACTGTGAAAATTGGGGAAACAAAAGCTAACACCATTTACAGTTTTTTCATTTCAAAACCGTACCCTTCTTTTACTGCGGATAAGCGTTCCATTTCACTGCTGATAGCTGTTGCTTAGGGAAAGTTGGTTCAACTAGAGGGCTAGATTCAACAAGAGGTAAAACAGCCAACATAAAAACGCCCTCGAACTGCACTCAACAGCTAAAAGTGAGGATGAATAGTGTCAATATAGGCCCCGATTTCGGAACATGCGCGTTTATAGACATTTATAAGCATTTAGGCACAAACGCCAAAATAGGCATCTATAGGCACTATAAAAACACCACTAGAGCCCTTCTTAATCTCTGATTCATGCTCATATATCAAAATGGTGCGATAGGAGCGCAAGAAAAAAAAAAGGCATTTGTCTAAAGTCCGGTCTCTACTTATAACACGTGGTGGCAGATGGAAGGGCGCCATTATGTTCTGACATTCCTGCATGTGCGGTTTGGATATTTCGTAATTTCATTTATAAGCACCGGAAGGGATTAGCAAACGCCCCTGCATGCATCTAGTACCGCGCGTTGTCCCATGCTGAACGCGAACATTCTGCGAACAACGATTACGGTCGCAGAGAACATGTTACGCCATCGATTGCACGCGAGGATTACGGTCAGCGAAGTGAGAGGAAAGGGAGGTTGAGGAGCATGTACGGCAGTAAAAAGCGCGAATAGAAGTTGCGATAAAAAATTGGCGCGCTACACCTCTGTGAAGTTTTTTACGATCGCTGGTACTTCTGCAGCCTTTCTTGGCTCTCTTCTTTGCACGATGCTTGTTCTTTGTAGATTACTTTAGCGAGAAGGATTGTAGGAAGAGTGCATTTCGTGTCTGGAAAATATGATTTCCCTTGTTTGCTGGGAGTTTCCTTTGGCTGCGTCGTAAACGTTCCGTGGGAGGCAGCTTTGTCGACACTGGTTCGACTTAGTCCCAAATGTGTTCTTATGATCACTGCTTTAATTGCTCTTCGGACTAATAGTGTACCGACTACTACAAATAACGAAACCCCAAGACAGGAAGCGAAGCCACTGGGTGGCACACTGTGACGCGAAATGAATAAGCAGGGCTGAAGACGGGGCGTCAAAAAGGGCGGATGACTTTGAACCTAACACTTTCAACTCTCCTGTGAACTCTTCTGCAAAATCATAAAAATAGAATTATCGCCCGCAGCACAGAAATATACAAAATATGCGCTGACCGACCACATTTCTTGCAAAGGTGATATCGTTTTTCCTGCAAAAGCGTTAAAAGTGCGCTAAACAATAGACCGCGCTTCCAGAATATTTCCCGAACATTGGTGGGTGATTTTACATTCACCGATAAAGGGCTCACGAGCGTCAAAACTTGCCGGAATGTGCGCACAGTCGACCGTACGCGCATACGTACAGTGCAGTCGGCCGTCGTTCAGAGAATTTTCGTGTTCTCCAGGCCTAGCGTTTCCCTGTATTGCTACCTGACCAATGTACCCTCCGTCATACGACGGTGGAGTTTCGTAGATCACGCGCTTCGACAAACCCCATAGCTTATCGCATCGTTCTTTTTTGTCCATGCAGATGTTTAACCATGTTATCGTTTTGCCGAAAAGAAGGTTACAATGCTTGTTCGACCATGCAAACATAACCTCGGCGCCTGTCCTTTTAGCAGTTCGCTCGAACTTGTGTGAAGCTCCGTGTACAAATGGCGCAACAAATGTGGTGCGGGTCTTCGATTCCCGGCGATTACTTCACAAGTTATATTCTAGATTGTTTGACGTTTTATTACGTACGTAGCCCGCATTCCTTGATTCGGGATTAAAATGATGACCCAGATAATCAACAAACTTCCAGCCAATCGATTCAGACGACAAAACATTGTTCTCCAGAATCCTGGCGGGCCTTTTTAATGCTGCTTTCACACACGACAACGGCACCTTTTGCTGTTCGTCTGTGCGTGTGCATCGATTGTCCCGCAATTTAATGGAGACAACTTGAAGAAGGCGCGCTGAGATCGCTGCCAGCGAAGACTGTTTGCGCAGACTATCTGCGAATGTGAACAATGATGGCAGAAAAACGCGCCAAAAGCAGAGCCCAACAAAGTATGCAATACGCGCGTGCTTCTTGCGTCTGCCCCATGGTGGTTCCGTCCAGGCCTCCAGAGTTGCTGCCTTGCTGACTGTACCGTTGTACTTGTGCTTACGAGCGGCTGTTAACGCCTTTTACGTTTGTTAGTTAGTTTGTACTTTTTTTTTTACTGAGAAGTCGTGTAAAAATTGCGTATAAATACCGTATTTTCCTTTGAATAAATAGTTGAAGGTTGGGGCTGTATCTGTCGCTTCCTGTCTTCTTCCTCGTCTGTTTAGCGCCGTGCATTTTTCCTTTAAGTCAATTGTTAAGGCATGTAGCTGCGACAGAAAGCGGGCTATTAGACGCCATTTCATTCTTCTTTCGTTGTAGCAGCACTAGCAAAACCCAAGAATGCACAGGTTTGAAGCTCGAGGAATACGGATGCTTCCAGATCGGCCGTTCGAAATTTGTTAAACGGCAGGTTTTCATCTAGAACCTTGGCAGCCTCGTCGCAAGGGCCCACCCCTCATATCCGTACCTTCCGCGTCATCTGGTACACTCTGGCCTAATGGGAAATGAGAGAGCCAACGAGGCTGCTCGAGATATGGTTCGCCGAGAGCCTCACAGGACCCCTGATGATAGCCCGCGTCCTTTTGGTTATAAGGATAGCCTCAATACTTTCGGCGATATCTCCGACGATTTCCTCCAGGATCGCGCCTGTTTTTCACCACCGCACCCATCGCTCAGTCGTAGGCATGCAGTCCTTCTCAGGCAGCTTCAAAAATCACCATTCCCCATTCCACGTCTCATTACCATCACGTCTCATGTCCATAAAGACGCTTTGCCCATTCTGTTCTGTAAAACCAGCCCCACTTCACCACATCATTTGGCCATGGCCAGTCGTGCCGGCATTACGCAGGAGAACTTATCCCATCCTTCATATAGCATATCATCCTTACCAGAGTGGGGGGCGGCCCAGCTCCCCTTGTGCAAGAAGCCTCCGCCCAGTCGGCTGAAGACACCGACCTCCCAAAATATCGGGAGGACTAAGTGAACAACTCAGTGGTGCATCACCAGATCTCTTGGGCAAAATAAAGTTACTTCTTCTACTACTACTACTGCGTACTCACTGAGAGTGCACGCGGGCAGCGGCCGCATTCCGCGCTGGCGCAGGCGTGGGCAGCACGAGCCCCGATTTCGTCAATGGGTCGTGTGCTCCCTAGAACACGCTGGAGGTTAGCGGGGCGTTTGCGTGGGCCAGCCACAATGGAAGCGAAGGCTCACATTCCGTGCTTTTGCAGGTAAAGAATATTCCTTACATGGTGAATGATTTGGTTGAAACTAGCACACAAAAAGAAACCAGAATGTAAGAAACTGGCCTCCTACTTAACTTTTTGTGATTAAAGGCGAGACCAGGGCTAATTCCGTTTACAATGCTTTGTAGTGGACTACTTAATTGTGCGCTTTCGATGAACAAAACACATGATTCCTAACATGGTATGTGTCTGCGCTGATCCCATACACCGGACCTCTTGCGCCGCGTTTTCATTTCGACAGTCGCGATGATAAAAATTGTGCGTGTCACACCTGGACAAACGAAGCGAGCATTGCGGACGAGGAGCAAGCTCGTGCTCGGATAATCTCAGCCTCAGTTTGGGTTCAAAGTTCAAAGGGAGTTCTTGCGGGGACAAAATTGGAGGAGTACAGAACGTGATGTCAGCTGTAGGAGTTGCATTCATATATACACGAAAGCTCGGCCCCCCTCAATGCCGTTCCTAAACGTTAGTGAGGATCACCTAAGAAAGCGTAGTCTCTGTTACAGAGAAGAGTGACAGATCCCGCTCCCCACCCAGATTGATGTACACGTCGTCTTTCAGGGGAGGAATCGTGAATGTCTTCGCCGCCCAAGTGGTATCTATCTGTTCATCCATCAGTTTATCTCATTCGTTACAGCTCTTACCCACTTCTCGGTAACGCTATTCCACGTTACTGAATAAAAGGATGACGTCCAAACATCGCAGCAAGCGCTAGCTACTTTCAGGAGATAAGCGACCACGCGCATCATTACCTCACCAACGTCTGCGGGGCCTGCACTCTCATCGCGCGATCACTCGACAGCGACAAACGTGCGACGGGTCTCTGAACCCGCAATGTCTGGCTGCTCAGAATGAGTAGTTTTGCAACTTGAGCCCTGTTTAGATACTGACGTTAGCGCGCATGCCGAACAGATACTTTTTCTTAGCGTGCACCGTAATTGATACAACAGTCTTGCATTTTTTTCTCCTCCTGTTGCATATGTGATTGAGACTGTTGCCGCGCTACAATAGGCATCCGCGGCCGGTGAGAATGATCGAACGCGTCCCATTGAGATTCACCAGGCACTTCGCTACGTCGCAAAAATACTCCGTCCCTTTTCTCTACCGCTCGCCAGTGTGATTGAAGTTGCTATCGAGAGGCGATCGCAGGTATACACGAATGATCGAACGCACTCATACCTGGGAAAACAAAAAGGTGGTGCGCTTGCAGGCCATACATAGAAACGCACCGATATAGCTTCAGGTTTGCTCGCGGAGTTGTTCATTTTCTGTCTCCACCGAAGGTCGCTGTTTGTCCTCTTACATAAGCAAGTACTCATCGTCGTGTGCGGCCCGTGCACCCCTCTCATTGTACGTGCGGAGGAGCAGCGGCGAACGTGGTTGATCGGCTCAATACAGGCGCTTGGCAAGTGTACGGCGTGTAAGGTTTGAAACCGATCCAAATTCAGGTCTCGCCATACAGCACGCGTGCGCAGCTGTTACGCACGCGTCTCGGCCACTTTCCTCGTGGCGCAATGCGTGACAGATGTCGCCTGCTCGGTTCAGTGACTGGCAACGCTTAATTTTTTCCTACCGGCGGCGGGGAAATTTGTGGTCGTGGACCCCGTGGCGCGTTGGTTGCGTGGCGCGCACTGACGCCAGTTGTCGGCGGGTGAGGAGGGAATAGCGGCCCACTATACGGTATGGGCGCGCGCTTCGCGCGGACGAATTGGTCTTGTATCGCACCCAGCACGCGTCGCAGGTACGTTGCCGGAATACGACGATTGCATGGGGGTGACCAAGATAGATTTTAGCGAGCCAGGTGATGGACATGCCTGACCTCTGAGCTTTACTTGAGCGTTAACTCAAAGCAGCTGCGGCAAAAGGACAAGGAAGGAATTACGAGTTCGAAAAGTATACACCTCTAGCTGAGCAGACATTGAAGGCACGCAACGAAGTTCAACGTGAACATGTTCCCTAAGTGCTTAGGCATTATGCATTAAAAAAAGCCTGTATCACATGCCACATTTACAGTACTACTTCGCAGAACGTTGAAAATCGTGCTGTTTTTAGAGAATCAAGCATTCACCATTTCGACGTTAAGACTTCTCAACAATGAAGTCGAGGAGCGTAAATCCTGTCTACTGTTAAGTCTACTGGCGGATGTGCACGATTTTCGCAAGGGCGCCCACACATGGCTGGACTGCGTCTGTCTTCTTCAAGTGCTGCGTCACATGAGTCACGCTGCGCCTATGACTCATTTCATTCTGCAACAGTTTGCTTTGTCAGAAACTAAGGGGCGCGCATTTTTAGTCACAAGCCCAGACGAATGTCAATACGGGCTGCAACACAATTGGCAACGAAAGGGTGTATTCACTCTTGTACGAGCATACACGGTGCAAACAGGCTGTAAGGCGTTGTTCAGTGCTAAGTAACGCGAAAACCAACGATTAAATACAAAACAATTTGAACTTTCCCTTCATAATATTCAAAGAATCATTGCGGTAGTTAGGTATGTGCCCTAGGGAAAAGGTAATTAAACGACGGCAATATTAGGAGTTTTTCCTCGGAGACGTTCTGCGTAAAGTGCACCTTAGGACCGCACAATGTCCTTTCGCGTCCGTGCGCATTGCATTTACTATCGCAAAAAATTACACAGGCACCGGCAGGATTCGAGCCTGTCTGGCAGACCAGGCAGAGTTAGTGACAGTCGTCCTACCCATTGGGCTACGATCGTGACTTAGTACGCGAGAGTCCAACGGCTTACTCCCTCGCCTGTAACGGTGCGGAGTGCCTTAGGACCTCCCAATGTCCGTCCGTGTCCATCTGTGCGCACACCACCATCAAGCGAAAATCAAGCGAAATTCGATCTGAGCCGTGAGTTGCAGTTTCATTTAGGGAATAATCAAGGTGCAACTCACGGCTCAAATCGAATGACGGTCGGGGCGCAAATCTGATGTCACTCGGGGCGCAACTTGGATGTCATTTCTGGTCCCCGTACTCCGCACCCTCGCCATCATCCACGGAGTGGAGATTCTGCCATTTTTACTTCATAGTATTCAAAGAAACATTGCGGTAGTTAGGTATGTGCCCGAGGGAATAGGTAATTAAAAGACGGCAATATTCGGAGTTGCTCCTCCCACGCATCATGTGCTCGAGAAAGTGTATACGCAACGTGCTTGGGCACGATACGAGCGACTTCCACGCTGATCCGTCACTTACCAGTGCCCTCATATTGGCGGCCGGTGGAAGACCGGTCTGGAAGCCGCCGGCGACCCAGGCCCTGAGCTGGTTGTGCAGGTCCAGAATCCGCACCTGCTGCGCCTTCGTTACTCCTCCGGACCCTGCGCGGGAGGAAACGCTTGTTGATGTTGCAGGAAACAACAGCAGCAGCAACAAGTACCGGAAGAGAGCGCTAAAACAAACCATCCCCTGCTTTCTCGCTCGAAATTGCGACCGCTCAGGAACCTATCAAAACCAGGGAAAGGAAACTGATACTTCGCAAACAGCAAGGAGCCGACCAGGACATGAGCTGTGTAAGAATACTTTGCAAAATTTGAAATATATTTGTGTTATTCCTTGTCAAATGTTACTTCTTCCCTTACATTTAAATTAGATAGGTTCATGGCTCTGGAACCCGGCAGAATAACTGGCTGCTGTGGAAGCTGCGCACAGAAGCAAGGCTTTGACATCAACATTAGCTGTGCGAAAATAACTGGCGCTACAATAAACAACGCCAAAGCAATCACTTTTGAAACAACTGCGGTGAGCCTGAAAGCTGCACCTGATGACAAGACGAGGAAAAGTATGCAGGAACGTAGACGGGCTACTCCTGTCAGCAAAACCAGTGATTTTTTTAACGTACTGCCACGGAATTGGAAAATGAGGGCCCGCATTCGCAAATTCGCTCGCACGTAGCCTAGTTTGCGGTTCGACAGAGCGCCACATGGGAGGTCGCTTTCAAGGAGGACCAGTCCAGCGCTTGCGCCGAGATATCCCGAACAGCTTTCACGATTTTTCACGCACGAACAGCTTTGTGTGTAGGGGCCTAAAAACTTTGTTATTCTCTCCTATGAGTAAGAATAGTTTCTGCGCAGCGCAAAGGAAGAACTTCGTTATTTTTCAACCTTGCCTGTCCTCGCAAAGCGCCCAACGCCATTGTATTGCGAATAACGCTTTTAGCGATTCTGGCAGCTTTAGCTTCAAGCTGAGGTTACGCTTATGTTTCCTATTCCGATTTCCGATGGTTTTTATGCACTCGAGCTTTTCAGCGCATTAAACGAACAAGATGCTACATAGCCATAATCAATGAAGCTCCCAACGCGCTTTGCTCAACTCGCACCTGACTTTTTATTCCATTGTTTTAGGGGTAAAGCCCCTTCGGGGCTGGGGCTATTGGCGTCTCCTGTCGTGGTCGTCGCAATCGTCGTCTCATGTAGTCACGGTACTAAAACACTGGGGAACTCGTTTACGCCTCGCACTAGAACGTAACGCGTACTAAAAAAACACCGGGACACTCGTTTACGCCTCGCGCTGGAGCGCTACGTAACGCGTACCAAAAAAAAAAAAAAAAACACCGGGGCACTCGTTTACGCCTCGCGCTAGAGAGCTTCGTGCTTCAAAGACAAGAGACCTGTACCGCCCAGCGGTTTCATCTGCGTTGGCAAAAACCCCAAAGCGCCAAGAACACGCTGCATGCTTCGCCCCTCCCCAGGTTTCACGCTAGTGGAGATTGTCCCGGATTGTTTTTCTTTCGCTTTGCTGCAGTCCTTCTAGTGGCTGTCGGCCTCTCATTGCCCGCTTACCCCTCCAGCTTTTCTTCGTGATTACTCCGTGGTGTGACAAACGTAAAAAAAATTGAGCCGTTTGGTACATAAGCCCTTATCACCCTCTAAAAGACACCTTCTAACTCGACTTTACGTCTACCAGTTAAAGCCCAGCGTCATCGTGCATTTACTTCCGCGCTGCCCAATACGTCACGGCGACACGTGGACCTCTCGCGTTGATCCTCACGAAAGCGGTATTCCTCGTCTGACGTTAAGCCACGATCGCATACGTAACCTTGCTTTCTGCGAGGAATCGAAGGGCTCGTGATTCACACCATCTCTCTCTCCCTCCCAGTGGCTTCCTCTTGCATTCGACGGCAGCGATTCAGCCGTGGCCTTTAACGAGCGATGTCCTTGCACCTCGTCGGCGTTGGCCGCACGATTAAGTTCCCAGAACCCGAGCACGAGGGCACCATAAGGCGGACTGCTTATTCTACCTCAGTTCACAAACAGGAGTATGCGTTTGGGGTTCAGGGGCTGCTAGCACCTTGGTATGCATTTCCTGTGCTTCGGAGCGTTCGTTGTGATTGTCATAATCCGTTATAACTATGTATTCCTATTACTTTTACAGGGGGGTTTGGGGGTGGCTCAGTTGGCAACTGCACTCAGGCAATCTAGAAGTAATGTTCTTGAATGTTTCAGTTACGTAGCTCCTTACGACCACTCAAGTGGGCATACAAAGTGCCCTCCCACAAACGAAGTCTGACCATCCATTGAATGTAACGCGCCATTCACGAAAGGCACGAGAGATCGCTCGCCCCGTAGTACACACCCAAGTACCCAGATTTATCACTTCGGTGCTCCTTAAGGCACCATCTTAGGGCCGCTACTTTTTTGTTTTTTTTACCGTTCATCAACGGTTTACCTTTTCGGATACTTCATTAGCCTTCCGGGCTTCGCGCAGGATGGTGGACTGGGATGAAAGTGGCACAGAACTGCAAAACATAACTGTGACCTTTCACTGAGCCATGACAGGCCGGTTTTTACCTTACGACTCTACTTACCACTACTCATTAGGGTGCACTGCAAATAAAACGACTGTAAAAAATAAGAATGTAAGAAATTACGTGGTGTAATGGTCATTTATGGAAAATTTATTTTATGCTTAGTGTCCTTTAAAATGCTTAGCATAGTCTACATCGGTTATCTAGTTTCTTTTCATCATTAAAGACAATACTCCTCCTCCTAGTGCCGAAATGCGTTCTGTCATTAACTTTTACTACGCTTTCACTCGTTCACATGTAAGAACTATTGCATGGTTGTTTGGGGAGCCATGTTTAAAACCATTTAGCACTTCAGTTATTTTTTACAATCCAGCACCTTTGATTCGAACACCAAATATCCCGTTCAAGAATGCTTAGCCAGGATATAGGCTTTTAAGCGGACGAAACGATTATTATTTTGACCTAGTACCATATAGCATTGCTCTATAAACTTATAATATTGCTCTACCGAATTATTTACAATAATCATGAAACTCGATAATTTAGATATTAATCTCGATAAATGACGCAAAATTACATTTGCGCCCTTTATTAAGCATTAACAGGTGTGAATGAAGATAAACTTTGTCGTCTCAGGTTTACACTAAATGTGTTCATTACGCTCGGGAGTTTGCAGGAATCACCCAATGGAATTGTTCGGATAGTAAGTGAAAACCAAAGCTCAGGTTATGTATGAAACTCTTAAGACGATCGCTGATAAGCAATGATTACGTTTTTTGTTTTTTTTATTCAGCAGTGGTGTACAACTGCGCGCATTTGTGACCTCTCTACGATGTTATATCAGATAGTACAGCCATTATATGCGGTTTTTATGAAGTAATGTTCCGGATATCGAAATAGATGTCCCTTTACCGTCAATTGCATGAATTTCATTTGTTATATTTTTGTTGGGACTTTTTAGAAACTTTGCTCGGTCCTTGAACTGCGCATTTAGACGTGTATTGCTCAGTGGTACAGTAAAACTCAACTAAATTCAATTGAAATGCGCCCTTTGACATTCGTGCTACTGTTTAGTGCCAACTTGTTCCTCTCACAGAGATATCTTTATTATGTCGTGGGCTGTTTGGAGTTTTTACTGGCAGAGCTTTAATGAGACGTCACTCATAGGTTCTCATCAGCCTCTCATATGTTCATCAGAGCCGTCATTACTCGCCAACCGAGAGTAAAGTAGGGTTCGATAATGTTTGCATGATTTACAAATAACGGCTCAGAGTTTGTTTTAAACCACTTTGTCTGGCTATGCGTGAGTTTTTGAGCTACCAGCGCAAGAAAAAAAGAGGGTTGTAAGAGAGCCTGGAAAATGAGAAAGACATTGATAGCGTGGTCCAAAGCACGTAGGCAAACGTTACAAAACAGCATGTAACGATCATGGCAGACGGTCCAAGGGCAGTCGGTGTTGCCATTTCGCTCTGCATCCTACCTTTTGCGATCGTTAATAATGTCGAAGTCCAAGGCAGCAGCCACCGCGCAAGGCCACCAGTGAGTACAAATCTGGCCTACTCCCATGTATGCCTTGCCGCAGCAAGGCGTACATCTGGCTTGGAGATGACGTGGACTGCTCACTTTTTCTTTTTTTGGGGGGTGGGGGGTAGGTTTAGGGGAAACTAAGCCAGAAAGCGATGCCTACAGGGCTATCGAAAAGCTTGCAGTGATTCTCATTGAATTGGTTGAGGCTACTGTAAGAGTGGCTTCCAACATGCTTATAACAGATGCACAATAATGACCCTACAGTATATAGTTCGAATCGTGATGTGCAAATTGAATCGGCGTGAACTTAAGTGATACAAGGGATCATCACAGATAGCGCTGCTTCACGTTTCATGCTGCAGTGAGGACAATTTTTCCTTCCGCTCAATCTGTTCCCTTTGATTGTGCGAATATTTTCCGATAGCAGCGCTGGTCGTGGCTTCGCCTCATCCCGAGGAACATGTGAAGGCCTTCATCGTGCCAAGGGCGAGCGTGTTGCCCCTTCGGTCCTGCTACGAATGCTGCCTTCGTTTTAACTCGTTCGACGGGCTTCCCACCATTGTAAGTGCTGTTGTAACCCGCGTCCATAAGGTCGCCCTCGGAACGCTGAGAACAGATCGGCCGCGGCTTCCACTGGTGCTCCAGAGGAGCCCATCGAGGCAGTGCACCCATGCTCTCAAGGAAGATCGTGACGGTTCCCCGGAAAGAAAACTTCGCCCGTCTTCGAGGGTTATTCTTGCTTTGCTTCTCTTCGCCACTGCTACCGCTCGGCCGCGGCGTTAATTGCCTGGGTCGCCAAATGCCAGCTTCCTTCGTGACTCAAGCTCGTGGCGGTAAGCGGCGGCCTGATTTCTCACAGGTGACCCCGTAGGTGCACTCGTATGCAACGCTTGCGCTGGTTTGCCGCTGAGTAGCGCATAGTCACAAGTTTACTATGATTTGGATGTGCGTGTTTTAGGGGCGAAGCACCATAAGACCTCGCTTTGTCCGGGGCTTGGCGTCCGTGTGCAGAGTGTTGCGCATGCGCGAGGAGCATTGGATTGGATTGGATTAGATTGGATTGAAATGGACTGGATTAAATTGAATTGTATCGGATTGGATTGGACTGGAATTGTATATACTGTACACACGCGTTGTCACTCATTTACATGCGCGAGCGGGAAATACCACGGGTGATTTACGGTAAGAATGATCCCCAGTGCTTCTTCGCCCACTCGCCATGATTCACTTCCTGGAGATGCCTGAATTTCTTTTTTAAAGGCGACTGTCTTTCTTGGGCTATTTAAAACCGAAAATTAGGTCTTTCTGTTCTGCCTGCCGGTCTGGCTGCCCCTCGATACAGCCTCCCGTTCAAAACTTAACACAACTCTTCAACGAGAAGTTTTTTCAGGCGAAACTTTTCCGAACCACCAAATCTGAAAACACTCTCCATATTTCTCAATATTGTTTAGCAAAAACAAAAAAAAAAAAAAAGAAGAAAAGAAAATCACATTAGGCATATTTGACGCAAAGCGTCAATACATAGGTGGCATTTGCAATGTTCTTTCAATTGATAATATCTGTCTGCTTGATCTTTGCCATAGTAAATGAAAAATACACGTTCAAAACAGTGTTTTGACCCAAAAATACACAAAGCACTCGCGTCCTTGTGGCGGCATTCCAGAAGTAAAGAAAGGTTCTCACAGATGGCGCGCGAGCAGTGGAACGCGGGAAAAATAAAATAACTTGAGCAGACGTCCACCATTTGTAGGATGGGAGGAGTGAGACGGGAGGGAAAGGGCGGGAGAGAGCAGAGGCGCGGCAGAAGACTGTCGCCTTTCGGCGACATCTGCAGCAAAGTGAGCAGATATGCGGCCAATTTATTTAAAGGCAGCATAAAAAGATAAAGATAAAGATGTTAGATAAATGTAAAAGATAAAGATAAAGATAAGATAAATAAAAAAAAGATTTGAAGATAAACATTTAAAGATAGCGAGGTTGCGAATTATTTAAAGATAGCATAAAAAGCTAAAGATATTAAACAAAGGTAAACGCTAAAGATAAAGATTAGATGAAGATAAAAGATAACAGTAAAGATAAAGATAATATATAACAGCAAGATAGCAATTTATTTAAAGATATCACAAGGACGCAACGCCTGAGCAGCGGCGGTGTGCAGCCCTTGTAGATGAATAATCCAGTGGGACGGAAAGACCGGCCGGTGCAGCAACATGATGCGCCAGTTAGTTAGAAAAGCAGGTGGGTCACATATATGCACGCCGTCACCTTACGCGAACGACGAGGGCGCATGGCAAACGACTGGTGAAAGCGTATGGGTTCAAGCCTTTACCTAGCAAACACATGTCATGATGGACTCCATGCGTAAACACCTGTAAAAAGTTTTCCAAAGTGAACTGAAGGTAAGGTTTGGGGTTCGATTCCAGTCCACGCCAGCTGTATTGCAAGTACAGAGAGGTGAAACAGATTGGTTGGTTGTGGGGTTTAACGCTCCGACGCAACGCTGGCGATGAGGCGCGCCGTAGTGGAGGGCTCGGGATTAATTTTGACTACGTGGGGATCTGTAACTTGCGCCGAAATCTCGTACACACGGGCGTTCTCGCTTTTCGCCTCTACCAGAAAACCAGCCACCGTGGCCGCGAATCGAACCCGCGTCCTCGTGTTCATCGGCACAACGCATTAGCCACTGAGACACCGCGGAGGGAAGTGGAATACACCCAGGCCTGACGGCCTCTTACTCAATTTATTGTGAAATAACAGTTCTTACACAAAGTTTTGCACTGTTTATGTGGAAATTAATTGAGAGGTTCTGAATCTGTGTCAATCTGTATTGACGGGAACGAATTCTAGGGGCTATGTCTGTTGTGTAGAAGTGAGGTTTTGTGGGTAAATGTCGTGAAGAGGGCCAAGCGGGCAGAGAAAATGAAGATTGTGGACTAGATTGTGGCGCATGATGCGAAATTTATCTTTAAAAGATACACACGCGTATTTTGAATTCCACCACTTGCTTCTGTTTCAATGAGTGTTGATCGAAATCGCCACGGGCCATGCGTACGCTCTCAATGCTCGCGACAAAAAAGAATGAAGCTTGGATGCTTTCTTTAACAAATGGTATTCTAATATTATTAAGTGAATGAATTAATTAAACTCCAGCGCAAATCTACGGAGTGTCATGTAGACCTCCACATCTGGAGAGCGAAAAGATTGTATTACATGTGTGTCCGGAAGCGCCGATTCCCTCAGGCATTTGAAAAATGGAGAGCCGCCAAATGCTTAAGCTTAATGGGCTGCTTCGCCAAGCCGGAATTCATGCTGAGGAATAATATACAAGAAATTTGTAGCTCTTGACCGCTCAGAATAAGTACCAGCTCGACTTGCAGAAATCTAAACGTTTACGGAAGTCCAATTTAATTTACCGTTTTAGCTTGTCTCTACTACCATCTTATCGCAACAACAAATTTTAAGCCCCGAAACGGTATAAAATTTAGCGGCTGTGGTATTTAATTTGCAAACTATAAAACAGCACGTACACTGGCCCCACAAGAATCACGAAAAGAATGCGTGAAACGGCGCAGCCGTTCTGAATAGCGACTAGCCTTCGGGCACGCTTTTAAGCCGGCCGCGCCGGGATAACTATCGCGGCCAGCCAGCGCGCTACGGCTTATATTGTGGCATCTTCCTGCTTTAAGCTAGTGGTCTATTTTTCGAAGCTAGTGGTCTATTTTTTGAGCTAGTGGTCTATTTAAGTGGTCTATTTTTAAAGTGGTCTATCTTTAAGCTAGTGGTCTATTTAAGCTAGTGGTCTATTTTCCGGCGAATAATGCGAAATCAATTTAAGCGTGCGCCACAGGCAGGGCTTACAAGAATGCCGGAACAGCTTCTTGGTATGAAACAGTCCAGCACTTCCTTTCTCCCTTGTGTATGTAACATTCGCCCCGTTAGCTCGTTTCTCCGCCCACGTGGAGAACGGCCCAGTGTGTTGACATCGCAAATAAAGGCGCCGGCGCAGCGTCGCGCAGACGCGCGTGGTGCCTTTTTATAGCGCGATCACGCTGGGAGCCGACGAGGGCGTGTCGTGTCCACGACCCTTCCTGCACAGAAACCCCGCGGCTGGCACGTCGCTCTGACTGGACAAAAGGCCTCCGCGGGCACTTATCAGTGGGACGGCCCGAGCCTCCTTTTGTTGGGTCCAGTGGCCTTCGATAGAACCGCAGTGTGATGCAATCGCCACAGCCGACGTGTATGGTCAGTTAAGAAGCTCCTTCTTGGACTGCGGAAGCTTCGATCGCTATTTTGCCTGCCAAGTGGCGCTGACAAGGCTGACGCGTCGTACAGCGCGAAAGCATGCAACTGGGCGGGAGCCACGGCGCGAGGATTGCATTGTCGGGGGGATTGCATTGTTGGGAGGATTGCATCGACGCACACAGGCGGCAGACCTAACGCGTGGTAACGTCGGCGGTGCTGCAGGGTTCAGTTTATTTTTGTGTGTTAGAAGGCTTTGAAGACTAGTTGTGAATTTCAAGTCTTTACATGCGTCCAAAATATTCCTAGCCGTGGGCAATGATCTTGAATTTGATTCTGGTGTGGCTTGCGTATGCTGGTATGTGTGGTGTGACAGCAAGCGTGCGTGTTTAACGAACAGGCGCAATGCTGGAGAGATGTAGCAGGCGGCAGAGGCGGCTGGGGTGACTCGGGGCTACGTGCGAGGGGACAACGTCTTTTGTAGAAATGGTTAAGATGGGAAGGTAGACGGCCATTACTTTCTCGAGAAATGCACTAAAAGCACGCGGATTTTCTTCTACATCCTATTTTTTAGCACGCTAATCAGTTTCCTTCATTGCCAGCAAGAAAATCGTGAGGGGACGCTTGTCTTCGTTTTATTTTCCTAAGGTTAAGGCTGACGCCGCCGTTAGCGCTATTTCGACGAACACGGTAAAACGACTGTGTTTATCTGTTTCACTCGTATGTTGTTATCGCACTGGGCTACCTGCATAATCAGATATCGAAGTCAATTTATATGTTCACCGGTACGCTTGACCTTCAAACACAATCAGCTACCGTGCACAAACAAGAGAAGCAAATTAAGCTTTCACGACGGCGTAGGTATCAGTGTTGGAGAATGGGCAGCCCCATTCTATTTCAATTCATTTCGAAGAACGCAATTCAATTTCGAGGAATACCAAAATTTTGCCTATTCCCATCGTGGAATGCCGGGCATTCTTGCAATTCCTCAACGTAGAAATTACTTCTTGGTGGCTATAGCTGGTTACGAACGCAACGTAACGCTGAAGTTATCAGACGCGTTGACAACTGCAAAAATATGCATGTACGTACGTCCCCTAAGTGGAGGGATGGCAGCAGGTTGCTGCCATCTCTTGCAGAGAAAGATTTATAAAAAAAGCCATCGTGACAACGATACTTTCTCTTGAGGTGTGAGAATGCGCGAGAATTACTGCTCTTTGAGTTATGTCAACGGGTAATGTCGCGAAATTTAGTGTCGCTAAATTTTGTGCTGGTTGAGTTAAGCTTTGCTGATGGTATGATGTCGCGAAACATGCGACACCACTAACAGACCGAATTTCTACCTTTTCATCATTATCATTTTTACCCTTGAGTTCTTTTCTTCTATCCTTTGTTATTAGCTTAATGGGGCAATCGCTCTTAGTAATATTGGCAAGATCGCTCTTGTTAGGTTTATGCTATCGTTCAGCCCAGGAAAAGTTATCGTTCAGGCTAACGACGTACCAAGCAACGCCAAACTTATTGTACGTAAAGCTTCTGGCAGCGGTTGAATACGTTAGACCTCAAACTGTGCACATCAGGAGTTATAACGTCGGGCCATGGCATATCCGCGTCCATCCTGTCTTCGCCAGCCCTCCGGCGGCTGGTTACATTTCGACATTTTCATATCTTTTCTTAGGCCACCGGCCCCCGCTTGCCAAATAAAGATGTATAATTCGTAATCAGCATTTATTTTCAGCCACATCTCGCGTAACAGTCGGTGGGGACGTCGGACCGGCGCGTAGTCACGTGCGCAGCCAATAGAGACGCTAGTCCAACGAATACCCGCAGGCCGACACGTACCCGCTTTCGGAGCGAATGCAGCATATCCGCGTTCGCAGCTAATTGAAATATTGCGCACACATTTCTGGCGTCACGCATACATGGCTACGGCGCGGTTTTCGCCACCTTAGCCCCGTAATTCTCGACCGAGGCTCACCCCTAAAAAGGTTCCCATGCGTGCCACCCTTACACTACACCGCCTGGCAGCAGTGCGCGTCACGCGCCTGACAGCGGACGCTCTGCGCGCGAAGTAAAACTTGTAAGCGTTAAATTAAAAGTGAACTCCTGAACTGTAATGTTGGAGCGTGAACGGTGGACAAATGGCACCACGGCACAGTTGTGTCAATGTTTTGAAATTAAATGGCCGCGCAGGAATTTAAGAGTGTGACCGTGTCCTATCCGCTCCCAATTTGTTGAAATGTCGTATTTTATTTCGGCACATTACGTCTTGTTTTATCCCAGGCTGACCAGTAGCTTTTAAAAAATTGCTCGTTTATGCTACCCACTCAGATGAGACCCACGGCGGCAGAGGTTGGAATCTCCATGGCGGGGAAGGGTGGCCGCGCTTGCTGCTCTGGGCTTTGACGATTGCACGGCAGCGGACTATAGGACGGTAGTCGCGCGGAGCAGTCAGTTTGGTGCACCTTGGCTGGCAGAAGCATTTTACCTGTCTGGAGCTTCTTTGTTTGGCAGATTCACTGGGAGTCACCGCTTTCATCCACGAGTTCACAGCGGAGAGCGGCCAGAGCGAAGGCTGTGTTGGAGCAGCACCTGAACGTTCCGGGCACCAGATTCGTCGACGCCGCGGTGGCCGGTGCTTCGCGGCGGTGGTGATAGACGGGAAGGTGGGAGTCACGGTGAACGCCGCGAGCATCGTCGCGAAAGACGGACAGTGAGCGGAAGAGCTGGCCATCGCCCTGGCCATCGCGGACCCAGAGACGACGACGGTGCTTAGCGACTCAAAGAGTGCGGTGCGCAATTTCGCCGAGGGTAGGCTGTGCTATGGAGCAGTGCGGGTGCTCGAGCGGGTGAACATCGTTGGACGCAAGGTGACAATCAAGTGGTTCCCCTCCCACGCGGGGAACGAGATATCGGAACTCGGAGTCGCCACCAACCACAACGAGACGGCGAACGCAGTCTCACTAGGATTAAATGGCCGCGCGGCAGCAGTGGTACCGTCTGCAGAGTGGTGGACCGACAGGTACGATACCTTTCAGGGTGTCACCAAATATTATAGAAATAGCAGGAGGGTGCTGGCACCGCCTCACCCCGAGCTAACCTGCAGGGAGGAAGCGTCCACGTTCAGACAGCTGCAGACAAATTCACTGATGACCCCGGTCGTCATGAAACACAGCAAGCCAGAACTCTATACAGACGACACGTGCGTGTTGTGTGACAATGCTAAGGCCTTGACCACCCACTTGTTGTGGGACTGTGTAGTGCGACCTAACGAGGCGGCAACCAGGACAGACCTACCGCCGTGGATCCAAGAAGCACTGCGCATTTATGACAAGGACACCCAATATCAGCCATCCAGCAGGTCCTGGCGGCCCTCGAAAAGCAGCACCGGAGCGAAAGCTGCGGGGCGGCGCCCTCCCTTACGGGGTAGCGGCGTCCAACCCCGTAGCGAGTAGCGAAGGGGTGGTCCGAGTAGGGGTGACGTCGGGATCGACGAGTGGCTACGTCCGGGCGCACTGTACACACTGTGTCTGTTGCAGGCATTCAACAGTCCTTCTTCCTTCCTTCCTTCACAGCGGACACCGAAAAACGAAAGACAGCGATTGGCTTCTTGTGTTGCTGTGATGCTGGTTCCTGAGCCAGCTCGCTAGAGGTTTGCTCAAGCCAATTTAAATTTACCGCTTTCCACTGTCCAAGTCAGATGCCTCGATGCCAGCGCTGCCGTACGGCGGAGACGCACGTGAATCGATCCCTACTCACTCATTTATATAACCACGTTTCCCTACTCCACGAGCGTTCTAAGCGAAACGTGGAACCTATCTAGTGGAACCTTTCGTTACTGTTGCCGTTTGATTTCTTAAAATGCTGTCAGGAGCTATACTGGCGTGGGCGACAGCACGCGACGGAGTGAATATTTTTCTCTGCAGTGTATGTAGTATTTCATAAAAACCGAACATCGATTAATTTTAAATAAAGGAACACAGCAAATATCACTTATGTATTGATTTTCTGCCTTATATTTGAGCAATGTCTTGTTCTTGTAAGCCACTGTTGCAAGCATGAACATTGACACAAAACTTGGAAATTTAGATTGGGCTGTGGGTATATAAGACTATTGCGCAGTTTCTGTTTCACTTTGGCCGGGCGGCTGAACCGAGTCACAAACAGACCAAAATGTTTGCGTTTAAGTAGCCCCAAACGACTTTAGAAAAGTGAGAATTCCCGACCGTGCAGATATGTGTGCCACTCACGTAGTAGCTGCTTTCCGGGACAGGCCTGTGGCCGGAAGCGGCAGATGCTGTGCCGGGGGTCGCCGTACGGGCAGCCCAGGGGCAGCACTCCGGTCAGTGCCAGCGAGAGGACCAGCAGGAAGCAGGGGACGTGGCGGAATCTGCCCAGCTCCATGGCGTCACTCGGCGAAAGACCAGGCTGTTCCTTTTCTGCGAGTAACACAGCCAGTGGCTTTTGAACCAGTGATGCGGGTTCTATATATTATACATTCTATACATTTCGACGCTTTAGTCTTGCTTACCGCGGGTTAGAAGACGTCAGTCTTGGATATAATACCCATTGCACTTTGTAACACTCCGGCAACAGTCTACGCCTCGGTTACTGTAAACACTGGATGCACAGGCGCAACTTAAGTGCCCCCCAATGGCTGCCAATGCCCTGATCCGGTGTACGAATAGCTAAGTGAGACTGTGCTTGGTCATTCTTAGATGCGGTCGTAACAGCTGCACGTTAAAGTGTTTTACTGTGATGAATTAGAGCGCAGAAAATAAATGCTCAGTGAGTAAATTAGGCAAGGCCTGACTCCTGCAAAAAGCTTCCAGTACTAGGTACAAAGCTTACGATACAAAACGTCTTAACCCTACTGCTACGTTTACGTCGCACAATCAGGAATTAGATTCAGATCAGCCGGAGTGTTGGTGAAAAGGGGCTCGAGTTTGTTAGAAGTGTGAAAATTTTCGTTAAGCGGGAGCTCGGACACTGGTTTTGAAGCAGTGGGCATTGCGCCACACCACGGTCAAGCACCATGGTGCAAATCTCCAGATGCCCCTAAGATGTACACCCTTTGCGAAAAATTTCTACGCCAATCCTAAGCTTTCTCAACCACAAAGGATAGAAAGAATGAGCTTTACCTTTAGTGTGACAAAATAATTTATGGCACTAAGAAACAAAGGGGTTTTCTTAAGCATTCGGCCTAAAAATTTTCCTGCCCGCTCGGGCGTAAGCTTATGGGTTGAATTTTTCTCGGCCTGTGCATTTTCGGCTTGGCCTAGAAAATTTTGACACAGACTGCACGCACACACATGCAACAAAAACTGTCAGTAGTATGAAAGCATAACGGCAAGGTAGGATTAGATTGCATTTAATGGTACAGGTGAGGTTAGCCGAGCTATTTCACTTAGCTTGCCACACCATATGAGAACAAAAACATGAAGGTCTATGAATTAAAACAAAAGTGAGGTGATGCGCACAACGTAGGATGAGATGTTCTAGTGAGGTGTTGGCAATTAGAATTGCCGCCGCAGAAATGCAATGATAAGCAACCTCCACATTGAGACATCTGCGCAAGTCCTTACACATTGAGATGCATGGCGTATACAGTCTACGGTTGGCAATTGAGACTCATCTCCAAGCAATCTTTCAACCTGTGATGCATGCAAAAACTGATGAACCTGTTCGCGCAAGTGATCGCCGCTTGCTTTGAGCCGCACATTTCCGCGTCAATAGGCGCTCACGTGCCGACACGCCCCCAGTCATTACTTACGTCTAACGCCCTGTTCATTAAAAAAAAAAAAAAAAAAACCTTGCCGATAACGACGCGCAGCAATGCAGCCGAAGCCTTCCATATGCACTTCTCGGCGCTTTCTAACCCACAGGTGCTGACTGCATTACAGAAGGAGTCGCTCCCGCTGCCCGGAAACCGGCTCGCGACAGGCAGAGGCTCGCTCACTAATTGCCTTGACTGGAATTAACATGTTTCCGTTTTCAAGGTCCGAACATGGGTATACAAGGCGCCTGTATTCTTACGCAAGTGTTTCGTCCCATCCGAACCCCGAGGCAGCGGGGATTGCATCGCAGTCGTGGCGGGGGATCCACAACGTCCGCGTGGCGTCGCGATGGTAATGCGCAATTCTCCGCCGACCTTTGCCCCCTGACAAGAAGTTAATGATCGAAAGTGGGCGACGGGCGGGAACCGCGAATTGAAAATGCAACATAGCTGCGCCCTCTAGCATAGACCCAGTGACACTTTACACGCAAACTTGGATCTTTAATAAGCGAACGAGTGATCCATCATAGGCGCCGCGTGATTTAGTGCTATCGCAGCGGGATGCATTCGCATCGATGGCGGTCATTACAGCCAGAAACAAGCATGCCACTTTAAGCCTTAAGGTTTTGTGCATTTAAAAAGAAAAAGCCAAGAAAAGTGAGGCCGGGGGGCAAATTTCGCATACATGAAAAAGCTAGTCATCGGATTCGCGCGTTCCAACTTTTTTATTTAGTGCTTAATTCGGGTACAAGTTATCCACTCTTCATACGCAACGGATAATAATGCCATACGGCACATGGCACAAACATTCCTTGTCGTACCAACTCGGGCTGGTTCGGCGTGTCGCAAGTCCGGCTGGCTAATGAAGCGCATCCTTTCAATCTCGTGAAAACTTATAGGGAAGGTCGAAACATGGCAGGTCGACAATTATACACTCGGAATAACTTGGTTATCTGTTGGATGCCTGTAAATTTGGCGTGCACTACGGTGCTAGAAGTGAGGATAACGGTAAGGAAAGAACATACAAGCGCTTGTGTGTGCTTCCCTCGCATCCGGGATCGTTTTTTCAGTGTAGTACAATATAGCTATATATTAAATAATTTGTGGGAGGCAGTTCGGGAACGCTGTCAGTAATGAAAGGTATCTATTTACCTTTATCACCACAGAGAAAAAATTCCCATTGGCTGCATTGTTCCGGTAATTGCTTGAAGGGACAGAACCTCAACGTTCAACCTAGCATAATGAAGTAGATCTTAAATTACTGCTCAAACTAACAACAACAACAAAAAAAGTTTGGTGTCATGTTTGTGGGTAGTAAGACCGCATCACGCATTCAAATAAAATCTATGGCACAGCACATTCCCGCTCACACCAAGCAAGAGAAATGGAGTTGCGAAGGACATGCAATGCAAAAGAAGGGCCACACAAGGACGGCACCTGGGGCCGGGTGGCTACCCACGTAGGGGAAAACACGCGGGGGAGTGGTACAATGCACTGCTCGTGATTATTACCGAAATCAGCGGTAAACTACGTAACACGGCAAGCAAAAAAGTCCGCAGGACGTACGGCTGATGTTCCGGTTTGGAAAAATTATTCGGGGAGCACTGATTAGCATACTGCAGAACAGGAGGAGTAAGAGCTCAATACTAATAAATAAATATATAGCATAACATGGCAGAGCATTATTAGTAGTGGGGTGACACCTTTGTCTGCATGGGAAACGGAAACCGAAGGGAGAGAACGTCAAAAAGTGTGGTAATTGCGGGCTCGTTGGAACAAGCTGTTGTCGACAGCGCATTACACACACAGATTGTAATGTACCGCCGGTTTGGCCTATGTGAAGCACTGAGGCGTAAAACGACGGCCTTAGTTTGCAGGTTGTGCTCAACGTGTCTGTGGCGGTTCCACCAGGCTGCCAGGAGTGCAAAGCTCTGGTAGAAAACCGGAATAGTGCGGCTCCTCGGCGGTGTGCCCAAGTTAGTCTCGTTCGATCCGTGCACTCAGGTAGTTTGCAAAGCGTAGAAGTCGGCGAGATAGGCCGCATGCTATTGAAACTCATCATCTCCTTCCGGGCCTTGGGAATAGGGAAAACTACAGTTATGCGACCCCTTCCGTGCTCACTGCCAAGCCGAGCCTCTTACGCAATGTCTGAGAATGCCAACGAAACCCACACCTTCCCCCACCCCTAACCCCTCACGCTAGTAGCGGGAGGATGAGCTGCCCAGCTCTTGCCCCGATGCGCAGCATTTGGTAGCGGAAAGGGCGAAGACGGCTGGCCGCAACAAGGGCGTCTTGGACGGTAGACCCTGACCACGTACGCACTCCGTCAGGTCTCGTTAAAGTTCTCCATCCCCCCTCTCCACACATATTGTCTGATTCAGACAGCAGCTGTATCCTGACATCTTCACCGAGGTTCTGCACCATGTGCCATGTGAGGCCATCTTTGCCTGTAGCGCTTTTCAGTTTATCGCCTGCAGGGCTATTGCAAATTCCTGTCGAGTGAACGGGGCGTTATGCGCGATATTCTTCTCCGGGACCTGCCGGGGTCGTGCTGGGTTGCGGGAAAAAGTGGCGAGCAGCCTCTTTCTCCGACTCGCCCACGGAAAGGCTGCCAGACATATTGCGCAATGTAGGGGTGGGGTATTTACAACCCCGCCAACACACGTAAGAGGTGCTATCGTTTACTAGAACGCTGAACGAGGGGCTTTGGTCGAACCATCGCGATCTTCCGAGCCGTTTGGCGAAGTGCCGAGCCGTGGGACAACCTTCGAGTCGCCGCGCCCGTCCATAGAAGCGCGCTCTACTAGAGTTCTACTAAACACCAGCAGAACGTGCTTTCGCCTGTTTGCGTTGCCATGGCCCGGGACACAATGCGACAGCCTGCACGCACACACGCAATGGGCGGGGCATTCGCTCACGGGGACTCATTCACTGGCAATTCTTTGGCTATTGGCCATTGCGACTTCTTCAGCCATATGTGGTCAGGGTTCGCTTTCAGCCGTGTTGCGGCAAAGGGTGTAGGGCTTATTGCGGGTGCATGCAAGGCGCCGAGAGAGCTGAGAGCGCTGCCTGGCTGCACGGGGCTTGTAGGCCCAACGCATCGTTGCGACCGCCCTCGTAGAGTTTTCGGGTCGCCCGCGAAATGAAGCGGTCTAGCGGGAAGAACGTGAGCGGTTCAGATGAACTCACCTTGTGGTGAAGATAATTAGCGGTGAATTTGAAATATTGCGGTCCGAATTTCCTGGGCGGCAACGGTCATTGGACTCAGTCCCTCCCGCCCCTCCCCTCGAGAGGACTGGCCGGTCAAATTTTAAATAAATAAATAAATAAATAAATAAATAAATAAATAAATAAATAAATAAATAAATAAATAGTGATTGTACGTATGAGTGGCAGATTAGGCCACTGGACATCTCGAAACCTTGGGAACGTATTTGAACCACTCTGTCGCATTAAATCAGGAACTGCGCTGAATAACATAATAAAGAGACTCACGATTTTAATTGTTTCGTGTCAGCCATACTAAAGGGAAAAGAAAAAGGTCGCAAAACATGACCTGTTCAAGCTGGTGGCGTAGGCGATTTGGTGGCATATCTGAACACAGGTGTTTCGCTTTCCCATCGGCCGCAGGCGATCATTTGAGACCCCGGCGTATTAGCCTAAGAGCCTTCAGCGGTGTTCTGAACAGGAACAAAGGCTGCAAAGGCTTGTGTAAACCGTTCCGTACCGTTCGCAGGCGGTCACTCCGAACCAGAAACGAGTTTGAATTGAAAATTAAGTGCATTGACGTAGTTTCGTGCAAATCGCGGGGAGACTGGGAAGTTTCGCGAGTTTGCCTCATCAAAATTAATGGCTGCCCACATCTACGCGGTAATCCGATTCACGTGCGCCTCTCGGCGAAGCGTGCGTTGCTTTGTTCATTAACGTTTTCTGCTATCCGTGCATACATCTGCACGTCGCGGAGAAACCTGTTAATTTCAGCGTTATGACGTAACCAACATTACGGGGTTTTTTGTTGTTGTGTATGCATGAGTGCGCTCACGCGTGTGTGGGTGTGCACGAGTTTTTGTAGCGTGAGCTAGGCTGAGCCGTTTCGCGTGGCTCCTGGAGAGCCATGCTGCGCATGCGCGAGGAGCAGTAACGTCTCACGGCGCACAGCTGGCGCGCCGGAGTCGCCGCCGTCGCGATTGGATTTGATTGGATTGGAAATTGTTCTAGCAGCAGTAAGTATGATAATCAGCTAACGACAGACAACCAGGAAACCTAAGAATAACCAGCTGAACCTTAGCTCACGCTACGTATATCCTGGCATAGCCGAGCTAAGCCCCTGCTAATTTTTTTTCCAAGAAAAACGCCAAAATATACACCCTCAGCTGTGTACACAAAACATCTTGTCGATGAGCCTTTGTTGGCGCGGTTCTACGCACGTGTCGACAAGCGAAAGTAGTTGGTGTGCTGTCCCCCATACATGCCTAAGCCAGTGAATAGAGTTGCCGCGGCATTTGTGACGACAGCGAAGGCCACGAGTCCAATTCGTTCCGCGATTTTTTCTTCTTCTCGCTAGTTGTCCGTGCGGCGCTGTGTGATGTTAGCAGGTGTTGGCAGATTTCGGAGCTAATGAATCTGCCCGTCTCGGACCCGTATGTTCAAGCGCAAGCGCCTCATGCGAGCGAAAAGTGCGCGCTAGTCTTTTGGATGCGCACCAGCGCGCTCCCGGAGGCCAAGGATTGTGCTCAGAGGCGTGTGAAGACGCCGGCTTGTCAGGCAGAGCGTGTGTCGGCGCTAAGAGGGCCGTCTGTATGCGCGAAGCGTCCTCAGGCGGGGAGGGCGGCCAAATTGAGCAGCCCGTCCTGACTGGTGACAATAAGCAATTGCTTGGCAGGGGCACCCGTTTGAAGGCGATAATCCGTTTGAAGGCGCATTAATAGAGGCAATACAATATGACTGTATACAAGGAGAGAACGCCTAAATATTCTCAGAAAACCGTTTACGTACTGCGGGATAAACAGTACAACAGAATTTCGAGATGAAGTAAGTTCGAAGCAGAAAAACTCGTTTCTTTTAGATGGCATCCCTAGCTTTCTCGCTCAAAATTTTGACTTCTCAGGAACCTAGCAAAACCACCTCAGGATAGTGACATTTGGCACAAAGCAAGAAGTCAACGTGGAGGTGAAGACACCAAAAGAACTCGAAAGGATTATGACTATTTTTTGTGTAATTCGCCGTCAAATCTTGTTCCTCATGCATTTGTATGGGTTCTTTTCCATGGCTCTGGACTTCAGTCGCGCCATGTGCTACTCTTGAAACAGTGCACAAAGTAGGTATTCACCCCCAGTATTAGCTGCGCAAAAAGAGTTTACATTTCGCTAAATGACTACAGAGTAATGACTGTTGAAAGGACTGCCATGAGCGGGAAAGCTGCACATGCGGTTTGCCGAAATCGGTGAAACGGAGTATGTCATGTGGCATTCCGCAGCGGGGTCATCGTCCGCGCATCACGGACCTACACCGAGCTAAAAATGTGCTGAACCACCATTATTTACAAAAACAACGCATATAATTGATGTAAGAAAATATTTTTTGCAAAACACAACCGCGGAAAAATTGCTAGAACTGCTGGGCTCGAACTCAGGCCATTAATCCAGTTTACCTCGAGGCCACGAGGCCGAACAGCGGGCTCTACTTAACAGTTGCTAATTAGCAGAATTCGAAGTGAACCGGCAGATGGCGCCAGGTTACACAGGAAGTGCCCGGCTTGTACGCACAGGGGAGTGGAATGTCACCTACGTTTCTGCAATGGAAACATTTGTAGGCGCATTTATTTACCGGCCACGTTTTCAAAATAATCTGTTTCGCTTTCCCCATTTCTTTGCAGGAGTATGGCTGGAATTAGGTGGATCTCAACTGTTCGAAAAAAAGTTGCGAACACAAATTTTCACTAAAAGTGAAAGCAAGCGAAAATCTTACAACCTATGAGCTTAGGAAGTTACACAAGTTGAAATGCTATGAATGATAGTTGCCGCTGAACATTGTTTTTAAAGGCTTACAAAAGGGAACGCCGTTTATGATGAAATCAAGAGGGAAGGCGACAAAGAAAGCACTTTGCTTGCGCTGTCTGTTGTTTTACCTCCGCTATACAACAAGTTTATTACTGCCCCAAAGTGGCCAACTTCATTTCGCGTGGCTCCAAATAGAGAACCAATTCATATTTACCAGAGCATTGCCATGGCGCTTCCAAAATGGAAAAGGTAGCAAGGAGCAGCTCCTACGGAAATAAAGACCTTTCTTTCTGCTTAGTTTTTGTAGCGCGAGCTACACTGGCCGAGGTTGAGCGGTTTCGCGTGGCTCCTGGAGAGCCGTGCTGCGCATGCGCATGGAGCAGCGACGTCCCACGGTGCACAGAACGTTGCTCGCTGCCCGGTGTCTCTCACACACCCCACGCGCCCAGCGTCTTCGCCGACCGACGTTCCGCACGTGGCGGCCCGGTCCACTTGATGGTCATGCGATGGGTGGCCGGGTGTTGAACCGATGGCTCGTGCGTCGCAGCAACACCGGCGTGCGCCTGTGGAACCAGCTTAGCTCTGGGGCGATTGGCGACGCTGCGCCGTAGCCGCTTGATAACTATGCATGTGTCACATAATGCGCATACTGTGTGTGTAATTGAAGCAGCAGTAAGCACGATAATCAAGCTAATCCTAGACAACCGGGAAAGCTAAGCAGCTAAAGCTAAAGCAGCTAAGAAAGCAGCTAAGCAGCTAAGAAAGCTAAAGAATAACCAGCAGAACCTTGGCTCACGCTACGTATAACCTCGCATAGCCGAGCTAAGCCACTGCTAATTTTGTTCAAAAGGAACTGGCCCGATGCTCAGCCGCTGGCAACAGTTCCCGCCGCGCTTGGAGTATTTCCACCGCTTCCTTCTTTCGAGTGGCGCGAAGTTGTGATCAGGCGATGCGGGGCTTGTCGGGCGTGCTAGTGGATTTATCGCATCCTCCTTTTGTGTCATGCCTAATGGCGTCGAAGCTTCCCCTCCAAAGTCCGCACAACCACGACACAAAAATAAGACACTTCGGAATGGGAGGCTTAGTGCAAAAAATACGAGGACGGTGGCAGACCAGACAGGCGCTTTGCCTGTCTCGCTCTGCCTGTCGAAAGGCGAGGACGGTCTGCCACCGCCCTCGTCTTTTTTGCACTAAGCCTCCCATCCAGTATGTACCAACTAGCCCAACAGCACGTTTTGTTGGAGACGCTTTGGATCGCTAAGCGTAGCGAACCGATTGAAGCAAGCGCTTTCCGGTTGCGACTGCAGCCTGGTATGCCTTGTCCGGCGTTTCCTAGGTGCGATGCGTATCAGTTGAGGTACCTCTCAGTTACGCCGTTTGCAGTGGAGTAGCTAGCGCCTCTGAAAAGGCCTACTCCTGGACGTGCATTTACATATGCACACCGCGGTTAGCGCTATCTTCTAATGTTTCCGTTTCTGGCAGAAGCTTTGACACGGAAGGGTCTCAGAGGCTGATAAATGGTTTGTACCGCTTCCCCCGCCTTTTTTCCCCTAGTTGTGTATTCAACGCCGGTAAAGGAGAGGCGCCTTCATCGACAGATTTCCAGACACGCACCCTAATTCTTCGGCCGAGGTGTCGTGCACGTCTTGCATTGTACTTGGGTCAGCGCTGCTTTGACGCTGACGATAGCTTATTAACCGTTCCCCGGAAGAGCGGAGGTAGATAAGGGGGTGCGCGGAGGTCGCAATCGTATACGGTTGCTTGGACATCGGTCGAGATCACGCGATGTTCAGGCGACTTCGGAGCTAATCGGCATTCTGCGGTGGCTGCGGCGCCCAAGACGGACACATCCGCAGCTCTGCGCTGTGCTCCGGTTATAGCCACTAAAACAGGGCGTAGGGAAATACACGTGAGGCGAGTAAAAACTGGAAGAGGCTCTGTAGCTTGGATTTCCGGGAAACAGGTTTCTTTAATTCATTGAATAAGCTTCAATAATAAAAGGCGTTTCAAGGCGAGTGGACATGCAGAGTTATTTTTTTCTTTTGCGATAGTATGCCCTTGAGCATAAAGTCTTAGAGGTACAAGTTGGCACCCGTTTCCCGGAGTAAATCCAGAAGACAGCGGTGGTGGGGCCCCCACAGACATCGCTGAAGATCGGGGGGTCTCCCAGGATGCAGGCCTGTGCCGCGAAGGTGTCTGGATCTCGCTGCACTCAGGGAAGGGCACGTCCATAGCAGGTGGTTGGTGTCGGCGTCTTCGGCAGGAACCGTACAGAAGGGGCAGGTGTTGGTGAACGGGGTATGGTATCGTGGTGGCCACGCCCGGGTTACCGCAGGAGAGAGGGCCACCCCAACTCGAAGTCTACGCAGCAGGACCTTCTCCCAGCGAGCGAGCCCACTGGGAAGGTCTGTGGTCTGTTCTACACGGTGGGATGAGAGCTCGTGTGGCGCAACGCAGATCTTCCTTTAGTTGAACAAATTGTTCATGTGGGTCCGTTGTCAGCAAGGGAAGCGGTCGTGGAACCGAGGAGATGTGACAGGAACTATCCGCCGCAATATGCGCGTTGATAGTATTACGCCGGGTCCAAGACAGTCGGAGAGTTAATTAAAAAAAAAATCAAGGCCATTTCGCCCCGCGAAGGTGGTTGGCCAGCGAAGCTTTACTGTAGCCCTCACAATTACATCATTGGTCTGCATGGTACAGGCATCACCACATACGAAATATTTGTGCAGTTTCGAGCTCGGAACATACAGACTCGCACGCGTTCTGTGCTTTAAACATAATGTGACGTCCCCCACTCGCGAGACCGCATGCTTGCCACACACCATTCCAGGGTGACCACTGACTTGAACCACTAAGTCTATCCAGGTTGTTTGGAAGCACAACACGGGTATCTTTCAAAGGACGGCACGATGCCGTACATGCCCACGAAACCATGACGCCCACCACGCGCAGAGTATTGACATCCGCCAGAACTTGGTGATAAGTAATACGCAACTAAGACCATCGGCCTGTTTTCGCACGAAACTTCAATGGTGCTCTGGTCGTATACAGTTTTACTTTAAGGACGGTGCGGAAGCGTCTACGCTGGGTGTGTATGATACGCGGCCACTGACCGGATAGCCCTTCAGAACTGTGAAAGCAGTGTCGCAGCCACGGTGTAAGGGTATTTTCTTACAGAGTGGTCGCAGCAGCATGGATAGTGATTCTGCAACAAGAAGCTGCAACGAGTCTGATGCTAAGACGTCGGCAAAAGACTAGTCGACGAACCTAGCCAAAAAAAAAGAGCGCTCCCTCTCTCTCATTTTATAAGAATATGCTTAGGGATCGTGCGCAACCTTGTTTTGTTGCAAGGCCAGTCACTTCGGAAGGGGGTTCACGATGAACTGAGCTGTAGATTGTCCGAATTACTACTTCTAATGATGCAGCATTGAAAAGGTTCTAACGTGAGCCCCCGCTCGGCCCGCGGGGTGGAGTGACGTGAAATGCCTAGCAATCATTCTAGTTTAAGCACTCCGCTGGACCTTTCAGAAAAAAATTAAAGCCCTTCCACTCAATGTAAAAGCTGTCGGAAGTGCAGAGCAGTGATTCGCCATAGTGGTCTGTACCGCCGTTATTCGCTTACTGCTACCACCCCATGCAATTCAAATTTCCCGCCTGCGCAGTGTTTTCTTCAAGTGTACCTATAGTTTTCTTTGCGCTAAACAACGGGAAGATGTATGACAAGCGCCAGCGTATCACGAGTTTCTAACGCTTATGACTATATAAATCGCTTGGCTTACGAAGCCTCTGCGGTACGCCGCGAACAACAGCGTTACTTGGATTGGATTTGATTGGATTGGCTACACTGGCCGAGGTTGACCAGGTTCGCGTAGCTGCTGGAGAGTCGTGCTGCGCAAGCGCGAGGATTGGATTGGATTGAATTGGATTGGATTGGATTTGTATTGGATTTGGAATGAATGAAAAGCAGCAGTAAGCATGATAATCAGCTAATCCTAGACAACCAGTAAAGCTAAAAATAACCAGATGAACCTTAGCTCACGCTACGAATATCCTGGCATAGCCGCTTGGCTTTAGAAGCCTCTGGGGTACGCCGCGGTGAAGGGACCGTGACAGGCTACACCGTAACGCCGTGGCGATATGCTTGGTTCCAGCGAGCGAGCTAGGACGACAAGGCGAGCGCTTAAAGTGCTCTGCACTTAAAAAATAAGCAGTGGCTTAGCTCGGCTATGCCAGGATATACGTAGCGTGAGCCAAGGTTCAGCTGGTTATTCTTAGCTTCCCTCGTTGTCTGGGATTAGCTTGATTATCATGCTTACTGCTTCTTCAATGACACACAAACGGTATACGCATTATGTGACACATTGATATTTATCAAGCGGCTCCGGTGCAGCGTCACCAATCGCCCCAGAGCTAAGCTGGTTCCACAGGCACACGCCGGTGTGGCTGCGACGCACGAGCCATCGGTTCCACACTCGGCCACCCCTCGCATGATCATCAAGTGGACCGGGCCGCCACGTGTGGAACGGAGGTCGGCGAAGACGCCTGGCGCGTGGGGTGTGTGAGAAACGCCGGGCAGCGAGCAACGTTCTGTGCACCGTGTGACGTCACTGCTCCTCGCGGATGCGCAGCATGGCTCTGCAGGAGCCACGCAAAACGGCTCAACCTCGGCCAGTGCAGCTCACGCTACAAAACAGCGAACGTTGTTCCCCGCGACGGCTCAAGGTAGACAAACTGTTTCATGGATTGTTTTGTGGGGCTGAAGGGTTGATGTGTCGCTGCTGCGGCCTGCCGCCAAACCACCGGTTATCAAATCGACGCAGGCAAAGCCTTTCGTGATCAGTGCAAAGATGAAAGCAGGCATGACAAGACGCGCACGGAGACGCTTTTTTCTGTAGCGCGCTTGAAGGATTGATCCAACACAACGCATTGAAGATCGCGTAATTGGCATACGCGACGCGTTTGGGGATTTACCATCTCAAACGGAGACGGAAAGGCGGTGTTAAACGGGGAGCGGAAAACGAAGCGCAGAAACCGATCCGTCCGTCACCCTCAAACGTGACTCCAATTCCAATACGCGAGGCTATAAAGCGATCCTTCGGGCAGAAGAGTAAGGCGCGCTTGACAAACTACGCGTCCCAGTTTACTGTTACTACGCGGCAGAGAAAAGGAAACGCAGCGTGGTGGACGACGTGATGTCCGACTGCCTCGTAGCGTGCGAGCGCAGTGCCGCTTCTTGAATGCGAATGTCTCCCGCCGCTGGATGGCCGCGCGACACAGCGCAACGGGTTGTGACCTGCGCCCGCTCCTTCGCGGCCTTGACTTTGACGCCGCTGGACACTCGTCGTTGCCGGCGCCCGTTGCCTCGGGGCCTACAAGGCGGTTGCGCCTTGTCGGTGTTGTAAGCTTTCGTTCAGTTTCCCCTGCCTCCTGGGTTGCTTTACCTAAGGACGTCAAAAACCGATTCTTAATGGCTCCCTTGTGGTACCACGAGTGCGGATTAACGCCATTTGTGTGTTTCTGATGAAGAGGGACAAATAAATGATCATGAAAGAAGCGCGTGTTCTGTCACATCAGACGTCCACATTTTTTTTGTTGCCCATTTGGTTGGTTTGAAGTTTTTTGTGCGTGAAAATGAATTGCTGATTGTTGAGGAAGTTTGTACCAGTGCAAATCGCCAAGAGCGATGAACACTACTTAGATAGCTGTTGTCTCTTGCCTCGCAACCGACGGGAGATCGCCAGAAGTTTTGATCGCAACTACAGCACAAGAAACACAGGCTCGGATGAAAGGTAAGGCCCCGACGCAGCGGTGTAGTTGCAATTGTTAAACAAATATCCCCAGCCTCAACCTCACACATACTGGTTTCTTTGAAGGCCTCTGACGTGACACACGAAATATCCGTTAGCAAATAGCAACCGATCGGCATGCCAGCCTTAACTTGGACTAGAAGAGCCTCTTTTAAACAAAGAACCTCTCCCATCTCAACCTACGTCCTCCACTCTTTCGGAGCGTAAACCAGCAGGCGTAAGACCCCGTGCGCGACTCAATGACTGCCCCCCGACCGATACGAGCGCCGTTATTGAGCTGCTAGGCTCTTGTCCCGCACAACCACAGGGGTGGATACTAAGCGACTAGGAACAAAGAGGCTCGAAAAATGAGACGCAATATAAATAGTGCAGTTCCAGTCTAAACTCACAACAGGTATACCGCAAAAACCTAACAAGGATTCCTGTAGTATAAGACAAAAAATTTTGTTGGGGCAACCGAGAGCCTGTTGTTACGACAAAGCCATCTGTTGTTACGACACACATTTCAGTCGCAACGAGAAAGGCAGTTTTATTAATGCCAAATATTACTGTAGTCACATCAGGACTGCCATTTACGCTACTCTTTTTAATGGGCAACAACATTCAAGTCATGTGCAACTACTGATGGAGCATCAGGATCACGACAGAAATAAGACACACGACAGAACATCAGATTCACGACAAAACAAGAATACGACAAGACGACAGTACGACACGCGAAAATACGACAAACTACAGAATTTTTTCGTGTTGCCATTTTGGACCGGGGTATTTTTGTTTTTGTGTGCGTGTGTGTCGAGGGATTAAAAGGCTCCGGTTCTTTCACGTTTATTTCGCTGCGGAGGGGGGGGGGGGTAACATTGCAGTTTTTATTTTAGTCGTTTAGTTCGTATAACCCCAGGGTGCTCTCGCGACCCCATCCGCAGACTGCTCTGTCTGCTTTTTAGCGCACCCGGTGAGTTTACGGTTACAGTATACGGCGGGCGAAGCAATAAACAACCGCTTGCAACCGAAAATGTAGGAATAGTGAAAAAAAAAAAAAAAAAAAAACGTTGTGCGACAGATTTACAGCGAAACTATATGTAGCGAGTTCGGGCTCGTGACATCCTCCCAAATTCTTCTTCTGGCGAACATGGCATAGATTTTGATAGTTTTTCGGCAGTGGGTAAAGTAATCAAAGCTAGTGTTCGGGAAATGGCGGTTAATTTACTGCCCGTTATTTTCTACTGTTCGCTGTGGTCAGCCGTCGTACTGCTCCATTTACGAGCTGGCAGTTCGATTTGAATTCTGTTAGACCAAACTGCTATACGCCTATACACCTCGATGTGCACCTCTCTACCCTTGCGGTCGGCTTTACGGGAAGTGCTCCACCGTAGTAGTTTTAGCACCGTTAGTGGGTGCTAACTAACTAACTAACTAACTCACTAACTAACTAGCTAGCTAGCTAACTAACTAAATAACTGAAAAACAAACTCACTGACTAAAAACAAACAAACAAACAAGCAAACTAACTAACTGACTAACTAACTAACTAACTGAGTAACCAACCAACCAACCAACCAGCTGGGTGAAGTGATGGAAAATACTCGTGTGTATAAACGCAATGTTTCCTGAGGGCGACGTTAACTCTGCGAGAGAATACTTCGGTAAACTCAACAGGCGCTTAATAAAGCATGACATTTCTTGGCGCGGGTGTAGTGCAGAATCTTATTCTATTTTTCAAGCGTGAGGCAGTGTCCGCAGTTATTCCGGTTTGCACATTCGTAAAGTCACGCATGGCTGCTAATTCAAGGCTCTCAACACTCGGCTCGCCGTGATGAATGAAACGGCGGCCAGGTCGCGTAACGCTGGCACATATACACGCTCCGTAATGAGCCAAGTTCTTGGGAGCTCGAAATTAGCTCTGCGGTGAGAACAAACAGCTCCGCCTTCAATCGCTCGGCTCGCGCGCTTCCGCAGACAAACGAGCCGCAAAGGATGCGCTGATTAATGGAACAACGCTCGATGTGGCACCAGAGGAACCATTCCCGCCGAGATGCGTTCACGCTCGGGACAAGGCATCGGCCATAGAGCGCAGCAGGCGGCGTTGTTGTGGGCGCAGCGTGTATACACTGCCAGCCAAGTGACGGAGGCGAAGGCTTCGTACGGTGCCAAGGAGATGAGCGGCGTGACGCTGGCTGGCTGCGGGGCTGCCCCTGCGCCCGGGTCAAGTTCGGTCTTCGTCGGCCAAGGGAAGAGACGCGGCCACCAAGGCTTTTCCGCCCGGGCGCCCTTCATTAGCACGCCCAGGAGACACGGGGGCGGCAGTGGTCAATGAATGGCGAAGACCTCATTCGGCTCCGCGCTGGCTCGCTCGCCCTTTGTCGTCTTTCCTTGTGGCGCCCCCTGTTTTAACCGACGCGTCGTTCTTTTTTCTGTCTTTGCTTGAGGACTGACCCCGTGTGGTTAACTTCAATGACGCGCCTTGTCGATGAGATCTTTGGTGATTTCGATGGGTTCGTCGGCATGGCGTTCGATGACGGTTGTACAGAATGTAACTAGCATTCCTGTCGGCGCACGGAGTAAGGCGTGTGTTCGAATCAAATGAGCAGAGGAATAGGCTATATTGTTTATAGTTTTAATTCGGAGGTACAGAAGCCGGCGGTCAAGAACAAAGCAGTAACCAGCACGGATTCTTTACTCTACGAGTGTATACATGAATGGTGTATTGCGGTTGAGACTTGCCTCAGAGGGCGAAGGAAAAATTCCGGGGCGTCTCTTGGTGACACGAGAGAGAGTTTAATGTCACTACGCATGCTAGAACTATGCCTTCTGTTATTGACCCGTTTACCGGCATGTTTATCACGCCTCTCGGTAAGTGTCCTTTTTTGGCGCCTGCATAAGGTACTGATGTCACGTCGCGTGAGAAATGTCTGTCGTCAGAGGCTTGTTTTGGTGCGCCGAAGGTGTCGAAACGAAGTTGGGTTAGCAGGCAAAACCGGCTTCCATTGGAGGCGTCGACCCGAAGCAAGTATTTGCTTAAGACGTGTACACTCCGTAGCACTTCGGCGCAAATGTATCTCCCCAGTCTTGTGCATTGCCGCATGGAAGTCATACATTTCGCTTGTTAAGCACAAACACACCCTTTTTTCCGCCGAAACGGCAAAACAACGTCCGCTTTCAAACTGGCATGACATGTGGTACTGGAAGGGCTCTTATGTCTTGAAGTGCTCTAGAAGCATGTTTCTCTGCGAATGAAAAATACCACGGTACCTCAAAGTTTTTTAGCGGGACTTCAATTGCTTAAAATGTAAAATATTTAGTGCGCCTAGATTTTCAGCCAACGAAGCCATATGTCTGCACCGAAAGGATTTGTTTAAAGGAATTTAATGAAACGCGCTCATATCCGCCTCCCAGCAAGTTTTACCTCATTTTTGAACATCCCACACGGAGGCTGCCAAACAACAGCGTGGCTTAGTAGGTAACAAATAGGTGTGAGTAGTCGCGATGGGATATTCAGGAAGCTAACACTTAAAACAGAGCTACAGTAAAATTAGCCCGAAGGTTGATGTTCACCTGACAATATTCAATGTGCGATTTTCAGCTACATACATTTTCAGCTTCAGCTATACTCTGAAGTCTCTTATTGGGAAACAGTTTGACTACAGCGGTTGGTGGTTACTGCCATTGCCCGCACGTCTAAAGGTCCCCGCTGCGGGTCTCAGAGCTGGCATCGAAAACAGGGTTACAGAGTTACAGCAAGCAGCATTATTTGAGTGGTTACAAATACAACTGCATGTGAGCAACGGGCGGAACACGTTTCAGACTGAAAACAGTGCACTGGCTGGGTTTAGCTACACTCACATCTTTATTGGTCAATGTGAAACTGAAGATATAAACGCATGATCAGTAGTATGTTACTTATGAGCTGGGGTATGATGAAGGGTGAGCCTTAAGCCAAAATAGCCGGCATTTGCTTTGTTCTCTCTTAAATTGACCCAAAACAAGTTTGGGCTCCGGTGATTCAATTATCCGTTTCGGGTACCGTTATTTTCTAATTAAAGCGTTTTGCAGACTGCAAAAATTTCAACGATCATGCCGCACCATACGAACTTTTGTCATGGTTCTAACGGCCGTAGCCGATTTATTTCACGTTTTTAAAGAATATCCCCAGCCTGTGGCCTAAACCTTGATGGTGCCTTCTAATCAGCGGCATTTATGAATACGGTTTAAATGTAGCTCTTTCCAGTTTCATCGCAACGTATTCTAAAAAAAAAAAAGAAATGAAACTGGCTGCTGTAGCTAACTCCTACCTTGAATTGGCAAGAGGTCGAATGGTCGTTCACTGAAGCTCGTCGTCCGAACACCCGCGTGGTTGTCCAAAGAGCAGCGGCTGATCCCGACCACACAGTGCACAAAAGGATTGCTCCTCTGTTCAGAGCTGCGCGTGGACTCCGCTGAGCACTGTGCTCGGATGAGGATGGCGACAGGAGCAGCGGCGTCTTTATGCTCTGCGTCCGACCGCTGCTATTCTCACCCTTTCTTTTTTTTTTTTTTCCTCCGCCATGTAGATCCGGCGGAGGAGGGAAAGGCTGCTCAATACGGAAATCTCGCGCCAGAAGAAAAGAAGCGAGCCGGGAGGAGTTAAGACATCGCCCCTTCTCACCCGCTCATCCGTCTTTCGAGTGGAGCGAACTCTTCACCGGGGTGAGGGCACTCGCGGGGGCGACAACGGTGGCTGCAGTGAGCACGGAGGCAGCGCAGGCAAGGTCACCGGTAGAGGCTCCTCGCAGTCTCGCGTGCATAGTAGTCGCGGGTGGCATGAGGAGATATTCGCCCTTTCCCGAGCACCCGCCGACGTCGGAGTAACTCACCTTCTCGGCCACTCTCGCTTTCTCTCTCTCTCTCTCTCTCTCTTGGCTGTAGTGGAGAAGGTTTCGAGGGGAGGAGGAATACCGAAACCCTCCTTCGCTCTGTTCTCCAAGTGCTACTGCCTCTTGGCACATTTTCTCGTCACAACAAGCCTACACCTCACGCGAATAATGAACAGTGGGTGCAGGCAGCGGACGGAGAGATGTAGAAATCGCCGGTGATGGTTGGCTATCGATGGCTCTTAGATAAGGCGGAGCACCAATTCGGAGCAAGAATGAGCGGAGCTCCGCCGTCTGATCCAGCCCTCTTTTTTTTTATGTCGTGCGAAGCCTCCGGAAGTAGTAGTGCTGGGGTGGCATAGGTCTTAAAATTTGAAATAGTGCACGGAGGTGCGTTTAAAAAAGAGAAAAAGCGTGTGATGTGTCACGTTGACCAGAACTTGGAAATGAACACTTTCAGTTAATTTATTTTTTTGCAGAGAGGATTGGGAAGGCGCAAGTTATGGCCATTTTAATTAAAACAGGATCAGTATTGATGGCAATGGAGGCGGGCAGGGTGTTCCAGTCCGATGCTGTCTTCGGGAAAAATGAATTTAACGTAAAGTGGTCCGGTAACTGGGGACTGCAACTTTTAATCTGCGGTCAAAGCATGGGGAAATCTAAGTTGGTAGCGAAACAATGTCAGTTTTAAGGTCGAATTACCGTAGTATATTTTATGAAAAAGGCTTGAATGTGCAATTTTCCTGCGAGTTGTTAAAGTAGGAAGTTTAAGGTTTGGCTTCACTGATGATACGCTAGCTGCTGTAATAGGAAACTATGAAACGGGAGGCACGGTGCTAAGTAAATTCACGTGACGAGGAAAGTGAAGATAAATGCAGATCCCAGATAGCCCAGGCATATTAGAGTTTAGTTCTAATAAGTGTTTTATAGAGCAGTAATTTCAAGCAAACAGGAGCTAAGGAGAAGTTACGACGTAAGTTGCCAAGCGTGCCATTATCATTGTTAGTAACATAATCTATGTGCGTTTGCCATGAAAAGTTGCTACTGATTTGAGTGCCAAGGTATTTGTACGTGTCAACTGCTGTGAGCGCGGTATTGCTGATTACATGCGGATAAAGACAAGGGGAGTGGCGACTGAGGGAAACTCTGATTAGTTTGCACTCAGTAAGGTTAAGCTGCACGGACCAGTCAAAACACCATGCTGAAACGTTTTCCAGATCAGTTTGAAGTGGTAAACAGCCGTTAGTACTAGATATTTCGCGATAGATGACGCAGTCGCCTCAAAAAAGCCGAAATTGAGGAACCAATATGATTAGCGATTAGCAAGGTCGTTAATATATATAAGAAAAAGTAATGGGCCCAGCACAGAACCTTGTGGTACACCAGAAGTAACTGGGTGAATCGCAGTCATTAGCTCTAACATATTGGGTATGGTTGGTTAGAAAGCACTCACAATGATACACTTAAGAATTGGGGGATCAATTTTAAGTTTTCTTAGTTTTAAGAGAAGCAAGCTGTGAGAGATTATGCCAAATGCTTTTTCGAAATGTAGAAAAACGCAGTCAACATATGAACCCCACTAGACGGCAGAAAATAGGTAGTTAGTAGAGGAGTTGGGTTTCGCAAGAGTAGTTTTTCCTAAAATCATGCTGATGTTTATAAGAAGTTGTTAAAATCAAGGAATGTAATTAAATTGGAGTAAATAGCATATTCAAGCAGTTTGCATGGAATACTTGTAAGGGGGACGGGTCTGTAGTGGGGCGGCTGACTTGGGTTGCTCTGCTTGGGCATTGGTACCACCCTTCCCGCCTTCCGTTCAGGTGGCAGTATAGAGCATTTCAGAGACTGCGAAAGAATTGACAATAATAGTGACATGTATGTTGCAGTGCATTTAAAAAATTGGGATGTAATCCCATCGATACCAGTTACTCGAATTAGGAATCGTGCACCACCGTCTCGGTCGCAATCGTGATCAACAACCCGTGTTAGGTTAAATTTCCGATACAAAGTTTTCTACCAGTGATGTACAAATGACCCGGTCTTGCGATCATGATGTACAGTTTGAAAATATGAACGAGAATACACAAAAAAGCGCAATTTATTTCCATGCAGTCCAAATAGACGCGTGGCTTTATTACAGTATCAAAGTTGGAAAAGGGAACTACCCAAATGGACCAATAGGGCGTCGTTATTGGACCTCCATGAATAGTATTTTTCAGTTTTGTGTGTTCTGGTTCGTATTTTCGGGCATTTCATTTGCCCATGTCCCTGCAAAACAGCGCAAGGCAGACGAGGACAAAAGAAGGAAAGATGACACCACGGCGCTGAATTCGCAACTGAAATTTTATTAGGAACGAAGCGCACATTTATACAGGCCTGAGAACACATATCACTGCGAAAGTATAGAATCAAGTGCCAGTTGTTACCTGCAAACCATTGCGTGGGTTTTACTCCGAATTCAACCATTCAAATATACTTTCTACTAATTATACAGAGGGAGCACTCACACCCTCGTTACTTCTGAAATGATAAGCTGGTGTTACCGCTCTGAGGTATTGGTATTTTTTTTGCAACAGTTGTATCCCCGAAGACAGAAAAGAAACTACAATTTCTATAAGGTATAAGCTTGGGCGTGTTGGTATAGCATTCTCGGAACAGCGCAAAGGGACGAAGACGAGCTGTAGACGGGACACAGCGCTGGAATGTGTCCCGCTGTGCCTCGTCTACACCTAGTCCTCGTCCCTTTGCCCTGTTCCGAGAATACAACTTCTGCTATGCTACGCAATATGCGAATGCTCATTTCTCCGTAAAGAGCGCTTATCCTACATAGACGAACGTTACGGCATCGACCCGTTGGTGAAATATAAATTTTGCCGCATAAAAAATAAATTAAATACACCACGTAAACACTACAACGCACAAATCTTGACACATGCTGGACATGTTGGTTTTGTACATATGAATTTGCACCAAGTAGACCAACTTCTGTGCTCAAAACTGTTTCCCGCGCTGTGCATGAGTAGAAATTTGATAGTGCATGCTACATGCGGCGTCTAAGCTTCCCTTGCTCTCCTGGCGGATCGCCTGTCTCGCTTCCTCGTACTGCGACGGGGTCGTTTTCCTTATTCCGGTCTCTTAGTGTCATTCTTATAACCTTTTTTTCCATGGTCGTTTGCGGCGATTCTCTCATTGTATCAAAGTGCGGCGTAAATTCTTGAACTTCCTTCAAGGAAAAGGGGGGGGGGGGGGACCACGCCAAATAATAAGAAAACAATCCAAGCCAGCATAAATCAAATCAAACGTTTACTTTTGACGCTGTGAACATTGCAGCTCAGCAAAAGAAAATACTAAAACAGCTCAACGTTCTAGCGCTCCTAGTACACACTAATCGTATATTCTCCTCTCAGGAGATAGAAAAAAAAGCAGTTTCTGATCATCGCTCCAAAGGTATTTTGAACACATTCCATTCGATGCTACTTAGTCGTCTGATATATCTACCGTCTCTTGTTCATCATTGGTCATCACTTGCTTTTTTCCCACAAGAAACAGGGCTGCATCGATTGCAGCGTTTTATAACCCATGAATTCGTGTAGCGCAAAAAAAGAAAACGACAGAGGACACAGGGAGGCGACGGGCACAAGCGCTGAGTTTATCGAAGAAATGCATGAATTTAAACACTGGGGCGGGACATTATCATAAAGAAACAAAGATAGAAAAGAACAGAACAAAAGCAAGGCATGGCAAAATTTGCAGACATTTTTTCAGTAAACTCAATTGGAAGTTAGCGCTGGTACCCGTCGCCTCCCTGTGTCCTCTCGTTTTTTTTTTTTGCGCTACACGAATTCTTGGATTACCGCTACCAACTAGCCCAAACCCAAACTCTGATAAGAAGTTTTATAAGACTCTTTTACCATTAAACTCTGCTAACATTCATCATATTAGCCCAGTCGAAATCCTGCTGTTCGGGACTCCTATAGAGCTTTTGCGGTAGCAACAAGAAATGCGGTCGTCTATGTTGCTACCGGAAGGAAACAAGATAAAACGGGTCGAGTATCGCTTGTTGAGCTAACGACCATGTACGTGGAACCCTTGTCTGATGCCTTTTTTTGGATAAAGTCGGCAATAAATGAACCAGTACACGGTGTTGGGACGGTTGCTGCGACACGCGGCTTCGCTAAAACATAGAAATCGAGAGCCTGGTTTCACGTTTCAGAGACGGGTCGGAATGCAGCACAAGAAAACCTGATCCCTACCTCGCATTCAGAATTAGTTTGCCTATAGTATATCACAACTACACACGGGATCGTTTTCTATTGTGAGCGCGATATTGCGTCGATGATATGATCATTATGCCAAGAAAATTGGTCATGCCAAGGGATCGCAAATTCCTCCGGGCAGTAATGTCATGCTTACGTGCTTAGAAGGCGAAAACCTGGCCTTTTTTAAAGCTACGTTGTGATTCCGTTTCTTTTCAGATTTGTTTACTCACTTTTTAGCGCTAATTATTTCGAACGACTTCCTTGCTGCTACACCGCGTTTACGTTTCTTACTTAGCTCTCGTACCTTTGTTTTTTGAAGCTAAATAATTGAACAGGCAGACTGGTAAAGCTCCCTAGAATCAGAGTTCTGCGTGGTGAGGGTGCCCCTGTTCTACTCACCTGCCGTCACTTTCACGCGGCACGCACTGTTCTAACTTTTGTTGCACGCTGCAAACATGCGGAGATAGCGCGGTAGTAACGCACTCAGATCCTGCGCTGGTGGCTCGGGGTGATTTCCCGTAAGAACTCGAAGGTGTTTCAGGGGTGAAGCACCTTAAGGCCGAGGCTTGTCCGTCCGGCGTCCGTGCTCACGGCACAGCACCGTGTAAATCGAAACATCTGTGAACAAAAGGTTCACAAAAGGTTAACAAGAACAAAATAAAAGGTTCACAAAAGGTTAGAGAGAGAGAGAGAGAGAGAGAGAGAGAGAGAGAGAGAGAGAGAGAGAGAGAGAGAGAGAGAGAGAGAGAGAGAGAGAGAGAGAGAGCTCCTAAAGAGCCGTGCTGCGCATGCGCGAGGTGCATTGCATTGGATTGGATTGGACTCGATTATTGAATTGGATTGAAAATTGTTTTAGCAGCAGCAAGCACTCTGACGGGCGATTTACGGTAAGAACGATCCTCAGTGCTTCGCCCACTCGTCATGATTCACTTCGTGGAGATGCGTGAATTTTTTTATTTACTCTTTGCACCGGTGGCCATTTCCTGTATAGGACAGCGACTACAACCGCCACGACAGTTTTTCGCAGAACGAGGCACTTTAGGATGTCACCTTAATTGGCCTGAAGGGCCGCTCATGTTCTTCTCAGCAGCATGGTACGTCTGATTTCGTATTTATGACAAATTTCGCCCAATAGTATGTGCGTTTGTGCAGCACTTCTTGCGTTACAGAACAAGCAGTTCATCTCGGAAGGTTCGCGTACAAAAAAGCACAGATGGGCACCTTGCTGAAAGTTGCACTTCAGGCAAGAGTATTTTGAGTACACATAATAATACCTCATAACGTCGGTACACTTTCCAGTTCCTGCCTCTGAAAATTGCTCGTGCTTTCCACGTTTGGAATTCTTGCGGGTTGTTCAATAAGCATCGACTCTTTTGACGACGACAGTCAACGGAAGAAATACCTGTTCTGAACGGCTACATCACCATTTATTGTCGAAATAAAACTGGCATTAATGTGTCCTTTCAGTTTTATGTAATTCCATTCAGCAATTACCTTGAAAAGAAAATGAATTCACGATGTGCTATAAAGAACGCGTTTTTTAAAAATGGAACATGGTTACCACGAGTTGCAGTCAGACGCCCGCCGACTTCGTCGCAGGCAGGATAGAAGTGGCAGGAGGTTTTGGGCTGCAGGCAGGTGGTGAAACCTGGAATAAACACAAGGAGCCCGCAAATAAAATAACTACAGGTGGGAACGGAATCCGCATCACATTGGGTGTCGTCGGGAGCACTTCGGAACAGGCTAAACGCGGGAGTTTTTGGATCTTGGGGCACGTAAGTAGGAATATACCCAGAATACACCACAATACAGACTAGTATACAGCGAAAACTTATTGATGCAAGTTTTATTTCTCCAGAGGATAAGCCAACGCAATTGGTCAGCCAGCTTTTTATAAAAGGTTTTTGGATTAGATTGGAAAACATTTAATGAGCATAAAAGCGGGTCCAGCATGAGTTGCTGGACCCGCTGTGCTTCGAGGAGCTCAGAAAGGGAATTGTGGATACCTAATTGCAGAAGGCGGACGGTAGGCGTGAAGGCAGGGAGGCCGAGGGCGATTTTGTATGATTTCCTAATAAGGGCGTCTAATTTGGCATGTTCCTTTGGTTTGAGGTTGACGTAGGGAGTACCATATGTAATGCGGCTGATCAGTAGGGCTTGAACAAGACGGCAGATGTCTGGTTCTTTTAGGCCATAGCCCTGGCCATAGCCATAGCCCAGATTCTGGCCATAGCCCAGATTCTTCTGATGAGATGTGTGAGCTGGGTGACTGTGACATGAAGTTGTGGGAGAATCGCCGCCCCAGAGCCATCTGCGTGGAACGTGACACCAAGTATACGGAGTGAGGGCACTTGGGGAACGGGCGTAGAATCGATCGTGACTGACGGGTCCGGAGTGGAGTTTGGGGGATGGCCTCGGGTGCGGGCTCTAAGAACGAGGAGTGCGGATTTATGTGGTGCACCTGTCAGACCACGCTGCTGCAGGTACCCGAGTGTGCAATCAACGGCTTGCTGGAGAATGTCTTGTTGATCTCCTGGGGATCCTGCGTTAGTCCAGAACGTGAGGTCATCCGCATAGAAAGCGTGCTGAAGGTTGGGGATGGCAGAAAGCTGGGCTGGGAGTTGAAGAAGGGCTATGTTAAAAAGGTGCGGAGAGATTACAGAACCCTGTGGTGTTCCTTTCGGCGGAGTCGGGAAAGGGTCAGGCTGGAGGGGGCCAATACGAAGCGTTGCGGTGCGGTTCTTGAGAAAGGCCCGGACGAAGTTGTATGTGGCCTCCCCGCAATTGGTTGTTTGCAGTCCTTGGAGTATTGCGGCATGCGTGACATTGTCAAATGCTCCTTGTACATCTAATGCAAGTATAGAACTGGGGTGCGTTTTGCTTAAGTTTTCGATAATTTGCTCTTTAAGTTGTAAAAGCACATCTTGGGTAGACAGGTGTGCTCGAAATCCAAACATGGTATGAGGATAGAGGTCATTGTCCTCCAGGAATGCCGTAAGTCGGGAGTGAACGAGGTGCTCGAAGAGTTTACCCAGGCATGATGTGAGGGAAATAGGGCGAAGGTTGTCAACGGAGATTGGTTTGTGTGGTTTCGGGATGAGGGTGATGTCGGCGTGGCGCCACTGAGGAGGAAGGGTGCCGGCTGCCCAGTGCTTGTTGAAGAGGGCAAGGAGGGAGTTGAGGGAGTCTTCGAGATATTTATTGAGGAAATGTAGGCACAGTGGCATTCCTATTCCACTCTGTGAAGCTTAATGACGAGCCAAGCTGAGGTCAAAGAGAACTTTTAACAATGGTGCTGATCCTTGACCGAATACATGCTGCGACAAGCTGTTCCTAGACGTCATTTATCTAGGACGTCATTTATCTAAGACGCACCTTTTATCTGGACGTTTGCAGTGCGCGTATTTTTTTTCTAAGGATTGTGTTTTTTCGCTCGGCAAATCACCCTATAGGCTATTTCGGACGTTTCCGTTCGATGTTTTGATGTTTTTATATCTTCTAGTGCCTCCTGCTCATGTTATACATAATTTCTTTTTGTGTTTGACCTGTATTTTTGACACGGCTACAGGAAATTTTACAGTGCGCGTATTTTTTGTTTATTTGTGCCTATGCTCCAAATTACTGTTTTTCCTTCGTGTTTTCACGTGTACTGTGACGAGCGCAGTTTTTCAAGATGTTTTTAATTACTGTTTTCCTTTTCCGTGCTTTTACGTGTGTTTTTGTGACAAGTGCAATTTTTCAAAGATGTTTTCTGCTGGCTAAGTGTTCTTTCAAATTGCATACTGCTTTATTGCTTTTCAAATATTGTTGTCTGCCTCCTGCCAAGTGGACAGGGCAGTGGACGCCTTCAAGCCCGTTTTAGTGGCTTTTTGTTCATTGCCCTCAGCATCTCTATCGCTTGATGTTGATGTTGAAATAAAGTTTGATTTGATTTGATTTAATCTCGGTAGATTGCCTAGATCGAGGGCAGATGTATCTCTTCTTGGTGGGGAAACGGGGCATGCGCCTTTAAGCAAAGGTTTTTTACGCATCGCGCGCACTTGGAAATTTTCGACATCCCCGGTTTTCGGGAGTCCGGACTATACGTGGTCTTTCCATTAGGGTTAGGCCGAAGAAGTGAAATTTGAAGAGAAGAACGGAACCTCGTCTGCACCCAGTGCAAAAGAAGCCAACGATTTCCTTGATGTCTGCCTCAAGTTTAATCTCACTCAGCTGATAACACAACCTACACGTGTTACTCAAGACACCGCCGACATTCTTGACCTAATCTTAACAACTGATTTTGAGAGCCGGTCTTCTATAACATATCCAAATGAAATAAGTGACCATAAGGTCATTAACGCTTATTTTACTTTCGTTCCTCAAATACGCCAAGCCTGCCGTAAAACAATTAGGCTATATGACAAGGCTAACTACGGGGCCATCACTCATGAACTTTTCCATCACTCGTGAACTTTGCCTTTGCTCCGACGTTTCGAGATGGTTTTTGGGAGCGACCCATTAACAATAACTGGTTAATCTTCAAAAACAAATTAAACAGGCCAGGTGATCAATTTATCCCTAAAATAAGTTCCTGTCCCACCCGCCAAAAACGTTGGTTTACTAAAACTTAAAAAATACTTGAAAATAAGAAGAAACGCCTCTTTCGGGCAGCGAAGAAAATGGCAGCATCTCCCCTCCGTGGATGATGGCGAGGGTGCGGAGTACGGGGACTCGAAATAACATCCAAGTTGGTCCTCGATTGACATCGGATTTGCGCCCCGACCATCATTCGATTTGAGCCGTGAGTTGCACCTTGATTAATTCCCTAAATGAAACTGCAACTCACTGCTCAAATCGAATTTCGCTTGATTTTCGCTTGATGGCGGTGCGCGCACGGATGGACGCGGACGGACACTGGGAGGTCCTAAGGAAGGTACTCCGCACCATTACAGGCGAGAGAATAAGCCGTTTGACTCTCGGGTACTAACTCACGGTCGTAGCCGAATGGGTAAGACGACTGACTAACTTTGTCTGGTCTACCAGGCACAGGCTTGAGTCCTGCTGGTGCCTGTGTGACTTTTTGCGATTGTAAATGCTATGCGCATGGACGCGGACGGACATTTTGCGGTCCTAAGGTATTCCGCACCTAATAAAAACACTGACTGTGCACGGGAAACATACAAGGTTGCCGAGAAAGCATATTCAAGTGAAGTGCGGAACGCCAAGCACTCATTTTTTCATAAGAAACTACTGAGAATTCTTGCTGATTCACCGAAACGTTCGTGGCAAATAATAAACCCACATAACACGCCCCCATCGCCCTTACTAATCAGTCTGGTCAAGAATCAAGTTGTTGAGGATGTGCCAATACATTCAATGCCGCCTTTGCGTCTGTGTTTACGAATGAATGTAACCGCGTTGAAACAGAATTAGTCCCGGTTAATCTGCCTGAAATGCCACCCATAAACATATGTTTCAATGGTATCCTGTCCTTAATAAAAAAAATGAAACTGTCATCTTCGGCTGTTACCGATGAAATTACATCCAAGCTGTTGAAAAATACTAAGCACATATAAGCCGAGTTTTTACTTTTGCTGTTCTCTCAGTCACTTTTCTCAGGTGTCCTGCCTCTCGACTGTAAGTGTGGGAAGGTCATTGCGGTGTACAAGACAGGTAAAAGAGACTGCCCGTTAAATTATCGCCCCATATCAATAACCAGTGTATGTTGCAAAATCATGGAACATGTCATATGCACTCATATCATGCATTTTCTTGATTGTAACAATTCCTTTCATTCCTCTCAACATGGTTTTCAAAAAGGCCGCTCATGCGAAACTCAACTTCCCCTTTTCCTTCCCGACCTGCATGCTAACCTCGGCGATAACCTCCGAACTGATGCTCTTTTCCTTGACTTTACTAAAGCTTTTGACAAAGTTTACACACCAGAGCCTACTAAAGAAACTTTCTCTATCAATCCTACCACCTGAGGTTCTTAACTGGGTTGCTCGATTTCTGATTAACCGCTCTCAGTTTGTTTTCGTTAACAACGTCAAATCTAACTCGCGTTCTGTTAGGTCTGGAGTGCCGCAGGGATCTATCCTTGGCCCGCTTTTGTTTCTAATCTACATTAACGACTCACCTAACAACTTATCATGCAATATTCGCCCGTTTGTCGATGATTGCGTTATCTACCGCAAAATAACTCGCACATTTGATCAAGTAGCAGTACAGAAAGACCTTAATGAAGCATTAGACGGGTGAGATCGTTGGCTTATGACTCTTAATCCTAACAAATGCAAATTAGTTTCCTTCCACCGCCGCAAAAATCCACTCCAATTTTCCTATGAAATTGATAACATACCAGTTGAAACAGCCGTATCCTATAAACACTTTGGTGTAACATTAACCCCTGATCTTTCCTGGCGAGCGCACATCACTAATATCATTTCATCAGTCAACCGATCATAAGGATTCCTAAAACGTCACCTACGTCACTCAGCGTATCATGTGCGTCTTTTGGCCTACCAGTCGCTAAATCCGGTCCAAACTTGAATACGCATCACCCATCTGGTGCCCTTCCCAAGTTTATTTGATCAACTCTATCGAAGCAGTGCAAAATCGCGCAGCTCTCTTCATTAATTCTTCTTATTCTTACGATGTCAGTGGTTCATCCCTTAAAAACGAATCCGGTCTGTCAAGTATTTCTTTTCGCCGAAGAATTGTTACTTTGTCACTCTACCACAAGTTTTACCTCAGCTCGCTTCGCCAACCGCCTTACATCGCTCCCGCCGCACGCATTTCCCCCTGCAGATGCCATTGAATTCAAGTTTTCCGACCCCCGATCGGGCACCTCAACATTTTCTGCAACATTTCTCTGCCGCGCCGCCAAAGAATGGAATGACCTTCCCCACGATGTTGTTTCAATCACCTGTCCATCACATTTTATTCAAAGTATGTCTATGCATCCGCAATGTTAACTTGTTGTTGTTTGTTCGTTTATTTAATAGCCTCAAGGCTTAGTAGACACCAAGCGGGTCCGATCTATATCCAGGAAACTAGGTTGGCCTCCCGGATATAGTCCAGTAGGGAACGGTAGGCAGGACCATGAAGCCACCGATGGTAATGCGTGTCTTGCTGCAAATTTAGGCCTGCTGCCATCAAACATTTTCTTCGAATGTCCTTAGTTCCAGGGCATGTCCATAGTAGGTGGTGAAGGTCTGCCGGAACCGTTTCCTCGCAGCAGGTTGGACATTTCACATGTCCTCGGTAGTCCCCTTTCCATCCACTCGTGCGGGCAGGAGTAAGAGCCACGCCCAGTCGGATCCTTCGTAGTACAACCTCCTCCATCCTGGTAAGATTGAGGGGGAGGAGAACCGAACACGGAGGTATGAGAGCACGCGTTCGGCGTCGAAGGTCCTCCTTTGCAGCCATTCTTGTGGCCCATGGGTCACTTGGGAGCTGGGCGGGGGATGATGGGGCCGGGCAGTTGTGTGACAGGAAGTCAGCCCGTTCATTTCCTGCAATACTGGTGTGACCGGGAACCCATGACACAACCACTTTGGATGGCATTTTGCTGTGGAGCTGGTGGATGCGTTGGCAGATGATGGGGGTCTGCGCAACCTGTTTCAAATAGTGGATCACTTGCGTAGAGTCGGTACGAAGATTGATGGTATTCAAGTCTTCATTGGAAGCGGCTGCACATAGTAGGGCGTCGTGGATAGCCTGCAATTCCAGCAGGATTGGGGTGCATGTAGCAGAGGCGTAGGGAATACTGCCTTCGATGCTGGGATGAGTGGGGCTGGTCCACGCAGTGACTCCATGCGTTCCTGTGCATGAAGCGTCGGTGTAGAGGAGGCATTGATCGTCTGGTCCCAGGTGATTTGGGAGTGGAGAGAGCTGCGCTTTACCCTCCTTGGTCCGCCTTCTCTGCAGATGGCTTGTTTTGTTGGAGGTTATAATCGTATAACCCCAGGGTGGAAGCTCATCCTGACTTTCCGGAGGTGCCAAGTTGCCCGGGTTGAAGTGGTCGTACAGTGCATGGCCGTTCTGCAGACATGCATACTTTGACAGTCGCACAGCTCGGCGTTGATTTATGAGCTCGTCAATTGTGTTGAGCTGAGCTTGTTCCTGAAGGACCGGTATCGGGGTGATGCGAGGGAGACCGGTGATGGCTCGCATGGCTTCTCTATTAATAGCTTCCAGTTTAGCATGTTGGGATACGGTTAGGCGCTGAAACTGGGCTTCATAAACCAATCGTGGTTGGAGCACAGCGCACGCCAGCCTACGAGCGACCTCAGTTCTTGCACCACCCGCTTTTGGCGCAATGCGGCGGATCAGGCGAATAGTATTTCCCGCCGTTTGCCTCACTGCTTTCAGCCATGCTGTAGCGGTACCAGCCTGGTGAATATGCAGGCCCAGAATACGGAGCTCTGTTGCTTCAGCAAGCTGATGAGCGCCTATGCGTATAGATGGAAGGTGGACGGCGAGCTTCTTGCGACCAGCTTTGTTAGCGACTGTCATGTACTTGGTCTTCTCGGTGGATACAGTGAGACCAACCTTCGCTGCAAATGCCTGGATAACTTCAAGAGCCTTCTGCAGCGCTGTATACTGCATCTGTACGTTTTTGTGCGTCGACCATACTGTGACATCATCCGCGTAGATGAGGAAGCGTGTGTGCTGCACAGTGTCGAGCTGCCACGCTAAGTGAATAAATACAATGTTAAAGAGTATTGGTGACAGCACAGCTCCCTGGGGGACACCACGCACTGAGTGAAACAGTCCTACTGGCTTCCCTTCTACACGGACAGCGAATGTACGGTTTTTTAAAAAGGCGGCCACGTAATCAACCACACGACGTGGCAGGCCCAACTCAAGCATAGCACGTATGATAGCGTCGTGGGATAGATTATCATACGCCTTCGAAATATCGGTTGCCAGTATTGTGCGAGTGGCGTGGCTGTAGGATGAAACATTCAAGATGTCTTCGGACAACATCGCGTTAACTTGCGGCTTTTGTATCTGTTTGTACAACCCACCCCTTACCCCCCTGTGGGGTCTTTAAGAAAATAAAGTGAAGTGAAGTGAGGGCAATTTTAAGAGTCCATGAAAGAATTCTTATAGATTTTGGTTAAATGCTGAGAAGGATACTGGTTGAAGTTCTAAGTCTGAGTTTGGTTTCAAGTTTGGTTTGGTTTGGTTTCAAGTTTGGTTTCATGATCTTGCTTGCAGGAACGTCGTTTACAAAGAAAAAAGGCCTGAGTGCTGCCTTGCGCCCAAACGACCACTGTCGTTTTCCATAGGCAGTTCTCGCACTTTTCGTTGGTCGCCATGTCTGCTAGGTGCTGTTGTCTTGGAGAGAAACCAACGGAAGCGCAGTATCTTGCTTGATGTCAACCATGTGGTGTGGCAGCCATTTTATAGGCACCAGCTTTATTTCTATTCCCTTTATCTTCACAGTTTATTACTGCCTATTTGTTAAAATGAAAGGAAAGGACTTCGAAGTACTTAAAAAATTATCGAATATTCATCGGAAAATGTTTAAGAATGCGCGAGCATCTCGTCCCCCTCCTTCAGGAACTTGAAGCTCGGCCCGATGCGCATTCCTTGATCCCGATTCAGAAGCGCGAAACGCGGTGTTTCTCGCTCGATTTTCGTACACCGTGCCCACTGTGCTTAGCGCTCTAACGGTCTGCATGTGGTCACATTTGCCCGCCTTGGCAATGACACTGGCTGCCCGCCGGGTCGTTTGTTGCTCCCTGGTATCAGCATTTTTACTGCAAAGCTGCATACGTCTACCACCCAACGGCTTCATACCTGTGCGTAAAAATGATCTCCGTGGACGAAAATGCCGAGGCACCAAGGCCTGAAACGCCGAGTGCATGTTTCAGGCTAATCAGGCATACAGCATATATCTCAGAATAAGTCTAAGGTAACCACAAAGGAAGTGTCGAAACCGCATTATGGATGATAAGGCAGCTGCGAAAAATTGGACCCTCCCCCATGTGTCCTAGTAAAGATTATGTTTGCAGATTATCTTTGAAGGCTAGGCAGAACTAGTGTCACTAAATAGAGCAGTTCCTGCCCAAGACGCCGAGCGCAGGCCACGTTAATTCACTTGAGCGAACTTCTAGCGTGGGAGGAGCGCGACAGAACAGGAACAGCATGAGAGGTGAGCGGGAAAGCAAAAGGAGGCATTTCCTTGGTAAATGTGTCGACGAAAGACTATCGTCTTTTGTCGACATTTTTATCGAAAGGAGCAGATACGCAGTCATTTTTTTTTACGCTCAACCTACCGGACGCCGCTTTTGTCCGATGAGTGATGGACGGGCATCCCCCGGAGGAACCGTGCGACGTCGATCTGCTGGCGGGCGCCTCCTCCAAAGAGCGCGCCAGCCTCCCAGCTGACGTGGACATCTAGGACAGCGAGCTCTACTCAGCGCCCAGTGACGAGGACTCCGACGATGGGTTTCAACTGTACCTTGGAAAACAAAAGATAATAGGAGGTTCCTCAATGTATCTTCGCGATCGAGCACCTTGGCTGTGAAACCCACGACTAAACACCCAGTGCACACATACTGTTCGCGCCGGAGGCCAAGGCGAACAGCTTCAGGTTGTTCAACGAGCAAGCAGTCTCTGCGTTCCTAGAAGCTACCGTGCCCGGTGAGGTCAAGGAAGTGAGGATAAATTCCTGGCGGAACATCTTGGCCATGGACGTGGAGCATCGGAGTGCACGCGAGGTGTTGCGGAAGATTACGTCACTGCAAGACATAAAAGTGCGAGCCCATGACATTCCGTATGCAGGCGGAACTGTGAAACCAATTTTCTAATGGCCTTCACCTTGTTATAGCTATGCTGGAACTGGTGTATTCCCATTTTCATTTTCTTTGTTTTTATTTTTTAGGGAACGTAAATTTTTTTGACGTACGGAGACGCGACGGTAGGCGCCATTTATGACGTTGATGCGTCCATTCCTGAGAAGGACCTGCCAATACTAATCCAACCTGCGGATGAAGGTATTGTCGCCAGGCAAGTAAGCCGCATTGGTATGTCCAGGCGCCTGAAGATTGTTTTTAGGGGCGACAGCCTTCCCTCCCATGTTAAGGTGGGTCATTTCCGTCAGCCTGTCCAACTGTATGTGAGAAAACCCCTCCAGTGCCACAAGTGCACGAAGATTGTCCATGTCGCTGCGGGAGCGCCACTCTATGTTCCAAATGTGCTGGGCCCCACAAGGCTAGCGACTGCAGTGAAGGTTCCCTCAAGTGCGCCAACTGTCATGGATCTCACGATGTCTGATCGAAGAAGTGTCCACGTATGAAGCGGGAGGTCGCTGCCTTGAAGCAGAGGGTGAGGGACCACTACACGCATAAGGAGGCAGCCGGGACGGCACGACAGCTGCGGCGGCACCGGTCTTGAGGTCTTCAAAAAAAGGCTGGCCACTCTCTAACTAATGCCAATATGGAAACGGCTCCTCCACTAGTGGAACAACTACTTTTACGTCTGCTAACCCAGCGGCCGCCGCCACCTCCACCACCTCCGGCTCAGCAGGATTCTCCGAAGTGCCGCAGCGAGGTGCAACAAACCTCGCTGGTTGACGCGTGCCCCCTCCCCCTGTTACCGATTGTACGTCCGACTGAGCCCCAACGCTCAGTGCTGAAGACAGTCACGAGATCATACGCCCCGCGAAAAGCAAAAACGCCCGTCTGTACGAGATTTCGCGCACGTCAAAGATCCTCAGATGGTGAAAAATAATCCGGAACCCTCCACTACGGCGCGCCTCATCGCCTGCGTTGCGTCGGCGTGTTAAAGGGACACTGAAGAATTTATCAAGCTCCCGGTTTTGGTTACACTGTGTAGAATAGCTCAAATTACCACACTTTTCATCGTTTACCCGGTTGATAAGTCGGTAATTACTCTATAAAGCGCGAAAGAGGAAAAAAATACCATGTGTGGTCTGTGGTGGCCGCACAAACTAAAGGCTGTGACGACAGGAAGAGCTACACCTTGATTGGATCATGTCCAAGGTTAGCATTCAAACAAGTTTCGGTTTCAGTTCTGTAAAACAACATGCTTGAAATCCGACGGCATCGTTCGATGGGCATCCTCGATATCTTAGTAATCGTCATACCGCGCTTCTGCCATGTTGTCGGCTGTAAAATGCCTAAGATAAGCCTCCCAGGATGGCTTGGAATCGTAGCAATCAATAGCCGAGGCCTACGCCTTCCGCGTCACCGTAGACGCTCAAATGCCATGCGCTTTTCCCGCATATTCGCAGCTTGCCTCACTCATGCCTGTATCGTAAAAAGCGTGTTCGCACCAGGCCAAGGGTCTGTTGACTGTGGCCTCTGCCCACTGCCCGCAAGTAGTCGGTGCTTGTGGCAACAGCAAGCAAACGAGAACTCGCAAGTGCGTCAGTGACAGTCTGCGCGCGTTCCGCGAGCTCGCTCGTGGAGCAGTGAACGTTACGACTTAAAAATGGTGAACTCAGTTTAGAAAACATCGGCCGCAAATGAAAAAATCAACTTACAAAAAAAACATGTACCCTCGGAGATTCGAACTTGCGAACACAATAGTCTTAGCGCTTTAGACAATTCGGCCACGAGCTTTTTTTTTTTTCTTTATTGCCAATCTCGGACAGCAACACAAGGTACCAGGTACAATGGCAAAGAAAAAAATCACAGTAATGCCACCATGCCCCCCAGGGCCGGTGTTGTAATTTAAAATTCCCTAAGCGTAGTTAAGGGTTCAATTTTAGACAACCACTCTTGTGGAGAGTTCTTCGCTCTCTGAACTTCAACAAACTGGGACACACTTTTCCTAAAATACTGTCTCGTTGGTCGCGCGTCTACATCACAATGCAGCCAAGCCATGCGCGAACGCCAAATGCTGTGCAGACCCAACAACATGACACTGTCAAATGGCACACCGTCCTCACTATCAATGCATAAAAAAACGTATGCCGTGTGGGCTAAGTGGAAAATCTTTCTGGAGTGACCGTTGGAGGACATCCCAAAGGAACACTGCGGCCCAACAATGTAGTATTTTTACATAATGCTCATCTACCCCCTGGTTCCGTAATGCCTGAATAACTGCTAGAGTTTCGACTAGTCAAATGCTTTCTCATAATCTATGAAGGCTATATATTGGGGTTCAGTATACTCAGCGCACTTCTCTATCACCTGATTGATCGTGTGAATATGGTCCATTGTTGAATAACCTTTACGGAACCCTGCTTCTTTTTTAGGTTGACTGAAATCTAAGGTTGCAGAAATTCTGTTAGCGATTACCTTGGTAAGTACCTTGTAGACGAATGACAGTAAGCTGATCGGCCTGTAATTTTTCAGGTCCTTCATGTCACCTTTCTTATGGATTAGGATGATGTTCGCGTTCGTCCAAAATTCCGGTACGCTTGCGGTCATTAGGCATTGCGTATACAGGTTTGCCAGTCTGTCAGGTACAATTTCTCCGCCATCCTTCAAGAGGTCTGCTGTTATCTGATTCTCACCAGGTGCTTTGCCCCCTTTCATTTCTTTCAAAGCCTTCCTTACTTCTTCGGTCGTTACTGGTGGGATGTCTATCTCCTCTGAACTACTGTCTCGTTCTGTATTATCCTGGATGCCCCGGCTACTGTACAGATCCCTATAGAACTCCTCGGCCACTGTGACTATGCTATCGCTATTTGTGATGACATTGCCTTGCTTATCTTTAAGTGCATACATATGATTTTTCCCCACGCCAAGACGCCTCTTCACTGCTTTCAGGCTACCTCTGTTCTTCACAGCGTATTCGATCCTCTCCATATCATACTTCCGTATGTCAGCTGTCTTGCGCTTATTGATTAACTTCGAAAGCTCCGCTAGTTCTATTATGTCAGCTGGTGTGGAAATTGTCATGGTTTGCCGTTTCCTAATTAGATCTTTCGACTCCTAGGAAAGTTTACCAGTATCCTGTGTAGCCATCGTGCCCGCGACTTCTACTGCGCACTCCGTGATATGCGTGTAAGGTTGTCGCTGGCTACCTGTGTCGTAAGCTCGGCTTCCTCGGTAAGAGCTCGAGCAAAAAACTGAGTATACCAATATCTGTCAAACCCTCCAGACCAGCTTCTCGACGCTGCAGGCGAACATCGAAGAAATGCGCTCGTACATTCGCGGGATGGTCACTGGAGTTAATAATCCAATTCCGTATGCCCCCGTTGTCGCCCAGCAGTATGACGAGACCCTTCAATAACACCACAGAGTCCCTACGCGTCTGGCAGTGGAACTGCAGGGGCTATAAACAAAAGCGCAGTACCTTGCAAATGCATTCCCAAACGCTAGAGAAACCCCCAGAAATCATAGCATTGCAGGAAACCGGCACGAACGTTAAACTCCCCGGGTACAAAGCTTTTCAAAGCTCTCATGACCCTAAAACGGCAGTTTTAATTCAACGAAATATCCCAGCCGAAAGGCTTGAATTCGAGAGTATTAATATCCCTCATGATTTTGTTGTTCTGTACCCCACTAAGCGGTCCGCAACCAGAGTTTACATACTGAACGTATACAGCAATCCTAAGGCCCACAGCCACAATTTTAATCTCCTATTTTCCCTTGCTAAAAAAGAATCTCAAAAACATATGCTCCTAATCGTGGGTGATTTCAACGCGCCTCATACTGCATGGGGATACTCGCACTGCACCAAGAAAGGCCGCCTCTTGTGGGATCAAGTACAAGCGCATCGTCTCACTCTAGAAACGGATCCCCTCGTCCCGACCAGGGTCGGAAACAGCGTCCAACGCGATTCCACTCCTGACCTCACCTTCACTCATCACGTCACCAATGTTAATTGGCACTGCACGGACCATTCGCTTGGTAGTGATCATTATATCATTCAGATTGAGCTCACTCTCGCTCAGCGTATGAAGCCGCACCCCAAGCAGTCATACATCACCGACTGGGATGAATTCAGGCATATTCGCACTCAAAATGAGAATACCGTACTTGAAATAGATACTAACAACCTCGAAGGCTGGGTTCACCAGTTACTGACGGACGCGCGCAATGCCAGCAAACAGGTGGATCCTGACCTTCCATCAGACGCTGTGGACTCCCGTCTGCAACACTTGTGGGCGGCATACGGAAGCATACAGCGCCGGTGGAAAGCAAGAAAGCACAATCGCAAACTTCGCCGCAAATTGGCAGAATTAGATATCAAAATCCGCGATCACGCTGACCGTCTCGCCCGCGATCAGTGGGGACAAGTATGTGACCAAATGAGAGGGAACCTAGGCATGAAGAGAACATGGGCCCTACTTAAACACCTCCTTGACCCCGGTCGTTCTAAAACAGAACAAAATCACCGCCTCACCACAATCATCCACAACTTTCCCGGCACGGATGAGGAACTCGTAGACAAAATTTGTTCCCTATACGTACCTACCGGTGAAAAACAGCCCCTACCAGAGTATAAAGGTCTCATCAATGACAGTCTGGACTCTGATATTACTGAGTCGGAGGTGCGGGGGGCTCTCCTCCAACTCAGACCCGGCTCGGCACCGGGGCCGGACTGTATCACTAATAAAATGCTTCGCAACCTTGACGATAGTTCAATTTCGGCCCTTACAGCGTACTTTAATCATTGCTGGAAGCAGGGAACCCTGCCTCGGGATTGGAAGCATGCTAAAATCACCCTCATCCCCAAGCCAGGAAAGCCACTTTCCATCGAACATCTCCGGCCCATTTCCCTTACCTCCTGTTTGGGAAAAGTCCTCGAACACGTCATCCTCACGCGTCTCACCAATCATCTCACTTCCACAGACGCGCTTCCGCATTCTATGATTGGCTTTCGCCCCGGCTTATCCCCACAGGACGTCCTCTTTCAGATATCCCGCGAGGTGATAACTCCCCCCAGTAGGCTCGATTCGGCCGCCATCCTGGCCTTGGATCTCACTAAGGCTTTTGATAGAGTTTCGCACACCGCCATTCTGCGCGGATTAGAATCTGTAAACCCGGGACAGCGCACATACAACTACGTTCGCAGCTTTCTCACGGAACCCACGGCAATCCTCCAAATCGGACACATCACATCAGACACCTTGAATTTGCCATCGATAGGTACGCCGCAAGGGGCTGTGTTATCACCCATGCTCTTTAATCTGGCCTTGCTAAATATCCCCAAAGAATTACAGAAAGTTCCCCGTCTACGCTTCAGTATGTACGCCGATGACATCACTCTCTGGGTGACAGGTGGCAGTGATGCGCACATTGAAGAGACCTTACAAATAGGTGCAAATATGGTAGTTAAACAAGCAGAGTTAGCAGGCCTTACATGTTCTCCTAACAAGTCCGAGCTGCTCGTTCTGCCACCCAAAAGAGCAGCCCGCACAACGTCAGATATCTCTATCTCTATTAGTGGTTATTCGGTCCCGGAAGTTCAAACACTAAAAGTTCTCGGGCTCCTTATACAATGGAATCGATCCAATACACAATTCGTTACCCAGTTAACTAAGCATGTTGTCCAAACAATTGGTCTCATAAAAAGGATTGCCAACCGCCGGCATGGGCTCTGTGAGAGTGAGAGATCGCGACTCATTCAGGCCTTCGTGATCAGCAGAATAACATACTCCCTCCCCTACCTTCATGCCAGTGCTGCTGAGTTTCAAAAAATCAATTGCCTTATCAGAAAAGCCTACAAAGCGGCACTTCAAATACCCCTGTACTCTTCCACTGCCAGATTAGACCGTCTGGGTATCCATAATAATGCCGAGGAGCTTGTGGAGGCGCACCTGACAGGACAAATAGCCCGCCTATCCACTACCTCAACCGGTCTGCACATCCTAGACCGACTCGGGATTCGTGCCCCTACTTTGCCGGCTCATAAATACCCCATTCCTCGCGCTATTCACGCTCGACTTGTAGTCCGTCCTGTACCACGCAACATGCACCCTGTGTATCATGCGGGACGCAGAATGCAACGAGCGCAGGCTCTTCAGCGACGCCTACCTGTAAGACCAGATATTTTATACGTGGACGCGGCAGAATACCGTCACCGCGATGCTTATGCTCTGGCCATTGTGAATCGGCCTGACGACCCCCCGTTATGCTCCCTCACAGTTCGCACCCCTTGCCCTGCCACGGCGGAGGAGGCGGCAATTGCACTCGCCCTGTCACAAAGGCCGACCCCCACGATCGTAATCTCTGATTCAAAGACGGCCGTTCAAAATTTCGCCCGTGGTCTCATTTCGCCACTGGCACTCAAAATTATCTCTCAAAATCCTCCAACTTCCCCGGTAGAACTGCTATGGACCCCGGCGCACTCGGGACTCGGGGGGAACGAGGCGGCCCATGACGCGGCTCGAGGATTCACAATCCGAGCGGGAGCCAGCCTAGTTCCTTACCACGGGGCCCGATCCGCCAGAGACCGCCTAATTGCGTATCATGACATACTCACACATTACCGCCTCGCCCGCCGAAAATACCCCCCGGCGCATCCCCAGCTCAGCAATGAGCAAGCGCGCACCTGGCGACTTCTGCAGGTTCAATCCTTTCCCTGCAGGGCGGTGCTCCATCACATACACCCTTCCCTCTACCCCTCACCTCATTGCCCCGCGTGTGGCCAGCGCGCCACACTTCCCCACTCTATGTGGGCCTGTCCATCCAATCCCTTCCCTTTAATCACCCGTGACGAGCAATGGGAGGGTGCGCTGGGTAGCTCCGACCCGGGCGTTCAGATCGCCTTGGTGGAACGAGCTGCCATCGTCGCCGCCGACCTCCAACCGGCGGCCACCACGCTTCCCTAACCCCAGTCGCTCAATAAAAGTTTTTCTCTCTCTCTCTTTCGGTAAGAGCTGAGTATCGGTTCTGCAGCGCGATCCCGAATTCTTCTACTTTACGCCTTACTGTTAGCTCATTAATTGGCTTCTTTCGTACTAGCTTGCTACGGTCCCTCCTCAAATCTAGCTTAATTCGAGATCTTACCATACGATGGTCACTACACCTTACCCTTCCGAGCACTTCCACATCCTTCACGACGCCAGGGTTATCGCATAATATGAAGTATATTTCATTTTTATGGTCCCCATTCGGGCTCCTCCACGTCCACTTCCGGCTCTCCCGTTTACAAAAGAAGGTATTCATTATGCGTAGGTTATTCCGTTCTGCAAACTCAACTAGTAGGTCCCCCCTGCTATTTCTACACCCCAGACCATAGTTCCCAACTGCCTTGTCTCCAGCCTGATTCTTGCTTATTTTAGCATTGAAATCTCCCATAACTACGGTATACTGTGTTTTTACTTTAGCCATTGACGATTCCACATCTTCATAGAAGCGTTCCACTACCTGGTCGTCATGGCTGGATGTGGGGGAATAGCCTTGTACCACCTTGAGCTTGTACCTCTTATTCAGCCTAATTACAAGACCTGCTGCCCTTTCGTTAATGCTATAGTATTCTTCTATGTTGCCAGCTATGCTTTTATTGACTATAAATCCCACGTCCACTTCTCTTCTGTCCTCTAGACCACGGTAGCATAGAACGTGTCCATTTTTCAGCACCGTAAAGGCTTCACCTGTTCTCCTAACCTCACTAAGCCCTATGACATCCCATTTGATGCCCTTTAATTCCTCGAACACCTCTAGACTGGCTTCACTAGATAAGGTTCTCGGGTTAAACGTTGGCCAGGTTCAAATTCCAATGGCGGCCTGTCCGGGTCCACGTATTCTTAGCACCCTCTGCTGTGTCACAGGTCTGACCGCCGCCGTGGTCAGTTGCTTCGCAGCCACTGGAGACTTAGGGCCATGTGTTAATTGGCGTATTCATGGGAGGTTGTGGCCGTTACTACACTAGGGTGGCCAATCCTGGTCTGGTGAGGGAGTGCGTTAACGGCAATGGTCGCCGGGGTCAGGGCGCACCCCAAGCGCCAACTGCAATTCCATAATTACGCGGTTTTTTTTTTTTTTTTGGTGGGAATTGTCCGGCACCGGGATACGAACCACGGTCTTCCTACACGCGATGCGGATACTATACCTCTATTCTCTACCTCTACGCCACCGCTGCACCGCACGGTGCAGCGGATAATCAAAAGTTGTTCAGGGGCACATACCGTAACATTGTTCTCTAAACACGCAGCTTATTTTCTTCCCGCGGCGGAAACTGAGCTGGGTCCCGGGAGTCTGTGCGAACGCGAATGCGCTCGTGCTTTCTGAAATGGCTTTGAAATACACGTCCGGGAATTAACGCGCTCTAGAAGCTTCGGAATTAGAATTCCTTCGCGGCGGGGCCAGTGGCCTACTAAGAAAGAGAAAAATAAAAAGTTGCCCAGGGGCACATACCGTAACGTTGTTCTCTAAACACGCGGCTTATTTTCTTCCTGCGGCGGAGACTGAGCTGGGTCCTGGGCGTCTGGATAAACGCGAATGCGCTCGTGCTTTCTCAGTTGGCTTTTAAATACACGAAGGGGATTTTGTCTTCATGGCTCCTTTAATACTGCTACTCTCGCCCAAGGTGACACACACGAAGCAGAGCGGAGTGGAGCGCCCACCTCTGGTGCCAGAGCTGCCACTGGTCCAGCAGGTGGCGGTAGGGGTCCACCCAGAGCTGCGCACGGGGGCTGGACGACAGGGGGCTCGGGTGGCTCTGCAGGGCGGCCACGCTCACCGTCTGCACGTCCCCCGTGCGGTCCAGGTAGCGCTGCAGAAGCTGAGAGCCCTCGTCGCTCATGCCAGTCAGCAGCACCCTGTTACTTCATGGCTGTTACTTCTGGCATCTTTGAGGTGACGCGTCGGAGACCGTGTACCCCGGCCCGCTTGTCACATTTTCAGAAGGAAACCAAGGCGAAAAAGACTTCAAAAACAAAATGTGGGGAACATTGAATCTTGAGGAAGCGGGGACGAAGAATGAAAACGATATGAAAGTAAGTGTGAAAAGACAGTTAAACCGTTGCGATTTCGCTTGGTTGCACGAGTGTCCTTGAATGGCTGCAATAACCAACCAATTCGCGATCGAAGCAACAGCGAAGGATCTGAAATCGGGTGTTGATAGCTCATATTTTTTAAGTCATTGACTTTTCTTCATTGTGTCCAGCGACGCAGTCGGTGATTTCACGTAGCCGGTGATATATAGAAGGGGCGTATCCTATGCAGCGCCATGAAATTAAACTGAGGAAAAAAAAAAAAAAAAAAAACGAACGAGAAGGTCGTCGAACAAATTATGCGTGAAATAGGCATTTATTGTATTACCTAACTGTTATTCAGGTAAATCTACGTTTTTTTATTTTATTCTCCTGTAAGTGAAAAGCGAAATAAATGAGTATTTGCGTGTTTTCTGGGCTGCTCACATAAATGAAGCGGATAGCATTGTGCTCATATTTTCTACTTTATCATGGTTCTCGTTGGGGGGGGGGGGGGGGGAGGGCGGGTACCACGGAGTTCTAAGTAAAGAAATATTTCAAGCTGATGACCTAAATATTTTGCTGTGGTAGGAACATTTTTAAAGGTAGCGCTCTAGTAAAGAAAGACAGGGCAGCAAAATTAACTGGATAATAAAAACATACACACCTGGTACGCCCCCCCCCCCCCGCCCCCCCTTTTTATCATTCGCCATTCGATCCGCAGAGTGTTGCTCATCTCCGAAGATGGTCGGGAAAGAGAGAGAGAGAGAGAGAGAGAGAGAGAGAGAGAGAGAGAGAGAGAGAGAGAGAGAGAGAGAGAGAGAGAGAGAGAGAGAGAGAGAGAGAGAGAGAGAGTGAGATGAAACATTTATTGCGCTGAAAATGTAGGGGGGGGGGGGGAGATCCTTTGTTCAGGAAGACGTGTTGACCGTGGTGTCGCAGCCCGGGTTACAAGGAGTGCTTGGTTCTCCATGCGACCGCTGGACAGCGACCGCTGGACAGCACTTCTCGGGAGAAAGGGCATTTGGAAGGGGTGGCAGGTCGGGGTTTTTCTTTCAGTCCACTATAATATGGTGGAGCGTACCCTAATCCACTACAAAATTCGCAATCGGCTGCGTACTGGGTTGGTAAAAATAGACCCATTCTTTCAGGATGTATGAAAGTGCCTGGGGTCATACGATTATTGAGGTGGGCGAGAGGGGCAGTTTCTGTGTCAGGCGAAGCGTTCTGCCGAGTGCTTTTTGAACGTTACTGGAAAGAAAATGTCAAAGACTGTGCGACAAAGGACCGGACGCCCGGTGTCGTATGCAAGATTTTTGCGCTGAGTGCACCTCCTCATTCATTGGGGAGAGAAAAAATCTACTGGAACTAGTCCGGCAGCGGAACAACGACGTCTGACTGCAAAACCGTCGCCCAGTACCTTGAAACATCAGACCGCAGAAGAGCCTCCGGTGGAACGTTCCGAAAGCGTGACCAGCTGGAGAAAAAGACTGCTACTTAAGTCGTACATGTTTAGAGAGCTGCAAAGAATATAAATCCTTCCCTCCTAACCCTCCCACTTGTGCACAGGCGGGCACCGCGCTACACAGCGAGGTGCTCTGTGAGTGACCGGTGCTACAACGTGAACCCAGTCACCCCTATAGGGAACCGAGCTTGTTCCCGAAACGTCTGGTTCTTGGTTAGTACTTTTGGTTGGAGAGGGCGATTTTATTTTTTCAGCTACTGGGAAAAGGTTGATTCATCTAGGATTCGTCTTGAGCTAGTCGACTGCACAATGACGTGAACGAAATCGTTGATACCAACGCATTGGGATGGCTGCGACCGAGCGGCTGTGAGACAGTGTATGGCGCCGATACATTCGGGCCCATGCGAATCTGATATTATACTCACAAGTTCCTTCTTTATCGGTTCGCAACATCCTTCGATTCGGATTTCCTCCATTGGCTAGTGGCCGTTTCACTGGTAAGACAAAACCTTAATTTTATACTAGGTTCACTTCCCCAGAACGAAATGTCAATTAACTTAGTTGCAAATGTGCGATGCAATTCTTGCTATAACTTACGAAAGGAAACGACGACATCGTCGCCGACAGACATTTACGCGATCAGCCGTGCACTGGCCGTAGACGACTCATGTACGGCCAGGGGTCTCTTTCGCCGTTAAATGTCCTCTTTATATTTGCTCCCATCCTCAGTAACCAGATAGCAATTTAAATAAACAGAGTTGACAATGCATCTATTTCAAAGCGGCTGAAATGCCCACCTAGATCAATTTTCAGCATGTTGTTGCTGCCACAGAGGCTGCCTTTAGTGACAAACCAGTATACGCAGGCCTCCTTTCGGAATTTCTGGAGTGGACATTTGCATTAGCATTATAAAACACTTTTCCTGCACAATATTTGGAAATAGAATTTTTAAGCCAGTCCGACTTTTGTTTAATTGCTGGGACAACCTCTATTTCTCCCCCAGCATTCCTTCACCAGGCTCCGACTGCGGTCCTTCAAGCTTCATTTGTTTAAGGTGTGTTCCAAGACACACGAAAATTTATCTATATGAAGTGACTAGTTGTCTTGCATGTGTTGCCTTTAAACAGCCCTATCGTTGCTGGCCACCTTCTTCCAACCCCCCGTGACGTCTTCACGATTTAGTCGGCACAGAAGGCTGCAAAGCTTTCCGAATGTCTCTGGCGACCCCCTTAGTGTCGTTACTTGACGAGGCCTGAGACTTTCTCTCACGCTTACAGTGCTCTTGCCAGCGCCCCTTCGCTTGGTATCGACTGTATGATGTGATACTCTCACGCTTCCGCGCATCAGCCTTCACTTTCCCCCTACCTCGCTCTGGTTTGGCGTATTACACCCTGTGCGGCCCCAAGTATCTCTTGGCCATTGCTTGGATGCTAACGGTGTTTTCGTGCTCACTAGCGACACACTACGGTTCTCTTTACTGTTAGGATTTTTATCGATGCCTATTTCACTGAAAAACGGGGTGTTCGTGTATTCATGATTTGCACCCTATTCGGAGTTTGGGTTCTATAAACCAAGCTCGTGTAGCTATTACGGTTTAGTTTGCACAAATAACATCCGGTTCTTATTTTGCTGCTTTCTTTAACCGATATTATTACCGGCTGTTTATAAATGGCTACACATTAACAATTATCCTGAGACTTCGATCATTTGGCATGGCATGTTGTCAATTATGCATGCTTGCATTGACATTTTGTAGCCCACGCATTCAGTATCCGCGAAAAGATTTTTTTTGTATATTGGTACCTAATGAAATTCACAAAATTGGTCGAGACCAATCGCTCTTGTCACGCGACGAGAGCGATGCCAAGCGACAAGAGTGACAGAAATCGCTTTTGGTATCTCCAATCGCAAGTGAAAACGAGCCTGTAACGAGCCTGTAACGATGAAAGACATCAATATTATTAATAATAACAATAATACTTGTTTTAGTATTATTAATTGTTTCCTATATGTCAGGGGGTGACAAATTTTCTGGGCGCCGGGTGCAAGTTTACCCAGCAACGCCCCTGCCTGTAGGTACCACCTAAAATAAAGTCTATGTGCGTTTTTCAGGAAAGGTTCCTAGTAAGGTGAACCCCTAATTATATAAATGAAGTTACAGGCTCAATGTTTATGCTATTAAGAGTATAGTTGAACAATCTTACTTCATTTCGCGTGGTAAAGCGCATAACTAGTTTTTTAGTATTAATAGACATTAGCCAGTCAGCACACCACTTTTCCCGTTTACGTAGGTCATTTTGAAGTTCAATAGAACTAGACCGGTTAGTTACACGCCGGTAAAGTACGCATTCATCTGCGAATAACCTAACAGAAGAATTAATGTGAACAGCTATGTAATTAATGCAAATTAAAAAGAGAGTGGGGCCAAGCACCGACCCTTGAGGAACTCCAGATTTTACAACTTGGAATGAGGACTGCAGATCTTCTATAATAACTGCTTGGTGTCTATTAGTTAGGTATTTTTAAACCACCTGATTACATTACTTTCTATCTTAATATTTTCCATTTTGTGTATAAGGCGATTATGAGGTACACGATCGAACGCTTTGGCAAAATCAATAGAAATGACATCAGTCTTTAGAAGTTTGTGTTGAGAGTCGTGAATATCAGTTGTTAGCTCGAACAGTTGAGTCTCGCAAGAGAGCCCGCGCTGGAAACCGGGTTGATTTGGGTATAAAATCTTGTTGCTTGTTACGTATTTCATTATTTGTGATGACAGAATATGGTCAAAAAGCTTACATACGACAGAAGTTAAGGATATTGGTCTGTAGTTGCTGAACTCGTTTTTATCGCCCGATTTGAATATCGGAACTACATGAGCTAGTTTCCAATCATCAGGAATAACGCCAGCGTCTAGAGACTGTAGAAAGATGAGTACAAGAATCAGTACCGAAAACTCTTTTGTAATTGTTTGTAATTTCTTGCTGATGCCATCAGGACCCGGGCTTGAGTAAGTGGGCAATCGCTCGATCGCTTTCATGGTTCCAAGGCATGATGGAGTCAGGGCTAGTAGAAACGGTTGTAGATGGCATTGAACTCTCCTGTTCAAAAACACTACAAAAATAGGAACCCGAAATTCGAACCCGATTTTGAGACAATCTGAGGCATTTCCTTCAAGAGTGACGGGAAAATAACTTTCCAGAATTTTTTAGGGTTGGTTTTCATAAAATTTGACAAGTCAAGATTAAATATTATTTTTTTGACTTCTTCAATAAGTTTCTTGCATATTTTGGCGCAATCGAGATAAGCAGACCAGTCCTCGTCTCTTTTGCTGCACCTGGCTTCGGCGTACAAACGTTTCTTCTTGTTCAAACAACGCTTTATATGTTTCGAGAACCATGGCCTGTCGGTCGCTTCAAAGAGACATTTCTTTGGCGCGTGTTTTTCCTGCAACGCTCTCAGGCTATCTCGGAATAGCAACCAGTTCTGAGGTGCCGAATGATTTTTGTGAGACTGCGAAAAGGTCCTGTAAAACTGCTCTAAATAACTGCTTATGCTGTCGAAGTTGCTTTTAGCAAAATCGTAGACCCTTTTCTTTCTGGAAGCCTTCTTTTTGCAGCATACCTGAGCAGGCAATGAACAATGCGATGATCACTCATACATTCTAGTACATTCACGTGAGCGCTATATGGGTGTGTGGTAAGAACCAAACCAAGAATAGCATCTGCGCGTGTGGGTGTGATTACCAAATGGGTTAGTTGAAAGAACGATATAAATTCCCCAGGAGGCGTCCTGAGCCGTCGCTGTTCAACCTTACACTAATTGGCCTGACTTCCTGTCTTCCAAGGAGGGTTTACGTGCCGATATACGCCGACAATATATGTTTTTGGGCAGAAGGCCGGCTCGTCGGAATGTGGGCGCACGACTGCAAAATGCCGCAGACTGGCGAACTCCTACCTACATAGACAAGGGTTGGAAATATCCAGCAGTAAATGCGCAATGCCTGCGTTTACTCGAAAGCCTATGTACGCATATCCTTTGTATATTGATGGCAAAAGGGTGTCCTATGTGATAAAGCAAAATTTTCTCGGCATAGTTGCCGACAGAGGCCTTTCTTGGAACGCTCACTTAAATGTTATAAAAAATTGGCTCCAATCCACGCTGTGACGGTGGTTGGAAAGCAAAGCCGTAAACGACACCCACAACAATTGCCCATGTTACGTCACTTGAATTCACAAACGTGGCTCTATAGAGAGTGAAACCAGAGATTCTGTCTGTCATTGCCTAGAATTCGCGGGGGCGGCGTCCCGAACGCAGAAGTGTCGGCCATGGCCATGCTAGAGCGGCGGACGCCGCCGCGGTAGCCCCAACGTGCGTCGGCAGAAAGAAAAGAGCCAGGAGTGTCATTGGAAGGCTGAGACAGCGGAACTTAGCCATCCTGATGTGCTAGCTCGGGCACCACGCGACACAAGAGAGGACACCAAAACAATTCGGCATGTGAGCTTAGTGATTCCCATTTATACTTATTTAAACTAGCTAATTTAGTACGTTTGAGAATTAAAAAAAAAACTGCGAAATTTTGGGTTGGCAGCTATGTTTTCAATGCATGTTAAAGACGCTTAATTAAAACTGCTCTATTGCTAAAATTCTGCTAATTCGTACTTTCTGCTTGTTCTAGTCGAAAAATATCTGCTGAATACTAAAAGTCCAAAAAAAAAAGCCGATTACCTGCATGCACGCATAAAATTGGAACGGCGTGCCCCAGCAACCACGTGTGGATTAAGGAAGAAATAAATAAAAAAAACAAGATGCTGGCATCGAAAACGTTGTTCATTTGGAACTCTTATGCAAAGCGCAAGCAGTCACCCATTATGGATTTTTTCCGAGTGTAAATAGTGCTTCCTTATTGTGTGTGAATGTTGTGTTATTAAATATATGTGAACATTTCTTTATAACACAAGTTGGCATGTTGCCCCGAATCCTATATAAGGAAGTTCTGATAATTCAAATTTCGGATAATTCAAACATCCTAGGGTCCCCTATGAGTTTGAATTATCATGAGTGTTATGTAGTTTAATTCGATACTGAAGACATGATGTCTGTTGTGCGGTTTTTTGCAGTACTTTTTTGCAGAAATGTTTATGTTGACAGTCGCTGTATCAGTGGATAAGAAATTTGGCTGAATCATTCTAGCGCATGCGTAAAGATAAATGTATTGTTTGAAGCCCCACAACTGAGATAAAGGGTGTGCATAGAACTAAACTGGATATAAAAGATTATAACCTAATTGGTAGTCGAAATATCACTGAAATTCTAGACAAACATCAGGATCGACAAAATTTGGCGAGTGCGTACTGGTTTTGTATCTTGAACGACAGCGTAATAGACAAAAACAGCAGGGAACAAATGCACCGTCGTCTGGTCGTTTTCGTTCAATCCTGTTTTTGTCTATTACGCTGTCGTTCAAAATGCAAACATTAGGAACGTGTTTGCACAACGTGACATGGGTATCGGTGTGACAAGTGCAATTTCAGTTTGGTGCGAAATTAAAATTTTTTACCACTTGGTGATCAGTGTCTGTTTCGCAAAAGGTGTGGGTTCCGGGCTGAATGCTCCATAATCAGTCATGCAGATTTCGCTCCTGGCGTGCCTTTATGCGAAATGAGTACTTTAGTGACACGGATTTTGCTATTGCGTCGAAGGTTTTATGGTAGTTTGCTATTTTGTTGTGCTAGATGAATTTGTTTTCCTAGATGGCGGTCGTGTCGTGTCTCATGTTTTTAAAATTTTAGTGTTCGTCATGCTTGATTGTGCAAGTAATGAAGAGTGAAGAATACAAAATAAAAAAAACTACGATCACTTGGAGGTGCCGGGGTTCGAACCCGGGGCCTTTCACATGCGAAGCGAACGCTCTACCACTGAGCTACACCCCCAGACGAACTCAGGCAGGCTAAAAGTTGCAAACATTCTTTTGGAAATAGTATCGCATAGTGCTTAAAACGACGCGTGATTGAGAAAATGAACTAAAAATGGCGGTGAATCACCATTCACATGTGAGTGTAATTGAACATCTGGTAACCATTACTTCAGGTCACTATCACAACTTGTCGGAAGGCCTTTGTTGGCGTCGATAGGCTTCAACTCTGTAGCAAATTAAGGGCAAAAGTATGCTAGTTTTACAAAGCTGACGTCGCATTATCATTATCGTCGGATTGTTTGCTTGCCACGCCACCGTTACTCTAGACCACGGTTTTGGCAGTCATCCTGAGAGTAATTTTAGTGCGTGCAGGTTTGTTGAGGATGTTGTTCTGGGTGTGTCATGTTACTGGCAGAAACTCCACAAAAGTTTTCACTTAGTGGACTACGTCATGAGGAAATGTAGGGCAAGGTCATGTAGGAATTTATAATAGTAATATTGTTGCGTGCGTGACAGGTAAACGTAGGCTTTATTTATAAGGTGTGCGAAATGATGGTTGAGGCACGTTTATGGGAAGGCGGGACAGCAGCGAGCTGGAAACTCCTTCTTCTGCTTCCGCTTCTACGTGCCAGGGTAAAGCGCCCATTTGTGTTCCCTGTAACATACCCTACACAAGGGATTGGCAGCTGACCAATCTAACAGTAAGACACATTGCGAGCGTTCTGTAGCTAATACTGTAACAATATGAAATAAGGGGTTTCTCATCCGTTATGTGTTGCTCGAGAAGCATTCAATGTTGTGATACAAACGAAGGTACATAAAACACGGCTTTCCCGGAATGTCTTCTGCTGCCGCGAGGAATAAAGGCGACCGCAATTTACGCGAACTGGAATGTTGTTGCAAATGTAACTAAAAGAAGAAGCAGCTTTGAAAAAACTAGATGCTGCTTGGTCTCTTGCGTGCTGTCACAATGGTGGTCTGCTCTGTGTCGGTGCTACTGTTACTATATTCTTCGTTGATAGGGCTCGTGAATGCTGAACGTACTAGTGTAACATAGCGGAGTTCGGCATTAGGCTGAGGGGTCCGCTAGTGTAGAAACCATGCGTCATTTACCCGAATTTTGTTTCCTAGGAGGAATTCAACGCGCTGAGGTCACACGTGTGGTGTAAAGCAAACGGTATAAGAGCATAAAAGGACGATGAGATAGAGCGACAGGGACACAGCTGGCAGAAAGACGGACGGACGGACGGATGGATGGATGGGCAGACAGACAGACAGACAGACAGACAGGCGGATTGATGGATGGATGGATAAATTGATGAATGGATGGACGGATAAATGGATGGATGGATGGATGGATGGATGGATGGATGGATGGATGGATGGATGGATGGATGGATGGATGGATGGATGGATGGATGGATGGATGGGGATGGACGGATGGACGGAAGGACGGATGGACAGGTGGTCGGTTGGTAGGTAGGTAGGTAGGTAGGTAGGGTGCTATAAAAGACGAAATATTAATTTATTTATTTCACAATACTGCAGGCCAATCTGCTATCCCAAGCAGGAGTGGGTACATCAAAACGTAATTGTAAAAAACAAGAGACAACAATACAGAAGAAACGGAAGTTCAGAAAGAAGGTGACGCTCCAAGTCACCAAGAATCTTACTTGAATGAAAAACGTCACAGGGCAAAAATTCCCATCCCCCGCAGTTCAAGGAAAAAAAAAACTATATTTAAAAGCATTTGACCGGGCAAAAATTTAGGTTAGAGCATGTTCATGACCATGACGAGTACGTCATGCTGATAGCGGTTTAACATTGTGAGGGAGATCAATTTTTATATTAACAGACAAAAAATTGTAAAGAAAGGAAAGACTACTGAACTTTCTCCGAGCTTCGAAAGTTGAAATGTCGTTTAATTGCATTAGGGTGGAGGGGGAATCAAGCCTGCGATTGATATGTCGCCAGAAGACGACAACGATGATGTGCGCGCGAGAAAAACACTGGGTATGTGGCACGAGCGCGCCTCACGCGGCGAACACTGGCCGATGCTTTCTATTAAATAAGTGCACTTTCCTCTGAAACGCTCTGAAATGGGTGTGGAAACACACAAGGGTGTTATGTATATTGGCGAAACTATCTGTGTCGCGTCGTGGATGTTGTCTGTATATAGATGTGTATAGTTCTCTTGTTTTTTTTTAACTATATTCCATTGCTGTAAGGGATCATCTATATATATGGGTGTGCTTGTGTACTACACAGAGCAAGTAGTTACTGAGTGCGCATCTTTCATCCGCTGCTGTATCAATGTACTTAATCTAACCCCTTGTGGTTCCTTAGGGCAAGTATTGTACCTTTTGTATACTCCAATGCCTGGAGTAGCCAGCTCCTGTTTGGGTTGGAGCTAAACTCTCCAATAAATAATTATTTCTCTCTCTCTCTCTCTCTCTCTCTCCGACGCACAAAAAATTGTAAAGAAAGGAAAGACTACTGAACTTTCTCCGAGCTTCGAGAGTAGAAATGTCGTTTAATTGCATTAGGGTGGAGGGGGAATCAAGCCTGCGATTGATATGTCTCCAGAAGACGACAACGATGATGTGCGCGCGAGAAAAACACTGGGTATGTGGCACGAGCGCGCCTCACGCGTCGAACACTGGCAGGTGCTTTCTCCGACGCCCGAAATAGACCCAAGTTCAGACTTTTCCGCGGTAACGATGGAAGAGATGGCTGATGTCATCATGCGTCCCCCGGACTCCTCTCCAGGGCCCGATGGTATCTCTACCGGCTGCATAAAGCTTCTCTTTCAGGAATCACCTGAGGATCTGTTAAATATCGTCGATACTTCCTTAGAAAAATCATGGATCCCCGCAGATTGGAAAATGCGAAAATTGTTGCTCTGCTAAAAAACCACAATCTAGGAACTATCCCGGGCAACATTCGTGCAATCGCTCTGACTAGCAACTTGGTCAAGTTGGTGGAGAGAATTTTACATGGCCGTTTACTCCGCTTCCTCTCTAAAGAAAATATTCTTAATCCTCATCAAATCGGCTTCCGCCCAGGCTGCTCTATTTGGTCAGCTCACGTTGACTTGGAGAGCAGAATGCAATTTTCCCGCAGAAGTAAGCAGGTTTGCGCGCTGGTCACACTGGACGTGGCCAAAGCATATGACAGCGTGGAGTATAGCATCCTGATTGCCAAACTCAAGGATTGTGGTCTTCCCAAATACATCATTTCCTGGATACAACAATTATTAATCGGTCATCAATTCTTTTGTTCCCAAAATGGTTTTAATTCATCGACTCGACCGCAAACAAGGGGTGTTCCGCAAGGATCGGTTATCTCTCCTATCCTTTTTAATATATTGCTGAGTTCTATTCCAATCAATCAGACAGTTTGCTCTTATGTATATGCTGATGACATAGCCTTCTTTTCTGCTGCGCGGTATATTCACGATCTATAAGAACAATTACAGCCATATCTGGATTCTATCGAGAGGTGGATTACAGGCTTGAATTTGTCCAACAACGTCGCTAAATGCGCGGTCCTGGTGTTTCCGTTATCCACTCCTGTTAACCTTTGTTTCAATTATCGCGAGAAGAGCATTCCTCAGGTGACTGCTTGGAAGTACTTGGGTATTATCTATGACAGTACGCTTGATTGGCGCCCGCACATAAACCACTTTTCGACAAAAGGGGAAAGAGCTTTAGCATTGTTGCGTAGAGTTAGCAACAGAAAAATTGGTACCCTACTCTTTATATACGGTGGTTATGTAAGACCCATTTTAGAATTTGTGTGTGTCCCCTTTTCGGGTGCAGCAGTGTACAAACTGCGTCCTCTTATTCTTTTGGAGCGACAAACACTGAGATTGTGCCTCGGCCTTCCGCGATATGTGGCAAACAAGATTGTGTATTTAGAGGCCCGCTCGCCGTGTTAACAGTGAAGACTATGATGGGAATCTTCAAGTCTCCTCTGAGCAAATCTTTGTCATTGATGGCGGCTCAGGCAGCATTGTTTTTTAACTATCCATGGTCTCGATGCAATCGTCCTCAATGTGTGTATGCCCAAAGCTTACTTTCAGCGCTCAACATCCGGAAATTCTTCCGACGTTACCCGAAGTCGTACCTGCTCCTGTGTCCTTCGATAACGTATTCCCCCATAACGCCAAACTGCTATCCACACGGATACTAATGGGTTTGCTGTACGAGCACCTGGTTAACTTGCGCTCACATGTGGTAGTGGCAACGGATGCATCGCAACGTGCGGAGAGGGCGGGCGTGGGAATTTTCAGCCCACAACTTAATTGGTCATTTTCTTATCGTTTGCCTGATTTTACTCCTATATTCGAAGCTGAGTTTTTTGAAATAGTTATGGCCTTAAAAATTACCTCAGCAATATTTAAATGTTGCTATTATTTCTGATTCCCTGTCGGTTTGTATTGCGCTAACATCTCCAAAAAATTCATTACTTATCCGTACCTTCAGCCACCTTCTGTCTCCCCATTTACGCGACATCCGGCTAATCTGGGTCCCAGGGCACAGGGACCTATGGCTCAATGAAACGGTTGACTCTTCGGCCGGTTCAGCTTTAGATGGCCCTACGGTGGACCTCAGCCCTACCCCATTTCTCCTGGTGCGAGCAAGGTTCCGCAGATATATACGGCTAGGGATGACACAGGAAGGTACTATCACAGACTCGGATGACTATGCCCATCTTGCTCACACTTGGAATGCGAGATTCTGCGAGTCCCGCCAGTGTTAGGTCACTTTAACCGGCATCAGATGCAGAATACCGCAGCTTAATTTTTATTTGCATCGCGCTGGTCTCACCTCTTCCGGTCTTTGTGCTGCTTGCGGTGAAATCGCAACAATTTAACACTTTTTCCTGTACTGCCGCGGTTTTTCTTTCATTCGGAAACGGTATCTAGCCGCACCAATTCAACGCATTGGCCTTCCTTTGTCGATGCCTGTGCTCCTTTCGTTCGGGTGGCCACATACCTGGGGTTTTGTCATAGAGGGATTATTGCGGCCATTCACGCATACATATCAGAGACAAGACGAATTTCCTGCTAACCCGGTCAACATTTTTTTAGCCTTTTCACCCAAAAATGGCATCATTCACTGATTATTCTCTAGATCTATTATATAATTCGGTAACCGTTTCCCCAATTCCTACAGGCTGATTATATAGGGCTATGAGGTGGGCGTTGTAGCCCCAGAAAGCCACCACGTTTCTTGGACAATCCCCACGTGGGTATGTGCCACTACAAGAGGAACAGCAACAACAACAATGTTCCTAACTCTTGAGTTTAATAAATCGTCGGCAGCCATCCACGGCTGTGCAGATGGTAGAAGCAACGCACAAGGACAAGACTTGGACATTAACACTTGTGGTATTTAATGAATCAGGATGTAACGTCCTCGGACGAAACTGGTTTCCTCATTTAGTGATAGAGCTAACAGGCATCAACGACGTAACAGACGGCGAACTTGTTTCCAAGCTCCTGGACAAGTACCAGTCTGTGTTCTATGAGGAAATATCAGGTCATGTCGGTCCTGCGGTGCAACTCGAACTTGTGGAAGGAGCGAAGACAAAGTTTCTAAAAGCACGGCCAGTTTATTTCACGCTGAGGTCGCCTGTAGAGACTGAACGGGATCGACTGCAAACTCAAGGCATAATCGAGCCTACGCAGCATTCAGATCAGGCAACGCCTCTCGCACTCGTGCGAAAGAAACATGGCTGTTCCGAATATGCGGCGACTACCGTTTTACACTGAATCTGGTATGGAAGAGAGCAGATTACCCACTTTCCACAACAGATGAGGTCCTCAGCCATTTGAGGGGAGGCAAGGTCTTCAGCACACTGGATTTAGCACAGACGTACCAGCAACTTCACGTAACGCCAGAGACAGCCGAGCTGTTGACCCTGAACACGCCGAAAGGACTCTACAAGGTGAAACTGTTGCCTTTTGGAATCTCTGCAGCTCCAGCCATTTTTCAACGCTTCATGGAGACTATGCTGTCTGGCATCACAGGCGTTTGCGTGTACTTAGATAATATCAGGAATATGCCACCAGACTGGAAGAAGTTCTCAAGAGGTTGCGCAAGTACAACCTTCGCCTCGGCAAAAAGAAGTGCTGTTTCGCAGTGAGACAAGTTTCTTTTCTGGGACACCGAATGGACGAAAATGGCGTTCACACGAGCGACGACAAGTTCGAGCCATCACTGAGGCGCCAGTTCCAGAGTGGAAGCAAACGCTTCAGTCATTTCTCGGGATGCTGACGTTCTACGACAGGTTCTTGACGAACCGAGCAAGTTGCCAGCTGTCTCTACCAGCTCCTTCAAAAGAACGCTACCTAGAGATGGGAGACACAGAACCAAGAAGCATTTGATCAACTTAAGAAATTGCTTCTCAGGCACACCGTACTGGCACACTATGACGACCAGAAGGAGCTCCTTGTTTCATGCGACGCTTCGCCATACGGCATAGGAGCCGTGCTGTCTCATTGTGATGACCAGAATAGAGAGGAACCAATCGCTTTTGCATAGAAGAAACTAGGGCCGGCAGAACGAAATTGTGCTCAGTTGGACAGAGAAGACCTGGCTGTAGTGTTTGCAGTTCACAAGTTCCACAAATATATCGTAGGAAGAAAGGTGACCTTTGCCACGGATCATATCAACCGCTGCTCGGCATACTGGGACCAGAGAAACCAACGGCTCAAGTCCTCTCACCACGCATGACCGGACGGTGAATCAAGTTATCGGCATACGACTACCATATTATGTACAGGCATGGGAAGAACCACCAGAATGCAGACGCGTTAAGCGGACTACCACTGCCAGAACGCATCGATGAGCCGCGGTCACCAGGCGACCTACTGTTGTTCGAAGCGTTGTCGCGACCTCCGTTTACTGCTACAAAGATAGCCCGCCTGGCGCAGCAAGACAACGTATTGCGAAGGCTTTACAAGTCAGTGCAGGATGGAACAGTGAAAAAACTCATTCGAGATGAGTTCGCTCTTTACCGGCGAAGAGTACCCGCACTGGCATCTCATCGCGAGTGTCTCACACTCGGAACACGGGTGATCATACCACGATCTCACCTTCTGGCACTTCTGCATGCTGGTCATCAAGTTATGGTAGCTATGAAGAAGCGTGCAAGGAGTTTCGTATGGTGACCCGGAATCGACGAGGTGATTCGGTGCGACAGTGCTCTGAATGTCAATCAACGCAGAACAGCCCACCAAATGCTCCGATTCCCACGTGGGACCGTACCCAGACACCATGGCACACACTGCACGTTGACTTCACGGGACCACTACTCGGGCGCACCTACTTGGTTGTCGTGGACGCGTACACCAAGTGGGTGGAAGTCCGTCGCGCCACCTCGAAAACATCTTCAGTCGTCATCGACGTTCTCTGGAGTTGCTTCGCTACGTTCGGCATTTCACGAAAAGTCGTCTCGGACAACGGAAAAGCCTTTAATCCAAGCGAGATAAAGCAGTTCTACACATCGAATGGCATACAAGCTATGACGTCACCAGCGTATCACCCTGCAACAAACGGGAAAGCAGAACGTCACGTGGCCCAAAGAGCACTCGTAATAAACACTGCTCCATACAGTGCAGACTTGCATGGTTCCTGTATCGACAGCACGCCACGGTGCACACAGCTACAGGAATGACACCTGCGAGAGCGATGTTTGGCCGCGAACTTTTATGCCCCCTCGATATGCTGAAGCCAGAGAAGGAAACGCAGACTCATGATCACCAGCAGACACTGAAATAATCACTTCGTTTCGCAGAAGGGGAAAGGGTGCTCATCCGACAATTCTTGAGAAAGCCAGATTGGCATGCAAGCGAACTTTGCACCGCGTCGGACCACGATCCTGGCTGGTAAAAAGCGCCTTTAAAAAGTTTCGCCGTCATCTCAACCACATCAGGAAAGAGAGCCAGAGCAGGACGCCAACGGACTTGTGCACAGAAGGTGATTTCGCTGATACAACTCAAGAGACGCTGTCGAGTTCTGCTGTTCCACTGCTACCGGACTCGTTGGACACTCCAGACGTTTCCTCCCAACCATCGACGTCGACGTCTCAAGCAGGGACTACCCAGAAACTGTGACCACACGAGGTTAGGCGGCCTCCAGACCGCTATGGAGACTTCGTTTTAGGTTGTTTCCTCTAAGGGGGGAAGAATTGATATGTCGCCAGAAGACGACAACGATGATGTGCGCGCCAGGAAGGCACTGGTTGTATGGCACGACAGCGCCCCACGCGTCGAACGCTAGCCACTACTCTCGCCGACCCCCAAGCTACTCCCTATGTTCCTAACTCTTGAGTTTTAATAAATCGTCGGCCGCCGTCCACGGCTGGGCAGATACAAGAGCGATATTTGCCAAAAATAACCCTAACTCCTTTTCTTTTAATGCGTTCTAAATATGCGCAGTCAGGAAATGATGAGCGGGAAAGCACGACACAAAACGTATTTTTTATTGTGCTTCACAGCAGCAATGTTTCAGGCACGAAAAGTATGCCGGCACAACGTAAAAATGAATTTGATTCGGAAAACATTGCGAAATGGAAAAAAAACAATACTTTTAGGTACTGGTCATTGATCCCAGTGAGTGAAATGTACCCTTACTTATAAGTAGCAAATTTTTTATGCTTTATTTATCAAATGAAACACCTCGGTTTTTCACTCAACAGGTAAGGAACTGTTGTCATGTAACTGGAACAGTTTTGAAGCAAAGCTCATATGCCTAGGGTTTCGTGTGTTTTTCATGTCTGGGAACGAAAACTCCCGAGGCCCCACGTTTCTTTGAAGCGCGAGGCGTTGGAAAACGAACGTCGCGGTATGTGTTTGCGTTTTGTGCATTGAGTTGTTATTCGAGGTGGGTAATGCGGTTTTGAGGGGATTGTTCGCGGGACTCGGAGGCTTGCTTTTTGTTCGGCTTGGGGAGCACTTTGAAGAGTTGTAGTGGTTGTGTGGGGTGGGAAGGGTGAGCGCGTAGTTGCGCATTACTGTAATTCCCGGAGGATGGGATCGCGAGGGTTAGCAGGGGGGGAGTTGGTAGGAGGTGGCAGCGGCTGGGAGGAGACTGGAGCTCACCTGGGCGTAGGTTGCTTTTGGTGCTTTGGGAAGTCCTGTGTGCGGCGTTGTGGTGTCGCCTGTGCCGCGCCCGTTTTGTTGAGAGGGGTGGTGGTGTGACCCCTCGACGCAGTCCGCGCCCTCACCAAGCAGACATCCCGCATGCAGTCCCCCCTTGAAACATTAACCCAACTTTTCCCTCCCCCTACCTCCCATCTACACAGACCAAATGGGCCACCCAACCACCTCCTCTAATACTCTGCGCATATGGCAGCGGAATTGTCGAGGAATCCGCCGTAAACGCACAGCGCTGGAAGCCCTTATCGACGGCACCCCGAACCGCCCGATGCCATATCCCTGCAAGAACCACGACCAGAATCGAAATGTGTTCATTTCCGCACAATTAAAAAAAAATTCACAGCATATCCACGGGGTGAATGATGATGAGTGGGCGAAGCTCCTGAGGGGAAATCAACGGTAAAACCGTGACTCTTCAGTCAAAGTTCGCCCACTGCATCTGTGTCCGAACGTAACGTCTAGAAAGTCTCGCTTAAACCGCGCGTCGGCACCTTTGGGCTGAGCTCGCCTGATGCGTTTTGCAGACGCCTCACGAGCTCTCACTGCATCGGGGTCTGCCTGCCGATACGCGCGCTTTCTCGCCGCTTCCCGTTCTCTGACGTTTTGGAGATCCTCTTCGCGCCGCAGCCGTGCCGCTTCGCGTACGGCAGGGTCCTCGCGCCGTTGCCGTGACGCTTGGGCCTCTCGTTCTCGAACGCTGGGATCTTGGCGGCGTCGTCGCGCAGCCAGACGACACGCTTCGGCCTCCCGCTCTCGTACGGCAGGATCTTGGCGGCGGCGTCGCGCAGCTTCACGGAGCGCTTCTGCCTCGCGGGCTCGCACATCTGCAGCCTTATCCATCGGGCGACTCCTAGCGCGCGCCAACAGCGAACGGATTTTATTACAACGCTCCCCGCCATCTAGTAAACAATCCAAGAACTAAACTAGAGGTAGCCACGCCATCTAGTAAACAATCCAAGCGCATCTTTTCATCATATACAAGTACCGCCATCTAGTAAACAATCCAAGAACTAAACTAGAGGTAGCCACGCCATCTAGTAAACAATACAAGAACTAAACTAGAGGTGGCTACATACATACGTCGAGGATGGACAGACCCACGCCTTAAGGAGCTTCGCCCCTAAAAAACTCTTACACGGCCACACAGTAAATAAAAAGCAGTGTTGTACAGAACGGCGTTCCAAGGAACGGCGTTCCTGGAACTAGTTCCTTTTCGGAGGAACGGAGGAACGCCACCGTTCCATTAAGGGTCGGTGGAACTGTAACTGTAACTCGTTAGGTTTTTGAAGGAATGGCAGGAACGGCGATCCTTCTGCAAACGTTACATTGCTAGGATTTGGCTGTTTTTGATGCCAAGGGTTGAGTACAAAAATCCACAAGTCGCTACTGTGTTTCTCTTCCTACAAGCTGGCCAGTTTGCCCGCGCCCTTCAGCGGAACGTGCTTCCCGAAAGTCAAAGGCACAAGAATAACCACGCAGCGGGCCGCAGCTTGTGCTTGCTTTCATGCCGGTGGAGCTTACGCGGCGTTAGACGGGTGAATGGCGAAGCCGCGAGAATGCTTTTCACCTTTCATCGTTTCTCCGGAAAGGCCAGGATGCGCGTCTGGCCGATAGAATAGACCTTTCCGGAAAGTTGCGCGCGCCCCCAAACGGCGGCCGCAAAGCAGCCTGGGAACTGTGAGCGCCGCAGCAGCCGCCGCCGCCGCCGCCCGGGCCGCTCTTCATGTAGCTCTACCGTGCCAAACCGTGCCGTGCGCGACAGCGCCTGTGGAGGGAGCATTTGTTGACGGTGCAGCTTCGGCGTTTAACATTGTGTGATGCATGCAGAACATCTGCTGTCCTGGACAGCTGACCCGCCGCGGTGGCTCAGTGGCTAAGGCTTTGCGCTGCTGAGCACGAGGTCACGGGTTTGATTCCCGGCCGCAGCGGCCGCTTTTCTGATGGAGGCGAAAAGCAAAAACACCCATGTGTACGAGATTTCATCGCACGTTAAAGATCCCCAGGTGGTCAAAATTAATCCGGAGCCCTCCACTACGGCGCGCCTCATCGCCTGCGTTGCGTCGGCGCGTTAAACCCCACAATCAATCAATCAAGTCCTGGACAGCTGTTTTCTTCACTGGCTTCTTTTTCAAACTTCAGCATTCTTACCACCGCCCGCATTTCTTCAACAAACTGCTGCATTTTGGGGAGTTGCAGTGTGTATCCCGTCCATTCATGCTACACTATGTCTGCATTTATTTCAAGTACTGGTGCCCAAGAGGTGGCGAGTCTTATTGTGCAATCCTAAGCTCTTTTGATGTTTTCGGCTGTGTGTAAATATAAAAATAGAAATGTTTATTTCAGTCGAAAAAAAGACATGTACACTTTTAATTACTCCGTCAGAAAAACTAACCAATACCGACTAAAAGGTAAAACTGTTCAGAGGGCGCTAATACAAAACACGCATAGTTGACATTTTGCTTAATTATCAATTGAGAAGTGGTTCATGTGTGAAGTTGCTCAGGTAACAACAAATTTTCCGTATCCGGTTTGGCTTGTCAGCCATCGCATTTGGGAAAACATACCACGGTATTCTCAAGTTCTTCACTTCTCGAATAACTCGCTCAACGTGTCTCCTTAGGTTGGCGATTTGCCGTGTGCGTGTTTCCTCCGTTACTGTCAGTTGACGCCGACCATTTAACATGGGGGGTCTGTTCAATTTAACGCCAAGTTCACGGAGCTCATCTTCGATCAAGAATCCTGGGTCAGCTATGACGAGCTGTCTCCTTTGTTTTCTCATAGGAAGTGCACTACACCTTAAAAGTGGGAAATAATAATTCCACAATGAGCGACCGAAAAGAAATAGTCGAAATGCTGAACTCACTACAGCAGAAACCCCGTTACTCCAATGCCGCAGGAAACGGGCTGCAGGCAGTCGCTGTCGTTGGAGAAACCGCATCGTTGCCTGCTGGAGTGAAAATATTGCCCTGTTACGCCATTTGTGCTAAAATTCATTACAAAACGGGCGTTGATTACTCTGAGCTGACAGGGGTATCTCGACAGTGCTGCATATCACTAGTTCGTCTTGTATGCCTGGAAGCGGATGCCTGGAAATTACGTTATAATGCTGGGCGTACCTGTCTTTACCGGAGGACACCTCTCGGAGAAGACCCGGTGTGGAAAAATGGTCGCATACGGTCCATGTAACATTTGCGTCTGCTCGCGTTGAAATGGGCTCCACATATCCTGTGATGTTCGGACGGCTTCCACAAAGCGAATCGGCCATCACGACCCTGGCGATTTATCTGGCGAACTTATTCCTTTTTAAGTTTCTTGTCCTTCGGAAACTTGTGCAATGAAACATGCCGGTCTCGCAGCGTATTGTTGTCCCATCCGATCATACAGCACGTTTTTCCGCCTCCTGCATGCAGCTTCATTGGCGCCATATCGTCAGTATCGCGTGAACTACAAACGCTAAGGCAGGTCGTAAACGAGTGTAGCTTTACACACGCGGAAATGCATCACGAATAAAGTGTGTACACGATATGAGCTTCTTCGTTTTCCCACTGCCGGCTGCCGGAGGCAAGAGCTGGTTATTTGTATTTTTCTCTGGGAGCTCAAGTGCACATTTGTTTTTTATTTCCTCGTGTTGAGGAATTTCTATTTTCCCGCGGGCAGCAAGAAGCACGAAGACGCTTTTCAACTGCCAGCAGCTAGCAGACGACGTTGCTAGCAGACGACAAAAGGTTCTCATGCGGTGCAGGCAGCTTCAGAAGGATGCGTAGTTTATTTCTTATTTTGGGTTCTATGGTTTAAAGATGATTTAATTGATGCGCAACATAACTTTCCAAGCCCATCCTTTCGCGCTACTTAAACTTGGTCCTTTGACGGACGCCGCGAACGCGGCGCGCGGCGCGACCACCCCGTCGGCGCTCGCCCCGCGCGCGCACGCAGTTCCCATGACGCCTTGCGCGCGCCCGCCAGGGGAAGGAGCGGCGCTGCAGTTTCTGGAAAGGTCTATTGTTACCTGCCGGGGAAGGTTGTCTAAGTCTGAGCGGCGCTGCAGGTTCCTTGTGAAACCACCGTATCTGTATATTGCCAGGGGTAATTACCGCATTAGTGCCCGTGATGCGCGGGTGCGTACGTTGCTGTGCTATACTGTGAGGTTTTAAGGAGGTGGATAGATGGGTGAAAAGGGCCCGAAACTGTCCGGCGTGGGGTGCGAACGGGGGAGTTGGGCTGGCTGTGAGGTCATTCGAAGTGTCGCCGGCTATGAATAGGGCTGGGCGCGCCGCAGTGTCTCGGGGCGCTGTACTGCTCGAAGTTACAGAGTACGCATGCAGTTCGTCACGGCGCGGTCTGTGGGTCGACGGGAGTGCCAGGATCTTTTGTATTGCACGCGTCATGTTGACAAAGGACAGGAATTTCGTCAATAGAGAGTTTTAGCATAGCGGCTAGCGGAGGCTCACGCTACGGGGGCGGGTTACCGGGACCCGACCGCGCATGCGCGCGCGGGGAGGGCGAGGAGGTTGCCCCTCAGTGGAGAGAAGGCACGGGCATGGCGAAGGCTGGCCGGCGGAACTAATCCCCCCACCGGAAAGAATTTTCTCCTTCCCAGGCGGGCCCCGCTACCCGCCGCCGTAGCGTTAGCGGACGGTACCCGGTATGCTAAAACTCTCTAATGTTGGGCATAATTTCGTCGCGTGCCGTATGCCCAAAACCTGAGAGAGGCCGCCCGAACGTGGACGGCCAGCGTTCAGAGTTAGTTTAGCTTTAGTTGGTCGGTTTCAACCTGTACTTCGATATTTCATAGTGTAAAGGTTTTTTACGCACGTAATTATGCTCCGCGTTATTTACTGTGCTTTTCCCTTATGCGTATTTCTAACCACAACAACTGATCTGTGCGTCGCGTCCACATATTTGGCTATTTTTGGTTGTTTACTATATCTACTACCCTTATTGTGTTTGGTGTATTTGTAATTCTTGCGCGTAGATTTCATCTGTGCCTACGCTGTTGACTTTTATTTTTTTTCTTTACTTAAACTTGTATTGGGAACCTTGTAGCCATTACCTGTTCTGTTGTGTTTTGTTACTCGCAAATTTGTGCTGTATGATCCGCAAAGCTTCACTTTTGTAACCCCCTTGCTCAATTCCATGCACAGGGCTTGTAAGGCATTTTAAATAACCTGCAATATAACCTACAAACGCCTATGTATTGTTCCTTTCGACACAGTTTCCTATGCAAGAAATTTAATTATGTTCCTGCATGCAACTTTCAATTTGCACTTCTGAAGCGCAGTAACCTTACTGCGCATTTGTAAGACCGAAGTGGAAAGTGACATACGTGTTGCACCCATAATAGACGAGCACCAAAATCACAGTTAGACATGTCTGGAGTTTGTCCGGTTCTCCCTGAAAAAATTCGTCTAGGAGCGTTTCTTTGGATTCTTTTTATCTCCAGATAATCTGCTGCCGGCGGTGTTCCTATTCGTATAATATACGTAGTTCGGTGTGAGTTTTAAATTTCACACTTTATTTTGCCTCGGGATTATCGGACACCATATTTTAAATTAAAAACATGAAATGTAACGTTAATGTAACGACACGTTCCAATGTTCGAAGTGGAACTGGAACGCGTTCTTTTCGCAATAAAGGAACTTGCAACGGGAACTCGTTTCGACATTGGGAAGGAACGAGGAACGAGCTTTCGTGCCTGTTTTAGTGGAACGCCTACAACACTGATAAAAAGCTCTGAGCACAATACCTAGAATTGCGACCTGAGCTTCCGCATCACACATTCAAATTACCTCACACCCAAGACCCACAGCACACTGCCCACGTGCATGCTAAACGTGTATAGATCTCCACGCCTGTCACACATTTTACACGAACTTTTCGAGCTAGCTATAACACAGACGAACAAAGCCCCCTTAATATTTACCCGAGATTTCAATGCCACTCACCCAGCTTCTACTCAGAACAAAAGGGCAGACTCTTATGGGAAGCAATACAGTGTCATCGCCTTACTACTGCAAACGAAACCTCCATTTCCGCCCGGGATGGCACCAGCACACTGCGAGACACAACACCAGACATTTTTAATTACCAAACCTACCCACCGCACCACGTGGCAATGTTTGGTCCATACCCTCAGCAGGGGCCATTATATCCCCAGCATCACAACTACTACCGCGCCCCTTGAAACGAAACAAATCCGACCGCACACACTAATAAATTGGCACCGATTCCGAACTACCGGCACTCAAGCACTTCCCATCAACCAAAGCGCTCAACCTTTCAACCTAACAGGGTGGATACGTGGAATACAAACCGGTATCCAGAAACATAACTCTACGCTTCCAGCTTAAACACGCTCCGTTACTCTAGAACCCAGACTCGCATACCTCCTTCAGTCCAACCAGGGTCTCAAAAATAAGTGGAAAACGCAAGGCAACAATAGGAAGCTACGCCGCAGAATTTCCACCATTGAACGTGAAATCGAGCATCATAGCATGCAACTACAAACCACCGCTTGGGTACGCATGTGCGACAGCCTTTCTAAAGGCCTCAGCATGAAAAAAACATGGCGTATACTCCGGCACGCACTCGATCGCTCTACATCCGAAACAGAATCCCAATCACGCCTCCACCTACTAACCCATAATATCGCGGGAGACGACCATATGTGGCCGCCAATTCGTACCGACACTTTCTTATCGCCGCCGGAACCACAAGCACCCTTTTTAACATACGCCGGCACACCAAACCCCAAGTTGACGCCGCATTCACAATCGCCGAGCTGCAATCTTTCCTAAATACCCTTACCCGAACCACGATACCTAGGCCAGACGGCGTAACATACACCACCCTCTGAAACCTAGAACCTCACTCCCACCAACAACTCCTCGACTACTACAACCAGTGGTGGCAAACCGGGCGCCTACTAAAAGAAGGGAAACATGCCACTATAACACTCACCCCCAAGCCCCACAAACCTCTCTCAGCGCACAACCTGGGTCCCATTTCACTCACCTCGTGCATCTGCAAAATCTTCGAACAAACGATAGTATCTCGCCTCAATCACCACCTCGATCAACAGCGTCTCCTCCTCAACAAGTTGTTCGGGTTCCGCGCACATCTCGCAACCAACGGCATACACTTCCAAATGTATCATCAGCTGCTTAAAACACTCCCGGATCGAGACACGTCGGCAATCCTGACCATGGATCTAAAAAAAGCGTTTGGTCGAATCTTACACTAACATTCAGCTATCCTGTCCTCATTCAATAACTTGAAAGTAGGCGCAAATCTCTTAAATCTCGTTGAGTCCTTTTTGCCTGAACAGACAGCCACCCTAAAACTCGGCAACAGGCCATCCCCAACCCCTGCACCTTCCCAATCGTGGAACCCACCAAGGTTCAATCTTATGTTCCACACTGTTTTACCCAGCTCTTATCCCTCTCAGTACGGCACTCGCCAAGATTACCTCACTCCACAGTAGTCTATACACCGACGACATAACAATCTGGGTAACTCACGGCGGCCGTGACGCCCAAATTGATTCTATCCTTCAAATCGCTACGGACACCGTACACAACTTCACCCAGTCGGCAAGCCTATCATGCGCCCCTGAAAAGTCCCACATGCTCCTCCTATCTCCACGCCGCCGGCCCACCCCCAGGCCTCCACACATACAAATCCACATCAATGGCCAGCCAATAACACCTACGCAAACCGTCACCATAGTCAGACTGACCATACAGCAAAATCGAGGCAACGTTTCCACGATACAAACACTGAGCCCACACGCGACACAAGTAGAACCTAACCGCCGGATCACCGCCCGCGGCCCACGGTTATGCGTAAAGTGATTACAATTTGTTACAGCTCTCTTCAGCTCACGCCTCAGTTACTCCCAGCCATACTTATCGCTTACAAAAGGGGAACTCGACAAGTTGGAAGCCGTACAGCGCAGGGTATGTAGAGCAGCACCTCTCCTTCCATCCAACACCTCTACAATCCGTCTCTTCTCAGCTGGAATTATTAATATGATCCCCGAGCTCCTCGAAACCTACCGCCGTATCCGACTTGCTCGTCTATCCACAACTCCCACAGGTTCGATCCTCCTGCCCTAACCTGACTGCTCCAGGTCTCCCCACCAAGGTTCACCCCCTCGAAATCCTCCCCTTCCTCGTCACATGCATCCTACCCACCACGCAGCTCGACGAACTGCCCCCGTTTTGGTGCACATATGCCTGTCCCCCACCTCCGGACTCCATTTACGTAGACGCCGCAGAAGAGACACCGATCAGCTTTCGCTGTCGCTATTATTATAGGAGACAGACGAATCCCAGCAGCAGCAACCATCCGCAAAGCCCCCCCCCCCCCTCCCCCCTCCCCGCCCTTCACAAGGTTGAGGAAGTGGTAATAGCGCTGGGAATAACACGCCAATTGCCCCTTCTCACATATTCTCCGATTCTAAAACGACCGCACAAAATTTAGCGTGGGGTCACATCTCCTTCTTTGCTCGCCAAATTATCCTATCCCGCCCTCCTCAGGTGAGCCGTTTTCGCACTGCCAAAGCCCACGTGGCCGGGAGGTCCAGTGAAGGAACCCCGGCCACGTGGGCTTTGGCGGTGCGAAAACGGCTCACCTGGCCGCTCGAGGACTCATTTACCTCCCCTCCAACCTCACCAACCTCACCGCCCCCCCCCCCCTTTGACACCCCGCCCCGAACGTGGATGTCTCAGCACGGCGCAAGAAACGCCCGCGAACCCTGGCTTACTTCTAGTGACAGTACCACACACTACCACCTACAGTGGCTGCAACTACCGCCCCCTCACACGTCTTTTCCTCCGCCCCTAGACAGATTATGGCGACAATTGCAGAACCATTCCCTAACTACCAGACACGTACTCCACCGCATCTACCTCCCAAATTTTTATCCCCACCCAAACTGCCCGGCATATGGCGCTCGAGATACCACGCCACACGCCATTTTGGAATGCCCCTTGTTACCCACTGCCTGGCTGGAGGTGACCGGGAGCTCCTCACCAAAGCTACAGCTCCTGACCACCACTAGGGCTCAAGCTTGTTACCTGGCGCGCCTTCCTCACATAAGGGGCACTCGCTAGGACTGATCATCGCCAGAAATAAAGTTATTCTCTTTCTCTCTCTCTCCCGGCACATGCGCTATTAGCACGCGCTCAAGACCGCACGCCTTTCAAAACACGATTCGCACATCAAGCTTTTACATCTCATCACCTGGACGTACATTTTGAGTAGGTAACTTATCAACGGGCGCAATTTCCAAATCAAGCCATGACGGCCACCTCAGGTGTGTTAACCCTCAAGAGCAATGCACTTTGCTCAAACCTCTGTCCCAAATTCTGGGTCACATCCATGTCGTCCGCTAGAAAGATTCGCTAGTCATCCGCCTGCAGAGAGTAGAATGGCTCAGCGTTATTTGTTACGGTGACGCGTGAATGGGGACTGGTGGTATGTACGAATTTATTGTCAATGGTCTCTAAACCGGGAACGGAAGACAGTCTTATCGATTTAATTACCCTACAGCACATGCCTACACCACCTGGCTTGATAATTATTTCAAGCGAGACAAGGTAGTGAAAAAGTCAGGACGAGGTGGACAATAATTTCCAGTTTTTATGAGAAAGCATTTGTTAACTATGTTGGCCCAAAATCTGGCCTAACCACAAATGATGAAAAGGATGAAAACGGGTCAGCGTTGATCGGAATGATGCCACATTTCTGAGCCCTTAAACGAAGTAAATAACCTGAGAATACATAATAAAGAAGACGCCGACCACAAGAGAAAATAAAACAATGACGTTTCGGCCACCCGAACTTGTTCACAGTCTCCCTTTCGGGGGGGCCGAAATGTCATTGTTTCATTTTCCCTTGTTGTCGGCGTCTTCCTTATTATGTGTTCTAATGTCTATCCCGACCAGACGGGCGTCCGTCGAAGCCTCGATTTCATAAATAACCTGAGTTGCAAATAAAATGAAGTAAATTCTGCGCGTTGGGAAATTCGAACGAATGTCCTCTTGCATACGCGGCATGCACGGAACTCCTCATTCACTACAGTTAGGTGATTCTAGCTGGGCAAAGAATAAAGTAGCGAATTTGTTGGGGCATTCGACGGGCAAAGTCTGTTAAAGGCGTCTACGGCGCACTACAGGAGAAATTTGAGCTTACTGATTTCACAGGTGGCAATTAAGGGAGGAGAAAAGCACCCTGTCACTAATAGCGGGCCGGTAGCGCTAACAAGGGCCACTGGCCAGACCTGTCAGTCATAGTAACCCAGAGAGGAAGAAAATATCGCACAGGGGGAATGATGATGAGGAAGATGATGATGACAGTACACATGAGCGTCAGTGGCCACGTGCCACGGTACGCGCCATGTCTTTAGCGTGCATTGAATAGACGGAGCTACCTTCAACGCGACACTTGTTATACAAATTTGATCGGTGCCGTGCATGCGGCGATGGACTCTGAACCGCCTACAGGGACTGTGAAACATGTCGGTGCACACAAAACGAGCATATCTGCTCGGCATTTCAGCAGCTACGCTCTCACACTCCCTACGTCACAAGGAGAGCCTCGCTGTCCTAAAGTTCTTTTATTTGTAGCTCTTTACTGACTCCGGAAGAGCATAGAGTGAAGTGGGCGCGAACAGTCCGTGAATATCCCTGAGGTATACACATACACGCACACGGAGAGGGAAACGGAGAGTGATAAGTTTGACAATATAATTGGCTGCAGACGAGCTGGCGCAGGAACTCACATTTAAAAGAAAAGAAGTAGATAACAGGCTGTGTTATATGCGAAAAAAATGGAAGAACCACAAGGTACATGGAGTGGCAGGACACAATGACACAATGGAAAGGTGCACACTCACAAAGCAGAATTTTGCACAAACGTTTCGTTAATACAATCAGGTTATTACTTGGCTTCTGTAGTTATCAGAAGCGTTTCTCATTAAAGCATTCGCACATTCCGGTGAAAGAATTGCTGTTGACTCATTGAGGGCGACGCGAACGATTCGGTTATCACGGCACAAGGAATTAGTGTGACCAGCTAGCAAAAAGTACGAGAAAAATTATCTGGCAGGTTTTAGCGGTGCTACGTGGTTTGCAGTAGCCGGACGGTCTAACGCAAATCGGTCCCAGAATGTTTTGCATCTATAGGGACGTTTCGTTTTGTTTAATGAACTCTTAATGGCACTTGTGCTCAGCTCGAGGGGATTAGGTGAATAGGAATGTATTTTAATGTGTAGCATTGTTTGCCGAGTACCCCCCCCCTCCCAGCCAGGACCGTGTACCGCCCTGCATTTGCAAAAAAAAAAAAAAAAAGGCAGATTTGGCGGAAGTAATTGTTATAACAGCGTAGATGTAGATAATTGCTCGAAGAGAATTTGAAAATCTAAAAGACCGAAAAAATAGAAAAAAGTAATATTTTCCCAAAAATGATCCGACGGCATCAGAAATCTGAATTTTGTACATCTCCCCCTCAAAACCCAGGTATAAAAGAAAGAAGTCCGCAAAGAACGCTCAAAATACCAATAAAAGTAGGGGAAATAAGCGAACCTTGTAACGCCTTGAATTTCCACAAAAATGATGATTTGGCTGAAGTAACACTTTTAATCGTTATAGTAGCGTAACATTGTCGAACACAATTTCCACCACGCACGCACACACACAAAAAAATAGAAAAGATGGTATGTATTTTCACAAAACTGAACTCACAAAATCAAAAATAAGCATCTTATACATCTCTCCCCCCCCCCCCCTTCAAAACGAAGACTAAACACAAAAAGTCCACAAAAGAACTTGGGAAATACAAATAAAACTAGCGAGAACGGACCAACTCTTCCAGTACGCCTTGCGTCTTCGAAAAAAAAAGCCTAATTAGCGAAGTAAAGGCAGTTCATCGGTGTAAATTTACATCGTTGGCGAAGAGAAACGAGGAAAATTTAAAAATTATAAAGTAATCCAGTCTCTTTCGCTACTCATAGCCATATCTGGCTGTACAAAACTCACTCTAGAATGCGGAATAACAATGCTACGCATTAGTAGACAATTCTCGGAATTTCTGCAGATTTTCTTTCTGGCACTACCAAATATTTTTTGCGTGAACATGCTCTGGTTAGCTTTCTGAGGAATTTCCGCAACATCCTGTTTACAGGTAACTTCCTGCAAATTTGTATTTTTTTTAGTTCTCAGGATTTTATTGTTGTTAGTCGCGACAAATTCCAACTCGACTTCAGCGAAGAGCAATCACTTAAATCCGGTAGGTGTGGTGTGTGAGGTTACCAATAAAATTGGGCGTAGGTGCGAGTAGTAGACCAAGAGTGTTAGCAGCGGATTCGATTATTCTTGTTCTTTGTCGAAGTCTTCAAAAAGAAAAAGAAAAAAAGGGCACCTGTCTAAGAAAACATTAGCTGGAGTAGAGAAAGGAAAAATGTGGGTGGTTCATTAGTCAATGTTATATTTGGTGAATGAGAATCACCCGACCAAGGCAGAGTAGGGGACCGGGCAAGAATTACGTTAAGGACATCATGTAGCATCTTTATAGAATCATACGAATGTGAAGAGACACGGTACGTTACGCAATGTATAATACTTTTCGATCATAACTATTCGAATGCCCCCTTTGCCCAGTACTACAGAGAACCAACAGTATGGAGCCTTACCACAGCTCAAAAATTGGTAATTGAAGATTTTTTACGAAATCGCTTGTAATATCAGTGAAAATTAGATTATTTGACGAATAAAAAAAAAAGAAATTTAACAGTAGACAATACGATGAGCACTGCAACAGAACCAATAAAAAAAAAAAGTATCTCATTCACCACCACAGGCGATTAAGGCAAACATGAAAACTCAGAAAACAAACTGCAGCAACAAAAAAAAATTGAAAATTAGCGCCAGCCGTGCAACGCTTTGCATTTAAACGAAAATTCGGAATCAGCATAGTTAACTCATGTAATCGTTATAGCAGAGTGAGTAGCAATTATGGGCAGAAAAAGATCGAAAACAGTAAATAGGAAAAAGCAAACAAAATAACTGAAATTACCTGAAAAGTAAAAAGGTAGGTGTTGATACATGGCACCGGCACCACGAAGACAAAAATAGAAAGCACTGAAAAAACAAACCGAAACACAAACAAGATCTGTGAACGAGCAGCAAATATATAACGGGTTGCACGTTGCACCGAATATATAAATATTGAAGTTACTATATTTAACTTATATAATAGCCTAAATAAAAAACATGGGTACAACAACATAGGAAAAGAAAAAAACTGAAATGCTAAACCAATTAACGAAATTAGAAATTCAGCTCATCTGCTCGGAATGCATATTCAGGTGATGAAACGTATGAGCTTGAGGTGGCCGTCATGGCTTGATTTGGAAATTCCGCCCGTTGATAAGTTACCTACTCAAAATGTACGTCCAGGTGATGAGATGTAAAAGCTTGATGTGCGAATCGTGTTTTGAAAGGCGTGCGGTCTTGAGCGCGTGCTAATAGCCTCAAATCATCGGAACAATAAACCGTGCTCACATCACCAGGATTAAGAATAAAAAACTTGACAAAGGAAAATTAAACCCCAAGAGGAGTCTTCGGAAAGGACCCCAATCGTGTAATGCTTTGTACGTGCGCAAAAATGTGTAACTGAAAAAGTTAACAATGGTTACAATAGTGTAAATTGTGATTTTTTGAAGAAAGAAATATAAATGAACTAAACAACTGCAAATAAAAAAGGCTTTAAATTGACAAAAATAAACCAAAGTGCAATCTTGTGCAACACTCTGACACTGACACGATTATGAGAAAAATGAAAAGTCGGAAAAACGGAATCAAACACAAAAACATATGGTAGGAAGTCGCCGACCGCGTAGAAGTTTCTATCTCCTGAAAAATACGCAATTGGCGGAATTAACACTGTGATAGGTATGATAATTTAAATGTTGAATAAATGTGAAAAACGGAGAAACTCAAAAGAAATTCACCACACAAAGCGCCAAGTCACCCAACGCACAATAAAACGGCAAAAGTAGGGAAAAGTGGCCAGAAATAGCCAAATACGGTAAAAATACAATGAATAGAAGTGGTGAAAAAATGCTTTATCATTACTGGACAATCCTCGGAATGTTTGTTCAATTTCTCAAGATAAGAGAATACAATCTCGAGTTTGTTAATAATTAATGTACTGGGTCTAGAAAATTTGCAAGACACCCAAGAAACATTCACCACATTTCCGCGGTAGCGGCATCTGCCAAAGGTCCATGATTAGCGAAGGGCTCCCGTCGCGAAATTATGGGGTTGAGTAATTTGAACCTTGAGGTTCAATAGCGCTTAGGCACACTCACCTCACGAAACTGCACATTCCAAGCCAGCCGAGCGATTGCGGCATGATGCTTCCACCTGGAACATTGCGGGTTTATTTAGGATGGCTGAAACAACAGCATTAACCCGGCGACAAAAAGAGGGCAAGGCAGAACCAGAATGCTTGTTGGACTGTAAATACCGTCCATTGCAGAAACACCGAATCGATACCGGGAATATTTTTTCGCCGAAAAAAAAATGGCACTTTCAAGTGACACCCGGAAAAGAAACTATGTATAGAAGCTCCAGTGGACCACAACGACAATATACTTTCTGCCTTCCTGAAATCTTCACTCCACTCCACTCCAGTTTACTTCACTTCACTTCACCGTGACTTAACTCCATCCTGGTTATGAAGGATATTAACGTAACCAAAAAACACCAGATATTAGCGACGTTTTTCGGAGCCGGAAGAGAGATGAGCGGCTGTAGAACTTTGAAGCTCGGCAAAATTTCAAATTCTCTGCAAAACAACGTGAGAAAGAACTCCGTTACATAAAAAAATATACCAATCACTCTTGTGATTTTCTGCTGGCACTCCAGAGGCACGATCAAACAGAATGATGATAGAAACGGACACATTGCACAAAAATATTTTTTTCAGATTTGTTTTCAGATAAATGTCGGAGATGCAAGGAACGGGCCGATCTTGCACATATATTATGGGCATGTCCTCAGGCGACTCCTCAGAGCCGCAAAATTAGCAGTAATGAGCAGTGGGAGATCGTACTGCTCAGCTCAGACCCGGCGAATCAAGTCTGGGCCGTCCAGTTAGCCGAAGACGCTGCTAGGACCCAAGGGCTCCTGGCCGACGCCTAGGGTGGCGGTCTAGCTCTCCTCCACAAACTGGGCAAATAAAAGTTATTTCTCTCTCTCTCTCTCAGATTTGTAGTGTGATTACTTTCGATTACTTCTGTTTTCTTAATTTGAGACTTGTTGTATACATATTTTGGCAATTATGTTTTGAATGACCTCCAGAAAATGGTATTCTCATCTCGTTGTCAGTGTTTTGCGTGGTTTGTGAAGTATTGTGAATGTTTGAAGGTGTGTAAACCTTTCCTCTGTTTTATTCTTGCAATGCTATTTTGCCATGTTCAAGTGCAAACTCGTTTTTTTGTGATCATGCTTGTCGCTGTGCCCTGTAGGCGTTTCTTGGGCTACGTCAAGATGCTTACGCAGCTTTTACCCAGAAAACCACCCAGTTTTATCTGGAAATAAAAATTGATTTGCTTGATTGACTGATTGAATGATTGATTGATTGATTGATTGATTGATTGATTGATTGATTGATTGATTGATTGATTGATTGATTGATATTGTTTCGCGGCAGCTCCTTCCATCCGCTGCAAATGTCAAAGTATATTCTTTGTGACGTCTTGGAAGCAGCCCAAGAAAGCGGCTGGCGTGTCGCCTTTATCATTTGTTCTAATTATTTACCTCAATACCGAAATTTCGAGCTTAAATTGACTTAACTGTTATTATAACGGGAGACCCTTTTGAATGAACGAAATTGTGTTTTGGGTTCATGGCCCTTTTAAAACACCTGAGACAGTACAGCCATATTTAATTAGCGTATATATGCGCACCAGACCCACGTCTAGACTTATTTATTTACTTATACAGCACTGCCAGCCGTGGAGGAAGTTCTTATGCATAGGGTAATTGTCGCAGTGCAGTGCAGACAAGACAAAGGAGCTGCAATGAAAGGACGAACGCTAAGTTTCAAGTAAAATTTTTATAGCAGCGACGTCAAATATATCTCATTCTGTCGTTCCTGTTGTTTAGGCCTCTGCGTACCCCACTGTGGCGGTGATCTCCAACCAATTTGCCCGAATTTAAACGATACATGTGATAATGAACGTTGTGCGGTATTATTCAAAGACCACAATGTATTCGAGGTAGAGTGCTTACAAGTTGCAAGCTTGATAGCCTGAATAGCTTCCACTAGACAATTGGGCCGAAGCCCTTCATCCGTGTCAGAGGCGCGGTAAAGAAACGTGCGGTTCTGATTGGTCGTAATTCGAATACCTCAATACCAGACTCTTGGTTTAGGAAGGCACTGAACAAGAAATGAAATAAAGGTCCCCGGCTTTGTCACCTAGGTAGTTCTTCGAACAAAAACGAGTAAATGTTTCCTTAGTTGCAGGAAGGCGCGAAGACTGAGGATATGTTTGCAATGACCGCGTCAGTTTAACTCCTGCTTGATGTTCCTAAGCCATATACGTACTAACACGGCGATTCTCCTTTGCATACTGTTAATCTCGCAGCCAGAAACAGTTCAAAGCCGTGTTCAGTGAGAACCGCTTTGTAAGCCGCTTAAAACTAATTCGAAAGCGCTCGAACATCGTTTGCACTGACAATCGTAACAACGTGGTGCTTGCGAGCCATGAAAAAAAGTAAGTATCTATATAGGCCTGTATAATTTACTTCTCTCGAAACATTCGCAGACCCCGCCATTTATTGCATGATTCTGGAATCGAGTCGTGCCGTGATAAGCCATCGACGGCGACTGCAAAAGCATGGTGAAGGGCCTGCTGCTCATGCAGAATTTTAGTGATAATCAATTTATTTTGCCGTACTATTTTTTTACTCCTTACGCCTAATGAATTATTCCTCAAGGGAGCCACACGTTCTGGCGTAAGATGACCACGATTGCTTTAGCGGTGTTCACAGAACTAATCATTCATACACATCACTCATTCAAGCTTCCGCACAAGACCCGGGAGAAAGCCCAGCCATCTCTTATGTACGACCATGGCAACTCATCATATACGTGCATCGATTTCAGACATTCGCACATTTGGAAATAGTAGACTGGCGTGAGTTCGGTTCAAAACTCCTCCCAAAGCAGTATTGGCGGACACAAAAAGACGTGCTGTACGAGAGAAGGCAAGTAATACACTTAAGGATTTTCCTAGAACAAAGAGATAGCAAGTCCTTCGTTCTTGTTCCCATTACGCGGTCCGCCTCGGGCAATAGAATGAAGCTGCATGTTTGGGCATGTCTGTCTAAGGGGCAGTGAGCCAACGCACATTCAAGGAGTATGGGAAGGGGGAGGGGGGGGGGGGGAGAGGCGCAGTTACAAATTGGGCTTAACTTGCAATCAAAAGTGAGGGTCGGGATGATTAAATATTTCTTCTCCGCAAAGTACTATTTAGCTAAATGCGTTGGTTCCATTATTTTCCGGCATTATAATTCACCGTGTGTTGCAATAAGCGGTTCTCGAAGTTCCATAAGAAGCGTTGCTTCCTGATATGTGCTGGTCCGCCATAATAGGGGTGCTTCTCTCGCTGAAACTTAAGGATTTATGACGTACACGTTTCATCCGGGGCTAGTCACTGCGCTTTTATCCCGTCAAAAGATAAAAATTGAAGGTCAGAGCAACCGCTAAAGTAACTGGTAAATGGAAACCGGTGAACCTTCACACTGATGAAGTAATATTGCCCCCTGGGGCACTACTGCTCCGCACCAGACGAAAGGTTAAGGGCACATTGAGGATTCAACCAACGACTCCTGCCAGTGCAGAAAGCGATAGGATGCGCCTCCTTTCTCCTCCTGTGGTGGTCAAGGTCCAGAGATTGTCTAGGCCTGCCTGTCTGTGCACGTATTTCTGAAGGCAACATAGAAATCTCAAATTCAAATTTGGAGTTTTACGTACCCAAGAAAAACTAGGTCTGCCAGGCGCGTACTAATGGACGGCGATGGATATATTTGTACCAAGTGGGTTTTCTTTAAATGAAGCGAATGCACGCAATGCGCACACTTTTCGTACCGCTCTAACAGAAACACTCCCGACGCGACGGAAAGGGAACCCGAATTCTTTAGCCCAATAGAGGAACGCGTTATCGAGTCAGCCAAGATGATAGGTGCAAACCAATTTTTGCGCGACGTTTCTTGCAACTCATGATGAATTGCTCTAGTTATGGTTGTTTACTCGCCAAATGTACAGTATCCAACTCGCTGTGGTAACCAAAGGCGTTCTTGCGGGCTTTCTGGTTGATGTATGCGTGTGTGTTCGTGATCTGCCACTCTCGGGGTTTATTCTTGCATATCGATTTGCCAACACACCAAGTACAATTTACTTGCCTTTATCTTCTTTCCGCTTCTATTCACGTAAACGATATCGCCTTGTTTACAAGCCTGTAATTCACTTAAAACAACAAGCTGTTCTTTACAGAAAGCTCTTCGCACAAAAAATGTCTTTGACGTAAGTAAAAAAAAAACAACGACCCAGAAAATGATGTTTCTGAGTGACAAAAAGAAAGAAAAAGGTGTAAGTAAGCGCAACAGGCAAATTTGATGTAGTAAACAGTACTTACTTCCGAGCAGTTAAATTGTGCAGCCAAAGAGCAGAAGAGCGCATTGAGCATTCACTCGACGACCAGCCCCGGAAGAAAGGCGCGGCGCGCTCGGTCTCCTCCCAGACCGTTCCGCGCACCGCCGGAGGCTGTCGTCCGGAGCTGCATGTCGCGGCACGTCTTTCTGGCAGTGGTACAGCGATGTCGCTCGAAAATAATATCGCTTCACGTGAGGCATCTAGGGCATTTTAGGTTTGTTAGCGGGTTCCCCTCCCCAAGATAATGAAATATTACCTGTTGCAGATTTAAAGGAGAAATGCTTGAGGCTCGCTCAAGGATATTTTATCGGCGCCTTCGTCAGTTCGCTAAATGGTTTCGGTATGCATTTTCGCTTGTTTGAGATCACTTGATAGGAACGCGGAAAAAGAAGGCAGGAAACTTTCTACCTTTATTTTCGATATTGCTGTTACACTCAAAAGTTGGCGCCGCGGGGTCAGGGAATGCCCGGACGAGAACGAATATGTATGCATACATATCCTCCATGCACTATCGCTTCCTCGCTAATTCGTGAAAGAAACAGAGCGCTTTCATGAGGATTTCGCGCTTTCCTTTGCTGTTTTGAAACTGAAAGTTGTTTTACTGGTGTTCTTCGCCCTTAAGGCCGGTGAGCTTTGATACTTACTTTTAGTGCTAGAAAGACGTCATCATTGTATGGCCTTGAGTTGTAAAGTGGCTGTGTCCCTAATACATGATCATTGGAATTAAATTCAACCTTCCTGGCTCTACACAACTTGGATAAATACTAAACCTCGTTGTTAGATTAAAAATGGTTCATATAAAAATCACTTTCGCCGGAACTTTTTGGAAAGCACTCGTTAATACTAAAGCTTATTAGAAAGTAGACATTAACGTAGTGAATCCTTTGTGTGGCCAATAGCAACCATCGTAGCAGCTCAGGCAAGGCCGGCCGGACGGTGCAGCTTTAATGGCCTCGCTTGACAAGGGAGTGGCCAGGGGATCAGGTGAACAAGCGTTCGCGAAGCCCGACACTGCTTTCTCCGCGGCCTCCTTCGGAAGCTGCAGAGGCAAACTGAATCTAGAGGAAGCAAATACGGAGAATATTTCCATAATTTGTGTTCCAGAGATAGAAAGTGTGCAGAGAGCACGTCCGAAAACACAAAAAGAGTGGAAGTATTTTCATTTTAGTTTCTGTCAGCTTCCCTTAGTTTCAGCTTGACTGCACTCACCTGCTGGCAAAATCCTCGCTTGGAAAGGTAGTCGTTGTGATACTGCAGTTTTTAGTGTTTTTCTCGGTTTTCACTAACTGCGGAGAAACCGAATGGAGGTTTCCTTTCCATTGTGTATCGGTGAGACAGGAAACCCTATAGACAAGCATGTGCGCGGGCTGGTAACTTCTCTCGAGGCCACAGAAAAAATGAAATAAGACGCAATCACGTAAAAACAAGGTGGGTAGGAAATTGGTGCATGTTTTAGTTATGAGGACTCACCCTAAAAATAGAGGGTCAGTTATAACTTCTGTAGCTTCTGGAGTTGTGCAAGGCTCTGTGCTTGGCCCCTCATTATTTCTTATATATTAGGGTGTTATCAGGAGAGATCGGACAGGCGTGTTCGGTCGACATCTTCAATTTTGACGAAAATTTTACACAAGCTCCTTGGGCACTCGGGAAAACTAATGTGAAGTTATTTTGTGGGGAAAAAATGCCCTTTCTCAAATAAGAAATTGCCAAAGCCGGCTTGGGTCACTGGCGCGTTGAGCGGCTCGCGGAAAATTGGAAGCTTTTACCATGTGCAGCAAAAAATACTGCAGTTATCGTCCTAGTTTGCATACTCTCAAATGATGTAATATAATCGTGTTTGGCTTGCAGAGTAAATTAATTTTTATAAAAGTTCCTAAACAAGGGAAAATTACGAAACTTGCCCAAATCTGGGGCTTTTTTCCCGGAATCTATAAACACGCTAGGTAGTTTAAAGTTTTCAGTGTTATTCTTCTATCGTTGTTCAATCTTCGCGCCAGTTTGAGTGTATGTGGTCAAAACGTTTCTATATGAAAACAGCCCTATACCACAGCAAGGTAACGCGTTTTGGTACATTTTGAAAGCGAATTTTTTAAAAAAGGCCACCTTCGAATATTTTCAAACTTTCCCAACTTAAAGCTACGTTTTCTCTCTATCACCTACATAAAAAAAATGTCGCACTATTTTTGTTGTTTTGCAGCTACAAAGCGCCCAGTATGGCCTTGTTAGCAGTATTGCGGTGACATACCCAAGTGGTTTGTAAGAAGCTTATGACCGCAATATAAGGTGAGAAATGGCCGTTACAATGAGAGAATCATTAAATAAACATTGCGGTGAGCATGCTTTGTTGAAACTACATATCATCTAAATCCCAAGTTCAAGCTCGGGCTTCCGAGCCCTTGTTTCATCGTGGGTATCATTATCGACTGGTGCGGTCTCAATCACGCAACTAGAGACTTGGCCTTTTTAAGTTCTGCGCTTTAAATGAGTGCCATAATATTTTAGATGAAAATAATGGAGTCATGAAGTGATCCTAAAATATCTGTAATAAACCAAGACTGCAAATTATTCTTGTGTTCGGACTATATATGTACATTTCAATTCTCGGATCTGGTACTCGCGCTGTCTTCAAATTTCAGGAATAGCGCCTTTGTGCAATTGTCTGTCCACTGAAAATTTAACTACACATGAACTGGTTCTCGAGGATTTGTGTTGCACCATATGCTACTGCAGAACACTTAGCACTGACGAGGCCGTACGTCTTTACGGCCGTTCACTTCACTACGTTCACTACGGACGATCCAAGTGGTCAATAGCGGGTTAGCGGCAACAAAAGCGTTTTAGATGGTAGCAGTCTCAGGGCAGCAGCAATTTAGCGACCTTCAATGCAGGCGAGGATGTACAGGCTGGTCAGTCGGCTGAACGGGATCTTTTGTTCTAGTGCCCAGACCTTTCACGCTAGGGAAGTTTCTTTTTCAGACAATGTTTTTGTTATGCCCTCCTAAATAGTCAGCTCCTCACTACTCTTGGACAATTAGCCTCCTCTGGCTCGTCGATGTGCGTGAATCGCCGCAGGCGATGATCAGCAGAAACCGTTGCTAGCCAGGGCGGTTTTTCCAAGCCGCCTGATCCGGTTATCGCTCACTGCGGCGAAGGTCATGGTTATATGTGTTTTTATACTTTTAGTTTGCTGGGAAGGATGAGATCATATCTTTCTGAAACTACGCAGGAAGTTCAGCCACCATTCTCCAGTACTTATTTATTTCCGCCGGAACGCTTACCCCTATGCTGCAAGTTAGACTAAGCTCGAGCATAGCCCCTGTGCTCCCCGGTCGCTCCCGAGGGGTGCGGATTTCGTCTTACCATCTCTGTATATGCGAGTGGGCCTACATGTTGCGCACACAACAACATTGAGCCGCGCATGAAGAGATGCACCCAGAAGGGCAAGTGCGATAGCTTGAACGATCCCCTTGGGGTGCTTTTATACAACTTGTTAAAATGCTGGCTACTTTGCTCACTCCTAATTTCAACAAAGCATGGTCACCTAAATGTTTATTTATTGATTTTTCTCCTTGTAACGGCCATTTTTTCGCCCTACATTGCGGTCATAAACTTCTTACAAACCACTTGGGAATGCCACCGCAATACTGCTAACAAGGCCATATTGGGGGCTTTGTAGCTGAAAAACAACAAAAATAGTGCAACGTCTTTCGGATGTCGGTGACAGAGAGCAACGTGGGCTTTTTTTGTGAAAGTTTGAAAAAAATCCGATATGGCCTTATTTTTATTGGTTTCCAAAATATACCAAAACGTGTTACCTTGCTGCAGTACGGGGCTTTTTTCATATAGAAGCGTGTTGACCAGATACACTTAAATTGGCACGAAGGTTGAACAAGGATAGAAGAATAACACTCAAAACTTTCAACTACCTGGCGCGTTTAGATTCCGAGAAAAAAAGCCGCAGGTATGGCGCAATTTGCATAATTTTTTTCCTATTTGGGAATTTTTGTAAAAAGGAATTTGCTCTGCAAGCCAAACACGATTATGTTACATTACTTGAGAGTATGCAAAGTCTTTACCTAAAAAGAAACTAGGGCGATAGCTGCAATGTTCTTTCTTTTACAGCCGTAAAAATTTTCAATTTTCAGCGAGCCGCTCAACCTACCAATGACCGGAGCTGGCTCTGTTAATTTTTTTGAAAAGGCTATACTTCTTCCCCCAAAACAACTTCACATATGTTTTCCCCTGTGAACAAGGACCTATATATAAAATGTTGGTCACAATTAAAGATTTCGACCGGACACGCCTGTCCAATATATCGTGACAACACCGTGTAAACGATCTAACCCACCGCGTTTCATCCAACATCCATTTTTGAGCCGACGACTGCGTTCGTTTTCCAGCAGAAACTGTAACAATGACACGCATTCACTACAGTCACACCGAGAGAAAATTTACACGTATTGCGAGAATTTGTTGATGCATTGAAATGTCTCTAAATACAAGGCAATGTGCGTATTCCCTACACCGAGCCCCTTGCCTTCTTATTTCATAAAAGGCCTGCATTTGGGAGTAGTAAACGATCATAAATATCTGAAGATTAACGTATCCGATAGCCTTAACTGGAATGTCCACGCTAATCACAATATGAATGACGCAATCCGGACATTCCGATATGTTAAGCGAAACAATAATTTGAACCAAAGGTGATGATGATGATGGTTGGATGTTTATGGCGCAAGGCCAACTAGGGCAAAGAGCGCCAAAACAATAGTCATATATGAGGGGTGAAACCTTAAACACTACGAACAGTCAGCAAAAACAAAAGTAAAATCACAAAACGACAATGAGCATGGCTGGTGTATAGGGCCAGGGAGTGATCACGCATGGTATGAAATGAGGTCTAAAAATTGAACTTCTTCTAAATATTTAAAAACGCACTTGATAGAAAACATGGGATCATCAGAGAGGAAAAACGCTGGGTGTGGTGGGACGTGTAGTCTGTATAGCTGTGGGAAGTGTTTGCGTCGTGTTGTGTGAAGTGCCTTGCATGTGATTAGTATGTGCACCACGGATAGGGCATCTCCGCACCTGCTGCACTGGGGTCTAGAAGATCCCGTCAGCAGATACGAGTGCGTCGCATGGGTGTGCCCTATCCGCAGCCTACCCAAGGCGACTTCCGTGTGTCTGTTGCGTGAGTCAGCTGTGTACCGTCCCAAGTGTGGCTTTATTACGTGTAGTTTGTTGTCTGTCTGTTCGTCCCAGTGTGTTTGCCATGTTCTCCGCAGGTGTTGTCTTATGTGTGGCTTGAGGTCTGTGTAGGGTACGGTTGTTATGTCTACAGTGTTCCTGAGTGCAGCAGCAGCAGCCCTCTCGTCTGTCAACTCATTCCCAGCGATCCCAGCGTGTCCTGGAACCCAGCAGAGGAGCAGCTGATGCTTCTTTGCATACACAGACATGATAGTGTTAAATACAAGATTAACTATGTGGTTTTTGGGGGGTGTATGCGATGACAGAGCGCGAACAACACTCAAGGAATCTGTGTAGAGGATAGACTTTGGAATTTGATTTTCAAGTATGTGCCGTACAATCAGCAAAATCCCATACGCCTCTGCTGAAAAAATTGTCGTGTGGACGCTCATGGTTCTGGCTGCACAGAAATTCGGACCATGAGCAGCGCAGGAGACCATAGTTGAGGTTTTAGACGCGTCACTGTAAAATTCTGCAAGTGGGTATTTAAACTGCAGAGACAGAAAGTGCTGCAGTATTGCAGCCTGCGGTACCCGATTTTTGTCAAGTTTCATAAAAGAAAGGTCGCACGACACAGGACGAACTTGCCAAGGCGGTAAACTGTTTGAAAGGGATGACCTGTACACATCCAAAAACAAAGCACTGAGATCCGAGGCTCGCTCTTTCACTCTAAGTGAAAAGGGCAGAGGAACGGATGGGCGATTTACAAAGAGCAGAGATGTGGATGTGTCGTTAAAGACAGGATAAAAAGGATGATTATTCAGCGATGAAATTTTAAAAGCATAAAGCAAGTCCATGTATGTTCGTTGGTTCTCAAGGCTCCACTTATTACACTCAACATAAAGACTCTCAGCAGGGCTAGTGTAGTGCGAAAAGCACCCGACGAAAGACGAAGGCCCAGGTGTAGAACTGGGTCAAGAATTCGCAAGGCTGTCTTAGTCGCCGACCCATACACCACACTGCCATAGTCCAAACGAGACCCAACCAAAGCAGTATACAAGCGAAGAAAGAGTTCTTTGTCGGAACCATAGGATTGGTGGGAGAGAACCTTAAGTATATTCATTGTTTTGAGACATTTATTTTTAAGTTCCTTGATGTGGGGAATGAATGTGAGTTTGTGATCAAACACCACACCTAAGAACTTGTGCTCCTTGTTCACAGGAAGCGACATGCCATTAAGAGTAATGTCTGGGTCCGGATGGACCCCGCGCTTCCTGGAGAACACAACGCAGGAGCTTTTTGCAGGATTCAATTTAAACCCATTCTTGTCTGCCCAGCCGGCAAGCTTCTTGACGCCGAGCTGGACTTGACGTTCGCAGATGGACATATTACATGATTTAAAAGATATCTGTACGTCCATCTACATACATGGAGTAAGAAATTGTAGGCGGCAGTGTCTTCCCAAGGGAGTTCATTTTTACTATGAAGAGAGTGCAGCTTAGAACTCCGCCTTGCGGCACGCCATTTTCTTGCACGTGTACCTTTGACAGTGCAGAGCCAACTCTGACGCGAAAGGTTCTCTCAGACAAATAGCTAGCAAGGGTGTTAAACATATTACCAGAAACACCGAATGACTTCAGGTCAGTAAGGATCCCATAACGCCAAGCGGTGTCATAGGCCTTTTCTAGGTCGAAAAACACAGTTAAACAGAACTGTTTATGAATGAAGGCATCCTTAATATATGACTCTAGTGCCACAAGTTGATCATTCGTGGATCGCCCCGCCCTGAAGCCTGCCTGGCAGCTCTCGAGAAGGCCGTTATACTCCAAAAAGTACACGAGCCTCCGGTTTATCATCTTCTCGAGAAACTTACTCAGGCAGCTGGTCAGGGCAATGGGTCGATAGCTAGCGGGAGAAGAAGGGTCCTTCCCTTCTTTCAAGAATGCTACAACTATGGCATCCCTCCAAGACTTTGGAATGTGCCCCGAAAGCCATATCTTGTTGAAAAGGTGAAGAAGTGTTACAAGAGTGTCTGTGTGTAAGTTCTGTATCATTGTATATGTAATGTTGTCTGGGCCTGGAGCTGAGGGTTTACACGTGCTCAGAGCACCCCTCAGCTCATGAAGCGTGAACTCGGAGTTATAAGAGGTGGCTGACCTGTCATTGTCATGTAAAGGTTTCTTTTCGGCCACGAGTTTGTGTTTCATGAAGGTGTTTGTGTAGTGTGCTGAACTAGAAACGTGTTGGAAGTGTTGTGCGAGTGTGTCAGCCTGGTCTTCGAGTGTGTCCCCTGTTGTACTGACCAGAGGCAGGCTGTGTGTTTGATGTCCCTTGAGTTTGCGTATTCGTGTCCATACTTTCTGTGTGTCTGTGTAGGAGTTAATTGATGTTATGAATGTACGCCAACTCTCTCGTTTTGCCTCACGGCGCACACGTTTTCCTAACGCCTTGGCCCGTTTGAACAAGAGGAGGTTACTCGACGTGGGGTACCGGCGAAGGATACCCCACGCCTTGTTCTGGGCCTCTCGCGCCCGCCTACAGTCCTCATTCCACCACGGCCTCCGCTGGTTGCGCGGGGCAACAGAGGCGTGGGGAATGGACTTTTCGGCGGCGTCGAGGATGTGCGCCGTGAGGAGTTGGGTAGCTTCTTCAACGTGTAGGTGTCCTATGGATGTGTGGTGTAGTTTGGATGTCTCTGTAAATGTGTTCCAGTTAGCTCGTGCTTCATTGAACCTATTATGGGAAGATGGACTGCTCGGGCCTTTACCTATATACGTTAATGAAGTGGGGAAATGGTCACTGCCATATGGGTCCGTGCCCACACCCCACTCGAGAAGAGGAAAGAGAACTGCGGAGCCAATAGCCAAGTCAAGACATGAGTATGTATTGTGACCTATGTTATGGTATGTAGGCTGTTTATTGTTGAAAAGGCATGCTCCAGAGGATGTAAGAAACCTCTCTATCAGGCGACCTCGGGCATCCGTACGAGAAGAGCCCCAAAGAGAATTGTGAGCATTAAGGTCGCCTGTTAGAATGTATGGTTCGGGCAGCTGGTCAACCAGCGCCTCGAAGTCAGAACTGAAAAGTGTAACATCAGGAGGAATGTATATGGAGCATACCGTTATCAACCTATTAAATATTATTAAGCGTATTGCTACAGCCTCAAGGACGGTGTTCAAGGTGACAGGGTGGCATGCTAAGGATTTGCGGGTGATTATGGCAACACCGCCAGAAGAGTGTGTGCAGCCATTCCTGTCTTTCCTGTATACCATGTACCTATTCAAGAAATTTGAGTGTTTAGAATTCAAATGTGTTTCCTGAACACACATTACACTTGGCTGATTGGTATGCAGAATCTCATACACGTCGTCAAGATTATTCAGAAGGCCTCTGCAGTTCCATTGAACAATATTTTCTCTTCCCATTATTTAGTGTGAGAGCTACTGGAGTGTGTATGTTTATGTGTCGTCTTTCGGGGCTGTGACTCTTGGATTGGGCTTTTTGGGCGGCCTATCTGTAGGCTTGGACGTCAGAGGCCGCTCCTTGCGCTGCGTTGCAGGCAAGAACGGCACGACGTCCATCTCGTCGTCCGATGTCCTGGGTGTGCCCGTGGAACCGGGCCCCCCGGACTTGGCCCCCCTTCGGGGGCCCTTCGTTTGACCCGCCACCGCCGGTGGTGTCGGAGGCACCAGAAGTGGCACGGGCGGTGTGGTGGCGGTGGGAGCCGGTGCGGGGCTCGTGGTGTCCATGGCACACTCCAGCGCACTGGACGATGGGGAGGCACGGACGGGAGCGGCACCGGCCCCGACAGAAGAGGTTGCCACCACAACCGCTGCTGCCTGAGCAAGCGGCGTGGTGGCGGGTTGGGCTACCAGAGGCAACACAGGGGGGGCGGGGGCGGGACCAAGTCCGACTCTCGGTACTGGGTCCCCGCCGAAACAAGACGCCGCTCCGCCCCCCTGCGAGCTGCGTCGGCGTACCTGCCCAGAGGGAAGGAGGCGAACCTCTTCCGTGCCTCTGGGAAGGAGATGTTTTCGTTGACTTTCAAGGCAATGATCTGTTTTTCTTCTTTGAACTTTCCACAGCTCCTAGAATAGGCAGCGTGTGGTCCCTGGCAGTTGGCACAGGTGAAGTTCTCGGATTTACAATTGTCAGTTTGATGATCATGTGCTGCACATTTTGCGCACGTCAATTTACCACGACAAGACGTTGTGCAGTGCCCAAACCGCTGACACTTGAAACAGCGGCGCGGGTTCGGCACGTAGGGTCGGATTGGACATCTCAAGAAGCCTGCGTTGACCGACTCAGGAAGGTTAGAGCGGTCAAGTGTCAAGATTATGTGCTTGGTTGGAATTATTTCATCATTTCGGCGTATGGTGATTCGCCTCACTGCTGTCACGCCCTGCTCTCGGAGGCCCTCGAGCAGGTCTGCTTCAGTCTCATTCATTAGATCCCGATCAGAGATCACGCCCTGGCAGCTATTGAGGCTGCGATGGGGCGTGATCTTGATGTCAACATCTACCATGCGCGTTTGCTTGAGGAGGTTAGAGGATTGTTGCTTGCTTTCTACTTCTATCAAAACTTCTCCCGTTGTGAGTTTCTTAGCCTTATACGACTTTCCGATAAGGCTTTCAAGAAACTTGGAGATTAGAAACACAGATTGGGAAGTGATGGGCTTTGTCTTGTCAACAGATTCCATGATCAGAAACCGCGAGAAATTATCAGGCTTTGGGGGAGAGATCGATTGCAAAGGAGGAAAATAAACTTCGGAGCGGCCCCTTTTCGGGGGCCGATCACGTCTGGGGGGGGGGGGGGGTTTAGAAAATGCCATATGATACATTGAAAAGCAGGGAGACGGGGGTACTTTCTTCCACAACCTTACCCTGATAGCTGAGGAGGTCCCGGAGCTCCCTGCCTGGTAAACAGACAGGGAGCCCATCCGCCGGAGCTTGACCTGGGCTCCGACGGCCACCGTTAGAGGTTTCTACCCTTCACCTTAAAAACACATCACCACGGTTGGATCCAGCTTATGTTTGGGGGCTCGGGGTCCGCGGTATCGCCAGTACCGTCACCAAGATTGCTCAAGGTGCCCCGTGCGGGGAATTTGAACCAAAGGTGAATACGCAGAAGTTATGTAGGACCCAGACCAGGCGCATTTATACTAGAGACTAGAAATGGTTCAGAATAATTCTGATAGTTTTATTCACTGCAAATTTAAAAGCACTGCCAAGTGTATCCTCCATGAAAGCCAGCCTTAATCTACCTGACTAATTACCTGCCGAAAAACAAAACGCTTGTGCTAATTCCACAGAATATTTGATAATCCCAATTAGCAGTAGCCTCATTTCTCTCCCAAACTACGTGTCATCACATTGTAAGCACGTCCACAACGTTGCCACCCTTTGAGTCACACGCGCTCATACCCTTGTTCATTCATTCACCTCACAAACATCACGTGGCAGGAATGGCCTTCCGGAAGCACCTGTGACAATGCTAAACATTGATGCTTTCCGACCAAGTATTAGTAATGAAAACCGCTCCGACCGCCGTGATTGAAAAAAAATTAGGAGTGGCTTAGCTCGGCTATGCCAGGATATACGTAACGTGAGCTAGGGTGCAGCTGGTTATTCTTAGCTTTCCTGGTTGTCTAGGATTAGCTTGATTATCATGCTTACTGCTGCTTCAATGACACACACATGGTATACGCATTATTTTACACACGTATAATTGTCAAGCGGCTCCGGCGCTGCGTCACCAGTTGCCCAAGAGCTAAGTTGGTTCCACAGGCACACGCCGGTGTTTCTGCGACGCACGAGCCATATTTTCCACATGCGGCCACCCCTCGCATGATCATCAAGTGGACCGGGCCGCCACGTGCGGAACGGAGGTCGGCGAAGACGCTGGGCGCGTGGGGTGTGTGAAAGACGCCGGGCAGCGAGCAACGTTTTGTGCGCCGTGTGACGTCACTGCTCCTCGCGGATGCGCAGCACGGCTCTCCAGGAGCCACGCAAAACTGCTCAACCTTGGCCAGTGTAGCTCACGCTACAAAAATTTGCCTCCTGCGTCGGTGCGACGTGACCAGCCGCAGTGGATCAGTGGCTGAGGGGTTGAGCTCTCAGAGTAGCTGATCGAAAGCGACAGCTTCGCCTGACACCCGGCCGAAGAGACAGCGCATCACCTTTATAATGGCGTGCAAGGAAGGAGCAGCAACAGCAAGTCTCGCGGGGCGCGAGGGGCAGATAGGGCACAAAATCGGCCACGAATTCTTCTTTCTTTCTTTCTTTCTTTTCTTTTCTTTATTTCATTCGGGCTAACTCAGAAGCAGCCTGTTTGAACTTTGAGGGAATTGCTCTACGAGGCGGGCGGGAGCGCTGTCACGTGGCATTTTAAGTGCAGAGCACTTTAGGCGCTCGCCTTGTCGTCCTTTCGCTCGCTCGACCCAAGTATATAGAGCACCAAGGCGCCGTCCCGGGGTAATGCTGTTGTGCGCGGCATACCCCAGAGGCTTCGAAAGCCAAGCGGTTTATATAGTCATAAGCGCTCGAAACTCGTTAAACGCTAGCGCTTGTCATAGATATTCCCCTTGTTTAGCGCAAAGAAAACTATAGGTACATTTGAGGAAAAATATACGTAATTAACCGGCAGCGCCCGCGTTCGTTTAGTTACGGACGCCCGTTGGGTGAGCCGGCACGTGCGGGGAGGAAAGTACAAAGAGAGCAGATCCCCCGCTGGCGCAGTTTCAGGCAGGGGGCGCGCGAGCACTGCGAAGGCAGGAAATTTGAATTGCATGGGGTGGTAGCAGTAAGCGATTAACGGCGGTACAGCCCATTATGGCGAATCACTGCTCTGTACTTCCGACAGCTTTCACATTGAGTGGAACGGCTTTAATTTTATCATATTTCTCGGGGTTTCTTTATCAGTCAGAATAAATGAGTTCGCAATTAGTTGGTCGATGAAAATACCGCAGTTAGGTGCCTCTCGTGGGTACCTACAAGTAACTCATTGACACGTTAATGATTAGGAGAGTACTTCTTGAGTTAGATAATTAATTTGAATGAATTAAGTGTCATTAACGAAAAAATATACTGTCCGCTACTCCCCTCTAACGGAAAGATTATGACTAGGTGTTCTTCGAGTAACGACGTTGCTCTTTCTTGGTTCGTGGTAGCTGGGACAACCTGTGTAGTGCCATGGGGGAAAGCACTGTCCTTTACACTTAAGGACAGCGCTTCGTCCTGCTGTTCTTCATTCTCCCGTCCTTTGCGCGGTTTTGCTGTCCTTGGAGAAAACATTAATGCTAATTACAAGAAAGCGCTTAGCCTAAGTCAAGCGGTGGGTCGTCGCAAGGAGCGACGAAGCGCGATGGACAAACTCTTTCTAAAATTCACACGAGGCAATAAAGGCCAATGAAAGATTTCAAGCGCGTCAACAATAAGAAAAATGGTAGCGAGAACAGCAAATGTTTCTCCCAAAGCGTAATAAACGTGTATATGTTTAACAGACGAGAAAAAACGCATTAGTTGCTTATGACAACAACGACAAAGTGAATACGAGCTACAGCTAAGAGTCTTGAAGTTAGCTTTTACTCTCGGTACATAATTGCCTTGCGTACAAAAGGTATGACAATGTTGCACTTGCTGCATTTTTTGCATTTGCTGCTGCACTTACTGCAAGACGCGGCTGCATTTCCCATCCCCGATCGTCCAGCAACGCTGGCTTGAAGAGGACAGGTTAAGCGACGCCGAACTTGGCTTCGCCTATTCAAGAAAACATGGTCGGTTTCCCTATTCTTACACTCACGCAGACGACCGCTTTCACATACGACACTGAGAGCACTTAACATATGCAGCGGCCATCAAAAAAGAAATTAGCGGTGGCTTACTTAGGCTATGCCAGGATAAACGTAGCGTGAGCTAGGGTTCAGCTGGTTATTCTTAGCTTTCTGGTTGTCTAGGATTAGCTTGATTATCACGGTTACTGCTGCTTCAATGACACACTCATGGTATACGCGTTATGTGACACGTGTATTTATCAAGCGGCTCCGGCGTAGCGTCACTAATCGCCCCAGAGCTAAGCTGGTTCCACAGGCGCACGTAGGTGTTGCTGCGACGCACGAGCCATCGGTTCTACACCCGGCATGATCATCAAGTGAACTGGGCCACCCCGTGCGGAACGGAGGTCGGCGAAGACTCTGGGCGCGTGGGGTGTGTGAGAGACGCGAGGGAGCGAGCAACGTTCTGTGCGCCGTGTGACGTCACTGCTCCTCGTGCATGCGCAGCACGGCTCTCCAGGAGCCACGCGAAACTTCTCAACCTCGGCCGGTGTAGCTCACACTACAAAATATATTCAGTTGGCACCAATTTGTGCCGAAGCAAATGAGTCATCCTATCAGCCAGCCTAAACACCTTCAAAAGCCGATGAAGGGACTTTAACCCAGCCTCCCGGAGCTTGTTCTTTACGAGAAAAAAAAGAAAACTGGTTGTGAGGCTCTACTTATAATCGAACTGAGCAATATTCCCTAACGTAAGTAGAGCGCGCAGCGAAAATAGCGGCCACGATCGCTTGCACGTGCAAAGTACGGCACGCTTTACACTTAAATACGTTTTTTTACCAACATTCATGTCTGGCCCCCTGGCCTTGTGGTAGCGTAGTAGGTTTGTATTGCAGGAGTCAGTGTTTCGATAATGCTTGGGTATTGGGTTTTTAAATGCGGATCACTTTAGGGGCCCCACTTCCCTCGTAGCTCGTCCACGGTCACGCTATTTAGTCACCGCAGTCACACGGCGTCACGGACCCAAGCAGAGTACCACGGCGTTACGCACACTAACAAATGCTCCGAAAACGTACCCGCTTGTCCATCGATTCAGCCTTCCCGCCAAGAGTTAAGAGGATACTTAATCAGGATTATACAAGCAAAACGTTCGCAACTCTGGAGCCCCTGGCAATTGTTGTATATGTCCCTATTATTTAGCGCAAGAAAACTGCGGGTGTCCATTTAATAATGTTCATTGGGTTGCTTTTTACGATAGCAAGCAAAAAAAAAAAACACAGGCCACCGAAGTAAAAAAAAATTTAAAGCCGTTCCACTCAACGTGAATGCTGTCTTAAGTGCAGAGAAGTGACTCGCTATAATCGGCTATGGCGATGTTATCCGCTCGTTGTTACCACCCATCACGCTCTTCGCCTCCCTATCTCGTTCCTCTCTTGATGAACAGAGCGGATATTCCTCCAATGCAGTTCAAACTTTCCGTCTTCGCAGTGCTCTCGCGCTCCCTACCTGGAACAGCGCAAACGATAGGTCTGTTCTTTTTTTTGCATGCTTCCATGTCGCACATGCCGGCGCTTTACTGCGCAGTTTGGAACGAGTAGTTTTTGGTGCTCACTTTTTTCGCTTACTATCGTAAAAACCAACCCAACGGGCGTTCCTAACTAAATGGACGCGGGGGCTGCCGGTTAATTACACAGATTTTGCCGCAAATGTGCCTGCAGGTTTCTTTGCGCTAAACAACGGGGAGGTGTATGACAAGCGCTAGCGGTTCTGGACTTTCGAACGGTTATGACTGCATAAACCGCTTGTTTTCCGAAGCCTATCTCGCTGCGCTGCCTGATTTCGGCAGTCGCTTGACATTGGGACAGCGAAGGAGCGACGACGACAAGGCCAGCCTCTAAAGTCATCTGCACTTAAAAAAACAAACGCGACGCGTTCGAAATGGCGGAGAAAGGCTCCAGCACGAGCGAGATGAAAGCAAGAACAAAAAGAACAGAGCTTCCGCTCGAGATGTGCAGAACGAGAAACAAAAGGTAAAGAAAAGGGTGCCAGGTGTCCCAGAGGAAGGTGCGTGAGCGCTGCGAAGGCCGGAAAATGGAATTTCATTCAATAAACCACTCTTCAAATCACCAAGAGAGAAGTGAGACAGGGATGGGAGGAGCGTGAGCGGTAGCAGCAATGAGCGAATAACGGCGCCGCAGCCTCTCTGGCGAATCACTGCTCTGCACTTCCGACAGCTTTCACGTTCAGTGGAACTGCTTTAAATTTTAATGCGTAGCATTCTTTGCCGAGTACCGCCACAGCCAGGACCAGGACCATGTAACGCCCTGCATTTCCACAACAATGCAGATATCTCGGAAGTTCCACCTGTGGTCGTTATAATAGCGTAAAAGGACATAATTGGGCGAACAAAATTTTGAAAATAAAAAAACTAAGAAAAATATAAAATGGTACGAGAAAGGGCGAACCGTGTAACTCCCTGCATTTCCACAAGAATGCAGATTTCGCGAAAGTTCTAAATGTAATCGTTGTACAGTGGAACCCCGATAATACGACTTTCAAGGGGCCGCGAAAAAGCGTCGTATGACCGGGGTGTCGTACAACCGGGATGCGCGTAAGTGCCGGCCTAGTAGACGGTCTCACGCTACAGGTGGGCTAAGAACTTATTTAAAGTGCTATATTTAACGCGTTATCGCGTTATTTGCGAACCTTTAGCTGAAATCCCAAATAAAAAAAAAAGCAATGCCTTTGTCGCACCCCCCTCCCCTTTATGGTGTCCAGCTAGCCCGCCAGTCTAGCGCCGCGCGCTACGCGATATAAGGCCGACGCGGTTGAGCAAACTGAGAGAGGAAAATGCGATTGTGAAACTGCCAAGGCCAAGGGAAACGAACGATAGTACAAGACATAGATGAAGAAAAAATAGCATTGCCGTACATGGAGACATCCTTTGAACGGTCCCGTGTCATCGCTATTGGGTCATAGTGCTAAAAACATAGCTGTTTTCCTTTCCTACAAGATCCAGAAACGCGAAATAGACAATATAACCTTCGCGAGTAAATCGTGTTGCGGCGAAAATTACAGCCCGGTCTTGCTACAGTGACTTGCTGCGGCGGCCGGCGAGGGACCCAAAATGGCGATGCCAACGGGTACGTGTCTCCCCCCTATCGCCTTCTGTAAATTGTTCCACCCTTGCGGCAGACGCGCGTTAATTGAGGCGCTCTAGCAAAGAAAAGGGCAGAGTGCTAACGCGGCTTTTGATGAGCACAGAGCAGAGCTATAGAGAGAAATAGCTTCGTCAAAGGAAGAAACTTGTATCGAGAGGGCGGCGAAAGCGGCTGTCCAGCCACGGCCGCTCGATGGAAACTAGGTTTCCGTGGTCCAGCCATCGCCGTGGGGCTGCGTCGTATTTGTTTCCTCGTTCGTCGGAGACTCAACGGGAGCTTCGAATTCACGCTCCACCTGCCACCTGAACTTGGACTTCTCACTGTTGGCGTATTGGCGTACTGCTGCGTGGGGCTGTCGCAGGTTCACTCCCGCTCACGAGAACACGCCTGCCTGCTTGCGTCTGTTCAGTAAGTGGTCTGACCCGCTTCGTACCTTTGCACATCAAGCAGCGTCAAAAAAGGTTTAAGTATGAAGGTCAGGACGCGGCGGCGAAGCGGTGTAAAATATGGGAAAAGGGCCGGTTTATCTGTGCCAGGGTCCGTCGTATGATGCGGACCGTGTGCACCCCAGCGTCCTATCCTCGGGGTTTTTAATGCATTGTTTCTATGAGGAGTTTGCCAGGACCACGGTGATCCGTCGTAAGAAGCGCGTCGTCGTAAGTCCGGTGGACGTATTAGCGGGGTTCCACTGTAATAATGTAAATGAAGATAATTGGTCGGACGAAACTTTGAAAAACTAAAAAAATATTTAAAATATTTGAAAAATACGGAGGATGTCAAAACGTATGCCGCATGGCATTTCCACAATAAAGCAGATTTCACGAAAGTTACACCTGTAATCGTTACAACAGCGTAAATGGACACAATTAGTCGCACGAAATTTCGAAGAACTAAAAAAATAAGAAAAATATAAAATATTTACGAGAAATGGCGAACCATGTAACGCTCTATATTTTCCACAATATTGCAGATTTCACGAAAGTTCCAAATGTAATCATTGTACGTAAATGGAGGTAGTTGGTCTGACAAAGTTTTGAAAAACTAAAAAATAAAAAAGTATTAAAAATACGGAGAATGTCAAAACATATGCCGCATGGCATTTCCACAATAAAGCAGATTTCGTAGAAGTTCCACCTGTAATCGTTGTACTAGCATAATGGAATATCATTGGTCGAACAAAATTTCGAAAACTAAATAAATAATGAAAATATAAAATAATTACGGAAAATGGTGAACTGTGCAACACCCTGCATTTTCACAATAACGAAGATTTCGGAAAAGTGTCACCTGCAATGGTTATAATTGCGCAATTGGAGATAATTTGTCGAACAACATTTAGAAAGGAAACAAAAAAATTGGATGGAATAAACTCACACTCAAGACAGGCGTCATAAGAATGCTACGCATTAGTAGATAGTTTTTCGAATTTTTGCACAATTTTTTTCTCTGCTTCTTCATTCCAATCGTTCGTCCTTCGGGAGTATGTGAACGGACCACCCAAGTTTCGCTCTAACGGTTCGTCCGCTCACATTTATTTCCAAAAGGGTTGAATTATTATGGAAAAATCAAATGTTCACCCAGAAGACACATTTTTTCTCTTCTTTGCCTAAGAGTGTTTGGTAACCTGTTTATACTCTTGCATACCATAATAAGCTTGCACATTACCAAGAAATACTTGGAAAGCAAAGAACTAACCAAACGGTCATCGCACACACATACACACTTCGGCATCATTTTAAGGCTTGAATAACAGCGTGTAACTTCTTCTGACTATTTAAGAAGTACATTTCGTCAGGTAGTTCATTGAAAATAGCAAGTACGGTGGAGTCTCTTTGATACGATAAGGCATAATACGTTTTCCGGCTTAATACGGTTTTCTTTTCATTCCCGGCCGAAGACCTTTAAACGTGAGGCGTTTCCGTGCGTTTATTACGATCAAATTTTTGCCAGAAATTGATTAATACGACCACGGGAGTAGATCTTGACCGAAATTTCTTGAAATCCTACGATTAATCATAGGATTCAATCAGTGTCTGGAGAATGCGACAGACGGCGCCGCAAGTCCATAGGAGCGCTGGTATTTTAAAAATTGCCCATGGGGCGTTCGGGTCACCGGTGACCCATGTTCTATGGACGCGGTAACGAAAGAGCTAAGCCGCATTCCAACAGGCCATGATCAGCACGTTGCAGAGCCGCTAAGGATGGGGCAGCGTCGGTTTTGTGACGAAGACATCGCTTCCAGGGGTGACAGCTCCGTCCAATGATGATGATACATCAGGCGATGCACCGCGCGATCTATCAAAACGTATCCTAATCAAAGGAGAAAGTGCGGATTGCTCGTGGCAGGCGCGACTTCCTCCGCTGATTTCTCGCCATGCTCTGTGCTTCCCTCGCTGTTCTTTGTTCGCTTTCGGCCTTGTGTCTCTGTTCGGTAGTACTGTTGTGGTTCTGAGGCTTTTTTTTTTGTTCTCCTCTGGCTGCCTCATTGCGGTTGCGCGGTGGTGCTGCCAGACTTGTGATAATGTCGAGGAAATGAAAGGCGCTCAGTTTAGCAGTAAAAATGAAAATCGTGCACAAATTTGAACAGAACCCAAGAGGAAGCACTTGCACTTGGCACGCGAGCTCGGTTTGACAGTGGCAACGCTCAAAACTATTGTCGATGAGCAAGAGGAACTTCGAAAAAAAGCTGCGAGTTTTCGGCTACAACGCTGACCAGTCCGACCTCTGCTCCCAGCTTCGGCTGCTGAACAGGGCACGGAAGGCCGGCTACAGACAGGGAGTCCTGGACTGAGGAGATCCCTCACTCGTCCGGAGTGACTTCAATCACAACGAATGGGATAAATAAAGTTTTTTGTCCTCCTCCTTGAACATTTAAGACTTCCACGCGTTCGGCTGCTGGCTTCACCAGTTTAGGGCACGGCACGGATCGTCGTACAAAACAGTGTGCGGCCAACGAAACATACCGTCAGCTTATTTTCTTAGGTTGCAGAGCAATTTTCCCCTGCAAATTCTAGAAAAGAAAGTGCACCAGAAATTGACCCGCTACTTGAATGTTGCTCAAAGAGTGAGTTGGGGATGGAGTACGCATATATTCCCTCCTTTTTTAAACTCTTTGGATAATGGAATTTTGGTATAATATGTTTTATTTTACGGTTGTTGTGGAAAACGTATTAACGAGATTTCACTGTATATAATACGGCCTTGTAGCTTTTCTGTAATGGGTACGGACCCTTGGGGTCATATAACGAGATATACTGTGTCGCAGAGGTCTAGGTTTAAGATTAAAAGTTTGGTAATCCGTACGCCAGAAATACTTCAGCGCAACAATTTGCTTGAACCAAGCGTCAAATGCCGATAAGCCCGTTGCCTTAAATACACTGCAAGAATATGACACATACGACTTGTGAGGACACTCTTGACTACCTCTATTAAAGTACTGCTGACTCTATTGTTCCAGGTGGTGGAGCAGCTGAAAAAGAAGAACATGCCATACTTGATAACACTGTATCCCAAAGTTTTAGCGAGTAGTTTTCGAAAAGAGAAAGGCAGCGAAAGGCAGGCGCTCGTACTGTTTCATATTTTCCCTGCCGCGTCCGTATGCGGAGTTTTACATTTAAGTATGAAGAAACCACTAGCCCACAAACATGCTTTACAGGCAGTGCCTCTAAGCTTTTTGCATATGTGAGTCATGTGTGTGTTCCACGGAAGATTCCTATTAAAATATACCTGTAACTATTTAACACACGCGACAAAGGAAATACGATTGCAGGAATAAGATGGACACTTAGATGTGTGTAACATAAAGAACAATCACTTGGCACGGTTTTTTGTGGATTTTGGAAAAGACTAGCCGACTATTTACAGGGTAATTGTTATTAAGTTCGCCTCAGACCAATCGGCTACAATTCTGGGATCAACCTAAAGAATGGCAAGAGCCACAGAATAATCTGATTGGTCCAATACCAGTGGCATCTCATCAGCGTATTGATAAATGTACGAATTTTTAACAACAGGAGCAAGATCATTAACATAAAAATTAAAAAGAAGAGGAGACAAAATAGATCCTCGCGGGACATCTTTCTTAAGGCTGATACAATCCCTCAGCACTGATCCAAGTGACACTACTTGAGAACGATTCCCAAGGTAATTTTGAAGCCGAGACAGAAATGGTCCGCTGAATAGATAACGGCATAATTTATCGCACATTATATCATGGCTCACTGTATTAACCGCTTCCTTAACGTCAAGAAATAACTCAAGCGAAACCTCGTTTCGGTCTATGCTGCTATGAAGGGTATCAGACAGCATTTCAAGTAACCCCTGCGTGCCCACTCCCGAGATGAACCCGTAGTGATACTCACCCAGCAATTCGTGTTTTGTTATGAAGGCAGTCATGACACCAAGTGTGTGTTTTTCAAGAATTTGTGATAAACAAGATACAACAGATGTAGGGCGGTAGTTTGAAGGGTTCTTTTTTTACCCCTTTTATAGAGGGAAAGCAACCACGCGTGCGCACTTTAGACTCATTACATACGACGCTGTACAGACGGCACCTAGGACATGAGAATTAATTAGTAATGAGTGAATAGGGGTCTCGGATTTGAGGATGTAGAAACTTTATTGTAGCGACTTTTGGTTTGGTTCGGACTGTCGTTGGTGATGTTTAATTAAAGGGTGTTAATCGGTTTTGTACTGTTTGTTGCTAGTGTGAGTTGCTTCAGGGTTTTCCATGTGCGTGTGTAACGAATGTGCACTTTGTAAAACCCCCCAACGGCTCTCCCTCGTCCATTCCTCTTAGCCAGCCCCACGTGACAGACGTAATGGCCCCTGCTAGGCCTCTCACCAGTCATACCACCTCACTCGCGCTGCGTAACATCTGGTCGTGTGCTTTAACCAAATTAGGGCTCACTCGAAGTGGCCAGATTGGAGCGGACATGAAATGGACAAAACTGACCATTTGACCATTCCGCCTCCGGAGCAACAATTTCATATATTAGCCGCTCCTCACTAAAGCGAGCACTGACCGTGGCCATTTCCGACGCCGGCCTGCGTTATTCCTTTTCGTATGTAACACAGAACAGAAAGTAGCTAGCGTCATCTGGGGGTTCGCTTTCAACACTATTGTCATTTTTTTGACTCACTGCTGAAACATCGGACGAGTTATATAACAATTTTACAACCGGGTCCCATTTGGAGCGCAAATTTGTCTGCATGTTTGTAATACCGTTCGAAAATTACAGTTATTTCCAAACAATGGCAACTAACCACAATATGTTCCGGTAATAATGCTTGAAGGTCTGGGTGTATTGCGTCTCCCAGTCGGGAAAAATGTATTTGAAAGAAGCGCGCGAGCTGTCGAGTGCCTTCCTCGAGCGGTGACCAGACGCTCTGAAGACCGTCGAAGGACGCCTGGCCGAGTTCACCCACTGCATACGATAGCACCTTCAACCGTTCGCTAGTTTTTGCTGTCCCTGCCTTAGGGAATTCTCTTGTGGGCTTTCGTAAACGCTTTGATTAATGGCCGCGTCGGGTTGATCCGCGATGCACGTACCGTGTTCGCAGGAAGGGAACTCCCCCTGCCTCGGACAGAAGCGTATCGCCACCGTATCGCGTACTGGATAACCGCCTGGAAAACGACCGAGAAAACGGAACAAATATAGTCGTCTGGGCGGCGGGGTAATACGGTGTGCCGTACCGCTTTTGATGAATCGATCGGATTTCACCGCTAAGCCGTTAGCCGTTGTTTTTCTCCACCGTGTCCGACGACGGCGTCCCGTAGCGCTCGACGGGCGTGTAATAACCGCGTATGGCGTCGGTTTCGCTGGCAGAAGGATGTGCGTGACGTGGTTGCGCTTTAAGACCCATTCAGTTTCTAGGTGACTTCTAGTTGACCGCAAGCTCCTAGAAACAATTTTAATATTCTTGTGGTCCCCAATCTCTTACAATACAGGGGTAATGGTCGGGTGAGGGCCTGTGGTTGATGCCCAACTGAAAAAAATGCCCGCCAGGTGGGATCCGAACCCACGACCTCCAGAATACTTTTTTCTCCACTTTCTTTCTCTCCAAATTCTTTATCTGCTTCAATGACCTACCACATCCTCCCCTTTTCTTTCCGATGTTTTCTTGACTGCCAATCCTAATTTCTGTCTTATTCAAAGGAGTCCCTCATTTCCTATTCCGATTCGCTACATGCATAGCGAGGGCCTCTGTTCTGACAGTCTTGGTGCCATAGGAAGCTTAAGAGGGTTCAACGCTGGTCGACCACTCTCGACATGTAGTAGACAGTCGAGTCACGGCCCGGGGGTTAAAAAGAAGGTCCCCTTCACCCCGAATAGTCCGAGTGGCGCTGGCTACCACCCCCAAGCACAGGAAACAAAAATACCTAAACATAAATACCCCAGAAAGTGGAGGGGAAAATCGCCCCGCCGGTAGCGTAGTGGTTATCGCACCAGACCGGTATTCTGGAGGTCGTGGGTTCGGATCCCACCTGGCGGGCATTTTTTCTCCACTTTCTTTCTTTCCAAAGTCTTTAAGTCTATCTGCTTCAATGACCTACCACATCCTCCCCTTTGGTTTCCGAGGTTTTCTTGACTGCCAACTCTTATTTCTATATATATATATATATATATATATATATATATATATATATATATATATATATATATATCTCTGTGTGTGTGTGTGTGTGTGTACACTACGCATCGCAGCGGACGAACAGCGCGCCGAAACAGGCCAGCACATACGTTTCCCCGAGCAGCTAGACTGCCAGATGCGCGAAAACAGCGCCACCGGAGCTGACGTCACTGAGGGCTCGACTTGACGTCAGCCTCCTTCACACGCGTGCAGTCGTTCTCTGTTCTTCTACCGCTCTGTGCCGGCGGATGGACGGCTAAAACGTTTGCCGAGGGGCCCTATCTATTGCTAAGCAATATACGTTGCTCTGAACAGCGGCGCTTTGAGCACAGTTTGACTCTATTCTTGGTCGCTGGAATAGGAGGCCCGTACTACGATATATTGCTTCTCTTTACTGTCTACTTTATTAATAGCGAAAAAAGGCAGCATCAATGTGCTGTTAGAAATAAGGGCAAAGGTAACAGACGTTGAAACGTCTTATACAAGAGCCTCGGTGACCTTATTTTTAGCAAAATGCAATGCGTGCATACGATAAATTGAAATTGTAAGTGACAGTAACTTACGTACAATGTTCCGATGCCACTGTAGGTGCAGATGACTGAGTAGAAAAACTACAAAAAATTAGATATCCGTAACCAGGGGTAACGCAGAAGCCATATGATTACACCGTAAGAAAGATCAACGGGCTTCTCAAGGATATAGAATAACAGTGATGCTCATCTTGGTACCCGCCGACATGCACCAAGAATTAAAAAAAAAATTAACGAACCCCTTTCCTTTGGGAACAGGTGTGCAAGCAAAGCATGAACTCAGTGAAAATGAAAACGACCGAAACCGAAATATAATCACCGCAAAACGAAAACGAAAACTTCTCTGCCCAAATCAAAATGAATTTACCGAAATGAAAACGCAAAACCACCGATTCACCAAAACGAAACCCTTTCATTTCGCTGAGCTTCACCAGGAGGCAAATATTTAGTATACGTTATTGTAGATCATTCTTCCGCGATTATCGGGAGCGTTTGCGTTAGTCAATGGCGGAACGCCAATCCGAGGAGCGAACCACGCTCGGCATACCCATGCCGAGCTAGAAAGTGAACTGCCCGACGAGAGCGAGCGGCCGCACCTGTGATGTGGCGGGATGTGAGCGACGATGCTGCTTGCGACAGTCGTGGCGTGATATAACGCGACACTTGTGTGCGCGCGCGCCTGTGTCAGCTGCGAACGTCGAGCGAGAGCTGCGCCTGAGAAGGGAAATTCCTTGGAGGGTTTCTTTTCTTCTTTTGTTCGCAAAAACTCTATATTTTCACAAAAAAAAACTAAGGGTACAGTGACAAAACGTACACATAAATACCTGACTGGGTACCCGCTATCTTTGCAGAGATCACCAGCAGCACGAAGTTACAAGACGCGAAAAGAAAAATTCAGTACAATTGGTAACCGAGCAAACAAAAAACAACAAATTTTGAAGCACTCGCATCACTTCGCGTAACAGTGTGAGCGTGACACAACATATCATCACACAACAACATATGTATAAACTTACAAAGCAGCATAATTGAGAGGGAATTATTTATACAAAAAAGAAAGGTAAATATACAACACAGGACGCCAATAGCTAAATATTATTATAAAATAAGTCAAAATACAGATTTTGCAAAACTGTATTCTCATAATATTCGTTTAAAGAAATTTAGAGGACATGTTTCGATAATCTCAGCGATATCTGCATTGTCATTTGCGAGTTTAGGAATGAGATAACGCATGGTCGTAAAGCCATAGTTCGTTTTAATACGGGGTAACCTGTTGTTTATTTTTCTGAATTGAAAACCATCATTCATTGAGAGATATGTTTGCTGAAATTAATGACGATTTGTGTGCATTTCCTTGTACACATATAATGCAAGGTTCAAATCACAAGTTCCAACTATTATCTATAAGTTTGAACTATATTCTATAGTTCAAACTATAAGCTCTAACAGTGACACAGTAAGCACTTTATCCTTGGCCAATCCCCCCGAGTGGGTACGTGCCAAACACCTCCAAACAACATCATTGTCGTTATCATCATCATCATGATCACCATAATCGCCTCTAGAGCATGTGGATAGTTGGACTTACCGCGAGCCGTTTAGGCGTACGCAACCACCGACTGTGCAAGTCAGCCAACACAAGGTTCGCTTGATATGTGGCATTTTACAGAAATGAGAGCAAGAAAATGTGGTCAGTCATCGGGGTACGTCGCGACAGTTCGTGGTAATTTCTTTAAATAGTTTCATGGCGTTTCTTTATAGCTAATTTTGGCATACTTGCTTCACTTTCAGATGTCAATGAAGAAGTTGTTGGCAGCATTTTAAATATCGATAACCTTGTTTAGGACATGCTGTCCATCTGGCATAAATTTCGTTCTGCAATCGATCCGAGGTCAAGTTGAAGTTGCCGCATTACACACTGTTCATTGTACGTCCGGTAGCTTGACGAGACGAAAACACACGCTCACTATTGTAGACTGAAAAAGCGTAAATAACGAAGCTGTTAAGCAACATTTATTGTCGGTTACGAAGGCTTATGCGGTGGTCTTTGTTGTTTGGTTGTTTATTTATTTATTTATTTATTTATTTATTTATTTATTTATTTATTTATTTATTTATTCATTTATTTACAGGTTACTGCTAGCCGGGATGCCAGGCTTTGAGCAGATGTGGGCGGTACAACAGGGAGAGAAAAAACAGGGTTACATACGACCATAAACATACACTTCTATGGGTACATTGCTTTGAAACCGAAGAAAAAAAAACTGTACTGGTACAATTGGTAAGATACCAACTGCACAAGAAGAATACATCACGCTGAACTCAACAAGGCACGAAGAAATAATGAGACATCAGGCCATTGCACAACATCAGCACGCACCAGACTCCACTCACGGCACGTACGTCGAAAAATGAAATTTTTAAAGACGTTTGTTTTACACGAAAATTCAGCGACTTTCATCGGAAGATTGGATCGTGTTGGGCGACGAATGGCTGGCTGGATGTATGCGTCCTTGTCAATATGAAGTCTGTCGTTATACAGCAAGTAAAAAACGTTTTAGCCGATCATGATAACGTCGTACCGCAAGGCTTTCCAAAGCGGCCCTGCGAAGAAGATTCGTAGGAGACGTTTTCCAGTTGTATGAACTATACACAAGTCGCGCGGCTTTCTTTTGTATGATCTCAAGCTTATTGGTATTAACTGAAGTGCACGGGTCTCAGATGATTAAAGCATATTCTAATAGGGGTCTGCTATAAGTTTTATAAGATAGCAGTTTGGTATCCTGAGAAGCTTTCGGTAACATACTCCTTAAGTAGCCGAGTTTTCGGATCGCCTTTTTCTGAATGTACGTGACGCGCTCGTTCCATTTAAGATCGGATGTGATTGAAACTCCTAAATATTTGTAACATGATACCTCAGCTGGGCTATGATGGTTCATTTGTTACGTGTGCTTTAATGGGGCCTTTATGCGTGTAATGGGGATTCAAACGTTTTTTTGTAATTAACGCTCATCTGCCACCTAGTACACCATGTTTGTACTTTTTCAAACTGTGTTTAAGACGACCTGATCGTAATGGTAGTAGATTTCATTGTAAATAACGGAGTAATCAGCGAAAAGTTTAATTTATACCTGTATGTCAAGTACAATATCGTTAATAAAAACGAGAAAGAAAAGTGGCCCGAGAACGGACCCCTGTGGAACGCCCTACAGCACTGACGAAGCCACAGAACATGCGTCGTTAACGGTTACGTTCTGTTGCCTGTAGGAAAGGTATGATTTAATCAATGCAACTACAGTTTCATTCTTGCAAATAGCCGTCAATTTACTGAGTAATTTTAACTGTGACACACGGTCAAACGCCTTCTCAAAATCTAAAAATATGATGTCCACTTGCCCCCGTTTGTCGAGTGTTGCAGCGAAGTCATGGACCGTTTCCAGAAGCTGAGTTACAGTGGACCGTGCCCGGTGGAAGCCATGCTGTCGGACGTCCACAATGCAATCGCTGTCAACAAATTCTGAAATGTGCTTAAATATAATGTGTTCCGGAGTTTTGACACATGTGGAAAGAATAGAAATCGGTCTGTATGACGATAAGTGGAAGCGCTTTTCGTTACCTTCCGGTATTGGGGTGATTTTGGCATACACTCCAGTCGTCGGAAGTTCAGAGCACTAAAGGGATTTGTTAAAGAGTAAACACGAGTACTTCGTGCACCACTCAGCATATTTCACCCGGAAAGCGTTGGGAACGTCGTCAACACCTGGGGACTCTAACATCTAGGGGGAGCAGAAGCGAAAGGACACCGTCTGTGATAGCAGGTACTTCAACGAAAGAAAGAAATTGCGGGACGTTTCCATCGTCATCAGTAAACACTGAACAGAAATACCGGTTCAAAGCATCTGCAACACTTAGGCTGTCCTAAACAGACTCCTCGTCTACGTAAAGGCTGATAACAGAGTTCTTTTGCGGTGCGAGATAACGCCAGAACTTGTCTGGAGACGAAATCATGATTTTTTTGGCCACACTTACCGATAAGGCTTTTTTGCTGCCTTAATTTTGTCTTTCAGTTGCATTCGCAAATCGTACATTCTATCAGAGGCAGGTGTCGATGGGCCCAGTTCACGTTGTTTTCGTTGCTTTTTTTAGTTTTCGTCCCATGCGTATGATCTCTTTATTCATCCGCGGATTGGGCTGCCTCAGTGCTTTCCCCTGGAAGGGTACAAATTTATTCATTGTGTCAAACACTAGGATTTTAAAGGAGCCCCAGATGTGGTCAATCGAATATTCTTTTGATTCGCACATGGAAACAAATTCAGGAAACGAGCTGTCGAGCACATCAAGTATGTCTGTATCACTAGCACGTGGGAAATCGGGTATTAGACGTTGTTATTCTTTCGCCTGAGGGGAAAAATTTAATTGTATAGTTAGGCAGGTGATTTTGTGGTCCGATATACCTTGAAAAATCTCAACTTCGGGATTTCGTTACAGTATGCCGTTATTTACAAGGAGCAGGTCTAATACGGACTCAGCTTCACTTTGCACTCGAGTGGGTGCAGTAACCAGTTGTGTTACGCCATGAAGCACTACGCAGTCAACAAATGACTCTGAACCAGCAGTAAGGGCTTCAGGTACGTAATTTTGCCAGTCTACGGAAGGAAAATTAAAATCACCGGCAAGGAGGATATTAGAGGAATGATTGCCCTAGGAGCACAAAAACTCGTTAATTATTTCGACAAACGTATACGGCAGTTCGGAGGGCGGTAAAGGCGCCGATAACAATGTGAAGTTCTTCAAAGAATGCTTTAACGACGACGCATTCGATATCGGGCAATCTGACTACACATAAAGATTCTAAAAAGAAAATATCAATACCTCATCCCTCGAGAGCATTAGTCCTTACGGTATACCCTGAATCCGGGCTGCGTTATTTCAGTTCAGAATCGCCGATATCACGGTGCAGCCAAGTTTAAGTTATTATCAAAATAAGTTGTTTACACGAGATAATAAGACCTTCTAAGTCCGTGGTTTTGTTTATTATACTGCGAGCATTTAAGTTCATGCAACGGAGTGTCTTTCTTTTACACTGTTTGGTAGTTCATTTCGCCGACTTTGTTCTGGTAATGCGCCGAGAGATAGGAATTCTTTTCCATCTGGCATTGACGCATTCAAACATGTCGTCAATTTTGATTGTGTTGTGCATGAGCTTTACCTTCTGGCCTGCTTTTCTGGCTTTTTTGGCATTATCCCAAAGCTGCTTTCTTATTTGCCGGGTAGTGGCCGAAAAGCCCTCTGATACGCATATCTTCCCCCTTTTAGGTTAGGGCAGTTTTTCAACATGGCCAATTTTTTGTGGTGATCCATGAACTTCATTATAACCGGGCGTGGCCGGTTAGGATTTTGCGTCCCAATATGTGCGCTATTTCGATGGAACATACCGTGACACCTAATGTTTCTTCAAATAAATCTTCGATTACACCCTTAGCGAGGACTTCTGGCGTCTCATTCATCACTTCTGGAAGCCCAAACACTATCCAGTTATTGCGCCTACTTCAATCCTTCGGGTCCTCTACCTGTTCCTCCAATGCCTTTATGTTATTTTCCAGCTGATTGAACTTAGTATGGGATTCTTTGATTACTGCCGTACATTCCCCAACGGTCTTCAGGTTTTTCTATAGCCCGAAGCCTACCCTGAATTTCCTTCTGACCATCCAGAATTTTTTTCAGCACCTCCTCGACGGTAGGCCCTGGGTTGGGCTCTACGTCACCAGAAAGCATTACAAGAGAAAGGAGAACTTCCATGGCAAACGAGAAGCATTCACAGATGCTCTTTGGGCATGTCAGCTGGAGGAAACCTCGATTGCTCGTTTCAACAGACGAACTTTTGTCCCTAACCTGCATTAAGAAGGCGAAATGGTTTGACATCGCTGCTTCGTGCGACCAGATGACATGCCCACTGAAATAATTTTCTTTATATCGGTCGATGTACCCGCCGCGGTGGCTCAGTGGCTAAGGCGTTGCGCTGCTGAGCACGAGGTCGTGGGTTCGATTTCCGGCCGTGGCGGCGGCGGCTTTTCTGATGGAGGCGAAAACCAAAAATTACGCCCACCTCCCCTCGCGGGAACCCTGGTGTGATGCAACGCATCTCATGGGGGGTTCCATTGGCGTTTTCCATCGTATTTTATAGCACGGATTCTCACGCGAAGAGGAGGTGGGCGCAATTTTCCATTTTCACCATGCAATGCACATGCAGTACACGTATGCTCAGGTACGGTCTTTATTGCAGACGAGAATGAGTGCCTTGTGGTCCGTAAAGTGCACAGTTAGGGGCTCGACGATAAGCAATCGTCGAGTACTGCGAGAGAGTGCAAGCGTAACGCGGACGACCGTCGACTGAGACCGTCGGAGCGCGGCATGCCCCTTTATATTCACAGCGACCGAATGAGAGGAGAGCGCGGAAAGGGAGAGAGAGAGTACTGCACATGCGCAGCGCTCGCAGCGCCGCCCACTGGCGCCTAGCAACGGAGTGAGAGCGCGCTGCGCCAACCCGCAGCTGTTTGGGAGAGAGTGTCCGCTATCGGAGAGAGGAGAGAAGGAGAGGCGCAGCTGTGCGGACAACGCCGGACAGACGCAGGAAGAACAGAGGGGCGAGCATGAGATACGTTGCATCTAAAACGCTTGTGTGTACGAGATTTCGGCGCACGTTAAAGATCTCTAGCTGGTCAAAATTAATCTGGATCCCTCCACTACGGCGCGCCTCATCGCCTGCATTGCGTCGGCGCGTTAAACCCTACAATCAATCTATATCGGTCGATGTAGTAGGGGAAGGCGTCCAGTTAAATTGCACGTAGGGTGGTACATCCATTGGCGCAGTCTCCGTGTTCCGCGGAGATAAAGGACGGCGGTGAAAAGTCGCTGGCAGCCCGTGACGTTCCAAGAAGAAGTATCTGCATTACGGAGACGAAAGGGTTTGACATCGCTGCTTTCTGCGGCCAGCTGACTTGCGAGCTGACGTGCCCGCTGACATGCCCATGTGCTATGGCTGGGCGTCGATTAAAAATTTCAATTCAACTATCCAGCAAGCATTAATCGATTAATTGATCGGTTAACCGCCAGGTCGTCAACCCGGAGAAGTAGAACTGATGCTATACATTTTCTCACTTTAAGGCAATACCGTGTATGTGTGTACGAATCGCTGTGCAGGTGGGCTAAATAGACACTCGCGTGTTACAGTTGTAGAGGAAACGCGTTTTTTTCGGGGTATTTTTCGAAGGAGCGACACCGGGGCTCTGGTCTTCGTTGCCGCTACACGCGGGTGCGGTTCTAACCATGCAGGGTATTATAAGAATGAGTTGTTTCTATGTAAAGAGATGCCCTTAAGTATGCTTGCGAATAGTTTTGGGGGGCTTGATGTCTGGCCTACTCGCCTCTTGTGAGTTCATTCTGTCATCTGGCCGTAATATTTAATCGCGAACAATGCATTAATCCATTATACGGTAGGTTAATCGATCAATATCCTACCCCTAATATGTTCTCTTGTTTAGTGTCCCTTGGCACTTTTAATTTAGGTTTTTTCAAGCGTACTACTCTTCCGGTCATGAATGCTGTATGAGTGAACAAAATAAAAAAAGTAAGAAAACGATCACATAGTATAAATAAAATTAAGAAACAGAATAAAAAGATATTGATACCGCGACCAACAGCCGATATTTACCTAAGACAGCATATACTTATATGCAGGCACTTTGTGTTGCAAGGAACATGCTTAATACTCTTCTCCGTCATGTGCGGGTCAAAATTGAAGATAAAAAACAAAATTTCAACAATACTGGATAGAGCACAGGCACTTCCTTGCTGCGTTAAAACTAATCGACATACAATGACATGTGTCATAAAAATTTTCTTAGAAAATTATCCCTGATATTAATTGCTGAAATATAAAACAGCTGCAAACGCTTCATAAATACGTGCGTTGAGCATCTGAAAGAAAATGTAACACCACATTTCGGGGTTTCCTAACATGGGCATAAAATTGTGCTGACAATAGCAAGAAAGCGAAGTCAGTCTCGTAATGCACTAATGGTACGGCAACTTCGCATCCCGTGCAAGCGTTCTGTGCCAAAAAGACCATTGTTGAAATAAATTTGTAGCTATAGAAATGGCGGCGACCAATGTGCCTGTGACAAAGACAAATAAAACTGCCCGGAAGGCGAGGAGGACAAAAGAAAGGCGATTAGACACAGGACGCAGGTCGCATTCTTTTGTCCCAGTCTTCCGCTCAGTTTTCCTTGTCCTAGAGTGACAACTAGCCCTAGCTTGTGTTCTAGTTAAGTTCACGCCTGTCAGAACAATAGGCTAAACTGACGCAGTATATCTTTTCATAAGTTTTCTTTTCCACAATTTTTGGACGGTATTTTAAAGGAAAGATACAAGTTGTATAAGTGCCGGAATTACAGCGCTGTATGCATTGCAGAAATAGCCGCTTCTGCATGTTCTTTGTCTGTAAAAACTGCGTCAAACGGGTGCTGTCCTGGATGCACTACGGAGAACACGTGCCAATGAGCATTCCACTTGTTATCATATGGAACGTCAAGATTTTGATCGTAATCAAGAACGTCATCTCATCCCTTCGAGAGCGTCAAATGTTACGTCAGATTTTCATCGTATTCAAGAACGTCATCTCATCCCATCGAGAACGTCAAATGGAACGTCAAGATTTTCATCGTCTTCAAGAAAGTCATCTCATCCCATCGAGAGCGTCAAATGGTACGTGAGATTTTCATCGGAGGAGTACACGAGACGAATAAAGGTGTTGGTTTACGCCATCCATTTTCCCAGTGAAGGAGAGCACTGTCGTTTTCTTCACACTCGAATGCCCCCTTTCAATATGCACGCCGTGTTCTACGAAAGATAAATTAATCTGGCCAAGATCGCAGCCATGAGCATTTCGTGCTTTCCGAAGCAGCTTCAAATGATCGAAAACATTATTGCCTCGAAATTTTGTATGCTTAAAGGCGTGTTATTCACAAATGGTACAAACGATAGTGTAACAGATCGGACTACCTGCAATCGGCATTCGCGCTGGGCGATATCACCCGTTCTCTTCTCTACTCTTCCCTCTGCTTTACTTTCCCTTCTTGCTTTCTTTCCCCCTTCCCCGCTGTGAACACGGCTACTTAAAGGGACCCTGCAACACTTTCGATAAACGCTTTCCCTCTTTTCTTCGCGTCTAGAAGCAGTGCGAAAGCTACAGTTACCGCTAGCACGGAGCGACACTGCGTGATTTGCTCGCCGCACCAGATACGCCTACCGTTCCTGCTTTGTTTTTGAGGCTTTATTTTTAAAGTTACTGTCGAAAAGCGTTCATTGCTGCAACTGAAGGAAAACCGGCCAACAGCCGCTACATGGCCTCAGTGACGTAATTCGGGCCGTCGATGAACGTCAAGACCGGGAAAGAGAGAAAAATCTTTGAGCGAGTTTCCAAGTTATCTGATGGGCATAGAAACGTAATTTTTGGCTGTGGTACTTTGCGACCCCCTAATCTAAGTACTGGGTGTGTTCGGTGACTACGTTATGCAAGCATTTAAGATTTCAAAAAAAGTTAGAAAAAGTGTTCCATGGTTACTTTAAACGCAGCAAATAAATGGCCAGGGGTCTTAAGTCTTGGCGAGGGCCAGCCAAACGTTGATGGTCACCCTGCCTGACAACTAAACGTTACAGATAGTACATTGGCAAAGGTTGCAGCCTGGCACGTCTGAGGGTGAAACACACAGCTCTGGACGACCATATAAGACGCCAACGAGGTTCTGGCGCTTTTCCACATGACTTTGAAAGCTTGAACAATAAAGGGAGTATACTCCATAATATTTTAATTTCTTTTGGAATGTTATAAGCCACCAACTTGACCGAGGTCACTACGATGTGACGTCTGCAATCCAGAGAAATGTTCTAGTTACTTTCCTCTGAGCGGCATTATAAAACCGAGTTTGGGCGGTCATATCGTTTGGGTAAGGTAAATTAAAATCGCGCGTATGTAGCTATTTGAAAGTCCTCTGAAAGTCCCAACGTAGTGACACTGAGTTAACAACTGAGTTAGTAACAGGGAGTTGTAACACTGACTAAATCTCAAAGCCGGGATTTACACACATCAATCTGAGGATGATGGCGTCCGTTTTTTCAGAGCTAAGAAAACACTGCACTGTGCAAAGGAAAAAAAAGTATTTTAAAACGGGAGCTAATGCTACAGTGAGAGATAAACTTTGATGATGCAGATAAGTCGGCCTAGCAGCGAGCTTGGCTTGCTACTGCGTGTGGGAGTGATGAAGGGTTCAGCGAATATTCTGATTAGGAAAGTCAGAACTCTAGAAGTCAAGGGGAAGTTTTCATTCGGGTTTCTGGACAGAACTTATGACTTGGTTTTAGTATTAGGGGTGCATTCAGCCAATTTTACAATACCATTGAGTAACAGCCGCCAAGAGAGAGAGAGTAAACATGTTTATTTCGAAAAGCAATGGGGAGGAGTCCTCAGTCCAAGACCCCTTGAGCTTTCCCCGCGTCAACAGCCCTCAACACCAGCAGGAGCTGGTCATTGAGGTCGGAGCTGGTCAGAGCTCTCTCCCAAAGCTCGCGAGAAGGAATGGAGGGATTTCGCGAATGTAGTCCAATCTAAAATCACAACAGGAATACCGCAAAAACCTTACAAGAATTCCTATCGTTCGAGAAAAAACTTTGGTGTGACAACAGAAGTCCTGTTGTTACGACAACGCCATTTGTTGTTAGGACACACATTTCTGTCGAGACGACAAAGTAAATTTTCTCAACGACAAACATTCCTGTAGTCACAAAAGAACTGCCATTTACGCTACTCTTCACAATGGGCTATAACATTCAAACGATGGTCAACTTCTGATGGAACATTAGGATCACGACAAGACTGGAATTCGGCGCGACGGAACACCAAAATGATTACAGGAAAGTACGACACACGACAGAACATCAGAATCCCGACATGACAAGAATACGACACGCGAAAATACGACTAACTACAGCAATTTTTCTTGTCGTCTTTTTCGACTAAGGTATTTCTGCTTGTTTCGATAGAGTGAACTACTCTGCGAGTCGGAATGATTTCACCATGACACCGCACAAGAGACGGAAGACAGCGAATCAAGACATGACAACGCCGTTTCTAGCAAAATTATAATATTAATTGCGCTCTGTTTCTTTAGTGCGATTAGTGTGATTGGTCTATATCACTTCCCTTAGGCATGTATGTCTGTCCCCGTCGAGCCTGTGACGCTGGGTAATGTGGGTGTGAAAGGTTGAGTTGTGGGGGTGGTGTAGGAGGGGACGGGTGAGAGTAGAAGGGGGGGGAGAGAAAGGGGAAAATAGTGGAGGAGGGAAAGGAGAGAAGGTGAGTGGGAGAGAGGGTGGAGTGACGATGAGGGAGTGGACCGGTGGGATAGAGGAGGAACGGAAGAGGAGGGTACAGGAGTGGGAGTGAAGCGAACTCAGGCCGTCAAAACAAATGTGTCACACAACCGGAGTGACCCCATGTGGTATTTGACTGGTGGCTGTCTGCAGCGGATAAGTCTGGGTAACGTGACCAGCATACGCACATTACCATCGATACGATGCTCACCGAATTGAAGTCGGCAATCATCTTCTGAAGGATAAAACTCGCTTCAAGCTTTTTTTTTTATCCCGTAGATAGGTAGGCACTTTATAATAGCGGAAAATGGCGACGCCAGCGGAAGTGACGCGTGTGCAGAACGCTCACGTCGTTTCGAGCGTCGTCTTGTGTGCTGTTTACGCAGGAGCGGCGCAATCCCTACCGCTGTTGATCAGCCACCGCCGGTCAACATTAAGGGGTGTGCATGTGTGTGCGCGCGCACGCGTACACACATGCTTAGTGCTTAATGGTTTTTTCTCCATTGGGACGCTCATTGGGACCTCCCGGCTGAATTGCCTTTTAGACGGTGGTAGCTAACAGAATTTCCCAGCAAGGCTGATAACTTTCCGCATCCCCTCACCGAGCAATATTGCCTTCTGCTTTGTTTATTTAACTGTTTTGTTTAGGGCGTCTGGCCGAGTCCGGCTTTGCTATCTGCGTTACGAGCGAAACGCGTAATACCTTCCCTTTCTTTTGTACGCCGCGCAGGCTATCGTATTTGATAGGGAGAGCGTATCGCCATATCTCTACTAGGGTACGGTATTCTACTTTGATAAGCAGTGTTTTGTGCGTAGTTCGACTGTTCGAGAAACAACCACGCGGAGAAATAAATCCTCGCCTGGCAAACGCCGCAACATTCAATTCGCCGACACTCGCCTGCACACGTCCCTTTGTTGACTGCTTCTTCGACGCCCGTGTTATTTTTTGAGTTCTTATCGGAGCACAACTTCTTCCGATTGCTTCCTACAAATTCTTCTACAAGTTCTTCGTGCCGGGAAAAAACCTGCGTAGTCCTTGGCTACGTGACTATATGACGCCAGCGTGTCGACACGGTGTGCGCCTCCGGATCAGGGTTGACAACAATTTTGAGATAGCGCATTTTTCCAGCTCTGTTCTTGCTTCATTGTTGTCACAAGTATGCTATAATTACTGAGAATCATGCGTGTCTTTTTAGAAGCCACGTAAATTGCGATTATGAGGGGTTATTTCTGCGCTTCCAAAACTCACGGAAGACGATGCACCCCGGGTGACCGTAACGCGTTAGCAGGAAGCCCTTTGTGGTACTTTACGCATAACACGTCCTTAGATGTAAATGTGGCAAACGTATGCGATGGCCGTACTAGAAATATGTATGTTCTACTTCGATATGAAATACGATAGCCCCGCGAAACCGTAGTCTTCGACGTGCGATTCTTGCCCGGGCAACCTGATCGCGTAGGCCTCGTCGTCGGCCGAGGCCAACTGAAAGCGACCGGTCAGCCTGCCTGGTACTGCACAAACCAAGGCCCGGCTGGTGATGACGAAGGCGGCTTTATGTACGACCCCTGATCTCAGCTACGCGTATGCGGTGGCACAGCCATAGTTAAACCATGTCACGCAGTGGTCGTCTCGCCTTGAAAACCAAGCCGTATTGTACTCTTCTTTCGTTTCCCCTCGTCGTATCTGCGATGCACGCGGTTTGTTAAAAGGAGAAAGCAAACCGCCGTGACGGGAAGTCGACGCGCTAATCGTTCTGGCGTGCTAATGCGCGACATTGGATATTAATGAATCCTAACGCGGCCATTTTACTCTGGCGGCGTCCGTCCCACAGGACCAGCTTGCCTCCGCAAGTGACAGGTGTGCTCAATCATGCCTGGCCGCATTTTCTTTAGCCATAGCTCGTTCAGTCGACGCTTTTGCAGTGACACGTCCGAAGGTGAGTTATTAGGAATGGCCATAATTTAGCAACATTCATCTTTCGGCCATTGTGTGCGCGCACGTCTATATTTCGAGCCAGGTAGCTTCATCACACGCCCAGATAAACTTCGTGGCGTTTTCAGCTTCGTAGTTTTGTTCTCTGCTGTTTGAATCGTTCTGGTTCTCCATCGACCCGTTCTCTCATGGCCACTTCTTTAGCTTCCTCGATTGTTTAATTGGGGTCTGGCTTATATACGACTGCTCACAAAATTTCATATAGAGAGGGTTCGTTCTCGAACAGCACGATGATTTTTTTTTCTGTGGTCGAAGTTTTTTTTTTCACCCGCTTTATCGAAGCCGGTTTCAGGTGACCGAGACCGTGCTGTAGCAAATAATGTTCCAAGCACTACAGTGCCTGTGAAGGAAAAGTATACGCTGTATGTAGGCAGAGAATATTCAAAGTTGGGACCCCCGCACTCACAGGTTAAAAAATTGAGAGTCGTTTTTCTACGGAGAATGAGATGGGTATCATCGTGCAGATGCAGCGTCACATGGTTACTTTTGGGCTACCTTGTTATTATTTAAAAAAAATAGTTTACCCACCGTTAGAGTGCCAACAGATGCAAGTTGGACTTGACGTCGTTTACGCGGCTATTCAGCTCCACGAGCGCGACGCTGAGCGTTAATATTTGTCGAAGTGCTTGGCCCGTCCATTCCGTGGAACTACGGGAAGATGATAACGGGCGCAGGGGTGAAACGCTGCCCCGGGAGCGAGCGGATAAGGTCTCGGAAGCTATAAACCGGCAACACCTACGCTAGCCTACCCGCCATACTGTGGTCCTCCGCGCACTCTGTGCAGCTACCACGTTCCCTCACATTACAGAGTTATAGCAGAGCGGAAACCGGTCTCGGTACGGTACCAGGTAGGCTAACGGCGCTACTGCGCCTGCGCAGAGGCGGAAAAACTGGTTCTGCACATGCGCGTGTCTATTGGTATACCGTACCGGTACCAGTTCTCCGCTTTGCCATAACTCTCTATTCTCACATACAGCAGCCGCTGTGCCTACAGTGTGCACGGCTCCTCTCGGAGTGGGCTGTCAACGCCCTCTTTGCTCGCGCGCACTGTTTCGTTCCGTTCCCTGGATTAACTGGCTTCACCCACTGACAGGACGACCGATCCAACTGCACGAGTTTGGACACGTATCATTCTGGAGGTTAAATACGTTGTGGTAGAAATGAACAGTTTTCTGTAATTACACAGAATTGTTATTTTGGTTCAACAAAAGGCGTAGTTCACATCAGGCGAGCCACTGAACGCTTGCCGTTAAATCTTCAGCTCGGCCCTGCGAATCACGCTGCACGAGATGTCGGCGAAGCTTTTGAATGGACTAGTTTAGAAATACCATGGATGCGGTATAATAGAAACTAAGAAATTTCCTACTTTCGGTCAGTTTAAAGAGATTGAGAACTTTCGATCACGGCGCTGTTTCTACGTACACTAATTAAAAGCTGCCTAATTCCACCTGGACCATTCGGTTAATCCACACGTGTTTAGGTCCGTACTGGGGAGTAGCTGTTGCATTTGTTTCCGCTAGCTGAACATTTGAGTCCCTATGTACCTCTGAAGTAGACAAAAATAAAGACGACTTCCCCTATCAGCAATTGCAAAAACGGTCGCAAGTTAGTTCTCAATGACGCGAACCACTCTGGCGACAAAACTATATCCGTGCGATCGTGTCATGACACGCCGCAACAGAAAACCAAGAATAATAATAAAAAAGAAGAACCGAGACCGCCGCGCCTCGTTCCGCGAATTGCCGTAGAAGGCCGACGCCGAAGCACGTGACAGGCCTTTCAGACCGGTATGGGCTACGCCGCAGCGTAGCACACCGTTCATTGCCTTGCCCCGGGACACATTGATTAGAGCGTCACAAAAAACCCAGGCGGAACCTTTTGAGTCTGAGCTATCGCGAGTCCCCTATTTTGTAAACATGCGCAACTTTAGGAAGTTTGCTACGTCCGTAATGCTTTTAGTTGCACTTTGAAAACGATACCTCCTTTCGTGGTATACAAGACGGAGAGTCTTTATATTGCGACCGGCTTCATAGAGAGGGATGTTAGAACCCACGCGCGCTTCTAACATTCTCGACCTAATTCTTACGACAGTACAATAAGAATGACCCCCACTACCCCATTTACAATAAGAATGACCCCCACTACTTCGCCCAGTCGTCATGATTCACTTCGTGGAGATGCGTGAATTTTTTTCATCTGTTTTCCCCCTGGAAAACCATTCTGACGTACCATCGTTCCCGAACTTGACATCGCATACATGGAGCCGATAGAAATAACTGCCGATGGTGTGGCTCTTCTAGTTAATAACCTCATGGAGGCGAAAAGCAAACACGCCCGTCTGTTAGAGATTTCGGCGCAAGTTAGATCCCAAGGTGGTCAAAATTAAACCGGAGCCCTCCACTACGGCGTGCCTCATCGCCTGCGTTGCGTCGGCGCGTTAAACGCTACAATCAATCACTCAATCTAGTTAATAACCTCAATCTACCCACTTCAGCCGGCATTGACAACATCAATTCTAAAATTCTTGAAAACACCGCCTTTGTTTCGGTTAACATTTTGTATAACCTTTTCAGGCAATCTTTTCAGGTAATCTTTTCAGCCTTTGTTTCTGTTGACATTTTGTATGACCTTTTCAGGCAATCTTTTCAGCCTTTGTTTCTGTTAACATTTCGTATAGACTTTTCAGGCAACCTTTTCACGCAATCTTTTCAGCCTTTGTTTCTGTTAACATTTTGTTTAACCTTTTCAAGCAATCTTTTCCGGCAATCTTTTCAGCCTTTGTTTCTGTTAACATTTTGTATAACCTTTTCAGGCAATCTTTTCAGGCAATCTTTTCAGCCTTTGTTTCTGTTAACATTTTGTATAACCTTTTCAGGCAACCTTTTCAGGCAATCTTTTCAGCCTTTGTTTTCGTTAACCTTTGTATAATATTTTCAGGCAATCAGGCAACCCTTTCGGGCCTTCTACTCTCTTCTGACTGGAAAATTGGTTAAGTAGTGCGTATGCTTAAAGCCGGCAATAAGAATTCACCCGAAAGTTACCATCCAATTTCCCTTACTTGTATCTGCTACAAACTTCTTGAACACATAATCGCGTCGAATGTTTTCCGACACTTAGAATCAAATAATTTCTTTTTTTCACAACCAACACGGATTCAGGAAACGTTTTTCTTGCGAAACACAGCTGCTAGAATTAACAACTGAGCTGCATTCCAACATAGTCGATTTGATTGATTGTTGGGTTTAACGCACCGACGCAACGTAGGCGATGAGGCGAGCTGTAGTTGAGGGCTCCGGATTAATTTTGACCACCTGGGGATCTTTAACGTGCGCCCAAATCTCGTACACACGGGTGTTTTTGCTTTTCCCTCCACCAGAAAAGCGGCCACCGCGGCCGGGAATTGAACCCGCGTCCTCGAACTCAGACTGACTGTATTTTTCTTGACTTTTTCAAAGCTTTAGACCGTGTTTCCCATTGCCGTTTGATTTTTAAATTGTCTGCCCGCCGAATAGACTCTCGAACCCTGTCTCGGCTTCGTAACTTTCTTTCACTTCGTCAGCAGTTACTGCAATTAACAAGTTCCCCCCCCCCCCCCCCCCCCCCACCCCCGTTCCCACGTAACCTCTGGCGTACCACAAGGGTGCGTCCTCGGCCCCCTATTGTTCTTAATCTATGTAAATGATCTGCGAAATAAAATTTCATCCGGCATGCGAATTTTCGCGGATGATTGCATAATATATCGGCCTATATCCTCCCCCGACGACCACTTAGCACTGCAACCTTCACCGGTAGCAGGCGACCTTCACCGCCTTAATGACTGGTGTAACAAATGGGTAATGTCACTGAACACGGAAAAATCTAAAATAATCTCCTTTACGCACAAGCAAAACGTTTACACCATTCGCTACACTATCAATAATTCCTCACTCTCACAGGCATCTTCCTATAAGTGTCTTGGAGTCAATTTCACACCCAATATCTTCTGGTCTGATCACATTGCCACCATTAGCGCGAAAGCTTCCAAGTCGTTAGGATATCTACGCCTTAATTTACATAGCTGTCCCGCTCACGTCCGTCAAGTAGCCTACCAAACCTTCGTCCGCCCACAGCCTGTATTTGCCGCTCCTATCTGGTCCCCTTACCCCAACTACTTAATTAATATTCGTGAAGCGATTCAGAATATGGCAGCCCGTTTCATTCCACGCATCATGGCTATCGCAGCAGCTTGACGCAAATTAAGCACAGCCTTTCGCTTCAACCCCTGAGGAGTCAGCGGGACACTTCCATTATTTGCCTCTTTCACAAATGCGTGTACAGCAACAGACCTTTCCGACTTCACCTTGATGTTCCCTCTATTACTTCACGTAGATTGCGTGTTCACTTCATTTTCACGCGATTATATGGGTCAATTGATGCTCTCAACTAATCTGCTCTTCCTCGCGCCATACGTTTGTTGAATGGTCTTTCAGATAACAGCGCATGTGTATCAGACAATAATTATTTCCGTCAGTTGCTGCTTACTCTCTCTTCGCAATAAGGTCTTACCACTGTTTTGCACAATTTTTTTTTATTCTGCCATGTCCTGTATCTCTCTTGTGTACCTCTAAAAATGTACTTGAATACCACAGGAACCTGTCGTCTCTGTTTCACAGCACGTGCTTTCTTGTTTTATTTTTTTTCAGTGTCGCACTTTGTGCCCGGTTAAAAATATTGCATACTAAAAATGTTTTTTTGGGTGTGCGCGTAGGTTCTGCGTTGTTTCTTGTGATTTTTCTTTTGTGCGTACTGCGAACTATAGCAACTCATTGGTGCGCGTCGCGTCGCTATAGTCGGCTATTCCTGGTTGCTGTCTCCTTCAACTACTGCCCTGATTGTATTCAGTTCACTTTGTAGATTGCATAGATTTCGTGTGTGCACTATGCAATCGCCGTTTCGTTTTCCTTCTTATCGTCTTCCGACTTAAACTTATATTGCAAACCTCGTAACCATTAGTTGTCCTGCTATGTTTTGTAACGCGTAAATTAATTCTGCGTGATCTGTAACATTCCACCTTTACCCCCCTTACTCAAGGCGCTGTAAAAAGGCCTGTAAGAAATTTTAATAAATAAATAAATAAATAAATAAATAAATAAATAAATAAATAAATAAATAAATAAATAAATAAATAAATAAATAAATAAATAAATAAATAAATAAATAAAACTTTATTAACATAAGGATGGCGACTCGGCCTATGTAGGGGCGGGTAGGAGGGGGGTGTTAATTAATTTGGGATAACATTACGTTCTCAGATGGACGCCAGTGGCGAGAGCGAAGTCCCACAAGGAGGCAAACACCTGCTTGGCTGTGGCTGCGGGTGGACAGAGCCAGTTCTTAAAACACGTAACGCTGCTGTGTTTGCAAGATGTGCGCTCCGAGTGCAGTCCTGGATACTTCCAGAGGAGATGTTCAATGGTCGGTGTGGCTCCTAACAAGCACGTCACGCACGTAGGGGGTGCCATGGCCGGTGGGGGCGACGTGCTTGCGGTAGTGCCTGAGAGAACGAGTGGCCGCCCTTTCTTTGGTATGTGAGAACGCCACTTGAAAAGGATGTCCTCTGTAAGCGCCACCCTAGCACGAGCCTTGTGGATCAGAACCTGAAGGCCAAGTGGCAGTCCTGTAGGTAACAGGTAGTCGTTGGCAGGGATGTGGCTGCGGAGTCGAGCTACATCGCTGGTAGGTGGCACGGGTTTCAAAGGTGTCGAAGTTGCGGTCGTGATGAGGCAAAACTGGGTGGGAGCGGATGGAAAGAACATCCGTTGGTGTATACACGCATCGTGTATGTAAAGGCACTCGCATGTTTACATAGGATGAGTGTGTGCACGCACTCAAATGTATACACGCAGTCTCGGCGCGCAATGCATGCACACACATCGCAAACCAACAAACACCCAAAAAGAACAAACACGAAAATAAATAAATAAATAAATAAATAAATAAATAAATAAATAAATAAATAAATAAATAAATAAATAAATAAATAAATAAATAAATAAATAAATAAATAAATAAATAAAGGCGTCTAGAGCCCGAAATAACCCTGGGCGTGCAATGTCCAAAAACCAAAAACCTTGCAATGCATTTTGTGTTTTCATACAGAAGATGAGGCTAAGTGAGGTTATGAGCGGCATGATACTTAGTATAGAAGGTCAGTATCAGCATGCTTATTGAAAACACTCTGGTATAAAAACGTGGGGCGTGGCGTGTTGTCTCGGTATTACGCATCTCAGATTGAATGGGAGCATGAAGGACAGACCCCTTCATTGTTGGGGGTGTGGCATCTTTGTGCTTGCAAAAGCTATGAGGGGTGATGTTCAGCCCAAAGTCTGCAGTAAACTACATATACAAATATAGCATGCTTATTAGTAGCGGTCTGCTATATTTTCGGTTTAATGACACGTAATATCTAGCTGTTCTTTGACATGCGCCATTGCATTTAGTGTCTATTTCTTCGTACCACTGTCGCTGCGAGTGGTCGCTCAAATTCCTGTCCTCATAAAGTGCGATATCTTCGGATGCCACCTGGCTTGCGTCTATGCTGCCTAAGCGACTCCAGTGGCCAGGAACCAACACACCATGGCAACGAGCTTCAGGCTATACACTAAAGACAGAGCCCTTAAACCACAACTGAAAGTTGGCTTTCTTTTAAACTTTCGAGGTTAAAGTTGGGAAGTTACGTTTAGTGAGCCTGTGTATATGACGGAGCTCGGCATTGTGCGTTCAAGATTCTGGTTGGAAGCCTGCACAATACTGTATCCCTCTACTAGTCGCTGTCGCTGTAAATCGTTGTCGCTGTAAATCTCCTGCTTTACAGCGACAACGTCGGTTGAGTACAATAACTGGAACCTTTTTTTCGAATGTGAAAAGTTACTGTCAGTTCTCACGTAAGTTTCCCTGGAGGAGCGGGAAGAACACGTTTCGCCAGGAAACGCATGCTGAACACTTGTTCGTTAGCAATGGCAATCTTCCCAATACGGGACTCAATGTATTTATATTGCAAATGAATTTAATTGGATGGCAACTGAGCCTCGAGAAAGAAACTGAAGCACAAGAACTTTAAGGTGGACCAGACGGCGGTCTCGACTCGTGCAGCGCGCTCAAGCTCAGGTCGTGAGAGTTGTCGGCAGGTGTCGCACGACCATGCGGGGATTTAGCGGTCGCTCGAAGGAATCGACAGGAAAGCGCGCTTCGGTCACTCCTAATTACAATATAATAAGTTATTAGTTAGTTAATTAATTAGTATTTGTTTAATACTGCCAGCGCCTCTCGGAAGCCAGAGCAGGAGTGGTACGAAGCACAAGAAACAAGAAAAAAGACGGACGCAGAGACAAGAGCGCACGCGACCACTAACACGGTTCGCGGATCACAAGGTTGCAATAATTGCGCAGCAGCAGTTGCGGCGAATGAAGCACAGGCTGACAGCATTTGTTTTTGCACTTTGGTTTGCGTTCCTTGCGTAATTTTGTCATTTTAAAGCCGCAACTGCTGCCCGACGTGGCTTCTTTGATTGTTTGTCTGCTCTGTTTGCGATACCCCTACTTGCGCAGAACTTGCCAAACGAATTGTTTCTCTTGAGGCCTTTCTCGAGGACAACCCTCATTCTCTGGTGAAGGACCTCCCCACGAAAATGCTTAAACGGGTGCTGACACAAAATTTTGAAGTCGAGATAACTTCGGAGATAGATTGGTGTGAGCATACATACATCATCTGCAAAATATCAGCGGCAAATACAGCCTACACCATATTTAAAGTCAATTTTAAAGTGTGCGAAACGCAACCGAGCAGCCAGCGGAGACCTCGCGCAATCGATATTCCCTGGATATTTTGTAAATAAACAGCATCCAAACACGTCACGAGTTTGTGTTGGCCGCTTCCGCACTGCCGGCGTTTTCCGCCGGCTCGCCGCTGCAATCGGAGGTCGGAGCTTCTGCTCTCGAGCAAAGAACGACCCGATCGTTGGCGGCGGAGGCGCCGTGATTTCGTCGGCTGATCAAGCAGCTGGAAGCGATTGAGGTTCTGCAGCGATTCCAGGCACTCTATTTTTATTGCTTTTTATTACACCACCAAAAGCGCACTGAGCGAGCCGCACGGTCGCTGCGTAGGCGGCGGCCATAGCCAGCCGCGAAGTGGTTCAGGGTAGCTCGAGTGATAGCTTGTTACCGCTGCACGAAATTGCACTCAGGTCCCAATTATAGCAGGTTATATGAAAGAGGAGTTAATGATGCGATGGCGCGTTGCATTAAAAATAGTCATCTGCACCGCTTACGAGAGCGGCAATCGAATATCCGTCGCAGTGCTAAGCCGAACACATCTGTAGGCGGACCTGTAGACAGACCCGCCGGCTGCTCCCAGCGCGCGTCTCCCCACCCTCTGTCTCGAGTGTCGCGTGTCCTTCTCTAGCCACGGCAGCAATCTGCACTCGCAGCGTCTGCGTCACGTCCACGGTCGCTTTTTAATTAAGCGCCTCACGAGATCAGTACGTGGGGGCATTCGCAGAAACTGCTGGCGACGCGGATTCGACAGGGCTAACGCAGCTCTGCTCTGTGATATCCGTCAGACGGTCACGTGGTCAGCTTTGTTTACACAGAAACTCGCATTTCTCGGCACCCGCTGAAACCTAAACTGCGACTGGCCGCACTGAAAACGCCTGTAATTAAACAACCGTCGCACGCTGAAGCAAATGAGGTTTCCATACATGATGAGTAGGTCATTAGCTACTTATAGCAACAAAAAAAAAATCAAGACGCAAAATGTTTTGTTTCAGTGCCCCTTTAAGAAGTTTGAGGAGCAGGGTGTTGGTGAGCATGTAAAATTGGCCGAGACAGTAGGGTCTGCGAGCGATCAGTATGATTCCTCGTAAACGCAAAATGCTGAACTTGTGGAAGCCAATCAGGAACTGTTGGCGGGCAACGAGAGAGTTACTGACATAGAACGGTATTCTAGATTCAACAGCATCGAGATTAAGGGCATTCCTACAACTAAAGGTGAAGACTGCAAATCGATGCTACACTGTGTCGCTGCCACAACTGAACGCCCTTTCTCGCCCGCTGACATTGATACTGTCTACCGTGTGTCCACCAAGTCTAAAGAGAAAAAAAAAACTGATCGCACGTTTTTGTTTTCGGGACAAACAAAAAATGATTTCATTCGCGAAGCCCGAAATACTCGCCTCCACACTAGCCAGCTTGGTTTTGCAGGAGAAAATGACCGGCCGGTTTTTTGAATGACCACCTGACCATTGAGAACAAGCGCTTGTCCTGAAAAAGGAAAAAAAAGAGAGTTTCTTCGGACTGATAACTGCCAGATCTTGGAACGTATGAACGGGGACCGGGAAGTCAGTCTCATAGTACTGAAGGTGACCTGCGCATCTGCAACTAAACCAGTCTTCCACGCACACGCTCCTTCGCACCCTTTCCAATGTTTCTTTTATCACCAGATGAACTAAAAAATGTACTCTAGTAGAAAATAACAGGTCCCTTATCTATTTTAATGGCGGAAGTGTTCGGAAAAACTATGACGCCATTAATAACTTTATCGCTTTTTTTCATAATTTTCTGTCATTTGTATTTCTGAAACGTGGCTGCGCAACGCGGATTGCAATTCATTTGGTCTCGCGTCCTATCAGGCGTATATTGCCATCGCATGTCAAGTATTCACGGAGGCGCTGCTATCTTTATTTCTCCAGAAATAAAATACTCATGTAGACATAATCTGTCTATCAACGTCCCTCAGTGCGAAAGAGTTTGTATCGAAATAGGGAAGTCATTTTTTCTGGAGGGCAATAAAAATATTGTTCTTGGTAGTATATATCACTCCCAATCTCATTTAATTGCTGATTTCGTGCTCGCCTTAGCTTCGGTGTTTAAAGGAATACTGACACGAAATTTTCGTGTTACGTTTTTTTCGCAGCTATGCGTTCCTACCAGCTCACTAATTATAGAATGACACATTAGACGGTCGAGGACAGCGTAAACATTCATTTACGGCGTCGTTTATTCGTGCCAATTTCGGTTTCGACAAAACTAACGCCGAGCGGCCGCCATGACAGGAGGTATCACGTGACGTCACCATTCTTGCAGTATCGCTGCCGCTATGGACGCGCATGCGCTCCCAGGCCGGCCGAGGTCTTAACCGTCCCCAAGCGCCCGGCCAGCATGACGGCAGTCCCAAAATCATGACGTGAACACACGCCGGAGCAGCGTGCGCCAACCACAGCCAGCGCGTCGGCTTCGTCACGGGAGCCCTGACGTCGGCAGTTTGGGGCAAGTAGCAGATGTCATGTCGGCGCGCTCTGGGCTTTCTTGCGGGCGAAGATTAAAATGAATTTAAAATACTTTACGCCAAACGGTTGCTGTTGAAACTAGCTGGGAGATATATCCTGATCTCAGCTTTGAAATTTCGTGTCACTACTCCTTTAATAAAGTATACACGGAAGTACGCTGTAATTGTGGTTGATATCAATATTAATTTGCTCGACGCTACTTCGAACTCCCATTTGGCATGCAGTAATTGTTTTCGCGGAGTCTGTTATGAATCTTTAATTATGCATGCCACAAGATATGCAACGCAAACACTTCTTGACCACGCCCTGTCTAATACATCTCCGTAACCTGAATCTGGTCTAGTAAGTTGCGACATTTCAGATCACTACCAGATATTTCTTGCGATTCCCACAAATGCACACAACTCGTTTTTTTTTTCTTTTTTTACCTCCGTACTTAACATGGAAGAATTCATTGATTCGATACCCAAAACTGATTTCTCGGTAACTGACTCGCCGCGGCGAGCACGAGGACGCGGGTTCGACTCCCGGCCGGCTGCCGCGGCCGCATTCCTGATGGATGCGGAAAGCAAAAACACCCGTGTGTACGAGATTTCTGCGCACGTTAAAGATCCCCAGCTGGTGAAAATTAATCCCGAACCCTCCCCTACGGCGCGCCTCATCGCCGCGTTGCGTTGGCGCGTTAACTCAATCAATCAATCAATCAATCAATCAATCAATCAATCAATCAATCAATCAATCAATCAATCAATCAATCAATCAATCAATCAATCAATCAATCAATCAATCAATCAATCAATCAATCAATCAATCAATTGCTCGGTAATTGATTCCTTACGCGACACAGATGAAACGCTGCAAGAGTTTTGTGACGTATTTTTAGGGGTTCTTTCGTTAAGCAAAAAATATTTACATCTAATAGAAGGTACAAATACCCGAGTAACCCGTGGATAACGCCAAAGTTGCTGGAATTCATGCGAAAAAAGGCAAATATGTACAAGAAAACTAAAAAAAAGCCTTTCATTTTAGCTCTTGTTAATCGCTACAAAAACTATTGTAACATCTTAAATCCCATGTTAAAAGAGGCAAAAAGGCGCTATACTACGAAAACGAATTCAGTGGATAAAAAAACCGCCAAATATGCAATGGAAGCTTTTAAATGATTTCCTAAATAATGCATCACATAATGTCCTTATCTCTAAAATAATTCATGGCGGTCGTACTTTTCAGCAACCGGTTCAATTTGCTAATGTTTTCAGTGCATATTTTGCAACTCTTCTTACGGTAGGTCAATCTGTAGCAAGTGTTAAAATGTGTGGGTCAGCACAAAAGTTCTTTTTCCCGTCACACCCGCTGAAGTTAGTGCCAGCCTTCTTATACCCCTACGAATACTTCCGCTGGTTTAGATAACGTCTGTGCGTACCACCTAAAGAATTGTTGCTCATTGTATTTCTGTTTCGATTTCCAACATTATAATTATGATTTTGGCACTCGGCATTTTCCCAAGCTTTCTAAAGCGTGCTAAAATTGTTTCTGTTTATAAGAAAGAAGACAAGAACCTAATATCTAACTACAGACCTATTCCTAACCTGTCATCTGTTAGTAAAGTAATCGAAAAGTTATTTGCTAATCGACTAAATAGCTAACTACATTCAACATTTTTAAGTCCTGCCAAGTTGGTTTTCGTGTTCGTAGTTCCACTATTCTAGCACTTTTGTCTTTAATTCATTTTATTAAAAAAAACGTTCGACTTTATGAGATCTATTTTTTAGATTTTTGTAAAGCTTTTGGTGCTAGTAATCACGATATTCTGTTCCGCAAACTCGAATCCTATGGTTTAATCGAACCAGCTTTAAATTTCCTAAAGAATTTTCTTATAAACAGAGAAAATAGTGTTTGTGCTAATAATGCGTATTCTGAGACTAATTAATCAAGGCGTGCCGCAAGGTTCTATTTTAGATCCTTTGCTATTTTTTAACTATATTAGTGACCTCGCTGACTCTATCATTGCCTCACACCGCGTTCTATATGCTGACGACACCACAATATCACCGGCTGATGAATGTTTGCCCATTGTTACGTCTAACATAACTATTGTTTTGACTAAAGTAACTAAATGACGCCACATCAACACCTAATAAGCAATCCGTCAAAAACTAACTTCATGATTTTTAGACCACCCAAAAGCCCGTATCATATGTTCTAACCATTTACCTTGTTGGAACACCAAAACCCTGTGTGACAGTGCCCTTTTTCTTGGAGTGTTCATCGACTTGCACCTGGAATTTATTAAACACATTGAAAAGCTTAGAAATAAGACGGATTTTGGCATTCGAACCCATCAAAAATAAAAAAAATAAAAAAAAATGATCGTTACAAATCACAAACCTACGTACCAACATAATTAAATCAACAAAATGTACTATATATACTTGAACCTCGTTATAACGAACACTGGTGTAACGAATTATCGGATATAGCGAACTAAATAGAAACTTTGGTTGGTGACGCTTGACTTCAATGACACTTATTCTTTTATAACGAAACTGAAACCATGATTACCGCACGCGATATCGGATATAAAGAAGAACTATTTCACCAGGAGTGTTAGAAGCTACTCGAAAAAAAAAAAAACCCCGTCGCCCGAAACCGCAGAAGTATAAAGGCCTTTTGTTCGTGGGCACTGTGGAAAACGTCATCCTGCCCAGTGCTGCATGATACGAAGAGCATATACGAAGATCCCATTCTTCATTGAATAAATAAGGACGCAGGCCTGTTTTGTCAAGTGAGCTTTGTTCTGTTGTACTTTCACGTACTCATGTTCGGGTTCATTCGCTTAAAATGCAACAAGGAGAAATATAAGAGTTACTTTGTTTATACTGGGTTCGAAGCCTAAAATTGCATTTTTTGTGTCAAATATTTTTGCGGAAGCCAGATTTTCGATTTGTTAGAGCCGATTTTTACCTCTGCTGTTATAACGAATATCCGATATAACGAACTATCTTCCTGTAGCGATACTACTTCGGTATAACGAAGACCGACTGTAGCATATAACACAAGCAAAATACATTGCGGGAGCAGTTCAAGACGGTAGAGAATTGGCTGAGGACCTATTTTGAAGGATTATGTATGTATTAAGCTTTTATTAGGCCCTAAAAGGCGTTTTGAGCACACTAAATGAACTAGCGCAATCGTTAGATTTGGTCGTCGACGTCAGCTGTGCTAAGTATTACTCTTTTACGGGCAGCGGAAAGCTCACAGTTTTGTTGCAAAGTTTGTCACCCTTTTCTCACCCTTCCCTTCGTGTTTTTGGACGCCGCCATTTTCACATGTATACGTCATCGATTCCCAGATGTTCGTCATGAGCTAGACATCCTGCTATTGGGCGGCTTTTTCACGAACTTTCGGCAAAGTGATATGTCGTCCGCTCAGCGTCGGCTCGCCGGCTGATCTTCCAGAGGAGTGCCGGAGTGCTTGGACATTCTTAGACAAACGAAACAAGTGTAAACAAATGCTTAACCGTTTGTATTGAATGACGGCCATAACACGACATCGATATTATCTTACGTGAGTACGTACCTTAAAGAAAGCGTCAAAGCCCCGTGGCACTTCTTTCGTGCAATCGCAGAGAACGCCCTGAGCCGAATGCCCGCTTTGGACGCATACATTTTATTCAACTTCAAAACAATCCAGAGATGCGTTTAGAACCAGCACAAAACGTCACAACATGCGTTGCAAGCCTGAACCGCGATTGACAGACGATCGGTTGCATCCTCCTGAGCGTCCAAAATTCGGCACTCACCTCGCGCCCGATTTGCGGGGACGAACAGCAAGTCACTTAACTCTGGCGGGCAAGCCGAGAAGGCTTTTAGCCAGGCACACTGCCCATACCCCATGCGAGGTTGAGTCGTACGTCGCTCGAGAAAGATAATCCAGACCATGGGAAGCACTATCCACCCGCAGAAGAACGTCCCATTTCATCGCGAAACGAACGTGTCCACAACACAGGAGGCGATGCGCGCGCGCGCGCGCGCGCACGCACGCACGCACGCACGCACGCACGCACGCACGCACGCACGCACGCACGCACGCACGCACGCACGCACGCACGCACGCACGCACGCACGCGCGCACACACACACACACACACGCACGCACGCACGCACGCACACACACACACACACGCACACAGACGCACACACGCACGCACGCACGCACGCACACACACACACACACGCACACGCACACGCACACGCACACGCGCACGCACGCACACGCACGCACGCATGCACACGCGCACGCGCACGCGCACACGCACGCACGCACGCACGCACGCACGCACGCGCACGCACACGCACACGCACACGCACACGCACACGCACACGCACGCACGCACACACAGATTCTGTCGCTGCCTTGGCTTAGCTGCAAGCTTCGTTCGGACAGTCAGCGATGTTACGACGATACAGAGCAGCGTGAGGGCGACGTATTTAGAAACAAAGGGGCAAGGAACTTGGTTCATCGGAAGCAAAAAATCTTTCCTCCATCTCGCGCTACTTGCCGCCATGTTGCGGCCTCACGTACGCACGCTATTTTGCTGCTAATAGAGAGATTTAGTACATTGTTTGTTGCCTTTGCATACGCTAAACGCGGAATTTTTGAGTCCCGCTACGTAAACACCGCGTCGGGAGTTTTAGTAGAGCGTCTCATTCATAGAGGTAATACTACTGACGATGAGATGATGAGAAACGCATGATGATGAGATGATGAGATGACGCAAAACTGATGAGACATCAGTTTTGCGTAGCGACACGCTAATGCATACGGCGCCATCTGTCAAATGTTTTGCGAAATGACTCGCCGGCTGATCTGCTAGCGGAGTGCCAGAGTGCTTGGACATTTTACGACTATCCAAACAAGTGCAAACAAACGCTTTCCCGACAGTGTTGAATGCAACACATGGGTGCAGCTTGTCAGAACGCGGGTGCTCGCTGCTCGAGTGCGGCGCTGGTTTGCTCTGCGCCTTCCCGTTTATCGCCACTGATAAGGCGATCCGATCCGGCGCGTTTTCTGCACGGGTTCTGTGTCGGTTTAAAATGTCTTTTTCACATGCCTCCGGTAGGAATTACCACCGCCGCAAAATAAGACCCGGCACCAGCGGGGCCACATCTGAGACGGCCTTTTTGGATAAATAGTGCGCGGTGCATCACAGGAAACGAGCGCATGATTCTCCAAGAGCGGCTGCGACTTTGCTGCCGATAAAAAGTCACGTGCCGCCGATAGCAACTGCAGCAATGCACACCGCGAAAGGGCCAGGCCAGGCCGCACATATGTCGCCAGGTCTTTCGTTCGCTTTTCCAGCCTTGAGCGGAGTGCGGGATGGTCTCAACAAAGATGAAAAGGTCGAAAGAGCTTGCCCGTAGCAGACGGCAGTCTAAGGAATGCAATAGCGGAAATACGTCACCGTTGAGGAGCGCAGCATCATGGGAGGGAAGGCTACGCGCCGACAACAGCGAAGAAAAAGTTGAAAGGAGGAGGAAATACGGCGCAACAATAACGCGCGGTTTTTGATTTACGATTTCTCAGCTAATACTCACCGCTTTAACAAAATTCTTGCAGGAGGAGATTGCTAACACATTGCTTTATTTGTTGTATTTACATCCATGCATCGGCGGAAGGTATTTTAGGACCCCTTTAAAGGGGCCCTGCAACACTCTTTGAACAGTGCAAGTAAACCTGTGCAACGTTTAGATTACAGTGCCAGGAATACCTGAGCCAAATATTACACGTGCACGTGAAGCGTTGAGCGCGCAAATCGATGTGAAAGACGCGGAAAAACAAACCGCTCTCTCTTCAGTTGTCCTCATTATGCATGGCCTGAGGGACGTCACATAGGCCATGGCTGCCCGATCGGCTGTCACTGGTCAACTTCGCGGGTAGATTCTCCCATTTCCGTCGTCGTCATCGCTGTTTACGAACCTCTTCTATGCCTGAACCTGTAGGCACAGTTCTGCCGTCTCTTTTGTGTTTTGAGTGCGCGCGGAGTTTGAGTGATGAGCTCAATACTTCCCTTTCAACGGGACCACTCGACTACAAACGTTTATTGCTTCAAAAACGACCTACCAGCCTGAGCGCGCACTTGAGAGCAGGCACGCATGCCTGCTTTTTTGTGGCACCAGACCGGAAATAGGCCCCTCCGCGTTGCGGAGAAAAGGAGAAAACTACCCGGCATGTGATATATCGAAGGCCGCCGAAGAGAACGCCGCGAGCCGCCCCCCTCTCCGGGAGAGAGCGCGCAGCTTTCGTCGCGTTGCCCGCGGTCGAGTTGAGAGGGAACGATTATGCGCGATTTCTCATCGCGCGTAGTTTCGTTAATTGTGAACGGATTTTCATAATTCTTGCGGGAGGAGATTTCTGGGACAATAGAATTTATCCCAAAATACATTACTAGTAGTCGATGGCAAGTGTTGCAGGGTCCCTTTAAGACCTCACCAAGTTTGTACAACATGCGGATTTTGCAAGAGAATGCTTGGCAGTGGTCGTCTCAAGCCCTTCAAGGCACAAACCGTCCGTCATGTCTCACTTTAGACCGTGTATGCTTGTCGCCATTTGATATCCCACATGTCGCTGTTTATACCACTCATCAAATAGTTCCTACATTGTTTGTGGGTGCCGACGTCGCCGTATGACACCACATATTTATCACCTACACTTTCCAACCAGTTGGGCGATCTGGCTAAACATAGTATGGTTATACTTATTTTCGCTCTCCTATTCATCTCCATAAAATTCTCAGCACTTATGTAGCTCGTGCACGGTTAGTGGTGTTTACGTACAGTCGCGCATTTTTGATGAGTTTATTGACTGATGTACTGACATACATTTATTTTATATGAAGTCGGCCTGCGGCCGTAAAAATGGTGCCAGATTAAGGGGCTGAAGGAGGAAGTGCTAGTTCCACAATTACTGCGAGCAGTACTTCAGTATTTGGGAGGGAGATTTCCCGGACAGGAATTGATTCACCCCATCATCGTGACTCCCGGAGAGAGAGAGAGAGAGAGAGAGAGAGAGAGAGAGAGAGAGAGAGAGAGAGAGAGAGAGAGAGAGAGAGAGAGAGAGAGAGAGAGAGAGAGAGAGCGAGAGAGAGAGAGAGAGTAAATGTTTATTGAAAATGAAAAGAGGTCGGCCTGAGAAAGTGAACTTAGACCAGCTACTTCCCACTGGGGGAGGGTATTGGGGATAAAAAGAGAAAGGAATGATTATGGAAGGTACGGGATATGGCGATGAAATCGAGAAATGAACTATGTACAAGCTGTAAAACCTCACATACAACTAGACGCTGAATCAGACGAATACAGCACACTTTCAGCACGAGACCAAACAAGAAGACTACCGCCGTTTTCTCTCAGAGCTCGAGCAGATCCAAGAATTACTTGTCGCCTGCTTCGTGTTACACATGCTAGTGGAAGAAGCTGTCAATGTCGCGATACCGTGGCGGCGGCACTGGACGAGTACGCCCCGCCGACGCGGTCACATCCATAGACACGCGGAAAGCGCCGACAGTGAACAGAAAGAGAACGAGGGTGTGGGGGACCACCATCGCGCAAATTAATGGCGATGTCACTGTTACTTGCGTGTGGTCGCCAACGCAAGCCTCGGCACGGAAAGGCACCCCCGCTGTGGAGTGAATTCGCGCGGGAAAAAGAGAAAAGAAGCGACATCGCGGGCTTTGAAAAAGATAGCTGAATATCGGCGACGAGGCAGCGAGCTCCTTGGCATTTGTTCCGCGTTGTCGGACAGCGCGCATCGCTGTTGGCTCCGAGGGAGCGCGTCTGGCGTGATTTACGCCTAACCTGCAGGGAAGCCCCGCAGCAATGCTCTTCCGAGAGCGAAACCGCTAAGCGAAGCAAAGTTCTAAAGGGTTCACAATTTGTATTCCGTTTAGGTAGTTTGTTAGGCAATGGTATGTCTGCGGAATACGGCGGAAACGCGCCAAAGTGGGCTCAAACACTACGATTCCGCTCTGAAGTATTTCCTGTTGGAAGTGATGTACGTGTGAGCCCCTTCGCTGTTGCTAAGCCAGACGGAAAGACAAAACGAACTACGAGAGCTCCGAAAATGACCTCGACAGTAGGCATGCGCGCTTTTTGGTGATTGTGAAAGGTATCTCTTCGTGTGGTTTGCTTCACATTCACACTTAAAGTTCGGAAAGCGCAGAAGTCATTGTGAAAGCCGCAGCCGACCAGGTGATCCGTGCACCTCTTTCACAAGGAAGGACGCAACCGCGCGTGCTAGAACGGTCGGCCACGTAGAGCTAAGCTCTGTCTCGCCAGCCTAATTCCTCCTTCCCATATCCCAACTATGACCGTGAGGCTCCGGACAGCGAAGTTTGCCGCGCGTGCGCAGCGCCAGCCGCGACAGACACGCGCAACTCTGAGTCGGTCCCGCCGCGCCGACCGCCTTCAGCGCCAGTGAACGCAACTTAGGAAAAAACGTTTGTTATAACGTTATTTGCGCGTATATGTACTACATAGTGCAACAAAGTCATGCAAAATGTTATACACTCGGAGGAAGCCTCCAAACAAAACGGGGCACTGATAAAATGCTGTCGCCTCGCTGCCGAGCCGTAGGCCAGCACAACTGGGAAGCATGCATTCTCCCGCGGATTCTTCTTCTCTGTTTTTTTTTTCGCAGATACCGAGGATGGTTACTGAATCTTGAAAGGCCCACATTAAGCGAGCGGATTACATGCTGCCTTGGTGTACGAGCAGCTTGCTAGTAGGGTGGCTAGCAGGCGGTAAATACACACAAGTACGCATTAAATTTGGTAACGAAGAGGGCCCCCGAACACAGGTATAGCAGAGTAGTTTATCACCCAGCGATTCTACTTTGCTTCATCTAATATGTTTCGCGAGCATCTTAAATGTTTCGCGAGCATTTGAACAACAAAGGGGAGAGCACTGCCCCTTGTGTGCCGCGGCTGCCCAGCAGGATGTTGTTCAATATTGCGCTGATCGGTCTCCCTCCCTTATTGGATTCTATTCCGGGCATACATCACGGCTTGTACGCAGATGATATTACCATCTGGTCGAAGACAGGATCCTTAGGCGAGATAGAGGAGCGCCTACAAACTGCAGCCAACACGGTCACGCATATGCGGACGAATTCACCGCACAACCCACCAAATCATCTGCCAGCGTCCACCAGACAGATCTATCATGATCAAATGGGCACCCGCCCACTCTGCCGTCCCGGGCAACGAAACCGCCCACCGGTTGGCCCGAGAGTTATCCCGCCGGGCCCCGGGAAACGAGCAAGAGAGGCCAACCCCGCTGATAACGTATCAGGAAATAACGCAGCACTACAAGTTGGGACGTATCACCTACCCAGCACCGCATAAACACCTAACGAAAGAGGAGGAACGGCAGCTCCGTGCACTCCAGACGAATACTTTCCCCCATCCCACTAAATGCCGTATCTTGCACCCCACCGTATATTCCCCGCTATGCCGCTTCTGCGGAGCCCCCGGGACGCTCTTTCATATGGTAGGGGGCTGCGCGCACGCCCCACTACATTCGCGAAATCCCTCAATTCCTTCTTGCGAGATTTGGGAGAGAGCTCTGACCAGCTCTGACCTCAATGACCAGCGCCTGCTGGTGTTGAGGGCTGTTAAGGCGGGGAAAGCTCAAGGGGTCTTGGACTGAGGACTCCTCCCCATTGCTTTTCGCAATAAACACGTTTACTCTCTCTCTCTCTCGCGAGCATTTGGATAGCATAAAATCACCGCCTCTTCTTGCAAAAGAAACAATGAAATTGTTGTCTAAGCCACTGAAAAGCAAAGAAAAATAGACCTAAGACGTGCCGCAATCAAAGTTGGAACAATATGTACATAGGAAAAAAAAATTCGCGTTCGGGGAGGAGGAGGAGGAGGAGGACAAACTTTATTTATCCCATCCGTGGTGATTGCGGTCACTCCGGACCACTGAGGGGTGTCCTCAGGGAACTAAATTTTTTCTCCCGTGACTTTTGTTGCAAAAGTGTTGACGGTAATAAAAGCGCTACTATTCCTTCCTAAGGGAGGTCTCCTGCCGAACCCGTTGGCGTGGACAGAAAAAATTACCCGAATATGAATATCCCGTAATTTATTCCGATACGCCTACTACATGTTCTGCTTACCCCTCCCCCATCCCATCCCTGTCCAAAGGAATTTCTTGTGATAGCCTTCTCGTGATGAGTTTCTTTTTTGGCGGCGTGTTTACATATATGCAACTAACGTAGTGGGCTACAACTGGAAGCCGAAAAGTTTCTCGGCGAAGCGGGCACTTATTAACGCCCGCACTTTCGCTATACCCCAACAAACGTGAATTTCATACTGTTACATGTATGGATCATCACATTCGGATCAAAGACCTATATGTAACTCCCGTGTGGTCCAGAGTCGCATGCAAGTGCACTCACATGGATGGAATACCCCGCGCGGAAACATCGCGCAACGTCTGATATATTTGCAGACAAAGCCTCCTCTTTTGTGGAGTGAACAATATAAATTACGGTTTCTTTCGAAGCAAAACATGTTGATCTTGAGAAAGGTTTGCCCCGCAGTCAGGCTGTACAAGCGTTTCTCTTCTGGGCATCACGCCTATGCGGCCTTTATATGCCTTCTCTTACGCGAGTTCAACCGAATAAATCCTTCTCCATTCACATGCACTATGTGGCAGGATTACTTTACAATCTCTTACTTCGTTTTAAGCTCAAAATGGGCGACTAATATGCTTAATCCGTGCTGCAAAAAGAAGATCGCCCCCGAGCCAGCAGCGTACCGGCTTGCGGGGACCGACCCAGTGTTGCGCATACTGCCGAAGGGGGCGCTGGGTGTCGCGGGCTCCGTGTCGCCCTCTGGGCGCTGTCCGGAGCCTACAGAGGCTGTCCTTCTTATCTCCCGTATGGCCGGAAACTTCGCTCTGGATCCTCTCTCAAAGGATGATAGTCTTTCTTGGGCCACCCAACCGCGAGGGTCTTGGTCTGCCTCTCTATCTGTCTCGGGATTCAGCCGCCAGGCGAAAAGTTCCAAACTACTGAAAAACTCGTGGCACGCTTCATACAACTCAGCATAGTTCAGCACAAAGACAACATAGGTCCGTATCTGAAGCAAAGCATAAGCATGAAACTTATAGCAGCAGCGTTCTTTTAAGTAATATGAGTGGGCATAATTTGAGTGGGCATGGGAGCAGCGCCTTCGGAGCGGCTCCTAATCGACAACTTTTCATCATGCAGATCCTGCCTGCTATGCTCGTTTCGTGGCTATCGGCTGTGGTCAGCGCATCTCCCGGCATCACTTACACGCTGCCGATAGCGGCCCCTTCGACTGACAAGCTGGATGCTACGCCAACTGCGCGGACCTGTTGCGTGATCGTCCATGAACTGCACGCGTCAACCGAACTCGCCTTCCTCCGGACAGGCCAATGGAAGACTGCATCATCAGCTCGCGAGGATTTAAGCAGCTGGCGCGCCAACACACTCTTCAGTGGGCATGGGAGCAGCGCCTTCGGAGCGGCTCCTAATCGACAACTTTTCATCATGCAGGTGTGTAACCACTTTTCTCTGTACGCGAGAAAAACCGATGACCGTTGTACCCTGCTGTTCCCGTGCCCACGGGTGTTGCGTGAAACTTTGTCGGAGTGTTTTTCTATGGCGTTATTATTACTATGCTGCTGAGACATTGAATCCAACCCCGGGCCCACTACTCGCTCAGAAGCCCTTCTTGACATTGAAAGCTTGCCTGAAAACCCTGCCGAACAGATGGGCGTTCTCTTCCGATTACTGAAGGATGTTCATGCCCGCTCACTGCAAAGTTCTAAATTTCAGGCCGAGGTTGTGGCAGACATCAAAAGTATTAAAACCGGACAAAAGTCTATTGAAACGAATGTCTCGAACATTCAACTAAGACTGGACGCCCTGGAGGAAACATCTCCTGCTGTGGATGGTCTTGGTGCGCAAATTACAGAATTGCAGTCCACTGCTGATTCTTTAGCCACACAAAATACTCTTTTGCAGTCGCGCATTGATGAACTCGAAGACCGTTCACGCCGTGACAACTTGTTGTTTTATGGGTTACCTGACTCAAAGGAAACCTGGCAACAAACTGAAACAAAATTGACTGCAATTCTAAATGCAGTGATACCCTCACTTCCCGCTGGTTCAATCGAACGGGCACATCGTATAGGCAGTCTTTCGCCAAACAAATGTCGTCCGGTTATCGCGAAGTTTTCGAACTTTAAAGTGAAAGAACAAATGCTTTCGGCACGGAAGCTTTTCAAAGAGAAAAATATTGCACTATACCAAGATTTTTGTCCAGCCGCCCGCATTGCCCGGAAAAAGCTTACTGAATTCGCTAAAAATCAACCCGGTTCCCCTCCCTTTTTGCTGAGTCACAACAAGCTTACCGTAAACAAAAAAACGTTACACTTACAACGCAAACACTGACAGTATTGAAAATTTTCAGAGCAATGAAAACCCTGATTTGCAAGAACCCGTCATTGCGCCTGCGCCTGTCCGTGATACTGCGGCATAGGGAAGCGATAGGGGTAGTGGACGGACGTTAACACATCTCTCTGTGTTATTCACCAATGCGCGCAGCGTCGTTAATAAACAAGATGTACTGTCATCTGCATTAGATTCTTGCTCTGCGGCTGTTGTCGCAATCACTGAAACTTGGCTGTCTAATAATATACAAAACTCCGAAATTTTCCACGATGCCTCCAGATTTAACATCTACCGATGCGACCGCACCGAGTCTCGAGGCGGTGGCGTACTTCTGGCCATTTCGAACGAATTTCTTTCATCAAGCATTTCTGTGTGCAGCAATCTTGAAATCACCTGGGCCTCGGTAACCATTGACCATCGCAAGTTTATCCTAGGTGTTTGCTATAGACCCCCCTCTTCGTTGCCTTGTTTCACAAATGAACTACATGACGTCCTCAATATTATCTGCACACAGTTTCCTTCTTCCTCCGTCATCCTCATGGGAGATTTTAACTTCCCTAATATAAAATGGAGCAACACCCCTCCCACTGTAACGCCATACTCAACTGAAGCACAGCAATTCTTGGATTTGTGTTCTGTCTTTTCCCTCACTCAACTTGTTACCAAACCCACTAGGCTGTCCTCGACCGCATCTAACACACTTGATCTAATTTTAACTATTACACCGGATCTCATCTCTGCTGTTACTTGCTCTCCTGGAATTAGTGATCACTTGCTGCTCAATTTTCACATTAAAACTACTGCTTCAGCGCGCTCAAGAAAATGTAAAACCATCCTTGACTATAACAGAGCCAACTTCGACGCACTCAATTACGAACTTCACGAGTTTACAGATGTATTCTTGAGTACATTTGACAACTCTGTAGAAGTTAACTGGGACAGGTTTGAAGCTAAAGCTCAGGAACTCATCGATAAATTCATACCAAAACGAGTCATCACCACGCATGCTCAAGCACCATGGTACAACATTCATATCAAGCGTCTGTCGAATAAGAAAAAAACGTTTGTATCGCATCGCCAGACGCTCACCTTCTAACTCGCGTTGGGATGCGTACAAGATTGCTTCCAATGATTACATTTCGGCTATAAAAACGCTAGACAGAATTTTTTATCTAATGTTCTTCCGTCAATGCTTTCTTCAGACTTAAAAAAATTTTGGCGTACCATAAACCCTCCGTCCGATGACACCATCACTTTAAACGACACATCTGACGAACCTGTTCCCAGCAATCTTTGTGCTATGCTTCTCAACGAAACATTCGTAAAAAACTTTTCCGCGGCGTCTACCGTTGCGAAGCCTCCAACCCAAGCACTCAGTTGCGCAGCTATGCCTCCAGTACAAATCGATGTTTCCGGTATCTCTAAACTTATCACTGACCTAAATAATTCATCTCCTGGATTGGATGGCCTTAGCACAAAATTTTTGAAAAAGACTGGTGTTTGTTGTTCTGTCATATTAACAAAAATATTTCAGCAATCATTGGACACGGGTACGCTTCCTAAGAAATGGAAAATAGGAAAGGTTGTTCCAGTTTACAAGTCCGGCAACAAAAGTAATCCATGTAATTATCGCCCCATTTCTCTTACCAGTAACTGCTGCAAAATACTAGAGCATGTCATCTACAGTAATTTGGTTAATTATCTGGAATCCAACTCATTTTTCGCAGCAGCCCAACACGGTTTTCGCAAGACATACTCCTGTGAAACCCAACTAATTTATTTTACTCACAAATTACATCAAATTTTAGATAGGTCCTCGCAGGCTGACTGCATATTTTTAGATTTTTCAAAGGCATTCGATAAGGTTTCACACGGGCTACTGCTTCATAAACTAAATCAATTAAACATCGACAGAAGTTTGTTGACGTGGATTGAATATTTTTTGACTAACCGTTCGCAGTTTGTTGTCGCTAATCAATCTTGCTCTCCATTCAGCCCTGTTTATTCAGGTGTACCGCAGGGTTCGGTCCTTGGGCCCCTCTTGTTTCTTATTTATATTAATGACTTGCCTTCTTTGTTAAAATCTAATGTCCTTTTATTTGCTGATGACTGTGTTATTTTCCGCGAAATAACCTCTGATAACGACACTACCATTTTGCAGTCTGATTTGAACTCTGTTGTTAATTGGTCTAAAACTTGGCTAATGGAACTCAACACTAACAAATGCAAGACAATGCGTGTTTCTCGTACTAAGACCAACCCAACACAATATTCTCTTAACAATGTCCAATTAGAATCAGTTGCTTCCTACAAATACCTTGGCATTCACATTACCACGAACTTAACCTGGAACCTTCATATTGAGCATATTGTTAACCAGGCTAACCGCATGTTGGGTTACTTGCGCCGCAACTTCTTTACAGCTCCTTCATCACTCAAATTATTGCTTTACAAAACATTAGTTCGTTCGAAACTGGAATATGCATGCTCAGTATGGGACCCATGTCACGGAAAACTTATAACTGCACTAGAACTTGTTCAAAATAATTCTATTAGATTTGTGCTATCCAACTACCATCGAACCGCGAGCATTACTAGAATGAAATCTGATTTAGCCCTCCCATCTCTCTCCACTAGGCGTCAAATTTCACGACTATTTTTCATAAGCTGTATCACCACCCCGTTCTGCGTGACGAGCTTATACCTAGGCCACATTATCAATCCCGTCGCGTTGACCATGAGTGCAAAGTTGAAATTGATATATGCAAAACAATGCATTGTTTTCATTCCTTCTTGCCCCATACAAGTCGTGACTGGAATCGCCTTCCTTTTGACACTGTATCTATTAATGACGTACACCAGTTTCGAAATGTTCTAGCTAACATTGTATAATCAGTTCTTCTAATGTTTGCTTTTGATGAGTCGCAGTTGCAATTTTTAGTTACATTGTGTTAATGATTTTATTGTACGTTGTATCTTAACGTCTTTGTGCTGTTTTTTTTGTTGTTGTTGTTTTTTATTTCATTGCTCTCACACCACTCCCCTCTGTAATGCCTTTGGCCCTGAGGGTATAATAAATAAATAAATAAATAAATAAATAAATAAATAAATAAATATAAATGTTGGATTGGCGTTTGCAAGAACAAATAAAAAAGGTTTAAAAAAAGGAATTGAAGAAAGCCTGGATAAAAGCGAATACTAAAATAACAAACGACATCTCGAGCTGTTTTCACAATTACAAAAATAAAACAATGGCTGTGTATCTGCTCTTTTAGTTGCAAATGTCGCTGAAAGTCGACAGTCGCCCCTGGCGAGTAGATGTCTCCCTTATCTTTCCCGCTCACCTCTCATGCTGTTCCTCTCCCGTCTCGTTCCTCCAAAGCTATCACTCTAGAGGTTTGTTCAAGCCAATTTCAATTTACCGCGTTACACTCCTCCAAGACGGGTGCCTCGATGCCAGCGCTGCTGCGCGGCGGAGACGCGCGTGAATTGAGGGCACCCTACTACAACGTGCCCTACTCCACGAGCGTTCCAACCGGAACGCGGAACATATACCGTGGGACCTTTCGTTGCTGTTGCCGTTTGGTTTCTTAAATGCCGCCAGGAAGCAGCGCTTGCAACAGCAAGCGACGGTTTTCTGCCGTTGATGTGGTATTTAATTTGCTATCGCCGCAAGCAAGCATCCATACATTTCTTAATAAAGGAACACCGGAAATATCACTCATGTATTGATTTGCTGCCTTATATTTGCGTAATGTCTTGTTTGTGTTCAACAATGTTTACAAATATGAACACTGACACCGGACTTAGACGTTTATATTTGGCTGTGAGTGTATAAGACTATTGCGCAGCTCTTTTTTTCGCTTTGGCCGGCTGGCTAAATCGAGTCACGGGCAGACAGACGGACAGGCAGACCAAAAGTTCTGCGTTCAAGTAGCCCGAGAAAGGTAGTCTTTCTTGGGCTCTAAGAGTTCCGAACGAATGCCGCGCTGGTACGCGAAACATGGGGAAACTAAAATGTGAGCAACCCATTATTGTATTCATCACGGGAGGAGCGTGAGAAAAGGGGAATAACGCGTGGTGTGTAGCCGGGGGAGGGCTGTTTTGCTGGCATTTGCAGGGAAGCAAGCAGACAGACGATGTTTTTGTTTGTTCGCTTTCAAAAAAATAAATAAATAAATAAACCTTTCTGTCCAGGTTCAGCAAGAAATGAGTCATCACATAAAGGGATGGAAACGCGGAAAGTTGGCACACTTCATGAACCCATACCACGACATATGCATCCCACCTTCAACAGAGGCCGTCGGGAAGCGCGGGTCCGCTATCTCATGAAGAAGCTAGCGGATGACCCCCAGGTCCGTTACACTGACGTCGCCTATGACTCCTGCGCTCGACGCACAACTTTGGTCACCCTAAATCACGCTGGCCGAATCTCCACGGCTGTCACCACGCACACCAACAAAATACAGACGGCAGAAGCTCTGGAAATCGCCTTCGCAGCCACCACCCATGCCAAGCATCCGCACATCACTGTAGTCTCCGACTCACAGCAGGCATGCCGCCTCTACCAGGCAGGTCTAGCCCCACCCCAGGCCATTCCACTCCTCCAGCGTCTACCTGACGAGACCACCATTACGATCGTCTGGACTCCCGGACACTCCGGCCTTCCGGGGAATGAAGCGGCCCACGCCGCCGCCCGAGCTCTGCACTTCCGGGCATTCTCCACCGATGGTCAAGTGATCCCATCACCCCGCACGAACGACGATCTCCTCCAAATTCCTCTTGATAACACGTACAATGCCCTTCTGTACCACTACACCCTTACCCGCCGAGTCTACCCCCCTCCACACCACTCCCTAACCAACCAGCAAGCCATAATCTATCGTCGCCTTCAGACCGGTACCTTTTACAACCACGTCATCCTCCACCAGATCGCACCCACTATCTACCCCCGTCAATGCCAACACTGCGACACCCCACTCACCACATTCCACCTCGTATACTCATGTCCCCACTCCCCTAACCCACCCCCCTTCCCCACCCCGGAGCAGTGGGAGACTGAGCTGACCAGCCCGGACCCGGCCCGGCAGAGGGCCTTGGTTTCTCGGGCCATTGAGTCGGCCCGGTCGAGAGGCATCCTGGACTAGGGACGCTTCACCACCACCCTTTCCCCTTTCCCCTTTGCTTCAATAAACGTTTACTACTACTACTACTACATGAAGGCAATAATGAATGCTCGGAAAGTCAGGCATGCGAAGTGCGAACAGAATCATCCTCGGGGCACTTAGGTCTGCTCACATGCGGTGAAGGCGAAGGCCCGGCGGTGCTTAACAACTTCCTTACTGCTTCATCCTACTTGCGTCTCTTTCTTCTCATTGTATTTTTTTTTGTCTTCCGGCGCAAAATACTTCGGCCGGCTTCTTTTGCTGCTCCACCCTGTTCACGTCTTTGTTCGCTTTCGTTTCTTCGTCTTACGGCGCGCATTGCAAAAGCAATCACACTGGCACACGCCACAGCTACGCAAGAATGAGGATTCTGCGCGGCTGGTGCGCGCCTGTGGTACTCACGTGACATCATGTTCAGGTACCACGCGGCACGTACTATTCCACAACTTTTGCGTTTGTAACGTGAGCTAAACGTGTCGAGGTTGAACAGTTTCGTGTGGCTGCTGGAGAGCCGTGCTGAGCATGCGCGAGGAACAGTGACGTCACATGGTGCATAGAACGTTGCTCGCTGCCCGGCGTCTCTCACACGCCCCACGCGCCCAGCGTCTTCGCCGACCTCCATTCCACACGTGGCGGCCCGGTCCACTCGATGATCCCGCGAGGGGTGGCCGGGTGCGGAACCGATGGCTCGTGCGCCGCAGCAACACCGGCGTGCGCCTGTGGAACCACCTTAACTCTGGGGCGATTGGTGAGCTGCGCCGGAGCCGTTTGATAAATATACACGTGTCACGTAATGCGTATACCGTGTGTGTGTCAGTGAAACAGCAGTAATCATGATAATCAAGCTAGTCCTAGACAACCAGGAAAGCTAAGCATAACCAGCTGAACTTTAGCTTACCCTACTTATATCCTGGGGTAGCCGAGCTAAACCACTGCTAATTTTGTGAAGGGACACAGTCGAACTTAAAAGCGCCCGATTCCCAGTGAATTCGTAAATTCGGTATGTGTCACGAAGAAGGAAACAACAATGACTATTTTTTTTACGCTAATAACGTGCGCAGATAGCACAGTTGCTTCAGCCCTTGGCTGCAACTGTGCATACCCACGGGGGAAATTCCTGGGTAATAGGTGTGTTTTGATTAATCCTTTGCCGCGGCGCCCATTTTCTTTGGTGGACCACTACAATACAACAGCAGCCGCAACAAAAACGGCGCCTTTTCGCGGAATAGGGTTCTTAGATAAGAAATAGAAGATATGTAACACACGCAACTAACACACAAAACTAAAGAAAGCAAAGGCATGTCCAGGAATAGCAGGTCAAATGCAAGTAAATGTTCTATCGAAATATATGCTCTATCGGTATGAGTCAAATGACTAAAAAACAAATGAAAAGTTTCCCAGTTAAGAGCGAAGTACCGGGAGGTGCGGGCGGGTTCAAGGAGGTTCAAAGAGCAGGAAGGCGATGCAAGTGCAACGTCCTGGGTTCTGGCCGGTTACATCACCGTTTGAGGTCGCATTAAGATAAACCTCAAAAGTGTTGAAACTCGGGCTGGTTGGTACCCGATGGAAAAAAAAAAAAATAGCGTAGCGGAAAAAGAAGCATTCTCTGAAGTTCGTAGAATGCACGTTCCGAATTGTACGCCAATTCCGGCATGCTTGCAGGAAGAGTTACACTGCTCAGACAGGGCGTTGCTTTAACGACCGCCTGCATGAACACGCCAACTTGCTAAAAGTTTCTCTTGGTATCCACCGTGGTGCGCACTGCCGCAGACATGGTTGCTGCCAGACGTTTGAAAGGAGACCTATAGTAGGTCGCTATCGAGACTATAGGCACGTCAGCTTCACGGCACGTTTTTTGCATTTATACACTGTGCCGATTAGTGTTATAACGTACACAGTGTCTCGCTGCACATGAAAGAGATTTATATCATTCGAATTTACAGGTGTCCACTGTAATCCAGCTGTTGTATGTTGTAGAACTTTATTCCTGCGGCTCCCTTCGCCCTGTTCTCTCTTCCCTTTTTTGGTTTGTCGGTTTCGCTTCGCTTGTGTAAGCAGTCGCGAGCTTAATTTATGCAGTCGGCATCTCAGGGCCGTCTAGGATATACAGTAAAACCGGGATGTAACCAACCTCTATGCAATGAATTCATGGAATTAACGAAGTTTTTCAATTCCCCGTTGCACTCCCGTAGAAGCCCATGTGTTTGAGACCACTATGTAACGAAGTCGTTGCGACGGCTAACCTTGATGTAACGAATTCGCTACGAGGGTGAGCCATTGTTTTTGCACTTTTCCTGAACCATCGGCTGCAGAAATGCCCCGATTTGGCGAAATTCGTCCGCAACGCAAACTACCGCGCGTTTCTCGGGAGAGTGCGGTGTCAGTTAAAGGGGCCCTGAAAGGCATTTTGAGCACACTAAATGAAGTAGCGCAATCGTTAGATTGGGTCGTCAAGGTCATCTGGACCAAGTATTACTCTTTTACGCGCAGCGGAAAGCTCACACTTTTGTTGCAAAGTTTGTCGCTTTTTTCTCACCCTTTCCTTCGTGTTTTTGGACGCCGCCATCTTCACATGTCTACATCATCGATTCCCAGATGTTCGTCATGAGCTAGACATCCTGCTATAGGGCGGCTTTTTCACGCACTTCCGGCAAAGAGATGAGTCGTCTGCTCAGCGTCGACTCGCCGGCTGATCTGCCAGCGTAGTGCCGGAGTGCTTGGACATTTTACGACAAACGAAACAAGTGTAAACAAACGCTTAACCGTTCGTATTGAATGCAACACGGCCATAACACGACATGGATATTCTCTTACCGGAGTACGTTCCATAAAGAAAGCGTTGAAGCTCCGTGGCACTTCTTTCGTGCAATCGCAGAGAACGCCCTGAGCCGAATGCCCGGGTTTGACGGATACAATTTTTTCCACTTCAAAACAATCCAGAGATGCGTTTCGAACGAACACAACGTCACAACATGCGTTGCAAGTTTGAACCGCGATTGACAGACGATGGGTTGCCTCCTCCTGCCCGTCGTAAATTCGGCACTCACCTCGCGCGCGGTTTGCAGGGACGAACAGCAAGTCACTTAACTCTGGCGCGCAAGCCGAGATGGCTTTTAGCCACGCACACTGCACATACCCCATGCGAGGTTGAATCGTACGTCGCTCGAGAAAGATAATCCACAATGGGAAGCACTATCCACCCACAGGAGCACAACGTCGCATTTAATCGCGAAACAAAGGCGTCCACAACACACATACCATCGCCTCCTGTAATGCCAAACGCATCTCACACTTCGTAATGAGAGTGAGTGGTACGTCTGCAGTGCCCACATGTCGCGAGGTGGGGCCCCGAGCTGAACCGGGATCACGCAACCGTAACTGACCTCTGGGGCGGTTTGTGCCTTGTTGCCAAGGCAACCGATGTTTGAGATCGTCAAAGAAAGGCGCTCGCTCCAGCGCTAGAAAGCTCAGAGCCGCGCCGGAGCATGTTTTGCCAACGTTGCCGCTCTCCACCACGCGTCGCCCCAAGCTGAACTGGTAACATGATTGAAGCGTTTTGTGCACGGGTTCTGTATCGGTTTAAAATGTCTTTTTCACATGCCGCCGGCAGGAATTACCACCACCGCAAAATAAGACCCGGCACCAGCGGGGCCACATCTGATACGGCGCTTTTTGGATAAACAGTGCGCGGTGCATGAAAGGAACCGAGCGCAAGATCCTCCCCAGCGGCTGCGAGTTCGCCGCCGATTAAAAGTCACGTGCTGCACTGCAGCAACGCACACCGCGAAAGGGCAAGGCCAGGCCACCGCACACATGCGGCCAGATTTTTCGTTCGCTTATCCATCCTTGAGCGGAGTGCGGAATTCACGGTGTCAACAAAACTTGCCCGTAGCAGACGGCAGTCGGAGGAGCGTAATGCGGAAGTACGTCACCGCTGACTAGCGCAGCATCATGGGAGGGAGTGCTCGCGCGCCGTCAACAGTTGAAAAGAGGAGGAAACGCGGCGCGGCGATAATGCGCGGTTTTTGATTTACGATTTCTCAGCTAATACTCATCGCTTGAACAAAATTCTTGCGGGAGGAGATTGCTAATACATTGTCTTATTTGGGTACATGTACATCCATGCATCGGCGGAAGGTCTTTCAGGACCCCTTTAAGTGCCAGGCCTGTCTGTCGGCGCGTAGTCGCGCGTGTCTCCAGTGCCACATGTGGTGTCGGTTCTCCGGTGATGAGTTCTTCTGGTGCCAGAAAACGAAACGTTTTGTCTTTTCGAGACAAGCTCACAATTTTAAATGCCGCCTTCGCCGGCGATAGAGGAGAACGTCGCCGCACAGTACAGTATCCCAGCTAGCACCCTCTCAGCAATTTTGAATGCGGCAAATAGGATCAAGTTCGCGAAAAGGCGCCGTTTTAGCATAAGATTGGTCCTTGTAACGGGTTAAGGTACCGGAAAGTGTCAAGAGGCAAATGTGATACTTAAGTCACCCTTGTGACCTTGCTTCTCCGGGGTGCCGTGTAGTCGCCAAGTTCGTAGGAAAGCAGCAGGCGCAAACCGCGCCGTTTTTCACCGCGAAATAAACCCTTTAAAGGGCGAGTTCACCCTCACTGATGCCTCGCATTTTGGTTTCGTTTTTGCCTCATTCACGTGAGCCTTAACCCGAAACCTGCATGCAACGAAAAGCTGCGTGTAAGGAAAAATTGAGAATTTTCGTCAGCATCGTTATATCCCGGTTTAACTGTATTTCACATTCGCGGTGAAGGCATGATGAGCTCCGTTCGAAGGTTAAGTGCTCATACTCGGTCTATGCAGGATGTCGTTGGATCGGTTACCGAACCAGAAATAGAGCCGTAAGCGGGTATGCGAGATGAGGGAATATATGCACTGCTTGGCCATGTGAAGCCGCCCGGGCGGAATTTTTCACGTCCGTGTCTTCCTCCATGTTATTTTGTCTTCGTCGAAGTCCCTCCGGCCCCCGGTATACCGACGTTCCCTGGTACCTCATACCACTCACCTTTATTTCGTGGTGCAGTGATCAGCATTATAACCCCCTTTCATAAAGCGAGCTGCTGTAAACAAAAAACATGAACGCTAAAGTGCACACCTTCAAAACTCTAAGCTGTGTTGTTCATCAAGTGTTTAGTGAACATGCCGGATATTTGCGGTTAACATCGTAGCAAGCCCCTTCACATCGACGAAAAAAAAAAAAAATCGCAACTATCGCCCTGATCTGCATTGCAGCATTCAGCACAACTTAAGTATATGCCATTTGACGTTAGTTTTACAATTAATGCACGCGGCATGAATACGGAGCCCCGAGCGTAAAAAAAAATATAAACGTGTGCTTTCAGCCCTAATGGTCGATAAAGGCGCGCGCATCGATGTACTAGACGAGTTGTACTTTGCGACAAGGTGGAGTCGTCTTGCGGAGTTGCAGCTTTCCCCTATCTGATTTGACAGGAGTTTGAGCGCTGTACCGGCGGCTTAATTTATGGTCGCCCTAATTGCCGACGGGGAAAAAGCAGAAGGAAGAACGACTTGAGCAATCGTAGTGGGCGTACCAAGCACGGCGACGTTACGCGGCGCTAGTCGCTCCTGCCAAAGCAGGCTGCTGATCGTGATCGGACCGAGAAATCAGTTCCAGTGCGAACTTTCGCGGATCTGCAATTGACATCGGGCGCAGAGAAAAAGAAGAGCGCAGCTCACGCTCTACATACGCATTAGGGGAAGGCGGCGGCGGCGGCGGGACGCCCGCCTCAATCAAGGCTACACTCGTATCGTGTTCGTTTCGCGAAATGCGAGCAAGTTTTCGCTCTCGTCTACCAGGCCGCGCCGTGATGAACGGAGTCTGCCCCGAACCGTGGTCACGGCGCACGAGTGGCCCGTACAACTTTCGTACGATCGGCTTCCCCGGGCGGCGTACGCCGCGCACCTACGTGGGAAAGCCAGCTATCTCGGCGCATCTTGGACGGAAGCGAATCTTCCAGCTGCCGAACGCTGGCCAGTGAGGGTTCCAGCATACTCTGCGTCCGTATTCGTGGCGCAGTAATTTGTATGCGTTAACACACCCTTTTTTTTTGGAAGCGTATTAGTTATAATAAGGAAACGCTTTGCGCTTCTCTATTGGGAAACCGTTCGTGACTACACCACGCTAGAACCCAGTTTAGGTTGGTGAATGGAAAAGGCAACGTCGTAAAAGAAGCGAAACCAGCAAAGATTCCGTTGCGTGAGTCAACCAAAGCTCTGATAGAGTACCTGCAACACAGGTCTAGACCAGCCGCTGTGAATAACTCGCCGTATATGTACGCATCAACTTCTTGAACATCATCGCCATCATCTTCATCACGTCATCAACTGGCGTAGCAAGTTAGGCATTTTAGCCCAGCTAACATCGCCAAACTTCATTAAAGATCGATCTCTCTCTCTCTCAAGGACGTGTCTGCGCTTGAAATGGCAATGCTTCTGCCCGGAAAACGATAGGCGCTTTTTACGAGGTCACAGGAAATGCAGGAGGCGAAGTAAAGTTACAGTTGCCTCCCCGTAGACTGAAACATTGCCTTTATAGCCCCTGTTCACAAATCTGGACCTCGTAATACGGTTTCCAATTACCATCCATTTTTTTAACTTGCATGGGCTCCTAAATAATTGAGCACATGCTGTATAGCACGATTGTGAAACACATTAGTGATAACAACCTGTTCAACCCTTTCCAGCACGGCTTCTGGAGACGATTATCACGCGTAACTCGTTGATCCAATTCACTCACGATATTGCCCAGGCTCTGTAGACAACTGCACATTCGTTGATTCTTTTTTTCTAGATTTTAAGAAGGCATTCGAAACGGTTCCTCATAAGCTATCACTTAGAAAATTAACTACTTATGGTATGCAACCCAAGATACTTTTTTGGATCTCTCAGTATTTAAGTAACTGACGTCAGTATGTGTATGTGAACGGCGCTGCTTATCAGTCATCAAATGTAACGTAAGGAGTTCGTACGTCTTGGGTCCTTCATGATTTCTTCTCTGCACAAGTGACATTAGCAATAACACCATTTCCTGTATACGACTGTTCGCAGATGATTACGTACTGTACGGAAAAATTACTCGTGAAAAGGATCACCACATATTGCAAAACGACCTGAAAATTGTAGATGAATGGTGCGAAAAATGGGGAATGCAACTTAATCTACCTAAAACTGTCTGCCTTACCATCTCAAGAAAGCAAACCCCAAATAAGTCGCTTACACAATAAAAAACGTTCCCCTAAAATCCGTCGAAGAGTATGAATATTTGGTAGTTTACATCACACCTACTCTTTGCTGGCATTGACATGTCGATTACACCGTACGTAAAACTAGTAGGTCTCCGGGTTTTAGCGGCGCAATACGAGAAAGTCTAACGGAAGGTCGATATCAGAGTACGTTTGCGCCGAGTGGGAACCCCAACGGTTCTTGACAACAATAAATTAGAAAGTGTACAAAGTCTTGCAGCCCGGTATGCCGTTGGTTAGTCTCTTAGGAACTCGAAAGTTTAGCGGAAGTCACTGTACAGAGATTTTAAAGTGGGAGGCACTGGAGGATTGAAGGGCAATGGTTCGTTTAAAACTATTCCATTCCATTACATATACTATTCTCAAATTGACATTACCCGCGATGATCACATTTTTTTACGTCAACACGTGTCAGCGCGAATGGATCACACCTGAAAGGTGCGTGAAACTCGCTGCAGGACAGTGCCGTTCGCAAACTCATTTTTTCGTAAACAATACACCAATGGAAGCAGTTACCTGCGCCAATAATTACGAAACAGTTCGTGGATGCATTTTACGCTTCGATGTCTTTGTTAAAAGCTTTGCACTAATGCGCCTTTGTTCTCTGCGCAGTGATTGTGATGCAAAAGGCACCCGCGCGCTTTTGTGTGTGTGTGTGTGTGTTTGTGCATGTGCGTGTGTGCGTGCGTGTGTGAGTGAGTGAGTGAGTGAGTGAGTGAGTGAGTGAGTGAGTGAGTGAGTGAGTGAGTGAGTGAGTGACACTCCAACTGCGTTGTATCCTGATATGGTGAGACAGCGTTGTACTTTACCTTTAACGCCGTTTTCTTGCTCGTGTTGTCGCTGGGGCAGTGTGTTACCTTTTATATGTGGCAGCAACTGAGTGAAAAAAAAAGGCAGGGAAGCGGCGCAGCCTTTTCTTTGTATAGCATTCAAAACTCGCGGGTATTGTGTGCCACTTGTGCTGCGACTGACAACCGTGTGTAGTGAATTTGAAATTTGAAGCGCATGGCGCGTATTTTCTCTATCCCTTTTTTTCCGGTCCTTGTGCGAACGAACGTTGTGTGAACGAATGTTTTCTTTGGTTATGGATGTAAGTCGTTGATGTATTTCTTCTTTTTGTTACCCCTGCCCCACCCCCTCCACACTGTAATTCCAAAAGGCGCTGTGGGTACCGAATAAAGAACGACGAAAGAAGAAAGGGCGGGGATTGCACTCGTGTGTGTGGCCGAGGCACGCGCTCTCAGATCAAAGGAGGAAGACACCAGCTTGTACACTGAAAATCATTTTGTTATGGATCATTGTGGGTGCTAAGTTCACGTTTTTACGCTGGCGCACTTCTTGAAAAATAAATAAGCATTTGCCAGTAATCGAAGGGGAGTGGTCTGGGCGAGGACCACCGGTGAGGACTGCGGCGCCTGTCGCCGTGAGTTATTAAAGCAAAGCTTTACTAATCTCGTCGAGTGGTTTCGCCGTCGCGGATGATTTAACCTTAATTTAACCGCAGCTGCAGCGTAGCCTAGGGAAAGCATCACGTGGCTCGCTGGGCTGAGCTGCCCCGTCAGCCGCGTTCGCTAGTCGACCGCCATCGCCGTCACCTCCGGCTTGGCGCATGCGCTCTCCGCAGCTCGTTCGCCGCCGGACCACGTTACTCGCCGCGTGCATGCGAGCTTGCCTATGGGTGAGAGTGGCGCCGGCCGTTTTCACTTCCCTGAGAGCATTGCGCGCAAGCTATAACTATTTGCGCACGAGCTATAACTGCCTCGTCGGTGCTAAGTACCCTTGCGTGTGGGGCCGCAGAGATCTTGTCGTGGACTCGATTGCAGTGAAGACAGAATTGTATACCGGTTGCGAGAACCACAGTTTAAAGACAGCGGGAGTTGTCGACCTGGCAAAGGAAATGTCTATAGTGCGAACAGAAGGATCATTGGTCGTCTCGGTTAAGACAACTTTTTTTTGGGCTTCTCACGTGGGTTGTGTATTATCAAATGTAATTATTTCTCTCGTGATTTCAAGCTCAGCGGTCTTCAAAAAATCATGCACCTCTCCGCCTAATGACGACGGTGGTTGAATGCGAAGCTCCCTCGTGATGGATTCTGTGGTTATCGTCTGAGTTTGGAAGGAGTTTCGACCATGTCTCAACCAGAGACAATTGATCACTGTTTTGCAGATTGCAGAGACGCTGTCTTCCTCTGGGACATTTTTCAGCGAACGCTCAGAAAAGACATGGATATTACGCCTTTCTCAATCCGATTTTTGCCATTCGGCTATCCTGGTGAGCCACCCTATGACAGATTTGTGTTGATTGGTTTGTACAGTCTGCGGCGCTGTCGCTTATGTGATAGGCATGCTGAGCCACCAAGACCAACAAAGTCATATTTCCGAGAAACTGTGACATTTGTACATAGTGTGTATAATTCGCTTGACCAACCACCTGACTGGTTTCCTCTTTTGAATTCACGCTTGCGTGTGTTTGCCTGAATTTTGATGTATATGTGCTTTTCATAACTTCAGTGTATTCTTTTGTTTTCTTGACTATGGAGTCCCCGTACTCTCATGTTTGAGCGCATTCTCCCATGGAATACAGAAGAAAGATAAATGGAGCAATCAGATAGACGCCGGCTTTATGACGCGAGTGACTCAGTTTTGATTCCGGCAATGCGGAGAGTTATTTTTCTCTCACTTCACCCACGATCATTCATCATCATCGTCAGAGAAAGTTGGCTTTCCTGCACGGTATTTTCGCGTTACAGACGCCAACAGTGAGAACACTATACTTCGCTTTGAATGCCCAGGTTTGAAATTGTGTGGTTAGGCGTGACCGCTAGCATAAGCCTCCAATTATACATTTGAAGACGAGAGATTTTGCAGCATATTCAGGGGCTGTGTACTATATTCACGGTTAATTTAAAGAGTGAATGATCACCTGCATTGGTGTTTAATGTTTTTTAGCCGTTCCAGCCATTCCTCGCCTTACGTTGAAGCCAGAAGTTTGCTACAGACCACTCTAGTGCTGCGTGGGCCCTTGCTTCGCTGGCTCGATTCTTTTCTCACTGGCCGTTCCAAGCGAGTTATCTACCGAGGCGCTTCCTCAACAGCTGTTCCTGTTCTTTCCGGCGTCCCACAGGGCAGCGCCCTTGGCCCTACCTTGTTCACCATTTTCATCGACAGCATTACAGATAACTTGGTATCCACTCCTATCCTGTACGCCTACGACATCTCCCTGCTCCAACCCCTCCGCTCTCCTGCCGATTACGTCAGTCTTCAGGCTGACCTTGACCGTTGTCTGTACTGGACCCAGCTGCACCATCTCCCCATCAATGCAGATAAATGCTCAACAGTCACCTTCACTAGTTCAAGTCGCCCACTGCTTTCTCTCCAAACACCCCCTCTAAAGCTTGGGCAGCATGTAATAAGCCGAGCCAACACGGCAGTTGTGCTTGGAGTTGAGCTTGTCTCTCGGCTTTACTTTTCCGTGCACACCAATCGCACTTTGTCCAAGTCCCGCCGCCTGCTGGGTTTCGTGACACGCGTGACCAATGGAATGCCAGCTAGTGCATTTCGAAGTTTGTACACAGCGCTCGTTCTACCTACCCTTGAATACTGTGCTGCCGTATGGTTGCCCCAGTCCAAGGCACTTCAAACAAATCTCACCAGCGTCCAACGTCGCGGGGCGTACTCCTTTTATCGCCGCACTACGCCGAAGGGGGAGCAACTCCCCTATGCTGGAATTTCCTCCACCAACCTGCTCCGGCATGCCTCCTGGCAACCCCTTGATTCAAGAGTACGGGCCTCAACAGTACGACTGATGTGCCGAGTTATGTCCCCAGGCCACCAAGAATTGCCCTACGGTCCGCGCCTGATCCGCGCCTGAGTCTTCAGCCGCTCCTTACGCGCACGCAACGCCATGGCTCATCTTGGCTGCCCCGTGCAGCAGCTCTATGGCGCCAGCTCCCATCTGACTACACTGGAACATTCCCGCCCGATGACGACGACCTCAGGTCTATAATGAGGGCTGCCCAACGGACTGCGTAGTGCAGCACTGGTGTAGTCTGTGGTGAATAGCTATGAACATTGGGACCCAGGCTGGGTCCGCAGGCCTATTGGTATGGGCACACTGCCTTCTGCGGCCCTTGCAGGCTTGGGTCTCCCAGAATATATCTATGCTAATAAAGCACTATTATTATTAGTATATCACCACAATACAAAGCAATAAATATGGCCTTGTAGATCTATAAGGTCATATTTAGTGTGAAATAACTACAAAACTACAAAAATAGTGTAACGTGTTTTTCAAGCCTGGGATAGAAAAAAAAACACTTTGGCTTGAATTCGTAAAAATCAAAAAAAAAAAAAAAAATCAGCGAAGTTTGCACTCACGCAAGGCTTGAATGGTGAAGCTGTTGTATGTGAGCATTGCCGGACACATAGTTACGTTAAGTCATTTAGGTTTGACTCATGGATGCATAATTAGGTGTCCGTATCATTGTTTATTCGCATAGTTGGGGTGTTAGTAATCGTTGTCATATGCATCGAAGAGGTCGTCGTCGTCTTCGAGGCGACTGGTGGATGCAAAGTCATCCTGAGCATTGTAGGCTTGCACCAGCTCAACTGGCGGAGCTTGCTCCTAGTCGCGCAACACGTGAACCATAGCGAAGCTGCAGGATCTCTTTATCCGTTAGTACTAAAGGAAACATCTCCGCGTACAAGTTTGAAATTGATTATTTACATGTACTGTCGTTGCTTTGCACTGGGCTATTATTAGTCATCGTCATATATATCGACATCGTCGTGTTCCTCATGCCAAGCATTACAGGTGCGGTAGCGCTTGACGACAGCGCTGGCGTTTTTCTTGTTTTTGCTTGTTTGTTTGTTAAAGTCACTGCGCGAGCCAGGGACTCGCGGTCGCTGCGAGGCATACGCTCACGAGCGTCGGATTTCCTCGCTCCTCTTAGTTTTTGCCAGTATTTTTTTTTGCTAACGACACTGCGCGTGCTGGTAACGCTCATTAGTCGCCTCGACGCAGGCGCTCACGAGCACTCCGCATTTTCTTTGTATTTTTTCTGCAACATCGAACTTACGGCTGGTACAACAGCTCCGCTGTTAAAAAATCGCAGGTGGCGTCTTCTTACATTGCTATTTAAATGAAACCAATATGCGCGGCTGACGTGCAATGCAGCGCATTTCCCAAAAGGAACCTTTTCTCTAGATGAATAAAAAAATGGCATGCGGACCGGAAAAGGACGGAGAGGTAATACGAAAGAACTTTACCTCCCTAGCTTTTTAGATGCAGAGAAACAGGGCCCGACATTTTGGCAATTTTTGAAACTGTGCCATGTTTGAAGTTTTTTGTTACAAGTAAGTTTTTTTTTGAAAATAAAAAAGGAGTATGCGAACTCATGTGGCAGTATGCAAAGTCCTCGCGCGAGCAAGTCCGGGGAAATAGCTGCCATAGTTTGCGCTTTATATCTGTAAAAGTTTGTATTGTTTTGCAACTCGTCCAACGCGCCTGCCGCCCTATCCAGCTGTGGGAATTTTTTCAAAACGAAAGTGTTTTATTCTCGGACACACGAAGATTTCGCAGACGTCATATCCGTCACGGAAAGGAAGCCAGTACAACGAAGCAAGCGGCCTGTAAAGGGTGCACCCCTGCACACAGGGTTTTCTTACGGGGAAACAACCTTTAGTACTGTCGCGAACGCGACAGAGGGACGAGCCGAGACACGTCTGAACGCTATGCCGTGCACCCAGAAAACTGTGGCCCTGTTTTATTCCACGCTCGTGGCGTTCGTGGCTGCTTGCGCACCGGCGCCGCGTGGCCCGTACTCATTGGTTGTCACGGAGACCCAGTGCCATCGCCGCTAGGGCGCGGCCACATAGCCCTCTCCCCTTGAGACGGAGTCTGGAGGAGAAGTCCTTGTAGAAAGGGGTACAGAAAAACGCACAGTCTTTGCGTGGCGGAGGTTAACGAATGGTGGTGCGAACGGAAGGGAGAGTGGTGGTGTTCAGGGTGGAATGGTGGATGGTGGAGTGGAACGCAGGCAGGTCAGCTTCGGTGAAAGCGGGCTTGAGTCGATCGATGGAAACGACGGTGTCACGGCCTTTGACGCGATCTGTAAACGTCTTGTCAGAGCGTGAAATGACGAGATGAGGGCCGGTATATGGCGGTTAAAGTGGCCGCTGGGTAGTGTCGACACGGATGAAAACGTATTGGCTGTCAGAAAGGTTTGGATGAATAAAAGTGTGCTTAGTGGAACACGACCGTGGTGGTTGGGGACGGATATAGCTGAAAAACCGGGTTAAATCGTTTACGTAGGACAGGCCAGGGGAGGAATGGTTGTCTTGCGGCTGGGGAGGAACCAGGAAGTCTGCCGGTAAGCGCAAAGACGTGCCATAGACCATTCGAGAGGCGGCACAACCAATATCTTCTTTGGTGAGAGTGCGCAATCTTAGCATCACAAGAGGAAGGTGAGCTGTCCACTGTTCAGGTGATTCGTGAGCCATCAATGAGGCCTTTAGCTGATTATGAAACCTCTCGACGATGGCGTTGGCTTGAGGATGGTAGGCCATTGTTTTCAGATGAGTTACGCCGAGTAGACATGTCAAACGGTAAAAGAGCGTGGACTCAAATTGGTGGCACCGGTCAATGATAATCTGCGAAGGCACGCCAAACCGGGCGATCCACGTGGACATAAGTGTGGGAGCAACAGTCTCAGCCATAATATCGTCGATTGGAACCGCCTGCGGCCAGCGAGTAAAACGGTCGATCACTGTCAAAATGTAACGGTAGCCATAGGTGGTGGTAGCGGGCCAACGAGGTCCACGTAAATTGTGGAGAACCTAGACTCCGGCAAAGGAAAAGGGGCCAGAGGTGATGTGGTATGCCGAGAGACCTTGCATTGCTGGCAGGCGAGGCAGGAACGAGCCCATGCCCGTACGTCAGTATTCATGCCAGGTCAGACGTATTTCTGCAACCAAACGCCGTGACGCATGAACTCCAGGGTGAGAGAGACGGTAAATAGAGTTGAAAGCAATGCGCCTGAGAGAAGCAGGAAGGTACGGTCGTCTGCGGCCTGAAACCGTGTCAACGTCGGAAGCGATGCTTATTCCGGAATCAGGGCAGATAATGTCCGGGAGTTGCACAGAGGAACTGTGTGAAGAACGCAGAGTGCGGAGCTCCTCTTCATTTCATTGGGCTTGAGCCAACTCCTGACTACTAAAACCGGAGCGTTGTATGGCCGAAATACGGCTGAGGGCGTCCGCTGGGATGTTGTTAACTCCCTTGACATGCTGAATGTCCCTCGCGAACTCTGCAGTATACGCCAAGTGTCGCGTCTCTCGGGGAGAATATGTAGTCTTCGATGACTTAAAGGCGTTCGTAAGAGGATTGTGATCGGTGAAGATCACGAAGCTGCGGCCCTGAAGGAAAAATACGGAAATGCTTAACAGCGAGGTATGCCGCCAGGAGCTTCGCCCGAAAGTGCTGTAGCGTCGCTCAGTTGGAGAAAGCTTCTTCGAAAAGAATCCGAGCGGGTGCCAGGTGCCACGGATGTGTTGCTGAAGTACACCTCCAACCGCACAGTGGAATGCGTCTACCATCAAGCTCGTGGGAGCGTTGTGGCGCGGGTGCACCAGGAGAGTAGCAGTAGCCAGGCGCTCCTTGATGGTAGTGAATGCGCGATCGGCAGTTTCAGGTCATTCAAGCCTACACTCGGGAGACTTGGAAGCTTGAAGGGAGATTTCAAGAGGGTGCAAATGGCCGCACAGTTTGGGATGAACCGTCGGTAGTAATTTACCAGTCCTAGGAAACGGCGCAGTTGGCGTAAGGACTCAGGCCGAGCAAGTCGATTATGGCCTTCACTTTGTCTGGTAGAGGGCGAATTTCATTGCGGTCAACGAGGTGACCGAGAAACTCCAGCGACGGCAACTGGAATACGCACTTTTCACTGTTAAGGATGAGGCCATGCTCTGTTAAGCGTTCGAAAACTATCCGTACATGTTGCAGGTGTTCAGATGACGATGAACTGGCGACAAGAACGTCATCTATGTAGGCGAAAACAAAAGGTAAGCCACGGAGGACGACATCTATAAAGCGTTGAAAAGTCTGAGCTGCGTTGCGCTACCCGAAAGGCATCCGGGTGAATTCGAAAACGCCAAACGGTGTGATGATGGCAGTTTTCTTGACGTCATCCGGGGCTACAGGGATTTGGTGGTAGGCTTTTTGGAGGTCAAACTTTGAAAATATGGTACATCCGCTGAGGTTATTGGTGAACTCTTGTATATTAGGTAGGGGGTACCTGTCGGGTACAGTCACCACCTTCAAGGGGCGGTAATCACCGCAGGGTCTCCTTCGTGACCATGTGGAACGACGAGGACCAGTTGCTCGAGGACGGGCGAGCAATGCCAATCTGAACCATGTGATGAAATTCCTGCTCCGCGATTTTATGTTTCTCCGGAGCAAGGCGACGCGCCACGGCATGCGTAGGGGGGCCGGTTGTAATGATCATATGAACGACGTCATGCTTCACTGGCTTTGTCCAGTCAGGTGGTGCAGTAAAGGAAGGAAACTCATTCAGCAACTCCCCGTACGGAGGAGGTAGGCCGCAAAGAAGCGTGGAGGTGAACGGTACACGGTAGACTATCGGCCTGTGACAGAAAGGCCGGTTGCGGCGTCCAGTATTCTTTTTTCGGGCCATGTTAACCAGGAAGCCGAAGTTCGAAAGGAAATCGGCTCCTAATATGGCGTGACTCACGTTGGCCACGACGAAAAGCCAGCGGAACGCACGGCGTAGGCCGATGTGTACCATCAGGGATTTTTTTCCGGTACACGGCGATGCTGGACTTGTTAATAGCTTGGAGATGGCACAGTGGTGGTTGAGTGCGGTCATAGAAATTAGCGGGGAGCACACACACTTCAGCACCAGTGTCAAGTAGAAAACGCTGACCCCTCGTTGCATCTATGATGTAGAAGAGGCGGCTGTCGCTGGCTGAGGAGTCGGTCGCCGCCGCTAACGATCCCTCGTCGCGTTTCCCGACCAGCCACAAGGACGGGTGCAACGTTGCGCCGCTGCACCACAGCGGCGATGGTACCAGCACAAGGAATCAGTGTGACAGGGCTGCTGGCGCGTTGTGTACTCCTGACAGTAAACGTCCGTAGACGAGGGACGGGGAGAACGGTGAAATCGACGAGTGTTGCACCCTTGCGACGAGCGGTAGCGAGCGGACGCGACAAGCTCGTCCAGGGTTTGCATGCCCTCTTGTAGAGCGTTGACGTCGTTGGATACCGGTGAGTGCAAGGTCGTAGAAACCCCCACGGTGGTATGTTCGGGAGATCGAGCGGATGCCACCGTGGTTGGAGACGAATGTAATGTGGCGACTTCCATGATCTTGTCGGCGTGCGCTGCCAATTGTGGCAAGGGAAGGTGAGATGCCGTCGCGAGGATCATTTGCACAGACGAGGGAAGCCGTTGTAGGGAAAAGTTCCTTCAGCAAGTGGGAGTCCGTGGCGGAAGGTGTCGCCGAGCAGGATTTACAGTTCGCGAAGGAGCTGCGAAGGTCGACGATCTCCCAACTCCTCCGCAGAAAGCAGCCGCTGGAAACGCTGCCGTCCCGAAGGCCTCGTGCGGCTCAAGATGGCAGGTTTTAATGTGTCGTAAGGATTCGTGGTAGGCGGGTTTGCGAGGATGTCGCGAACTTCGACCGCGATCTCAATAGGTAGTGACTGTTGGAGATGGTTGAAGCGGGTCTTTTGCGACGTGATGTGGCCCACTCGGAAACTTGCCTCGGCTTGAAGGAACCCCACGTCGGGGTGCTGAGCGCTGGAGGTGGTCAAACGGCAGACGATGGCGGTCCTTGTCAAGAGGCTGCGGAGGACGCAGAATTATCGCCGGTGTCGCGAGGAGGGCCCATTATGGCTCCTTGACTCCGCTGCAGCACCCGGGTCACCAATGTCGCGAACGCGACAGAGAGACGAGCCGAGACACGTCTGAACGCATGCCGAGCACCCAGAAAACTGGGGCCCCGTTTCATTCCACGCTTGTGGCGTTCGTGGCTGCTTGCGCACCGGCGCCGCGTGGCCCGCACTCATTGGTTGTCACTCAGCCACAGCGCCATCGCCGCTGGGGCGCCGCCACAGTACAAACGAGTGCGTTATACTTGGGGTTATTCATTTTCAGGTTTTATATTTTAACTCGAAATTGTTTTATGCTGCATTACCCCAAGATTTCAGTGACGTCATATCTGTCACGGAAATGACGCGAGTAGACTTTTGCCGAAGCTACCCGCCAGCAGGACTTCGCTCGCCAAGCACCCCCACAGGACAGCCGCCGACCCGCAAGTGATGATGATGATAATAACTGTATTTTGCCCAAAACTGGGTAACAAGGGGAAGGGGAAGTGGGAGCCTTCCCCTTCCTTTTGTCTCCCACAGGTCTCCCACACAGGTGATTCGTAAGCATGCTCGTATAGTTCGCGGCTGAGCACCACAAGCCCAAATCATGTGAATGAGTGTGGCTTGCTGGGTGCACCACTTGCATTGGTCTTTATTAAGGTCGGGATAAATGTGGCTCAATACTGCAGGCTTGGGGAAGGTATTAGCCTGCAGCTGACGCCAGGCTACAGATTGACGTCTGTTGAGAGTGGGATGCGCTGCCGGATATTTCTGGCGCTCCCTGCGATAGTGGTGAGCGATGTCCCGGTAGGTCGCCAGCCTGTCCCTAGCCCCCTGGTCCGAGCCAGCAGCGTCGTCAGGGTAATCCCGGGAACTGAAACCTCGGGCCGCCTCGTGAATCATGCTCAGCTGCAGATTTCGCTGCACATTGCTTTCGTGTTTTACTGATTCCTATGACAGAGCTTTTGAAATAAGAAAATTTGACTTCAGAAAACTAACTTAAGATGTGTTTTGCTCTGTGCACAAGCGGCTACAAAGAAATTTTTCCTCGAAATTGAAGATGTGTACCGGACTCGACTCTCCGACCTCTTGTGAAAATACCCAGTAACCGAAAGATGAAGAAAACGTCAGAGGGAAAAGGGATGATGGTGATAATAATAGAAGGACACACGCTCACCACTGGACAAGTGCGAGTGTAGACATTTTTCCACGAAGCACTGATGAATGGAATTCACTAGGCCCTGTTATTACTCAACAACCAACCATTAAAAAATTTCTGCAACTTGCTTAAAAAAGTGTACTAGGTTGCGGATCTCTATGGGTGGTGTTTGTGTTTACCTTATATGTAATCTGCGCGTTAATGCTGTGTGAACTGGCTGAATAACTTGAACTTTGTCTAATATGATGCTTGCGTGCACCTTGGTATCTTTATTGTTTATTATGCATACTCGCTTTTTTTATTTGTATTATTTTGATTATGCATACTCTGAATGGGCACTTGCATTACTACGATAATCTTGGCGCTTAACCTGCGCAAGTTGCGCACCATTTTTGTAACATTGAGAGAGAGAGAGAGAGAGAGAGAGAGAGAGAGAGAGAGAGAGAGAGAGAGAGAGAGAGAGAGAGAGAGAGAGAGAGAGAGAGAGAGAGAGAGAGAGAGAGAGAAAAGCTTCAATGAAAGTTGAAGAGGCCAGACCCACTAACGGTAGATGCTCACTGCTGCAATAATAATAAACAGGAGTGGCTTTATTTTGCAACTAAAAAAATCCGGTGGGCATTTTTAGCAGTAACACTTCCGCACTCATTACATCATAAGGAGAGCTTAGGTGTCCTAGAATTGTTTTTGGGTGATTTAGGTGACTTGACGTGGCCATGAAGAATGTTTGCGTCCTTTGACGTAAAGGAAACGAGCGTTGGAAACATGTTCTGTACTCGCCGCGGTGGCCCAGTGGCTTAAGCCTTGTTCTGCTGAGCCCAAGGACACGGGTTCAATCCCGGCCGTGGTTGCTGCTTTTCAGATGCAGGCGAGAAGCAAGAACGCCCGTGTGTCAAGATTTCGGAGCACGTCGGGAGACTATAGGAGGTCAGAATTAATCCGTAGCCCTCCACAACGGAGCGCCCCATAGTGCAGGTGTAGATTAGGTGCGTTGAACCCCTCAATCGATGCACTGCGGTCTACCGGAGTAATTTCAGTCTGCTTTTGCCACAAAGTGGGCTTTGAGATTGGTTCTCTTCGTTTTTTTACTAGCGTGTTGCTGCGCCCGGTTATCCGCGCGTTTTGAGCGGATTCAGTTTGCTGCTTCTAGCATACGCCGCGCCCGTAATACTGGTTCGTAGGGAAATGGTGCCACCTTGTCGTCCCCCTAACCTGGAGTGTTCTTGTTTGATCGACGATGTTGGTGACCTAATTCGATGCCTTCGGAAAGAGGAGGGTTCCGGAGCGAGTGATTTGCCGACGCTCGACCCTGCACGTGATTTAGTTGACTATCTCGTGGTCGTTTGTGTTTCCTTCTCGTTCATCGCGGAGCAGAAGTTTATAAAGTGCATTTCCCGCAAGAACTTTGCGGCATTCTTGGATACGTGGCTCTGTTTACAAAAGTAGAAATCAGGCGTCTAGCAAAGCTTGTGTCCGCTAGTGGCGACAAGACGGATTCGGCAAGCCTCTCAGCTGTATTTTTATACATAATTCCGCTAAGAAGAATTAGAGTAGGGTGGGGGCGTCGGGGGGAACAGTGATGACAATAATGGTAGGGCACGGTAGCTCTCAACTTCCGGGTTGTGACATGACAGTGCATCGCTTGTAGCCATCGAGCCTTGCACGAGACGAACGCTACATAGACTGTCCCCCACTCACCTCCTTCTTCCCTCTCTTTCTGTCTTTTTATCATTTGGAGACCCCCCCTTTCCCTTCCCTAGACTGGGTTGTATGAGGGTGCACTCCCCGTTGATTCAACAATATCCCCAGTTCTTTTCTCTTCCCTGCTTTCTCAATAAATCACCACCACCACCACCACAGTCGCACTCGACAGGTGAGACGAACCAGCAGCCCACCCAGCGTTAAGGAACATAAATGTTGTAGCAGGAAGAAAACCGGCAGCGGCAGAAAACCGGCAGAAAAGCGGAGACGACGCGAAGGAGAACCAGAAGGTGCGTGAGCAAGTGGAAGTTACTGCGATGGGCTACGAGGAGGCGTCCATCTCTCCAGCAGATGTGAAGCAACTGCCATTGTACGGCGCTTACCCAGCAGCCTATATCAGCTCGTGTTGGTCGTGAGGGAGAGGGTAGGAGCCACAGCCTCAGCAGCCTCAGACATGGGTCTCTGCACCTGACCTCCTCCCTCTCTTTTTATTGGTCACCATCTTCCCTTTTTTCTAACAAAAGTTTATCCACCCCACATGTACAAGGCGGTCTATCCCTATTGGCGTTCTTAGGAAGAATGATTTTTCAAATTGTTCGTACTGCTCCAGCCCGATTGCAGCGCTGATTGAGCGTGTTCTAATGTTTTTTTTCTGGCGGCGTTTTTGTGTGCTTGCGTTGCCGCTGCCTGTTGAGGCTGTGGCATGGGAGTAGTGCGACCAAGTGGTCGAAGGCGCGTGTGGGCCTCGCATGTGTCGTTGTGTTGCGTGGCTTTGATCCGTTACCTTAAGTACTCTAATTAAGAGTACCGAACTAGGGGCTTCGGAGTTAGTGCAAGGCTTTCTGAGTTGGATCTACCTTCGCCGACTAAGGATCGTTGGGGACGGTCTTCGAGGACTACGTGCAGGCCACACGCCGCTTTTTCGTGTTGCATTGATCGTGTCGGCTTGCAGTTTGCCAGGTAGTCTTTCAGGTCCATGGAGGACACGACGTAATGCACTGTGTGACGCACCTATTCATGTTCATGCTGGAAACCATGGACGGAAAACGGGAAGAACGGAGCAGGAGGAGGCGCATTTATTTAGGTACCGAACGAGAAAGCTCCTTTGGAGCCGTTTGATTTAATGTTTACCACGATGTCCCGGCTGTGAAATGCCAGCGTCAACGGTTGGTTTGAAAACGAAAATAACGCTTTTTGTCGACAAACAAAGTCCGAAACATCTGTGGAGGGTCTGATCTTCCAGAAAAAAGAATGGGATGAAGCCTTTAGTGTCGGTGACAAAGAAAGTGGGGCTTTTTTGTTGTGGGGGCTGGAAACAGATCTTTCCGAGTTTCCGCTCGTGCAATTCTTGTGCATGACTGCCACAGGACCGGGTACTGGGCGACCCCCATCGAGGGCGGGGTGAGGTATAGTGGCTACCATGGAGAACCGCTAAGTGGGTAGGGCATGCATGCATTGTGTTGAAGGAGTCAATCGCACCCCTGTTTCTCTCCCTCGTATACAGCGCTGCTGTGTCATGGTGACTAATAAAACCGACTATAAAGACACTACAACGGCTATATACGGCAGTGAATGAGTTTATAAAGTACCTTATCAGCAAACTCGATAGGCGCATAAGAAGAAGGATGTACGCAGACCAGAGCGCTGTGTCCGTGTCCCCTTTCTTGTGCTTGTGACGAGTTTGTCCTACTTCCAGATGTTCAAGAACCGCTACCAAGTAGGCCATTGTCGATTCTTCGTTTGCTATTCAGAGAGCGGCAGCTCCATTTGTACGCCGTGACTGTCTCTCCACTGTCCTTAGTCATAGTGTGGGTCATTTATTGTCTATTTTGAAAGATAACTACAGTGAAGAGTTCCGTTCAGGTCTTTGGATGGATTGCTCTCGTTTTAGGGGCGGAGCACCTTAGGACATCGCTTTTTCCGGGGCTTGGCGTCCGTGTACGCAGTGTTGCGCATGCACAAGCAGCATTGAATTGGACTGGATTGGATTGGATAGGACAGGATAGGATAGGATAGGCTTGGATTTAGATTGGATTGAAATGAATTGGATTGGATTAGATTGTGTTGAATTGAATTGCATCGTATTGGATTGGATTGGAATTGCATATACTGCACACTCGCGTTGTCGCTAATTTACATGCGCGAGTGGACAATGCCACGGGTGATGTACGATAACGACGATCCCCAGTGCTTCGCCCACTCGTAATGATTCACTTCGTGGAGGTGGGTCAATTTTTTTTGCCGCCCGGCGAGCCCTTAGAGTCCTTTGTAGGGAGAAGCGATGTCTACAAGCGAGTCTGTAATTTGCTATTTGCTTGACATCCTGCACGTGTTTGTCATCAATTATAACGTGCATTTGCGAGGAGTGGTCTGGTTGTGAGAGAGGTGGGGTTCATGGCGCCTATGCGCAGTGGGAGTATTTGAAACTGCATCTGACCAGCTTATCTGTGGCTGGGCTATCGGGGAGTCCCTTGGCTTGGTGGTTGTGGTGACGGGTGGTACAGCTGAATATTGTTTGCGTGGAGATGTGGTTGTTGGTTCTTCTGCTGGATAGAGGATTGCTTGGGCTTGGTTGGTGTAGGGGTCGGAAGATGACGCTTTGAGCACTCTTTCCCCGCTGTCACGTAAGGTTCCCCGCAGAGTGTGCATCGGGGCACGCAGGGTGTTCTTCCTGAGGTTCCGAGAGGAAGAAGTTCGGGTAATGATCTTTTTCCGGGGGCGGGAAAACGTCTCTGCGGTGGCCCACGTCTCTGCACCGCTTGCAAACGTGAATGATGTGGTGATACGGCGGGAAGTGCAGTAGTTCACAGTTCGCTTTTACTTGCTACGGAACACTTCGCCGTGGAATGTGAGAAGGGCTAATTTGGCAGGGGCCTAATTTGGTACGGGCCTACCGTGCATAGGTGCGGGTGATGGTTCTCGGTGCATTCCAGGATTCCAGGAGATTTTCAATCCCGTTGATGACGTCACGGCACGTGCCCGGAGGTGGCTTCTTGTAGGCGATGATGTCCTAGTTGGCGTTATTGAGGGGGATGTTTGCCACTTGAAAAAGCCTGCCGGGGACGTATAAGTCAGGTGTACCGATCACGAAGAGATTGTTCGCGCGTTGCAATGGGATAGTGATCAAAGTGATAGTGAACTGGACTCCAAACGGCTAGAATGAGTGCATGCGAGAGTTTTTGGTTGGTGCAACCGTGGGCGCAGAGCCTGTTGAGCGGATTGATTGCGGAGTTTAACGCACCAAAGCTTCACCTGGACTAGAAGGCGCGCCGTAGTAGAGGGTTACAGATTAATTTTGACCACCTGATGATATTTAACGTGCGGCAAAACATCCACACAGTTGCATTTTTGCTTTTCGCCTCCATCTGAAACACGGTCGCACTGGCTAGGAACCGAAGCCGCGTCGTTGGGCTTAGCAGCACAATGCCACAGACACTGCGGTGAGGTGAGGCTGTTGAATTGCGGGAAGACTGTGACAGTGATCGCCCGGAGTAAGCGGCGGCGTAATAGTCGTGGAGTAGGTTTCAGAAGCATGCTGATGCTTGCCCGTTTCTCCGTGTGCTTGCATCTCTCGCCCAAGGCTACGACTTGCAGCCGTGTGTTTGGTGGGTGGGTGGCGCGGGCGCCATAGGCTGTCACATTCCATAGGAGCGGTGTTAATTGAGGGAGGCTCTCCCGCTTGCTCGGCGGAGTCAACTGTTGTAGATCGGGAATGCTGACTATTGTCTTCCCCACTGGAGCTTTTTTTGTCTAGATGCATTAGCGAGTCGGCAGGGAGGGCAGCTGTGTGGCTGGCATGGTCGGATGACGCCGTCTTGGCGGGAGAGCTGCTGTGGTCACTAGACCTGTCATTGAGATATTGCCGACGTGGCCGGCAGTGAGACATAACCGACGCCGACGTGGTCGGTCGTTCGGGAATGAACTCATTTATTGTCGTTACCAGTGGTCATCGTGACGAAAGGTACACTAGCGTATCTGGTAAATACCAATTGATTCCTAGCATTTATTCCATGTATTCCTAGGTTTTCTCCTATCGTTCAGCGCACGAATATGCCTTCCGTAAGACATTTATTGTCTTGTCTTTCTGGTTTTATATACATTCGCGTGAAAGACTGCCCCCCCCCCCTCTCCCTCCAGTAAGACGCGCGAGATGTTTCGACGTCCCGCCACCCGACGACGTTTACGCCACCATGAGAGTGCGCAAGGAAACGAAACTAGGCTGGCCTAAACGATGACAGAGAACGCGGTACAAGCACAGGCATGGCCGACGTCGGTCGAACAGTGGCAGATGCTCTAGGAACCCGTGGAGTGAAATCAAGTGAGGACGCAAAGAAAAGCAAGCAAGCAAGCGCACAACCAAACGCACAGGCAAGAAGGCCTGGAACTTCCAGATTTTTTATGTAAGGGCATCGAAAAAGGCACGGCAAGCTGGCCTAATACAATTCCGCCGTAAAAGTTTTGTGAGTCTGCTTTGCCTCAGCCTTAATGACTCATCGGGTCCTCGAAGCAGGAACCTCGAGGAACAACGTCGCCACACTTACTGACTCAAAAAGGCTAAGTTTTCCCTGAAATCACGTGGTGAAAAGTGCCATGCGTAAATTACGTATGTCGCACCTCAGTCGGTGTTTTCCAAATGAAATTGTGCTTGACCTCATCATTGGCCTAATTTCGCTCTCTTGATCGCAGTGACTCGTCATACAGATGTGTTCTGGGTAAGCAGACCCAGGCATGATTAGGGCCAATATAAATGCACTATCAGGTTAAGCGACTACGGAACCATCTTTTTTTTGTTTCTTGCTTCGGGGGGTTGCCATTTATTTGAAAAGACAAGCATCGAACAAAGTAAGTGGTACGAAATTACACTGAGTATTTTGTCAAGAAAGGGTAGAGCTTCAATTTGAAGCTAAATTTCATCGGTAATTCAGAGACAAATATACTGAACCTTCTGCTTAACCACTATATTAATAGATAAATAAATGAAGCAACTGTGACAAGTTTTCGAAAGTGGGACGCAGCGAGCTATAAGGAACGAGAAAATGGAACACCACAAGAATAATTCACCGTTAGAGCACAAGTAAAAGTTGTCGATAAGGAAAGGTTATAAAATGAACCAGTTAAATAATTTTCCCCGTATGCGACTGGTGCGCGTGATCAGAAACTTTAATATCTTTATTGCCTCGCCCTGCCAAATGCCGACTACTATTGGGCGTGCAAAGTGTCGGCTCAGTAATGCTCAATGACCGTTAGCAGCCGAGCGGCAACATGCATTGTGGAAAAATAATGTTAGTTCAAGACTCACTTTACGAGAAAAAAAGGGTGTCAGCGAGGTTGAAAGTAGTAATGACTACGTGAACGTCTCGCGAAAGACGTGGGTAACTGGCTTTCAGTAAATTCAAGAATACTGGGTTGCCTGGCACCTTGAACAATTCCTAATAAAGACAAGTTGGTGCGACTCACGAACTGCCTGACTGACTAACCAGTGACCGACCGACTGACAGACTTACCGTCTGACCGACCGAATGATGGTCTGAATGACTGGCTGATGACTGACCGACCGATCAACCATCCCATCAACCGAACGACTTTTGGTCGCCCAGCCAAAACCGCTGAGTTCACAGACAAAATACTTAGCTCACGTACCGTCCGTAACGTAGGGACCTACTAAGGCATCAGCAGGAAATAAATACGGGGCACTTAAGCACCCCTGATAATGTAGTTGTTGCTTTAGCGTCAGTGCTCAATATCTGAACATGATTTCTCATTATGATCGTTTTCGTTGTTCTCCTTTTACTCCCTTTACTTCTTAGTTGATCACGATTATATGAGGCTACCCACCTTCGTATCACAGAACAAAAGGGACATTAAGTGGGGATATACTTTCCTACTCCACGAAAGGTAACTTCTTTAATTAGCATGCTAATAATACTCGCCTGGGCCGCAGTACAGCATTTAACCCACGTTCGTAACTCGAAGGCCCAAACTTCTTGTATTCCTTCCCCAATGTATTTTTTGTTCTCGCTGTCACAATGACTTGGAAGATATCCGCGCTGACATCGGAACGCGAAAAGGACATTATTTTCACTGAAACGCTCGCACAACTTCTACGTCTGTAATTAGCGTGCTGAAACTACCCTTGCGAGCCTGAGTATATGTATCAAACGAACGTTTGTAAATCGAAGGCCAAAACGCATTTGCTACGTGCACCTTCATTCAGACCAGACTCTCGCTCTAGTCAGATGGAGTCGCCCAGATAAACTCTAGTCTGTTACAGAACGAGGACTTTCGCGTTCATATGGGGCTAACACTGCCTTTCTAAGCATGTCCCATCGCTCGCAGCGTGGGAGCTGTTCAAGAAGGAATTTCGCGGCATGACGGTTGAGCGTGGCTCCAATGATTCTTTCTAAAAGCATTACCAGAGAAACCGCTGCTTAAGAGCCTAGACCATCTCCAAGAGACCGAAGGCGGAGTCTCTGTAACGGGTGCTGCTGAAACGGCAGCATTAAACCACAAGTTTGAAAAGTTGGATTGGGATCGCTGCAGGGGCGCGCACCTATACGATCGGTAGCAACCGTGTCCGCCCGGTGGCAGAGCGAAAACGCTGCACGGCATCCAATTGTCCCTGCACCTCATAAGTATCTTGACGTCTTGCTGAACTCCCACAGACAGAGCGCCCGGTATTTGCGGGAGTGCCGTGAGTCCCTTTGTAAGTATTCGCAGGTCTTCGTGTGTCATGCCCTGTCAATTGCCCCAATTGCTGGCACCCGGACATAAAACGTGTTCTTGACAGCATAATTTGTGTATTATGCACATTTTTTTATTGCGCTCGGATAAATGGTTGCATCGGGTTCTCGCGACATTTGCGTGGGGATCCTACTATTGAGCCAATGATGCATGGTGACCTACATAGCCAAATGTGTGCTGGCGGACTTGGCTTAGCCTACCTCGCTGTGCGGCAAATACCCGCACGTTTCTTCCTTTTTCAGTAATCGGCTCACACTGCTGTTGGGACCTTGTTTCAGTTAACCTCGTGGAGGTTTTTATTAGACCTGAGTCATCCCCATATTTTCCGAGGCTGTAGGGGGGGAGGAGGAGGCTCATGTAGGTAGTGTACACCACAATACTGTTATTGTTGGTTATCCCCATCATTGTACGTCCCACGTGCCTCATGCGCAACTTTACAACGACCTTACCTGCTCGAGATTTTTCCTGCCTGTACAGATCTGTCTATTCAGACCAGCCCGGGCAAGCTGGGTTGTTGAGGGCATGTGAAATGCGGTTTTCACATAAAAAAAACCTTCGTATCCAAACTGCGTGCCAGGACTCTGCCTGTTAGGACGTCACTGCACAAAACGAATATTTTTTCTGGTTTCGATAATCTGGCGTCTTGCTATGGGACGGATATAATAAAGCACTGGTTCGTCAATTGTGAGGATGCTTCTGTTTCAGGGTGTCATCTAAAGAACACTTAAGGACGAATTTGACTTGAAACCCCGCACTGCTCGTCATCTTGTATGAACCAGAGAGGATAATTTGCCATATGATTGTTTTTTGCAGAAGGATTCGCACCCTCTATAGGAACAGCGTGTGGATAGGCAAGGCGAGCCGATAGTTTCTTCTGGATAACACTTCTGTCCAATCATGTTTAATCTCTATGATGTTCATCACCAAACGGACTCCAACCATTGTGTCCCCTGCTTAATAAATGTTAATTGGTTAATTTTGGCCCTCGTTTGATGCCTTGTGTACAAAAATTGGCCATTAGGGCAGTTATGGTTGTTTTCGCTCTCGAATTTAGCTTACGCAAATGCGTACGTAGCGTGGTAAATATCATTACCGAGATTGCCTCGTGGTGCAATTAACACCCTGTCAGACAAAAAGTACACATGTTAGGAATGCGTGCTACTATCGCGTCCCTGAACACCCTGAATCGAATCCCACCCAAGTTCACGTATGCAGAACGTTCTTTCCAGCTCAAATACCCTGTTTTTAGTGTTAAGGCCATGAGTCATTTTTTTAAAGACACTTTTAAGACCACGGACCATGGACGCCGTGATCTTTTTCCGAGCAACAAATGTATTATTCAGGGTATCGAAATGGCTTAAAAGTGCTTCCCAAAATCCTCTGCCTTTTTTACGGTCGATAAGCTAACGCAACCATTGTCGCTCGGACAAAATGCTGACACAAATGAATAAACTAACAAAACAAATTTGATAGATTTTATACAGTTGAAGTTGAAGGAAGAAAATAAACAGTCTATATATTACGAGTGCTTGCATATATTTCACAGTATTGGATACGCCCGGAAGGCTGCCTTATTAGTTTCCAGGTCTATGATAACCCATGCAATTGCCTGAGAACAACTGTTTGGATTCATTGAAATTTCTCCGTTGTGATGCTAATGATAGGAGATTGCCGAAATGTGTTCTATTTGATTCCAAGTATTCTTATTTATTCCACCCGTAATCTAATGTAATTGCGTTCGCGTATCTGTAAAACGCTTATAAGTGTTTAAAAATAATTGTAGCAATAAAAATATACGGAACAATGTTGTTAGGTTTCAATGTACTTTCTCAAATAGTTTAGCATGTATTAGGCCTACAAATTTATTCATACCAATAACATAAAAAAATGTGCCGGGGTTTTACAAAATATTTCTGCCGATCTTAAGAGGTCGAAACGCGGGTTTCCAAATCCCTCAGCATTCCTAGACCCGTAATATTATCTAATTTGGATGTATTTTAATGATTACCGGTAAAAACGCATCGAAGGTGATTTTGTGGTACAACTTGCATTACTGACAAGGTTAATTCCATAATAGGAATTTCGAGGTATCAGCCCCAAGACGAAGACACTGCATCCAGATACTCAAAATTTAAAGACTGCATCTGCCCTACTACGTAGAGGGTAAAAGACAAGGGATTTAAAATTTTCTGACCGAGTAAATAAAAAAAAGCCTTATACATAGCCATATTCTATTGTACAGCGAAGCTGTTATAGGCTATCCGGAAATTAACTGCGCGGCCGTTTGCCGTGAGCACGACTATAACATTTTGATCTACTTTTCGACATTACGTAGCTCACAGCGAAGTTTAAATATTGTGGAATTCGTGTCAGCTGCCCATACGTGGGATTCGATGGCAGCGAAACAGACATCCCAATGTTGGTGCTCTGCAGCAGAACTCCAGCCAGTCAAAATTTTGCTCACGTAATTAACGAGAAGGTATGCTCAATCAATAATTGCAAACAACGCGTTTGTTTCGTGTATTTGATGAACTGCGTCCAGTTCGGCTGATCATCCTTCTTCAGCGAGTGAAAATGCACTTGATTTTTTTGCTACCTGTAACTAAGAACACGCTGTCGATACACACTTTTGACTTGCTTACAGTTGTCAAAATACATTCTAATGTCCTTAAAGGGGGATGTATATTGATTGAGGCGACGTCTAGCCTCGCGGAAAGTCCCCTGAGATACAGTGCACATGAGACAACTGGGGACGCTCAAGCGAGATGTAACTGTCATAACAAGAACCCCTGTTGCTCTCACGCTGGAATACCCCATCCTCATGTCATAATGCCGAATGTTATCAACTTGCAGCTAAACAATTCCTTAACTAAAGGTTATATCCTCAAACACCGCTATTCGCATTCAGACTTCTTGCTGCTTAAATAACACAGCTTGCAAACACTTCGAAGTACCTGAGTTTGAACATCTACTCAGACCTGACAAGGACCCAGGTTCGATTTCCGGCCGCGGTGGCCGCTTTTCTGATGGAGGCAAACAAGTGCCCGTGGAGTGAAAATGCCCGTGTGTTAATAATTTCGGCGTACGTTAAAGATACCCAGGTGGACAAAATTAATCCGGAGCCCACCACTACGGCGCGCCTCATCGCCTGTGTAGCGTAGGCCATTAAACGTCGCAATCCATCCATCCATCCATCCATCCATCCATCCATCCATCCATCCATCCATCCATCCATCCATCCATCCATCCATCCATCCATCCATCCATCCATCCATCCATCCATCCATCCATCCATCCATCCATCCACGCACCCTCGCACCCTCGCACCCATTCCGACCTGACATGGAATCACTATATCAACATCATTCTTGCATCCGCCTCATTCACTTTTTGGACAGGCTTAAAGACTCCCTTACACTATCGCAAGTTCGCATACACAACTATCCTCACGCCTCAAATTGAATACGTATGTGTCATTCGGGACCCTGACGAAGTTTATCTAGTGGACAAAATTGAATCCATTCGAAACCGTGCCGTTCGTTTCATCTTTTCAGAGTATTCACGTCTAGCAGTATCATGGCTCTCAAACTTGGCATATGCTTACCAACCATATCACTCCGGTATAAGATTTCAGGTTTTTAATTGTTTTATGAGCTCTACCATGACTGTTCACAGCATGCTGATTCCTTTTCTTTGTCACTGGCCATTTTTCCCCGGCGTGACCATGCCTTAAAAGTGGCGCGGGTAAAGGGTTGCACTTACAGCTATCCACAATCATACATATCCCGCGAAATTGTTGATTGTAGCCGCCATCTCACATTGTAACTGTCACTGATCCCATCAAATTTCAGCAACTAATATGTACTAACATTACCTCCACCAAAAAGTACTTTCTTAGGTGTGCATGTCTCTTTTAAGTGCGAATGCACTTCTTAAGCGAGCCTGAAGCGTCCGCCGCCGTCCGCATTCCGCCGCCGTCCGCATAGCAACAGCTGCGGGTGCGCGCGCTCCTCGTCTTCCTTGGCAACGGGGGGGGATGGGCGCGCGCTGCCTGGCCGCTGACATGGCTCATACCCACGTAGGGGATTGGCCAGGAATCTCCTCGTCTTCCTTGGCAACGGGGGGAGATGGGCGCGCGCTGCCTGGCCGCTGACATGGCACATACCCACGTGGGGGATTGGCCAGGAATCGGGCGTGAGAAAGGCTAATGCACCCGCTTAAAGGAGTACTGACACGAAATTTCAAAGCTGAGATCCGCTCTAGCAATGAAGTACAACGACAACACAAATAGTTGTCTGTGCATGGCACATACCCACGTGGGGGATTGGCCAGTAATCGGGCGTGAGAAGGGCTAATGCACCCGCCTAAAGGAGTACTGACACGAAATTTCAAAGCTGAGATCCGCTCTAGCAATCAAGTACAACGACAACACAAATAGGTGTCTGTGAATAAATGCATCTTTCTTTCTTTGTAGTTGTGTGTGTGTGTGTGATCTCTCTTTCACGAACATTACCGAACCTCGCAAATTCAACTCCTGCATTCGCACTTTCACATTCTTCCCCTCGGGTAAATGCGGGAATTTTTTTTTTCAGGTTGTTCTTGCATTTTGCTGTACGATTTTAGGGGCAAAGTCCCTTAGGGGATAGAGCTGTTAGTTTCTCCTGTCGTCGTAATCATCGTCTCATGTAGTCACGGTGCTAAAACACCGGGACACTCATTTACGCCTCTCGCTAGAGAGCTTCGTGATTCAATGACACGAGACTTTTTTGCAGCAAAGCTGTATACGTCTACCCCCAAACGGTTTGATCTCTGTTGGCAAAAGCGCCAAGACGTCAAGACTACACTTATACACTGCGTGCTTCGCCCCTCCCCAGGTTTCAGATCACTGGAGATGGCCCTGGATTTCTTTTATATAAAAAATGGCTCAAATATGAACTACGTCTTGACGGTTGGCTTTCAATATCCCTAATGACTTTTGTGCTTGCTTTGTTTTTGTCTGCACAAACTTGTATTTAATGTTTTTGCTTATGGCCTGTTGTTAGCTTTGTTTTCAGTGTTTTTTAACTTGTTCAGGGTCCCCGCCCTCTCTTGAGTGTATCTTAAATAAATAAATAAATAAATTGTTACGTGGCGGTAGGACGGATGACATGAACCATGGTCGATGCTGAAGCGATCTATTTACAGAAAGAGATGCAAGCTATTTACAATTCGGCCATCACAGCACGAGCGATAACCCCACGCCAACCGTCTTCGTCTTCGTCGGTGTACGATGGCCATCACCCTAGGCTGCACAGTCCACTTCCTCGTCTTCTCGTTACATATCCCCCCGCCATCCAAAACGACCGTCCCGGTCGAGGTCACAGTCAATGGACCCGTGCGGTGAAGATGAAATGAATACAAACAGTGAAGTCCTTGCCGCCACTGCACACGCTGAATGGTTCATGAGATGGGCCCCAGAACAGCGATGCCGCCGACGCCACGAAGGAACCTCAAGCTCTTGGAATCGCGCCGGAGAACTGGGCAGGGGAATGTCGTCGGCTTCTGGTCTGGTCGCGGCTAGTCAGGTCGGCTGGTCTCGTCGGATCACGGGCAGGGGACACCGGGCTGGGGAATGCGCAGGCCAATGGCTCACCGGGGCTGGGGCGGACCGACGCGATCCTTGATCCTTGAGGTGGTCGCTTCAGAAACTGAGACGGGCGTAGCTGGAGGTCTACGAAGGGGATGAGAACCGCAACCTCCACCAAAACATGTTACGTGGCGGTAGGACGGATGACATGAACCATGGTCGATGCTGAAGCGATCTATTTACAGAAAGAGATGCAAGCTATTTACAATTCGGCCATCACAGCACGAGCGATAACCCCACGCCAACCGTCTTCGTCTTCGTCGGTGTACGATGGCCATCACCCTAGGCTGCACAGTCCACTTCCTCGTCTTCTCGTTACATAAACTGTAGGATGGGTTTATTGCGGAAGGAATTGCGGCAAGGTGCTCAGAGAAGACAGTCCAAAGCAAGCGGGGCACACGGCTGGCTCTCACGCGCTCTTCTCGCAGTCCACGCTGAAGATGATGCCTGTCCAGTTCACCGGTGCTTCATCTTCCTTGCCGTTATTGCACGACGGCCAATCTCCTTGCAATGGTAGGAGATAGCATAGAGCTTTTGACCACTGTCACCTCTTCACACTACAATCACCCCCCGCGGTGAAGGGAGCCACCCTGGCGACTTATGGGCACGCCACGACAACAGGGTCATAATAACACTTGAGGCGCTGCACGTGGACTGTCTCGCGGCCTCGGCGACGGAGGTCTGAAGACGGGGTTAGCGGCTCGACAACGTAATTGACAGGCGACGTGCGTTCGACGACGCGGTAGGGGCCGTGATACTTGGGTAACAGCTTGCTGGAGAGACCAGGAGTAGTAGTCGGTATCCAAAGCCATACCAGGGAGCCGGGAGAAAAAGTCGCGTCTGGGCGGTCGCCATCACGATGATGTTTTTGGTGTGACTGGTCTTCAGAAGTGAAGGCGCGGGCAATCTGGCGGCATTCTTCGGCGTGGCTGCTGAGTCGAGAAATAGTCGTGTGCTCCGAAACATCAGGACGATAGGGGAGGATGGTGTCGAGAGTGCAGGATGGTTCTCGACCGTACAGGAGGAAAAAAGGAGAGAATCCTGTGGTGGACTGTACCGCGGTGTTATACGCGTACGTCACAAAGGGAAGAATCGCGTCCCAGTTGGAGTGGTCAGAAGAAATGTACTTGGCCAGCATATCACCAAGAGTGCGGTTGAACCTCTCCGTCAGCCCGTTCGTCTGCGGGTGGTAGGCAGTAGTGGTGCGATGAGTCACCTTGCATTTTTCCAGCAGAGCTTCTATGACTTCCGACAAAAAGACACGCCCTCGATCACTCAGAAGTTCACGTGGTGCTCCGTGACGGAGGATGAAACGATGTAGTAGGAAAGAAGCAACTTCGCTCGCCGTGGCTGCCGGTAGCGCAGCGGTCTCAGCGTAGCGCGTAAGATGGTCGATAGCAACCACGGCCCAACGGTTGCCGGCAGCAGTAACTGGCAGCGGCCCATATAAGTCAATGCCGATCCGGTCGAAAGGGCGTGCTGGGCAGGGTAAAGGCTGCATTGGGCCGGTTTGTTGTTGATGCGGGGACTTACGACGCTGGCAGTTTTCGCATGCCCGGATAAACTTCATCACGAAGGTGTACATGCCTCTCCAGAAATAGCGCTGCCGCAGTCTTTCGTACGTCTTAAGCACGCCTGCGTGGGCACAATGCACATCCGCGTGGAAGCTTTCACAAATGGCAGTCCGCAAGTGACGAGGGATCACGAGCAACCACTTGCGTCCTTCTGGACGATAATTGCGGCGATGAAGAAGTCCATCACGGATGGCGAAGTGCGCAGCCTGACGTCGCAACGCCCGGGGAGCGGTATGCAGCGTAGGATTAGAAAGGAGGTCGCAGAGTGAGGATATCCAAGGATCCTGCCGCTGTTGCCCCGCCATGTCCTCAAACGGTTGTAATGTCGGGGTAGAGTCAATGGCGGTAAGGTCTGCTGTATTCGTGCCCAGAGGTGAACGGGACAGGGCGTCCGCATCGTTGTGTTTTCGCCCAGACCGATATATTACGCGGATGTCGTATTCCTGGAGGCGTAGAGCCCATCTGGCAAGGCGACCAGAGGGATCCTTCAGTGATGTCAGCCAGCAAAGGGCGTGATGGTCTGTCACGACATCGAAGGTACGGCCGTAAAGGTAGGGACGGAACTTGGCAATAGCCCACACGATGGCCAAACACTCTTTCTCCGTGACGGAGTAATTGGATTCGGCTTTTGTAAGCGTGCGGCTCGCATAGGCAACGACGTACTCTTCAAATTCTGGCTTCCTCTGGGCAAGTACGGCTCCCAACCCTACGCCACTGGCGTCAGTATGGATCTCGGTGGGCGCACGAGGATCGAAGTGGCGCAGTATAGGGGGTGAGGTGAGCAACCGACGTAACGTCAAAAAGGCTTGATCGCATGCAGGAGACCAGGTAGACAAGTCATGGTTGCCGCCAAGGAGCTTTGTCAGAGGTGCAATAACGGATGCAAAATTTGGAACGAATCGCCGGAAATATGAACAAAGGCCAATGAAACTGCGCAGGGCTTTTAGAGTGGTCGGTTGTGGAAAGTCGGCAACAGCTTGTAGCTTGGCAGGGTCAGGGAGCACACCGTCCTTCGAAACCACATGACCTAGAATCGTCAGCTTGCGGGCCGCAAAATGGCACTTCTTTAAGTTTAGCTGTAGACCGGCATCCGTTAGGCACTGCAAAACTTGCTCTAGACGAGAAAGGTGGGTGTCGAAATCGGGAGAAAATATAACGATGTCGTCCAAGTAACATAAACATGTTTTCCACTTGAGGCCACGCAGAATATCGTCCATCATGCGCTCAAAAGTGGCGGGCGCATTACATAACCCGAACGGCATTACGTTAAATTCGTATAATCCATCGGGGGTCACAAACGCGGTTTTTTCACGGTCATCGTCTGCCATCGGCACCTGCCAATAACCGGAGCGCAGGTCCAGCGATGAGAAGAACTCAGCTCCTTGCAGATAGTCTAAGGCATCGTCAATCCGGGGCAGAGGGTACACGTCTTTCCGAGTGATCTTGTTAAGTCGGCGGTAATCGACACAAAATCGGATCGATCCATCCTTCTTCGTGACAAGTACGACGGGAGAAGCCCAAGGGCTATTAGATGGCCTTTGCCAAAAGAGGGGTACCTTTGCGACTGGAAAAAACATTAGACGGTGTGAACACCACTGTTGCCTCGGAAATTGTGTCACATGTCACTGGTAGGAGAACGGCAGAAGCTGGCGGAATTGTGCAATCGTCGGCGGCGCATAACTTGGAAGAAAGCGCAATACTCTCCGTTTCTGCGTCAAACAGAGGAAGTAAAGCAAGCTCGGCTCGGGCACAGTCAATAATGGCGCTATGACGGGACAAGAAGTCCCACCCTAAGATGATGCGATGGGAACAAGTTGGCAGGACGAGAAACTCGATGATGAACAGCTCATTTTGTATTAGAATCCGGGCGGTGCAAACTGCGAGGGGCTCGACCTGATGCGCTGTGGCAGTGCGGAGATGAAAACCGGAAATTGGCGTCCTCACTTTTCTTAATTTGCGGCAAATCTCTTCGTCCATAACTGATAACGCAGCTCCAGTGTCAACCAAGGCGCAAGTGGGGATTCCTTCCACCTGGACTTCAATCGTGTTTGCGGGGGACAGACAAGGGCTTCGGTATTTCGACGGTGCCGCAGTTCTTGCCTCCGGAACTGCGGCAATCAGTTTTCCTCCGGGGCATTCGGACGACGCCGCATCGGCGAGATGGAACGACGTCGAGGGGAGAACGACCTGCGGGTACCGGAAGAGAGGTCGTCACGAGAAGGCGGTGAGTAGGGCGGCTCGGCATGGGCGTCGTTGTAAGGGCGGCGAGCAACGTACGAGTTATCAGCGTAGGCCGGCCGTCGGTAAGCGTCTCCTGGCGGCGGAACCCCACGGCGGCAATAACGTGCGACGTGGCCAGGAATTCCACAGGAGAAACATATCGGACGGTTATCAGGCGTTCGCCAGGGGTTGGTGTGGAGCGGCGGCGGGCGAACCTGAGTAAGATGCGGCGGCGGCTGTGGGCGGCGGCGAGGCACATAAGCGTTAGTCGGGGACCGTGCCGCAACTTCAGCGTAGCAAAGTGGCGCCGCAACAGGCAAGGGCTCGGGAGCAGCTGGGATGGCTTCTGCGACTTGCTCTCGAATCATCTGATGGAGTGGCGACGACTGGGCAGGATCTTGTATCGGCGGCGGCTGCAGCGATAAACAAGGCAAGAGCGAGATCTGCCTGGCGACCTCCTCCCGAATCAGATCTTTAATGCGCCGCAGGAGGGACGGGTTTTCGTCAACTTCCAGTGCACAGAGCGGATCGTCAGGCTGTGGCAGTCGGCGACGAGTCAAAGTGCGCTGCCTGCGCAACTCGTCGTAACTTTGGCACAAGCTTACGACTTCGCTTACGTTTTGGGGGTTTTTCGCCAGTAGCATCTGGAACGCGTCCTCGTCTATGCCTTTAAGGATGTGCTTGACCATGTCGAGCTCAGTCATCGACGGGTTCACGCGGCGGCAGAGATCTACTACATCCTCAATGTAGCAGGTGAAGGTCTCACCGGCCTGTTGAGCCCGCTTCTTAAGCGCTGCTCCGCGAGAAGCTTGCGCACAGCTGGGCGACCGAATACGCCTGTAATGTTCGTTGTAAATAAGGGCCACGTTGCCCTATCAGCTGGGTGGTTCAGAAACCACTGTTCGGCCACACCCCTCAAGGAGAAACCCGCGTTACTGAGCTTCGTGACATCGTCCCATCGATTGTAGGCGCTTACTCGCTCAAAAGAAGAAAGCCAGTCCTCGACGTCCTGGTCGTCCGCGCCATTGAACTGCGGTGGGTCACGCTGGCGGATCGCGCCGGAGCAGATGATAGCCGGTGGGGAAGGTGACGCGCTGTGTTGGGCATCACCAGGCATGGCTGACTCAGTGGGAGATGGCAGGGTGCGACTTCGGAGCTCCAGGCTTGAGGGTACACGAGGTGAGCTGAGGCGGAGAACCCGCACCTCCACCAAACTGTAGGATGGGTTTATTGCGGAAGGAATTGCGGCAAGGTGCTCAGAGAAGGCAGTCCAAAGCAAGCGGGGCACACGGCTGGCTCTCACGCGCTCTTCTCGCAGTCCACGCTGAAGATGATGCCTGTCCAGTTCACCGGTGCTTCATCTTCCTTGCCGTTATTGCACGACGGCCAATCTCCTTGCAAGGGTAGGAGATAGCATAGAGCTTTTGACCACTGTCACCTCTTCACACTACAAAATAAATAAATAAATAAATAAATAAATAAATAAATAAATAAATAAATAAATGCGTGCTTCCTCATTGTTGCACGAATGGCGTGCAGTTTTTGGGGTACTTGACACGACGGCACTCCAGTGTGTCTCCTCTTATGTCATATACTTGGGCTGTTTAGTTTGGCTTCACGAGATGCAGGTATACCAGATGAATTCTTTTGAAGGAGCTTGCTAGAGTGAGTAGGGCTGAAGATACCAATTTGTCGCAAATTAATCCTTGCGGTGTTACAGCTTTCTGCGGTACAACCCCTACCAGCAATAATATATGTGAAACCCCTTTGTATGCTTTTAGTTTTCTGGGCTGTAACTAGATATTTTCTAAAGCCTCACCTTGAGTGTCGGAAGGAGATCGTTATTACTATAAGCCGGAAGTTTCACCTTCGTGCTCGGAAGATTTCTAATTTCTAATCGTGCTCGGCAGATTTCTGATTCGGTTACTAAATAGTACGTTTTTCCACCGACTCCTTTCCCATACAAAAAACGACAACGTGCATACCATCATTTTTTATTTTGACGTGTGACCTAGACAGGTATGTAAGAGCTCGCAATTGTCAAAGAGCTTGTCCAAATTTTCTGAAGATCAGCTCATTCCCGGCTTCTTCCGCTTTTATGCTGTTAAAACTTGACTTGTTAGACACAATGTTAAAGTCCACATTATATCAGGAGCGTAAGGCTTCCCAAGGGAAGCACATTAAAGTGAGTTAATAGTACAAATTCTCCTGACGGATGCTGAAAGACTCGACAGACTTCAATTCTGTGGCAATGTTTCTCGTTGCGGTAGCATTAAACTACGAGGATGTAGTGAAGAAGCTTTGCGGGGTTTTATTGTTGACCACAATGCAGTAGATCCTGTTCAGAAAGAAAAAAAAGCAATGCCCTTTAGCGAAAGCTCTCCTCGCCATTGTTACGAAGTTTTCCCCCCACCGCTTAGATATTTTCGCTTGTCCGTTCTGCGATTCTGCAACCGTGTACATCATTGCTCTCGAAATCATATATTGCAGCAACACGTGTCTTTTCCTGTTCTGAGTGCGAGGACAATCCGCGCAGACGTGGCAAAAATATTATTTTCCATCAAAACAGTCCTGCGACCGCAGACGGACAGCTAGCCGAGGGAAAACACATAGTCTTGCCGGTTTTGTTCTTTCTCCTGGAATTCTGCTGTAATGGATGGCCATTGATCCTGATTGCCGATCCGTGAAGGCTGCTTGCTCGCCTACAAGGACGGTGACCTTGCACGCGAGCCTGGGACGCGCACTGCATGCATTCATCGCACGTTTTTTTCTTGTGGCATTACAGATCAGTTTCAGAGTTGCTGTTAGCAGAGTGCCACGCTCTTCTTGCTGATATCCATCTCAGTGAGCCTGTACCAACAGCAGACATATTATAGTCGCCTGATTATTGTGTTTCTTTAGAAGCTGAACAGGCAGAGTTTTTTTTCTACTGCGAGTTTTTATTTTACAGCAAATGTCGGTACAAACTGCTCAATCATCGTGACAGAGAACTAGGGGGAGTGAGCTATACGGTAATGAACTCTTTCAGTAAGAAGAAAAATAGCCCGGTTGTGCCTTTTTCATGAAATGTATGTGATTAACCCTGGCATCAAGTGCCGCCTTTTTGCAGTTCCTTCAAATGTTTCTTCACGCATTGACCACGAATTGAAAGTTGAAGTGTCATCCTGCCGCACAAACTTGTGTTCAATTACTTTTGTACCAAAAACTGCGTCGGAATGGACACACCTCCACGCTTCGGTTACCAGCATCACTGACACTTAATCATTCAAGACGGCTATATCAAACTTACAAAAAAAAAACTTGTATGACCTACTCCTCTCTGTAACGGCCTCGAGGCCCGGAGAATATTGCAATAAATGTAATACATAAATGCGACCCATGACGGTGAGGTGGCGTAATATTATAGAGAATGTTCTATGCGACACAAAATTCTCTAAGACGAAGATCTAGCTATGAAATGGAAGTTATCCACTGCTTCAAGGAACAAGGTAAGTTGACGCTTGGGAGTTGTACAGCCCGCAGCTGGTGCAACACCTTCCACCTGATAGGATACGATAGCCCACCTGGTGGTTTATAAAACAAGTTTTATAGCTCAAACTTCGCCAGACACCGTTGATGTTGTCTGAACTTGTATCTGAGCGTGTTTATATGAAATGTTAACAAACCATTTTCGCGCCGTGTTCAGGCGAACAAGCGAGGAAGTGAGACAACGACAAAACGCTTCGTATTTTTTCACGAAAGGTAATCGTGCACTCAAACTGCCACATGCTCTGGCAGAATGAAAAAACATGTTCCCTATATTATATCTGTCTCCCTTAAAGTTGCACGGAATAAAGATATTTGTTTCATTTCATCCAATAATGATGCACAGGCTGGTGTAACAGCTGTGAGATGATAATGCCCTGCATGTGTTTGGCTCGTACCACCAAGAGGGACTGGCGAGAGTCAGTTGATCGCTGTGCTCCGGTTAGAGCTTATAGGATTAATTTATCACTGTATAGAATGCCGTCCGATGACACTTGAATAATAATACTAAGCTGGCATACGACAAAGCACTTGTTCTTGGGGTGTAGACGTTCCATCTTAGCTTCCTAATACCAACGGCGGTGGTTCAGTTTCAGTTTCACTTTATTATACAAACAAATGAAATAATATAGCATCAGTATACAGGCAGGGGTCCCATAGTGAAGAACACTGCAGGTGGGACCCCTGATGGTTAATAACAAAGTGAGAATAAGTGCAGTCGCTGAACAACAAATTATGCATAAGGATTACACAATTGAAAAACAAATTATTAAGCCACGAACTCTCAGAATGATGTTGACATGTCGAATAAAAGCAGGAGTAAAAAATGCTTAGAGTGGGCGAGAAACTAATCTACATGCAGATGCATGTACACATGTGGTTACACGCACATATACAGAAATACACATATCTACAGTGTTAGGGTCTAATGTATTTTCACCAGCTAATACAGATTTTTTCAATTACATAGCCACATACAAATATACACATATTCAAGTGCGGCTCAAGACACCTTAATTTTTATCTTTATTTTCCATCGTACGTTTCATGAAACAGGTTAGTTTTAGGTGTTTTTAGTGATTGCTTTCTGCTGTGTAACGTTTGGTCAGGTTACGCCACATTATGTTGCCTTGGGCAGGGCTGCCAGACGCGGCATTTTTTAAAGAGTTAAATTTACAGCAAAATAAAGACACACACAAGGACAAGTAAGAGACATACGCAGCGCTGACTTCCAACTGATACTTTATTGACACGGGAAACATTTATACATGCAAGGTTTAGTGACACTACAGCATAAAAGCAGTTAAACAAGATAAACAAGATATTAAATGCACTACAGTTTATCTGCCCGCCATTGCCGTGCAGTGCCAACACGTGCTTTGTATAAGTAGGTCATTTCCTTTGTAGTTAGTGAGACTGAAGGGACACTGACGCAGTCATCTCTCAACCGTACAACCTCTTCTGCATCGATTATCTCCCTTGTGGTCTGATTGCCACTTCTGCTCAACACCGTACACTCTTCAAAACTTGGCTACGCACCTGCGATTCCGAAAATGCGCTGCCAAGTGGCCTGCCAGCCCCCCTTTCACATTGCGATCGTGTTCCCGCAAGCGGTCATTTAGGCATTGGCTGCTCTGGCCTACGTAGCACTTTCATCATGAAAGAGGAATACGGTGCACGATACCTTCAACACACTTCACATAAAGATTCTAGTGCTTAGTCTGACATCCTCGAGGTTGCTTGGTGGCCCCATTACTCACTCGGCACAGGCCTAACAATATATGTTGCGCGGAAAGTGCTACGCGAAAGTCTACCCGCTTCCCTATCCGTTTTAGGCTATGTAAAACCCCGTGAATGTAAGGCACCATTGTCGTATTTTTCCTTTTTGTTTGTCGGCTGCTTATCTTGCGCAGGGTCATGTGGCAGTCGTTTCGATTTTTCCCTCTTGTGAATGTTCTTGGACGCAGAAATTAATAAATGCTCATAGATACCCAGTTGCTGCCAGCCGTACTACCTGATCGTTGAAGCTCTCGTGAACAACGTGATCACAAAACTTTTGGAGGGCATTTGTTAGGCACATATTCACAATTTCACTCTTCACAAGTTTCGAGTAAGCCGAGCTATACGGCAGTAATGGCTTGTTAGCCCGAGGCTTATACTTCCAGCAGGCATGGTCGTTCCTCAGATACAACCTCAAGTCCAGGAACCTGAACTTGAGGTTGTATCTGAGGAACCACCATGTCTGCTGGACCAGGAACCTTGTACGAGATTTCGGCGCACGTTAAAGATCCCCAGGGGGTCAAAATTAAACTAGAGCCCTCCACTACAATCCGCCTCATCGCCTGATGTTGCATCGGCGTGTTAAACCGTATAATCAATCAATCAATCAAGTCCAGGAACCTGAGGCTGTCCGTCTGAGGGAGCTCATGCGTCAGCGTCAGAGGAGCAAGGCACTAATCAAACACAGTCAGCACACTCTGCACATGCAACTCACCCGACCTTCTTCCCTTCTCGTGGACCACCAAGAAGTCGTCTACATATCGGAAAATCCGTTTCTTCCACAAGGCTACTGCGCATGCGCATGCCCCTGGCGGAGGAGGCCGGAAACAGTTTGGCAGGCGTCGGCCGGTCTGCTCCGCGGTGATTCCACTGGTGTCTGCGGCAGTAAATGATCCCGTGTAGTGAAAGCATGCAGCTTGGTTCGGCCCCCACCGAGAAAACAAAATGCAGTACGTTTTACAAATGCAACTGTCGGCCAAACGATAACATGAAGGGTGAAAGTTTTGTTTCTATCGAAACACGCCAACCCCAACACGAAAGTGAACAAATAGGAGCTCTCCGCCACGGCACCATGCATGAACGCCCCATTCTGCGTCCCGCCGCAGTCACACCAGGCATTCACACCGCCTTTGACGATAACCTGCCGCGACGCCAAATTCAGAGATCGCCTTGTCATATTACTCCGATTACGATACGAACACATAGGCCGACGGAACGTTGCCGTAGTACGACAGGCTCGTTGATCAAGGCGGCCAGTAGACCCGATTAGATTCCAGCCGCGACGAATGTGCCTCTATTTTGTCAGTTCGTAGAGCGTAATAAACTTCGTAAGGCCAACGAAGCGAAAGTACCTTCACACTACGTATGCGATGAACAAGTGCGCTTACGAATAAAAATGCAGTCCAAAAAGCATTTTTCTGAGATACGTGGGGACGTAGGTTGATTTGGACTTCGCTTTCTTCTGTCAAAACGCTTACTAAAGGAATCTGCACGTGCATTTATGCTCGTTATGATCAGAAACAAACAAAAAAAAAGAACGACGGAATTGAACAAATCTGCAGCCACTTATAATATTTTGCATCGCTGATATCCAGATACCAGCTTCAAGCAATGATTTGTATAAAAGCCACATTAAGGGCCTGCGTTTATGCTGCTGTCTCACAGATACCCATGTCCCCCTCCCATCTGTTTTAAGCGGTAGAAAAAAAATGCAGGGAGAACATCGCTTCCACAGCCTCAGATAGCCACCCTTCGGTACTGACACTGGCGGAACTGCTGCAAAAGAAACGAGGGTCGCACGCTTGTTGGGATGTTTCCAACGTTGAAAACGCACGTAGCATAGTTATTCATTTTGCAGCTTTAGGTTCGCAGTACAGCTCACGTGAAACAAATAAACACCAGCAACGCAGCCCTGATTCCCGTTCCGCTGCAGTGGCAGCCCACTTGCACCCCTGCCATATCGCTTCTAGGCGGCGCCACCAGAGGCCGCCACAGCGCAAAGAAAAAGGCGGATTCTAACACCGGCCACATTTTGTGAAAGCAGATTACAATCGCACCGGGCTAACAAAATGTCACTTAATATTGGTGCGATGCATGATCCGATGCAGGCACCCTGTTCTTGTAGGTACACATTACCGTTCCCAGTAGCATACGTTGACGTGAGGTACATGTGCAAAAGCTCGAGAAAACCAGAAACGCTGGTTCTTATTTTGTTATAATAACATTTCCTTTATTTTCCATCCTTGGAGATGGGGGAGGCAAGGAAAAAAAGCTGTACAATCATCCACGGCCAGGCCAGAGCGGCGGCGCGCGCTGTGTCGATACCAACGCGTGCGCGCACGCCTCCGCTCCATCCCGGTCGCGAATCAGCTTGACTTGCTCCCGCCCCCCCCCCCCCCCCAACATAAAATACAATATAACATGTTCAATTTTTCAACAGTGAACAGCGTACAATAAACTCACCGACAAAAAAAAAAGGAGAAAACAAAAAAGGTGAAACAATCAGCAGTCTTTGCAATAACAGGAAGCCCGCGACAATCCCGGTTGCACGCGTTTTTTTACATAATACGAAATAAAAGAACAGTTGTGTACAGAAAGAAGAATATATACTGTTACAACAGGTAAACACAGAAAAATACATTAAATAAAATCGGTAGTGATCACTTGGTTTTTTGGTTAAAGAAGGCACGCAATTCCTTGACCGTTGTCCTTTCGATAACAATGGTGTTTGTATGGCAAAAATTTAACAATTCTGGAAGTTTGTGTTTCAACATTTGGGTTCTATGGTTTATTCTGCAGACGTCAATTTTCCAGATTTCATTCGTTCGTGTGAGATATGGGTTAATTTTTACCGTGAGAAAGTTTCTTTGTTGTTGAAGTTCTTTTTTACAAATTAACGCTAAGCGAGAGGAATACAAGTGATATATTTTCATTATATTATGCTTAAGAAAGAGCTCGGCGGAGGGTTGGTCAAACGAGATATTAGAGATATTTCTCAAAATATTTTTTTGCAAGGCATGAATTGTTTGTAGATTTGCGATTGTAGTATTTGCCCACACAAGATAGCAATAGGTAATATGCACGTAAACAACGAATTATACCGATTTTTTTTAACTTCAGTTGGCAGTATGGCCTTGCAATTCTGGAATGCAGCGGTGCCGAAACGGTCAATTCGTTCCTCTTCTGCGGACTATAACTTTTTGTTTGGCAGCGAGTAAAATAAAACCTTTGTATCTACCGAGAACACGCGGAACGCAGTGTGGGGGTGGGTCGTAAGATTATCTATGACCTCATTCAAGTTCTTGGCCAGAAACGGGTCATGAATAGTCAGACTTTTTAGCTTCTGCTGAATCAACAGTCCCAAAAACTTTTGCCACGTACCTCTCTGTGATGTGATAACTCGTAATGGGCAATCAACCTAGTGTGTCGTCCCGGTAAAAAACATCTCTAAGCACGACTTCTTGCTATTCTTAATTCGTAGGCCGAGCCCTTTCAGGTCTAGACTGTCGCAAAGATTCTTTGCTTTTGTCTTCACTGTTGACAAACGCAACTAGTCGCCCTTTTTGAAGTGTGACACGATTGCCTCAGATCCCTTGTGCAGCAAGCTTTCTCTCGGCAGAACAAGGAATCCCCCTTCCTTATCAGCAGGAATCAAAGAGAGTTCACTGGTCCCAAGGAACGTCGACCCACCTTTAAATGGTAACCCGGTAGTAGCAGGCCCCCTCAAACACACCTCTCCGTCTCACCTTCGGGTGCAAGTCAGGACACCTGCCTCACAAGGGTCAGAAGTTCTGGCGCCGTCCGCTTTGGTGGAACGACGAACTTTCGGTCCCAGGGACAAGACACTCCGCACGTGCTCCGGAACCTTCACGTTCCCAAGCGTGCGTTCTGCATTGCTGCAGGGTGGCCCACACGCGGACCAGGAAGCTGGACGAGAGCCTGCTGCCTAAGAAAGTCTGCAGTCCGGCCTATGGTGACGGTGAATTCATGCATTCTTCGCTTCTTGGTGCTAGCAAGTAAACGCTGTACTTGAACCTGTGTATGAATGGACCAAGCTCAAAATTGAACAGCTCTGGTGCTAAAAGTGTCGACAGCGTATGCGTGCGCGAGTGCAAGCGCGTGTGTGTGTGTGTGTGTGCGTGTGTGTCTGCGTGCGTGTGTGTGTCTGTGTGTGTGCGTGTGTGCGCGTGTGTGTGCGTGTGTGTGTGCGTGCGTGTACGCGAGTACGTGTGTGTGCGTGTGTGTGTGTGTGCGTGTGTGCACGTGTGTGTGTGCGCGAGTGCGTGTGTGTGCGTTTGTGTGTGCACGTGTGCGCGTGTGCGTGTGTGTGCGTTTGTGTGTGTGCGTGTGCGTGTGCGCGTGCATGTGTGCGTGTGCATGTGTGCGTGTGTGTGCGTGTGCGTGTGTGTGCGTGCGTGTGCATGTGCGTGTGTGCGTGCATGTGGGCGTGTGTGTGCGTGGGTGTGCGTGAGCGTGTGTGTGCGTGCGTGTGTGCGTGTGCGTGTGCGGGAGTGCATGTGTGTACGTGTGTGTCTGCGTGTGTGTGTGCGTGTGTGTGCGAGTGTGTGCGTATGTGTGTGCGTGTGTGTGCGCGTGCGTGCGCGCGAGTGCGTGTGTATGCGTGTGCGCGAGTGCGTGTGTGCGCGTGTGTGTGCGCGAGTGCACTTGTGTATGCGCGTGTGTGCGTGTGTGTGCGTGTGCGTGCGTGTGTGCGTATGTGTGTGCGCATGTGTGTGCCTGTGTGTGTGTGTGCGTCTGCGCGTGCGTGTACGCGAGTGCGTGTGTGCGCGCGTGTGTGTGTGTGCGTGTGCGCGAGTGCATGTGGGTGTGCGTGTGTGTGTGCGTGTATGTGTGCGTGTGTGTGTGCGTGTGTGTGTGCTTGTGCGTGTGCGCGAGTGAGTGTGTGTGCGTGTGTGTGTGTGTGCGCGTGTGCGTGTGTGTGCGTTTGTGTGTGCGCGTGTGTGCGCGCGTGTGCATGTGTGTGCGTGTGCGTGTGGGTGAGTGTGTGCGTGTGTGTGCGTGAGCGTGTGTGTGCGTGTGTGTGTGCGTGTGCGTGTGTGTGTGCGCGAGTGCATGTGTGTACGTGTGTGTGTGTGGGCGTGTGCGCGTGCGTGTGTGTGCGTGTGTGTGCGCGTGCTTGCGTGCGAGTGCGTGTGTGTGCGCGAGTGCGTGTGTGTGTGCGTGTATTTGCGCGAGTGCGCGAGTGCACGTGTGTGTGTGCGTGTGTGTGGGTGTGCGTGTGTGTTCGTGTGTGTGCGTGTGAGTGCGTGTGCGTGCGTGTGTGCGCATGTGTGTGCCTGTGTGTGTGTGCGTGTGCGTCTGCGCGTGCGTGTACACGAGTGCGGGTGTGTGCGCGTGTGTGTGCGTGTGTGTGTGTGCATGTGTGCGTGTGTGCGCGTGTGCGCGAGTGCACGTGTGTGTGTGCGCGAGTGCATGTGTGTGCGTTTGTGTGTGTGCGTGTGAGCGTGTGCGCGAGTGCGTGTGTGTGCGTTTGTGTGTGTGCGTGTGCGTGTGTGCGTGTGCGTGTGCGTGTGTGCGTGTGTGTGTGCGTGTGCATGTGTGCGTGTGTGTGCGTGTGCGTGTCTGTGCGTGTGTGTGTGTGCGTGTGGGCGTGTGTGTGCGTGAGCGTGTGCGTGTGTGCGTGTGTGCGTGTGCGTGTGCGCGAGTGCATGTGTGTACGTGTGTGTGTGTGCGTGTGTGTGTGCGTGTGCGCGTGCGTGTGTGTGCGTGTGTGCGCGTGCGTGCGCGCGAGTGCGTGTGTGCGTGTGCGCGAGTGCGTGTGTGTGTACGTGTGTGTGCGCGAGAGCGCGAGTGCACGTGTGTGTGCGTGTGTGCGTGTGTGTGCGTGTGTGTCCGTGTGAGTGCGTGCGTGTGCGTGTGTGCGCGTGCGTGCGTGTGCGTGCGTGCGTGTGTGCGTGCGTGGGTGTGTGTGGGTGTGTGTGTGTGTGCTTGTGTGTGTGCGTGTTCTTGTGCGCGTGTGTATGCATGGTGTGTGTGCGTGTTCTTGTGCGCGTGCGTGTGCAGGAGTGCGTGTGTGTGCAGGAGTGCGTGTGTGTGCGTGTGCGCGAGTGCGTGTGTGTGCGTGCATGTGTGTGTGCGTGTGCGCGTGTGTGCGTGGGTGGGTGTGTGTGGGTGTGTGTGTGTGCGTGTGTGCGTGTGTGTGTGCGTGTTCTTGTGCGCGTGTGTATGCATGGTGAGTGTACGTGTTCTTGTGCGCGTGCGTGTGCAGGAGTGCGTGTGTCTGCGTGTGCGCGAGTGCACGTGTGTGTGCGTGTGTGGGCGTGTGTGCGTGTGTCTGTGTGCGTGCGTGTGTGTGCGTGTGCGTGTGCGCGTGCGTGTGCGCGTGCGTGTACGCGTGTGCGTGTGTGCATGTGCGTGTGCGTGTGTGTGTGTGTGTGTGTGTGTGTGTGTGTGTGTGTGTGTGTGTGTGTGTGTGTGTGTGTGTGTGTGTGTGTGTGTGTGTGTGAAACTCTATTGAAAGCAAGCGCGATGTTCGGGTGCTCGCCGCGTGGGCGGTGTCATTCTAGGAAATCTTGGTGCCTGCTGGCGAGAAGGGCCCTCTCCAATGGCATATGGTGGGGCTAGAGACGAGCTGGTCAGCAGCTTCACCCGCTGCTGTGGTTTAATGCGAGGGAGGGGGAAATCTTCCCTTTTCTGTGGAGGGGGGGGGAGTTGGTGTGTGGGGACCTGCAACTGTTATGTGAAAGAGTGCGCGTAATTGTGGGAGATGCTGACATGTAGCGATGTAATGTGTGGGAAATGGCGTGAAAAAGGTTGTCGTGAGGGTGTGTGTTGGTCTGCAGTTTTCGGAGTGGTAGCTTCGTGTAGGGAGAGTTGTGGATGTGGTGGTTGGAATTTTTGGCGGGATATTCGGTAGTGGGCGAGAATGTCTATATGGCTGAAGAGAGAAGCAGTGGTGGGGATAAAGGGAAAAAATGTGGTTGATCCTTCTTTCATAGGAATCGGTAAAACACGAAAGTGAGATGTGCCTCCCAGGACCAGCTGAATGTTTATTCTGCATCGATATCAATTTCGACATCACAATTTATATTTCGTCGGTATGGCACCGTCGGTCTTATCAGCGTTTGACGCTCGATTCCACGCGCCGTAGCACTGCGTAAACCCGAATGAAACCACACGCGCTCGCAAACCTTGCAAACGAAACCGAACGAGTTGACAGAGTATCGTTTGGTGAACTTACGATCCGCTGCAGCGAAAGAGCATGATTTGTGGTTCTGTCTTGTTTGTTGGTGTGTATGGCGAGCGACAGCCTCCTTCAGCGTCGTTTTTGCAAATGTGTGACCACTGCGTCCCTGCTCCGTGAAGTGTACGGCAGACGGTTGCGTTGAGACGAGCTCAGCTGGCGCCAACTGTCGGCGCTCATTAGCATCGTGATGCACTACTTCTCTTCACCTCTCTTAGACGGCAGCACCATCGAAATAGAAGAGGGTACAAGAAAGATGTATGGTGCGTTTCGTATGGCAGTCTGCGCTGCAGATATTAGCGGGGTCGGTAAAGCGCCTGGTACCTCCCATTGCGGCGAGGGAGTACCGGCTAGAATCCTGGCGCAGCCGCATTTTTCCTTCGATGTCATTTCCGTGAATGACGTATGACGTCCGTCAGATCTTGGTGGACCCCAGCATACACCACTTTCGTGTTAAAATGAGGTGTCGAGTTTGGTCTCGGTTTGTGCATGTGCCGCTTCGGTGGCCCGCTGGCCCGTGTGGGCGGGGGTCCATACGATGGGGGCGAGGGTATGTTTGGGAAGTCGCCTGAGAATTTTGGAGTGCTTGATTAGAGACGCGGCCATGGAGATAATTACGGCAAGATGTTGGAGAGTTTGTCATGATTGTGATGTACTCCTTATGTGTGGCGAGGCCGATGGCGACTTCTGTTGTCTCGGAATTTGAAGTCATGGGGGTTGCACCAGTGACTCTGTTCTGCTCTGGCTCTGTTGTCAGTAGAAGCCGTCGGAGTATCTCGTAGCGTCTTTGTGGGCATATGTTGTTTGAAGGTATCTCGTTCGGGCTAATCTACGAGCGGTGTGTGAAGTGGTGGGGTGCATGCTGCTTGTCATTGGGCCTTCCTGAGTTGTTGACGAGTGTGTGGTGGGATGGGGTAATTTGTATCTCGCGGAGCTTGAGCTTCATATCGGAGTGATGTGAAGAATTGCCGTCGGTTGGATGTGTTAGAGAGTTTGCGACTTTGTTTAGGAGTTTGAGAGAGAGGTCGCATCTGAGTTGTACGGTGCACTTCATAGAGTTCGAAGCGTGTGTTATGGATTCCTAGCTGTACGAGCTTCTTCGTCGATGTAATGGGTGGGAGGCCTGTCTTATAGGCTGGTCGAAAGGGGATGTCCAGTGTCTTGATTTCGGCGGGTATGAAAAGAAGGTATGGCGCGCCGTATGTAATTCGGCTTACCAGAAATTATTCTACAAGGCGTGTGGTAGCCTGATCTATAAAGCCTGACCGTGTACGACCCACCTGGTGTATTGATAGGTGGATTGTGTCAGGGTAACTCGGAGGGGCAGCATGGTGCGAATATCCGGACCGCCCTTGGGGATCTTGATTGATCGTAGGGTTTAACGCGCCAACGCTACACACGCGTTAGTGCGCGCCGTAATGGAGGGCTCCGGAATAATTTGACCACCTGGGGGTCTTTACCGTGCACCCAAATCTCTAACACACGGGTGTTTATACTTTTCGCCTCCACCAGAAAAAAAGGCCGCCGCGACCGGGAATCGAACCCGCGTTCTTGTGCTTCCTTTGGGAACTTGGGGCCTAGAATACGAACAGGGGCCAATCAGTATCCGGTAATTTTAGAAATTTTCGTGTACGTAGCTTTTGTAGCACGTTTGGTGAGGCTAAGAGGCGATGAATTTTCTCGAGCGGAGGTTAGGTTTTCGAGCTTGCAGATAGTCTTGAGTGGTGTTCAGTGCTTTCTGTAGGGCATTCTCCTGGTCCAAGCAAGTCGAGGTCCAGGGCGTGCACAGGCCTGCATAGATGGCCTGTTAATTGCGTGCGATAGATGTCAGAAGTAGGGGAAGATCGTTTATAGCTAAGTTGAAGATAAATGGCGAAATTACTGACCCTTGAAATGTTCCATATTTTCCAAAGAAAAAATCTTGTATTAGCCAACAATCGCTCATTCCTAATAATTAAAGCGACCTCTTTGCAGAAAAAGTAATCTTGAATGCAATTACAAATCTCCCTTTTTGCGTAACGCGAATTTGATGCAGCAAAAAACAAAATAGGTGGGCTGGAAAATATCAGCCCGTACGGTTATCGACTGCTCCAAAAGTAGTTCTTTGGCTGCCGAGAAGCGCGAGCAATGAAAGAAAAGTTCGACTGATTCCCGGACCTAAACTTGTCCGCGTAGTTAAGTCGCAGTAAGGCTTCCAAAAAAAAAAAAAAACACTCCGGAATTCCCGTTGTCATAATGAACAAATAATGCGTTTATGAACTATATCGATTTCCAGAACTGCATAATCGCTTTCCCGACCCTGGCGTACTTGCAGCCGCCTTTTAGGGGCTCGCTTTGTCGTCGTAGCTTGCTGTAACGGTCGATGTCTAACGACTACCTGAATGAGGCGGTGCCGCGAGCAGTAGAGCCCGGCGTTCCGTCGTAGGGAGTCACGCTGAGGCTTCGAAAGCCAGGTGGTTTATATAGTAATAAACGTTTTAAACTCGTGAACCGCTGACGCTTGTCATACATCCTCCCGTTTAGCGCAAAAGAACATTTGACGCAAAATATATGTCATTAACCGACAGCACCAGAGTTCATTTAGTTTGGAACGATCGTGGGGTTGGTTTTTGCGATAGTAAGCCAAAAAAAGTGGCAGTGCAACAGCGGCACGTGCGGGAGGAAAAAAAAAATCACGCATTTTCAGGCAGTGAATCATGACGAGTGGGCGTAGCACTGGGAATCGTTCTCACCGTAAATCACCCGCGACATTGCCCACTCGCGCATGTAAATGAGTGATAATGCGTGTGTACAGTATATACAATTACAATTCAATCCAATTCAATACAATTCAATTTAATCCAATCGAATCTAATCCAAATCCACTCCAATCCAATGCTCCTCGCGCATGCGCACTGCGGCTATCCAGGAGCTACGCGAAACTGCTCAACCTGTCTCTCTCGCTCTCTCTTTCTATAACCGTTTGTGAATCTCTCTGTCTCTAACCTTTTGTGAACCTTTTATTTTGTTCTTGTTAACCTTTCACGGATTCACGATCCGTTCATGGATATATCGATTTACGTCATCAGCAAATCTGAGGTTACTGAGGTATTCTCCATTATTGCTGATTTGCTGATGACGTTGCCTTGCTAAGTAACTCGGGGGACGAATTGCAAAGCATGCTTTCCGCACTGGGCGAACAGAGTAGAACCGTGGGCCTGAAAATTAATATGAAGAAAACTAAAGTAATGATCAATAACCTCGGGACAGCACAGCAGTTTGAAATAGATGGCGAGGCAATGGAAGTGGTAAGCGAATATATATACTTAGGCCAAGTTGTGACCCCAGATCCCAAACATGAGGCAGAGATAATTAGAAGGATCAGAATGGGGTGGGGTGCATATGGCAGACATTCTCAGATAATGAATAGCAGACTACCATTGTCGCTGAAGAAGAAAGTGTATGACAGCTGCATCTTACCGGTAACTCACCTACGGGGCAGAAACTTGGAGGCTCACTAAGAGGGTTCACTTAAATTGAGAACGACTCAGCGGGCATTGGAGCGGAAAATGATAGGTGTAACATTAAGGGACAATAAGAGAGCGGAGTGGGTCAGGGAGCAAACTGGTGTTAAAGACATATTAGTAGAAATTAAGAAGAAGAAATGAACGTGGGCAGGGCATGTAATGCGAAGGCAAGATAACCGCTGGTCATTAAGGGTAACAGAGTGGATCCCCAGAGAAGGCAAGCGTTGCAGGGGGCGGCAGAAAGTTAGATGGGCAGATGAGATCAAGAAGTTTGCGGGGATAAATTGGTCACAGTTGGCACAGGACCGAGGTAATTGGAGAATAATGGGAGAGGCCTTTGCCCTGCAGTGGGCGTAGATGGGCTGGTGATGATGATGATGATGATGATATCGATTTACATGGTAATGTGCGTCTCTCTCTCTCTCTCACTCTCTCTCTCTCTCTCTCTCTAACCTTTTGGGAACCTTTTATTTTGTTCTTGTTAACCTTTTTGTTCACAAACGTTTCGATTTACACGGTGCTGTGCCATGAGCACGGTCGCCGGACGCCGGTCAAGCTTCGGACTAAAGAACTCTCACTGGCGCGCGAGCACTACAGAGGCGGAAAATTTGAAAGCTTTGGGCGGTAGCAGTGAGAGGATAACGGCGCTACAGCCAATTATGGCGAATCACTTTCTCTGCACTTCCGTCCGCGTTCACGTTGAGTGGAACAGCTTCAAGTTTTTGAACTTCGGTTTTGCCACGGGCAATGCAAAATTATTGTTAGTCATTTTGGCTCGCGCGCAACAGAAATGAAACCTCCTTCCTTACCACGGAGTTGATATTGAAAAAAAACCTATTAACCTGAATTGTTAAGAGAATTACGGATGTATTTTACACTCAGGAGGAATTGAATGTTACAGTGTTGTATTTTTTTTTATTTTTCTTTGTAACCCACACCGTTTTGCATGTCTCTGGCCATAAAGGTCGCAAGAAACATGTGCAGAAACAAATGCCTGAGCCGTAAGAGTTCAAGCATCCTTGCCCAAAATTAGCTGCATATTGCAACTATGAAGCTCTTTTAAATAGCCATTTAAAGACTCTTTTAAAAAAAAAGACTCTGTATCAGCCTTCGGGTTCTGAAAGCATACCGACAATCAGCCCTAACGTCCGCAGATTGAAAGTAATCTAGAAAGATTTCTAGCAAAGCCAAGGGTACCGCGTGTCTTATTTGCCTATGAAAGACGTTTTTTTAGAAGGCTCTGTCATTGCAGCTCCCAGCTATGTAAAAGGTGCGGCTATATCTATTGCTGTTAACGTTGAAAAAAAAAGGCGTGTTCAATCCAAAATTGTTGGTGTAAATTACAAAATCTAAACAGTCTAGTCGTTTGTGTCCACTAGCCTGTATTAACAGGGTCCAAAGTGCATGCCTTTACCAAAGGTTTAGCTGAAAACTTGCGTGTTGTAATAAGTGAACTTTTTGTAACCTCACATAGACTGCTTTCGAAAAACTCCTGTCTTTCAACATTTTGGGAAGTTTTAACGCAGACTGTATCCGCACCTAGATAGTAGTGTGGAAAATGTAACCGTAGTTTTTTTTGACGATTTGGGCTTATGAGCTAGGTACAGTTACAGGGTTTACTTCAGAGTCCGTGGCACAGTTGCAATTGTCGTTATCGTACTAATCTGAGTTTCCATTCCTTCAAACCTATTACATCAGACGATTAGAACCGCCTGCCAAACACGACAGCTATACTGTAACCGATGCGCGCATTTCGCGCAACAATTGAACGACATTTATATGCGCTACAGTAGTGTACTCTCGCGTTTATAGTACCTTGTGTGCTTGTCTAGGTTATCTTCCCCTGACGTTGACAATTTCTTTTGTTATTTTGCACAAGTGTCATTCTCTGTGTTCTAGCTTATGGCACTTTCGCCCTTGCTTTATAGTGCTATTTTGATCTGTCCTGTGTATCTGCGTACATTTTCAGTAAGTTGAGTCTTCGGTTTTTAATTATTGGCTTTACATTTTTTCTCGTGGAATCTTCCCTTGTATTTAGTTGTTTTTCCCCACTAATTGTGCCAAAACCCACTGCCTTCTGTAACGCCCCATGGGCATCGAAGGTATTAAAGTAAATAAAAAATAAATAGACCTCCATCATCACGCATTCTCAGCATAGAATAATGTGACATGGGAGCATAACCACTTCGTGTTTCTGGTGTGCATTTTAATGCAGGCAGTTTAACTAAAGTCTTGAGGCAGAAATGGGCAATAATGCAGTACAGGGGCAGTTATCGGCAGACGAAGTCTTTTTACGGTATGCATACACCACAACGACAAAAGTGCCCATCCTCTGCTTGAAATTGATAAGGGTCAAAGAATGTGTAGAACCTGCATATGAATAAGGGAGAAGCCACATTATCACGCGCAAACAGCAGCAACAGTAATACCATACCGGCTCATCATTTGGTATTATCAGGCAAAGAGATTAAGTTTTCTTCCAAGGTGATGTCTCTTGTTGGAAAGGAAGGTGAACAGGCCGAGGAACTCGCACTAACCTTTTAATACCCACACTGCTGGGCCAAGCGCTAAAGAGGAGATAAGACATGGAAAACGTCGGGTATTATAGTGTAGAGAAAGTTACAAGAAGTTGTCATATGTGTCCACTAAAAACCGTATGGGTGGCACAAAATATTCAGAGGGTGCCAATAAATAAAGCTCTTGTAATCTCCGGACATGACAGACAGTCCGAATACACTTCTACGAAAGCTCTCCACTGGAGGCGACGAATACTACACCCTGTTTAGCTTATTATACAGACTTTAATTTAGATCTTTGCACTATGAAGCAAAAGCCCTCGAGCGGTAGTTCTTAGTCACATGGGATGTTGCACATGTACACATCTACGAGCATGTGCAAATTAATCACACAAGTACGCACTGCGAAACGTCTTGTTTGTTTTAACCCGCCGCGGTGGCTCAGTGGCTAAGGCGTTGCGCTGCTGAGCACGAGGTCGCGGGTTCGATTCCCGGCCGCGGCGGCCGCTTTTCTGATGGAGGCGAAAAGCAAAAACGCCCGTGTGTACGAGATTTCGGCGCACGTTAAAGATCCCCAGGTGGTCAAAATTAATTCGGAGCCCTCCACTACGGCGCGCCTCATCGCCTACGTTGCGTCGGCGCGTTAAACCCCACAATCAATCAATCAATCTTGTTTGTTTTAGAAACCCTCTGGGTTGGTGCCAGTTTTAATTGGTGTCAGAAGTACGCTGAGCGTGTCCAGCGTCAAGAGTGTATGTAGCGGATAGGATCACCTTCGAGCCTTTGCTGACACACAACAAGCTAACATCTGGTGTTCCACACCGAAAAATTGCAAAAATCAACCTCGGATAATTCAACCGATGCAGGACTCCACTGTCACGAGAACCCACCACCACTATGAAGGTTGGCACAAAAAAGAGCGCAAAATAACAACTGTACGTCGGATAACAACTGGCAATCACACCTTGAGATTTTAGGTCATGGACACCTTATCAACAAAGACGAGACACACACTGAAACAAAAACATGGTCCCTATTCAGTGAGAGGTTCAAGCATAGTACCAGCTACTTAGGCACTCCTTTCTTGCACAAATCGAGTTATGCAAGAGGTCGTAAAGCAGGTCCGCATAATGTAAAGGCCCCATTTGACAAAGCAATCAGCCAAATGATGACAAGAGCACTACCCAGATGTTGAATGAACGTCTTTACAATAAGCGTAAGTCCTGAAAGCAAATTCTTGAATTCCAAAGGCTGCTATAGGAAGGCCTCAAATGCCGCTACAAAGGCCGCTATAGAAAGGCCACTATATTTTGCAGCCAGAACTTATGCGGGAGTTGTTGAAGACTTCACACAGATTTTACCCACTTTGCCACTGCACTGAAGGTGAATAGTTTTGCCTTTTTTGGCTACTATATAACAAATTTTGGTGTTTATTTTTTTGCGCTGTGCCTGTGATACCGTCACTGCGCGCGGAAGGAAAAAAAGGAGGGCTCCTTTGGTAGCCTTCACGGTGGACAGCACATTTCTCTGTTCATACGCATTTCCAGGGCATTAAGAAATGATTAAAATGTATCTTCGAGTACTAAATAATGATCTGTAGTTCAGTATGGGGCATAAAGCCTATAGGACGGGAATATCTGGCATTTTTCATTCTGCGACGCACTATGTTTCTGTGCCTAACTTTGCATTGCCGCCGAATTGGCTTCAACCGAAACGTTTTTGCTGCGTTATAAAAAACCGCATTTTTTTCCAACACTACTAAGGCGCAATTTCTCCATTCCGATTTTTGATGCAGCTCTAACACGGTCGTACTTGGGGATGCTTGCATGCCCGAACATACATACATGTGCGGACACCCCTGCCAAGCTGCCACACGAGAAGGTTTCACCCAGTCCTCAGAATTCCCTTTCTTTTCCCTTTGTCGTAAACTCCCTGAGCTTCACCTTGCTTGTTCAGCAACGTTATCCCACGCCCCCCCCCCCCCCTCACCCCGCCCTATGACACCCTGCGGCAGGCCATCGCCTGTCGTCAAGTGCCGACAGACACCTTTTAAGCTCCACTTTTCTTCCTGCCTATACCTAGTCATGCTCCGCTCCTGGGACAGAGGAGTTTATCACATACTGTTCCACATGGTTAGGCGGTAACAAGCCATTCCCGTTGTCCTGTCCATTTGCAACACCACACCCCGCCTGCCCACCAGGGAAGAGCTGCGGGCCACCGTCCCCACGGCTGCCGTGCAGTAATGGCTGGTAGATCATGCTTAGGCACTCGCTGGGACCTCGTACGGTAGACGAGGGGTGCCACATGCAGGAGGTGCCTCACTCACCCACTTTTGAACGCGGCGTCGTTTCCACTCTTTTAAACAACGTTCATCGAATCATCAAAAGCAACTAGACACACTGACGCATCATGCTGCTTTGGTCTCATGGCCTTCAGACAGACCGGCAGACACACATGCAGACAGGCCGAAATAATTTTATTTGGTCAGAGCCGAGCCGACAACGCCGACGACGTTTTCGTCACCCGTAGGGCAGCGGGGCCACTTCTGGGTGGGGGTCCGGTGCCGTCAGCCAAGCGGTCCACGTCGTTTGCACCTGAGGTGTCCGCGTCCCGCAGGCAGGGTCCCCACCACCCCTCGCTACCAATGGTAAGAAGGATACGATCGAAGATTGGATAGTGCTGTGCTAGGCCCCATGACATGGAAGTTTCATGTGTAAGAAGCAGAAAAATGCGGTCATGTGTCTACTTAGATATCAGGAAAGATGGCAGACATGAGGCACGGGTGGGGAAGGAGTGGGTCTTAAGCTGGCGATAGGTGAGCGCTAAGTGGTGGGTAAGGAGGACAGCATTCTACAATTGTTTAACAGCCCAGCGTTGCCTCGGTTTGACCAGAGAAAATAAAAAAAAATGTGGTGATATAGCCATACTTGCAGACAAACCCCGTGAGGTACTACCTGCCACACAGAAAAACTGCCTTCAGATGTTGGTATTGCTGAAGAGATAAGAAGAAGGTTGCGAATGGCTTCTGCAGCATTTCAAATGATTACTTAGCAAAACAAGCGGAAGCCAGCCGGCAATGCATTGCGTTTATTTCCAGGCGTTTTTAATCGTGTAGGCCTTTCGTATTAAGACAAAGCTCAAGAGTTACGAATAATTAATCGTTAAGGAAAACCATAGAGTAGGCTGATATGTACATCGAGCTCTACTGAATGAGTATGCTACATCTGTAAGCCTAATATCTATGGACAAAATATAGTTACAATGGGAATTTAGGAGGTTGTCATCCTGAGGTATTTCAAACTTTTACTGCAGTGAGGCTGCTAGAAATACCATTTACAAATGCGGTTGGACGTGGTCCAAGCTTTGATTTCTGTAAGACTGTGACAACAGTTCACCACTGTGTAGCCATTTCTGTTTTGTTATCTCATCCTTGATGAAGGAGACAACTTTCGTCCTTCTTTTACGTGCAAATGACATACCTGGACGTGAAGAAAGTGTTCAGTCCTAAAACACTGAGTGAGGGAGCGAACAATGAGCATGGTAGCGAGCTGAACGCCTAAGTCGTGTTTACAGGCGGTGTCCCAGGCAGCACTCGGCCGCCGTGTCTTTGCGGCCCTGCAACCGCCTTCCGCCCCTCAAGGGCTGGGCCACTCTTTGGGTCTGACAGGTAAGCATTGCGAAACATGCGTGGGCCAATGTTTACGGAGTCACGCTTGAAACCCGCCCGACCAACTCTCCGCGTCTTACAGCTTCGCGACTGGCAAACGGAAGGCAACGGAGACACTGCAGACACAGCCGATGTCTTCTTGTGGGCTGGACTCGGCAGCCGTGTCTTGAGCGCTCGTCGTGGGCGGGACACACAGGCGTTGTTTTTGGCGTTATCCGGGCGTCTTCAAGGGGCCTCCGGTGTTGCTGGATGTTTTGACGCGACGTCGCAAGTTTTGATCTACCTGTGGTAAAATAAGGTGAGGAAAGAAGGTCGAGAAGGAAAACTAAGTGCTTTAACGGATTCAAGTTTTACTTCAGGGGCTATATTTGCGAGAGCCACTGCGTTTCGTCATGAGTAACGTTTGTGTGCGTAAGAACAAAGTAGCGTAGCCCATTGCAGAAGGGAACGCCTGTGATTCATTGTGCTGCGACACGTCCTGGGGGCGTCTTGCTGTGAACGGCGTGCGTTACGGAAATACTTCTCAGAAGTATTACATTTCCTCGGCTCAAGTACGTATAAAAACAAAGCCAATTTGTTTACCACATTTTGTGCGCCAAACAAGTATTTTTGAACAACACTAAAGAGTAACAGATAGAAGCGCAATGTGTGAAAAAGGCTGAATTTATAACATACGGCCTTGGGAAATTATACGTTACTCCACCTATAATCCTAATGTGAGCTATGTGGTAGAGCATAGTTTTTTGCTCGCTTCAAACTCGCGTCAAAACACTACGTTTAAATTGAAAACAGCCGATCCTCAGTTATTTGAAAATTTTGCCGTACAAAAAATCATGCACCCCTCCATCTAACGACGACGATGGTTGAACGCGAAGCTTTCTCGTGATGCATTCCTCGGTTGGCCAATCCAACACTGCGAGTATTCGCTAATCTGGAGGTACGCACCCCTTTTAGAGAAAACCCAAAGAAACTCTCGGGTGTGCACTCAGTAGGCGTAAAGTTTAGGTTTGGGGTGTACGGCAAGACTCGGTACCGGCTGCTTGGCGTTCGCTTCGCACATGTCGAAATGGAGCAACCGAATAGACGCCGGCTTCGCAACGCGTGGGACCCAGGTTAGATTTCGGCAACGGAAAGCGTTTTAAACGCAGAGCATTTCTTAGCCTCGCCTCTTCCTGCGTCGGACGGCGTCCACAGCTCCGCGTCCGCAGCAGGTGCGCCTCTCCTCCTTCCCTCCTCTCTCTCAACAGCAGCTGGCGCGCGCATGCGTCGTAGTCAGCCCGTTCGCTCCGTCGAGGTCTCGGCGTAACATGTGCGTGATACCAGCGCGGTGGGGCGTGGAAGGGCGCGAGCTGCTTGCGCATGCGCGCTCTCCCCCCCTTACTGCTCTCCCTATACTGCGCGCGCTGCAAATATAAAGCGGCTAGCGGTCGCTCGTGCTTCAGTCACTGCGTTGCTCCTTCCTTCCTTGGTTGACGCTCGCGCCCACGTTTACTCCTGTCTGCTACTCCAGCATCACGGAAGAAGCGATGGAAGCAACACTGCCTTCAACCAGTACTGAGGCACGAGCCAACATCAGCGTCCCAGCAATAATAATAATAATAAATGACGCATTCAGCCCTATATACACTCTCGTCTCGCTCTCCTCTCTCTACCCCAAAACAACACCAACGCAACTACGACCCAACTACCCACCCTAACGCGACTTTACTCTCCTCTCTCTACCCCAAACCAACACCAACGCAACTACGACCCAACTACCCACCCTAACGCGACTTTACGCGGCGTTGACGACCCCCAATGCTCTGCATTTACTCGTGTTCCCTTCGGGAAGGCGCGGGAATTTTTTTTCTCTTTCACTTCACCCACGATCATTCATCATCGTCGTCAGAGAAAGTAGGCTTTCCTGCAGGGCGTATTGGAGCATGCAGTGGCTCAGTGAGGACATAACGAGGACAGTTTTGTAAGATCGGTAGCTTGATCTTATAAACATTTCTGTATGCGCACGGATACGCGTTCGCCACGATGCATTGCCATCACTATAACGTGTACAGCCGCATCCTGTCTAACGTAGCTCAAGAAGGACCATGATCAAAACCAGGGCTTCTCATAAGGTACGTTGTGCGTCACTCCCCTCCACAGATAGTAAGCAGATAAACGAGGAGTGAAAACGAAGGGTGGTGGTCTTTTAGACGCAGCGGTGGGTGAGTAGGCGGCCGTGCAGCAAGTCACGCTGTTTCACTTGACGGGCGAAGTCATGATGCCTCTGCCCAAAAAGGAAATCACCATGTGTTTTTTTAGACGGCACACACGAACGAAGACGCCCAGAAAGGACCTATGATACCGCAATGTTTAGTGGTTTGCCCCTTCATACCCTCCCTACTTACTTCTTCCCCCACCCCCTCAAAGGGCTTCGTGCCTCCTTTAAATAAAGCATATTCATTCAATCATTCATTCGCTACGTTACAGTACCGTAGGTTGCATGACGTCAGTTACAGGAGGCTGTGTGCGCTTACGTGTTTGCATGCGTGCATGTGTACGAATACTCTCATCATGCCACATATTCTATGCTGTCACTGGGTTCTCTCAACGCGGAATAAATGAGAATTTTGTGCCTACAATACTTGTAGCCCGCTAGTTCTGCTGCCAGCCGAGTTCTCGGTGAGCTTCTGTTTAACGGCAACTAAGGACTATGCTCGTTTTCTGTTGCGGGCAATTATTCTCATGCGGTTTGGCGCTCTTTGGCCTAGCTGGCCTTGCGCCAAAAAATTCCAACCATCATCATCATCAATTATTCTCATGCGATAAACCACGGCCTCCGCGACGGGCTGCCGGCAGCGCGCCGCGGCAGCCGATCGCGGAGGCCGTGGTCAAACAATGGCAAAGTTGGCCATTATAGCATTTGGAATGCAGTGGTTCTATATCCTCGGATCGCAAACGCGAAAAGCAAAAAGCGAACAAAAGACCTGGCGGCATGTGTGCGGCCTGGCCTTGCCCTTTCGCGGTGTCCGGTGCTGCAGTTGCTATCGGCGGCGAACTCGCAGCCGCGCAGGGAGAACCGTGCGCTCGTTCCCTTAGATGCACCGCTCACTGTTTATCCAAAAAACGCGGTCTGAGATGTGGCCCCGCTGGTGCCGGGTCTTATTTTGCGGCGGTGGTAATTCCTACTAGCGGCATGTGAAAAAAAAAAAATCCCCCTCGCGAGGGGCACGGTCAAATGCAGAGCATTTTCGAGGGGCGCACGACGTTAAGTAGGTTGGGTTACGTTAATGTTGTTGCAGTTGTTGCTGTTGGTTGTTTTTACAGCGTAGCGCTTCCAGGCTAGACACTTTGTGCGTGCAAGTGGTCTTCTATTTTTCTTTTTCTCTGGTACGGAGTGCGCGCGCTTGTAAAGGCGTTCTTCGCGCCCCTTTTGCGGCATTTCATCTGGTTCGAAAGAAATTGACAGCGAGAGCGAACGCAGAGAACCGCCCCATCACGGCACGACCGCGCCCCGACCACGTCACGACTACGTCACGATCACGCCACAACTGTTGTTGCTCCCGCGCCAAACTACGACGCATGCGCGCCCCACCTGTTGCTGAACGCGATCCGAGCACGCAGAGAACACGCGAGGAGCAGCGGAGAGCAGGCGAGGAGGAGTGGGAGACAGGGCGCCCCTGGAACGGCTATTGCGGACGCCGACGCACGCCAACGCCGGGTGACATCGTGAGCTAAAGAAATGCTCTGCATTTAAAAAAGAAAAAAAGAAAATCTGTGCGTTTCCTTGCTCATTGTAGACTCAGTGGACTCTGGCTGTCAATGACCAATTTGGAAGCTATCGAGCCAGTTTCGAAACACTCACTTAGACTACTGTGCAACCAAATAATATTTGTCCACCACGGATATTTGTAACGGACGAGATACCACCAGTAATGCCATAAGATTTGCGAATTGTCCCGGGGACGTTATGCAACGCACAGACCGCTGTGCTTCGGACGTGCAGGAGAGAAATACTCCGTGCTGCAGGAGGCAGTGTGCATAGCGAATAATTCATTGGTCGTTGTTTGCTGAATATTTGCTCGGTTTTCTTGAAACCTCTCCAACAGGAGCGTGCACATGAGCATCAAGTACGATGACGCTGAGCTGCACGATGTGGTAGTTGCAGCGTCGGGGGTGCAAAAACCTGAAACTATGTAATGTTTTTCTTCGCAGGTTTTTTTGCACACTTCGGGAAATTGTTAGGGCTCTTTGTTGACATCTTTATATTGACATTTTATTTCGACACTTTTAGTACGGAAGTGAAGCGGACATTGGTTTATTCTATGCAAAACCTATTGGTAGATGTGATGTGCAGTGGGCAGTGGGCCACATTAAGCGTTTGTGGAAGTGCAGGGCTCCTCTATCTCCATCACTCTATTCCTAATGCTCAGAAACACAAACCTTGAAGTTTCGAGGTTGAAAGCTTATTGATAAGACTACACACTTCTCACCTAAAATGAAAGGTTTCATAATTCACGCACATCTTCTACCTGCTCTCCGGTAGGGCCCGGTGGATGATATCTTTACTTTCTTCTCCAATGTGCACCGCCTGCATACGTCTGCCATGCTTCGCATTTCCAAAAATCAATTCCACTTTCAAGGAGGTACCGTCACATGTCGAGACCACTTATGCCCAAAACAATATGTACTTGCATCAACATCTTCAAGGTGGCCTCTGAAATGGGACAGCGGCCCAGTGAAACATTCGTCGGCATGGGCACCTTGCAAAGTACAAATCACTTCTGAACAACTGCGGTTAGTTACTGGAAAACGAGGGCACCGACTGTGAGGCAACACTGATACGCTGCACTTGAGCTGCGTTTCCGCATCCGTCTTTAACATCTGAACGTTTTAAAACGACACCTATTTTGTCCAGAGCCGCTAAACAGACGCACTTTGGTGGATCCGCTCTGAAGGTTTTTACGACGAAACCCTCACCTAAGAAAAATACCGCCAACACGCGTCGTAACAATGGTGCTCTCTCGTGTCTACATTATCCACAAAAATTTACATACCGCGATGCATTTCCATCAGTGTCAGGCTTTTACTTGCATTGAAGTTGCCGCGAAGCGCAATGCCCTTTCTCTCTCTGACACGCGCACGTCATCGTGCATTCCGCTTCTTCTATGGGAGCAGCCTTCACAGGTTCTTTGCCGGCCTGTCAGCGAGGGGCGTCTCTCCCGATAGAACAGCTTGCCTCTGAAATAATTATGCGCACATCGGAACTCCGACCACTTTACCTTGGCGTTGAACTTTTCTTGCTGCCTACTAAGGAGTAGCGCCACATTGACCCCCAGTAACCTTCTCTTCCCACTATTTCAACCCCCTTTCGCTAAAAAAGAAAAAAAAAACATACGGGAGTCGTCGTGTTCAGCGCTGCGTGACGCATCCGGTGGCCTGCCTGCATTGCTGAACTAACTTACACACACGCCCGCCGGCAGTTGCATGCCTACCGCCCCAACGCCCCCCGCCGACTTCAGGAAATCATTATGCTTCTCACACGCATGACTTTACTTGTAAAATTCCTGAGGCGAGCTATTGATCGGCACTACTGCCAAGAGAACACCGGAAAATACAAGACAAGCCACATACGTATCACTCACTTCCCAGTGGATATTTAACATGGCCGAAGCAAATATTTACATCTAAGAAAATCACAGAAGAACGAAAACACCATCCACTCAATCCGTCCACCGTTGTACCAATGCTCCAACACGTCCTTTTCTTCTGAATGTTTTCTTGCAGCAGCAGCCACTTATACAATCACGACGGTATTGTACAATCTCTTCTGCTTCAATGACTTCCGGCGTAGTCGGATTCGTATTTCTGCACGCAACAGTGCATTATAAAAAATTAGTACGCAGCAGCAGTGTTTGGAATGAATGTCGAGTCCCATTTAAGCACCTTTTTCCCTATTGATTTTATGTTCAAGCACGTGATAACTCACGCACCGAGCTCTCTGAACCGCGTTGCACTTCTCAGATTTCATTTCATAAAAACACAAGCAGAAATGTTTTGGCGCTATCTGGGCGGCCCTAAAAAAGCTTGGAGCAAGTTCAACAAAACAATGTCCTTATCAAAACAATGTCCTTATAACTAAACTGAAAGCCATTGCCAATGCAATGAATGAATATTTTAACTCCGTCTTCTCTCACCAGAGTGAAAGCAGCGGGCTGTTTCCCTATGCAACTGACATTTAACCTGACTTTGCATCTTGCGAAGGCGTTCTTGCACATCAGAAAGGCCAGGCCTAATTATAAATGTCTTTCTGCGCTGCTATGCCGAGCCGATATCGCACATTTTGGCCGACAGCTTTCGTTTACGCTCGCGCCAGTCAGTCTTTCGCTTTTCGGCTCCATCAGAAAGGTGGCGGCCAGGGCTGGGAATTGAACCCGCGTCCTGGGGCTCAGCGGCACAACGCCTTCCACTGAGCCACAGCGGCGTAGAGTTTGTAGAAATCGATGGGTGTGCATCTGAAAGACTTGGCGTAACATCTGGCGTGCCACAATGCAGTGCTTTCGGACCGGTTCTTTGTCTAATTTACGTCAATGACATAACATCTTCTCTTGGCCCGAGACTTTCTATAAAATTGTTTGCAGACGACTGCCTCATTTTCCAAGGAATAATGGGCACAAACGGCCAAGTTTTGTTAAACAGCAGTTTGACAGGAATTGCGGAGCGGCGCGCTACCTGTGGTATGAGATTAAATGCCGTCAAAACAGTTCTACTTCGTGTTACGAAGAAAGAGCAACCCTTTCAGTTTTTTATTCCATAAATTGTGCACTAGCTGCAGAAAGACAGCCAGTAGAAATACCTTGGGATAAGGTTCACCGATAGTTCGGCTTTTTACGGCATAAACTTTAAGCTTCGGCCACGGATGTAAATTACTGACCTTCAAAATAATAACGCTTCCTACACTGGAATACGCTTCGGTTGTCTGGGACAAGTTTCATAAAAAACCGGCTTGAAATAGTGCAAAGACACACTATACGGTTCATTTTAAAGAAATATAAGACCACGGACGCACGAACTTCGCTAATGCTGGAAAACAATATGTCAACGCCGGAACATAGACAAAATGTGATCCCGTGAAGTTGTTTTTCGCTCTTTATACTGGTTCGAAAAAGGCAAATGCATCGGTAGACATCAACCATTCCAATCACTCCCAACAAGACATCGGCACACACACAATTTGCTTCCGTATCGAGCCAACGCAAACACGTTCAAGAATTCGCTTTTTCCACATTCAGTATCGTATTGGAATTTATTACCCAAAGCGGCCTTCTCATCTCAGTCCTGCATCAATTCTGAACGTGCCACATCGTCTGTACTGTAGTTTTTTTTTCGTTATGCTCTTATTGTTTATTGTATTATGTGAGTAGGTATGTAATAGGTGCTAGAGGTATCTTGCATTGTTCTGGAAGTTGTGTTAAGCTTGGTTTACAGTCCTCATTACATCTTTAAAGAATTACCTTACCTCTTTCTTCTATTTTGTGCACGCGTGTTACCATCACCTATCACGGTCACGTGTGTTTGCCACTTAGAATTTTTGTGTCTCTCCTCCTTGGCCTTTTTAAGACAGCAGTGTGTTGTAAATAAAAAGGGGGAATCTTGCAACTGCTGCTCCCTATGCATTCCACATATAGCTTTTGATACCTCATCTTACTGCACCGGGGTCGCTTGGCGGCGTCGCTACTGTCTGGGGAGTTCTAACCAATTAGCGGTAAAATAATGCCGCGGTGTTCAGCTAGAACAACTCATATTTAAATAATAATTATTAAGAATTGTTAATATAATTAATTTTTGCTTACTCCCAATGAACACAGCACTGTAGAGCTGACTGGGCGAAATAATACAGCAGAGTTTAAATCTAACGCGAAGTAAAAAAGATTTTAGGCTGTAAGGTACAAAACAAAACAAAATAAAACGAAATGTGCCATGCACATATGCAACAAAAATGCCACAAAGAAAAAGTCAGAGCCCTTTCATTTATGTGAACAGGGAAGTCCAGATTTTTTTTTTAGAATAAGAAACACTTTATTTACAGATATATATACAGGATCACATAAGATGATTGCAGCGTATTCGTCGTACACAATAGCAGCTTTACGCATGCAGAAAAATAAGCGCTTACGGCCTTTACGCTAGCATGGCGTAATCATGTTCTGCCGGCAAGTGTAAGCTAGCGCCATCGTAATGCTGGCACAGCCGCAGAGTTTGGGCGGTAATTACACCAGCACGAACGTTGTCGAATGGATGACAGTGCCTTTTGTGCACCGCTTGAAGGTAATAGGATGGGAGCAGACGTAGGGGAAGGGGGTTCTGGCCAAGTAGAGGTGAGCAGGAGTGTTTCCCAGTTCTAGCCATCAAATTGAGTCCCATGTCCTCCGCTCCTTTACCTTAAATTCTGAAAGGACACGCGAACCCTGCACCAGTGCATCACGCAGCTCGGAGTCTGAGTGAGGCCCGTCAAGGGCGGCCACTGCCCACAGCGCTTTCTGAACAAAATGACTCCACGCCGGCCGAGGGTGTTCAGCGCATTCAACAGCATTCACCCTTGCCCTCCAAAGCTAGTGGAGTCCCATGACGTGGATTCAGTCTCGCACGTGTGGGAGTTCCGTGTCTGCATTCAAGAGCCTTAAGTTGGTCCAGGTGAGCTGCCATTGTGTGTCAAAAGAGCACTGCAGCTCGTCCTAGAAATACGATGCCGTATTTCACTCTAAGAATACATGCTCGCCCGTCTCCGGCCTTCCGCACAGCGGACAGTTGGCCTCTCCAGGGAGAAAGAAACCCCTCTCTTCCTGCCTTGCATTAGTTGTGAGTATCCCTGCATGCAGACGGAAGAAGAAATCTTTCGAGCTTGTTGGGACGGGGAGCTTCCGCTCACGCCGTAGGACGTCCCTTTTTAGGCGGCCTAAAGGTGAGGAGCGGTACAAGGGGGGTGGGAGGGTCTGTTCCACCAAATCCCAGTAGAGCTTCTGCGGCTTCACTGCGCACAATTACTCCCAGGAGAAGAGTTCCTGCAAGAGGGCCAGTGCCCCCGCCAATTCCCTGTAAAAGCCTGTTGCACGGGCGCCATGTGCAAGCTCTGCTGTTGTTACGAGCCAAGGGGCCAGGTGTAAGGCGCCTACACATTGGAGAACCGCCTGGAGAAAGCCATCACTGCGATCTCGGAAGTACACAAATCTCTGTACAATCAGTTTAGGTTCCATGTTAACGAGCTTAAGACCCCCGGATTCGGCACTCCAGAAAATGTTAGTGCGGCGCACGGGTTCATACGTGGATCTCCAGACGAAAACCGCAAACAACCGGTGCAGCTTGGCCTCTGAGCCTGCATCAACAGTCGAGACACGGGCCGCGTACAAGATGGCCGGATATGCCACGGGGTTGCAAACATGTGCCCTAGAAAAGAGGGCAATATGTCGCGCTCTCCAGGGCTCCAAGTTTCTTTAAGCAGCTGCCAGTTTCGTCTGCCACCGGGACGTGATGGCTGCGCCGGTATCTAGGTTTACCCCAAGGTAGCGGGTGATGGCCCCCCTCCATCGAACTCCGTAGAGTTGTTGGGATTTGGTGAGCCATTCGCCTAGCCATGCCCCCTCTGACTTCTAAAGGTTGAGCTGAGCCCAGGAGGATCGATAAAATTCTTCGGCCAGTGCAACAACCTCCCCCGCCTGCTCTCTCGATGTGCACCTTAAGCTGTCACCCCAGATCGGATTTTCTATTGTCGCGGGACAGGACAATACCCGCGCCGGCATGGCCCACCACTAATGACGACAAGAAAACGATGGGTGCGGGGCGCAGCGAGCCCGGGCTCGCTGCGCCCCGCACGGCGCCTCCTTTGCGCCCCTGGCGCTGAGGCTAGGATGGGGATGACGAACCCACACACTCCACCAAATGCAACGTGGCGGCAGATGACACGAACCATGAGGCGATGAAGAGATGTATTTACATGACTATTTACAGGCAGCCATTCCGAGCCCGGGCTCGCTGCGCCCCGCACCCGTCGTCTTCCTTGTCGTCATTAGTGGTGGGCCATGCCGGCGCGGGTATTGTCCTGTCCCGTGACACTATGTTTGGGCTCAGCTATATTGGGAATTGCTATGTTAAACTATAACGACAGTGGCGTGATCTGTACGTAGCAGATTAAGGATACACACGATTGGTGAGTAAAGACAATGACGTTCTTTATAGCGCGGCTACGCCAATCAAGGTGCAGGCTCAGTGTGACGAACACGTGGCCGCCGAAGAGCGTGCGGAATTAAGCAATGTTAGCGCGGAAAGGGGCGCTGCGCATGGCGACTTGACTCGGGGAAGAGGAGGTGCCGGTGGAGAGGATTCCAGCTGGGGCTGCAACCACACTGCCTGAATACATGTCGCTACTGGCTGGGGAGTCCTAACCAATGAGCAGTAAAATAATGCCCCGTGAAATACGCAATATGAGAAAGCCAGCTTACAGGAATCAATGTTTCACCGACCTTCTTAACGTTGGTTGCGCCTCTAAACACAAATGCATTGCTAGAAAGGCATATTCCTAGGGGGATACAGAATCGAATAGAATCGAAGGCTTTTAGTATAGAAGTTATAGTATCAAAATATAAAGGCCCCGTTACCTTCTTAAATTTTTTCGCATTTTTTTCCCGCACCCAGAAAGTTTTATTTATTTATTTATTTATTTATTTATTTATTTATTTATTTATTTAGTGGGGGAGTATTGGGAAGAAATATGAAATGAGTATTGTTACATCTGACAAAGCGGTGCGTTGTAGATGCCACAGCTCATGTGCATCCATTGAGCGCGTCAAAGATTCTGAGCATACCAATGCTCAGCAACCGCTCTTCATTACATTACCAAGTCCAGAATGCTACCTGGTCTGGTCAAACATCGCCGGATACCACGCGAGGCTGCACTCGAGAGGTACAACCATACTAGCGAGGCTGCCTGGGAGACAAACAGCATTTCCTCACCAGACAAGCAAATGCCAACCCTGTTTCAGTACATTTGCCGACAACCTCCTTGTGATTTCACAACCACATTATCGGCCTTTAGTCACCAGTAGCTGCATTGCCCCTTCCCAGGGCGGCGGGAAGGCAAGCAATACAGCGGAAGGTGCAAAGTATCTGTGGGAATTGTTTCTATGCCAATTGTTTTTGGGGGACGGGAAGGAAGAAGAGTTATCGCCCTGCCATCGCGATGGCTGCTGGAAACACTCTGGATTTGACAAAATTTTGCGCCTTACCACGTGAATGGCGGATTTAGGTGTACACCTAAATGCTCAAAAATTCATCCCGAGTAAGCGACTCTTGTGCATTGATGGTAGTGAAAGGCCGTGCAATGGACAGTAAGCCTAACGCTCCCGGTACACCACTTCCGTCGGAGGCCTCGGATGCGCTCAACCCAGCGCAACTAAACTCTCCGGGCCTCGCAAAACGCAAGCGAACGGAGGACCCCTCGCATTTGCATGAGGATCCGCGAGTTCGCATCGCCGCCGATCTCCATGCGTATTGTTCATCAGCGGTGATAATGCCAGAGGATGATAACAACCCTAACCTGAGGGAAAAGGTCGATCACCGTCGCAAGCGACGCACCCGCCCTGTGCAAGCCCAAGAGCGTGTGAACATCGGGAGTCACGTCCTTACTATTCGACCCAAGGAACGATTTGACGTCAAGACCCTCAGCACACAACTGCTGAACAAGTCTATGGCTGCCTTATGTGAAAACCTCGATTTACAAAAGCACTTGTCAATCAAGGTTAGCGAATGGGCTAACACGGTCATCGTACGCACTTGTGATTCAGCCCATGCAGGCAAACTATTGCGACTGAAAATACCCGGACGTGCCCTTCCACTTCCAGTCACGGTGAACCAGGCACCGGGACGTGGCATGTCTCGTGGAGTCATGCATGGCTGCGACAAGGGAGAAACTAGTGCATCTCTCATGAATGCACTTACCACGGAAAGTATGAAAATTCTAGCGGCGAGACCAATGGGCAAATGTGGCTCTGCCCTCATCACGTTTCTCGACCTCCTCGCATTATCAAATATTGGGGAACACTCAAGAAAGTGATACCCTTCAAGATTACGTCCTTTGTGTGCTTCCGATGCCATGGTCCGGGGCACAAACAGGACATATTCCCAAAAGCTGTAGCCGTCTGTCCCACGTGCGGCACTGTTTCAATTCAATTCAATTCAATTCAATTCAATTTTATTCAGGGATGTATACATATTTACATATGGGTTGTAATACAGACGGAGGTCCCAAGACCGAAGCCGTACGCGGGACCTCCGATGACGATACACAAAATATTACGAGCGACGTTAAAAAAACAAAATAAAAAGGTATACAGAACTATTGAACCATAAAGAACTACATATACAAAGCCAAACTATAAAACTATACAGAACTATTGAACAATACATAACTATGTTTTCAGAGACAAAATATAAAACTAAAGAGAACTTTAGATGCAGTTATAACAAGTAGTAGATTTCAAGCAAAATATAAAAAACGAGATACAATAAAAAATGAAACATTAATATACCACAAGAAATTTAAATGTCAAGCAGGTAGTTCCTAAGTACAGTTTTGAACTTATAGAAAGAATTTGTTTTAATATAGCTGGGTAAAGAATTCAAAAAAAAAATATCGCTGAAAACAGTATTGTATGCTTACCATAATTAGTTCGAATCTTCGGAAGCAAGAAATTATTTTGACTCGAAAAACGCGTGTTATTCGTATTAGTAATCCTGCGAAGCGGGAAAACCTCTAATATGAGTTTAAGATTAAGAATTTTGAAAAATAAGATACCGAGGCTGTACCGATAAATTTGAGTTAGAGGCAAAACCCGAAGTTGTTGAAATAGTGGAAAGGAAGAAGATCGACGGGGTGCAGAGTTGATGACGCGAATAGCCTGTTTCTGTAATGTAACGAGGGCTGACAAATGGGTGGCGTAAGAGCTACCCCAGGATGTTATACAGTAGGTTAAATGACAGTGAACGAAAGCAAAGTATAAGCCCAGAAGGATTTGAGTGTTAAAATATGGACGCGCCTGAATCAATGCCCTTATACCGAAAGACGCCTTTTTAACAATTGAAATTACATGCTCATTAAATTTAAAGTTCGAATCAATGATAACGCCTAGAAAGTTAGTATGGCTGCAAAAGGCATTTTTTTTAGAATTTAGATAGAGACTTAAAAAAGTAGGAAGTGTCTTGTTAGGGGAGCAATAAAGCATAAAGCAAGTTTTACTAACGTTAATGGATAGTTTATTCGATAAACACCAGCGCTGTAGTGAAAACAAGTCAGCTTGCAATTTAGACACTAAATTACTAACATCGTTATCACTGGAAAAGATAGTTGTGTCGTCGGCATATAAGATACATTGTGAAGTTGTTAAGCACTGAGGCAAGTCATTAATGTACGTCAAAAATAGAAGAGGCCTTACGATTGACCCTTGGGGTACACCTTTGTTAATATTAGCCGGGTGGGACGTCTGGCCGTTAACGCAGACTACCTGACGCCTGTTTGAAAGAAAACTTTTTAAAAGAGTTAGGGCAGGTCCGACAATGCCACAAAGCTCTAGTTTCTTTAAAAGAATGCTATGGTTAATCGTGTCAAAGGCTTGAGATGAATCAATGAAAACGGAGCCAGCATATTTACCACAATCAATAAATGACTTAATTTTGTCGGTGAAACAAGCTATCGCGTTGTCAGTGGACAGGCCACTGCGAAATCCGAACTGACAGCTAGTAAGTATTTCAAATTTTGTTAAATACCGGGAGAGTCTTAGTTCGATTAGTTTTTATAACACTTTATCTAGAAACGAGGGGATGGAGATGGGTCTGTAGTTTTCAATAGAGCGATGATCACATTTTTTGTATACGGGGACTACTTTTGCCAATTTTAATTGATTTGGAAACACACCGGTCTGAAAAACTAGATTAAAAATGTGACTAAGCGTAGCGGAAATAAGATTACAGGCAAACTTGATATGCGCCCCGTGTATACCATCTATTCCTGGGCCTTTAGCCTTTAGCAGTCGAATAACGGACTCAACTTCTTCTGGAGAGGTAGGGCGAAGATAAAAGGATTGAGCACAACGAGGAAATGCAGACGAATATGTATAAGAGTCAGATTCTGGGGTAATATTTGCAAAATAAGTGCTGAAGGCATTAGCAATAGCCGTTGGTTCAACAATACAGGAATAATTATAAATTATTGATGTAATTGTTTTGTTTTGACTTGTGTTGTTCAAAAATTCGTTAAGTATTTTCCACTTTTTTTTGGTGTCATGACCGCAAAATTAGAGCTGACGCTCATAATATTGTTTTTTAGCACATTTAAGTAGGGATGATAAAGTTGAAGCGTAGCGTTTGTATCAAGATTAGAGTTGAAAGGTTTACGCTTCGTTTTCTTAAAAAGATTTTCTTTCTTGCGCAAACACCATAGAAGCGCTTCGGAAAGCCAAGGGCTACGGGGAGCGTCGTATCGCCTGTTGGAAGATTTTACTGTAGTGCAGCTGATTACAACGTTCGTAAAAATTGAAATAAACTTTTCCATAGCAGCATCAGGATCAGTAAATGAGTACAGACTAGACCAAATGACGTTTGAAAGAGCATCGATGAATTTTTCTTTATCAAAAGTGGATCTGTACTCAAATTGGGGACCGTTATTTGTCTTACTGATTTGAAAAAATACTGGAAAATGATCTGTGACGTCACATTCAACTACGCCAGTTTGTATAGGTACATCAAGATTAGAAAAGATATGATCCAACAACGAAACAGCAGCGTTATCGACGGCACGTGTAGGGACGTTAATCAGTGATTGAAAGCCATAACTCGAAAAACAGCTTAAGTAATCTGCTGTGGTAGGGTTGCAAGTATGCAAAAGATTAAAATTAAAGTCGCCCATTATCAACACATTCTTATTTTCGAAAGAGAGCTTATCCAACAAAAGGGAAAAAGAAAGGCAAAAGTCGCTTGAGTTAGATGATGGTGAACGATAGATTGATCCCAGCACAGTCTTTTTGCTACTGTTAGGAAGGCAGAACGAATCATTTTTATTTTATTTTAGAGATACTGCCAATCTCGTGAGAGATCATAGCAGGTGGGCAAAAAAAAAAGTACATTGAAGTGTATAAAATGCGTCACAGAATGTGATAGTCAGTACTAAATGCATAGCAATACAGCGCACAATGTATAATAACAGACCGGTTTCAGTGATCATGGTGTGCATATTACTGGCATTAATACACTCTGACATCACTAAAAGCAAAACTCACACAGCTTCATGTCTGAAAAGGTATACATTTGGTTGATCCTTTCAACAAAACATACAGCCATAAAAGCAATCGAACTCTAAAAGACTCAGAGTAACACATACAAATAGACGATGACGACAGTTTATAATACGGGTAGCGCCACATGGTTAGAGCTAAAAAAAAATTAAATTGGCACCATTTGCTTTTCCACTAGTTTTAAAAATGTTGTCATTGAAGTGGCACTCGTGATGGATGGGCTTAGTTTGTTCCATTCTCTTATCGCTAGAGGGAAAAAGGAGTTCCTGAGACAGTTAGTGCGGCAAGGGAATTCAGTGAGTGTAAAAGAGTGCTTATTACGCGTCGGTCGTGTCTGTACGACCGAGATGAGGTTTGTGGTACTAATGTTCATCTGATTATGAAGCAATTGGAACAGGAACCTTAAACGCGCTAATTTCGCCCTATTTTGCATGGTCAGCAACTCAGCTTTTTTTTAATAACTCGGAAGGTGACTCTGTTATTTTGTATTTGTTGAATATAAACCTAACCGCTTTCCGTTGTATTGCTTCGACTTTGTTAATATGCACTCTTTCGGAAGGGAACCAGACGATGTTTGCGTACTCTAAGATTGTTCTGACGAATGTGTTGTACGCAAGCAGCTTTGTCTCAGGTGGCGCGAGATGCAGGCGGCGCCTGAGAAAAAAATAGCCGTTTCAGAGCGGATGATGTAATGTTGTTGATATGGGATGGTTACCTAAGATCATGCGTTATGGTGAGCCCTAAGTATTTATACTCTGTCACCCTGGTAAGGGGCGTGTCATTTATCGTGTACGAAAATTCAGAAATACATTTTTTCCTCGTTACGATCAAAAAAGCGGATTTGAGTACGTTTATTTTCATCTGCAAATCATCACACCACCTGGAAATGGATTTTAACGTTTCATTTAGAATTATCTGATCATCAGGTGAATTAATCTCTCGGTAAATAATGCAGTCATCTGCGAAGAGCCTGATTTTGGTTCTGGATTGGGCAGGTAGGTCGTTTATGTAAATGAGGAAGAGAATTGGAGCCAGGACACTACCCTGTGGAACGCCAGACGTGACCGGGACAATTTCGGAAGCTTCTTTTTGGACTACAACAAACTGCTGCCGATCCGTCAAGTAGTCAATGAGCCAGTTAACAATGACCCCATCGCCTAACGTGGATTCAAGTTTCTTAATTAGTTTATTATGTGGTACACGATCAAACGCTTTGGATAGGTCCAAAAAAATTAAATCTATTTTCTTCTGACCGTCAATGCTTAGTGATAAATCATGGGTGAGCTCTAACAGTTGAGTGGTCGTCGAGAGACCCTTCCGAAAACCATGTTGGCAAGGCGACAAGAAGTGCTCACGTTCAAGATGTGTTATTATGTGTTTAAGGATTACATGTTCAAGAATCTTACACACTGTACAAGTTAAAGAAATAGGCCTGAAATTAGACACATCTGTTTTGTTTCCCGATTTATGTACCGGAATTATTTTGGCAAGCTTCCATTCTTTCGGCAGTCTGCCCACAGTTAATGACTTATTAAAAAGAACGCATAAATATTTTGATACCCATTCAGAGTATCTTTTAAGAAAAATATTTGGTACGTTATCAGGTCCGGTGGATTTCTTTGTATCTAAGGCTAATAAAAGATTCAATACTCCGGCTTCGGTTACCGTGAGAGGTCCCATAGTACCGTGATTAAACGGGCCTATGGGTGGTAAGTTACCATCATCGACTGTAAACACAGACTGGAAGTAGGTATTAAGTAAGTTTGCTGTTTTTACGTTGTCTTCAGGTGATGTGGGTTGATCATTACGTTTCTTGGGGTTTAAGTAATTCCAAAATTTTGTAGGAGCGCTCTTCATAAAACTAGGCAGGGTCTTAGTGAAGTAATTAGACTTTGCATGCTTTATTTTAGATTTAAGAGTGGTAATTGCCGTGGCAAGTAGGTTTACGCTTGATTGTTGAGAGCTTGCTTTTCGTGCCTTTCTAAGCCATTTTACTTTTCGTTTGGCGTGGATGATATCTCGCGTAATCCATGGGTTTCCTTTATTAGGCCTCTTGCGTTTGGTTGGCACGTAATTATTAATACAAAAGAAGATTATATCTTTAAACTTGTGCCATAGTCTGTCTATGTCTGCTGAATTTTCTGTCGCAAGCTTTTCGAAGTCGTCGTATTCGTGAATCAGATGGTCGAGTATGCTTACATCGTCAGCATTCATAAAATCGGGAAACGTTGTCGGTGGTGGCAAGGAAACCAGTCGGCCTTCTTCCGGTATAGAGCAATACGTCAGCTGGTGGTCTGATATGCCTTCAAATATATCTATTTTACTGTTTTCAGGTGAGTAGTGATCGCTTATAAATATTAGGTCCAGAACATTAGACGTTGTTCCTTGCGTGCGCGTGGGTTCCTTGATTAGTTGGTGCAGGTTAAAATCTAGCATGATATCGCAGACGATATCGGAGTTCGGAGATTGAAACGTCATGGCTTGCCAATCCATATCAGGGACGTTGAAATCGCCAAGCAAGATCAGTCTGGTGCCTTTTAGGTGTGTAGCTATATAGTGATACAAGGAGCGTAGAACTTCAGGATCGCTCGAGGGACTACGATAAACGCACCCAACAGCGACACTCTGACAGCCAATTTTTAGTTTGCAAAAGATTGCTTCCACGTTTTCCACATCTGGGAGAACAGTGAAAGGAATAGTGTTTTTTATTAATATGGCCACGCCCCCGCCACGAGTGGGTCTATCTTTTCTTGCGACAGAGTAAGTGGGCGTTGATATCTCGTCATCCGTGATATCAGCTGTTAGCCATGTCTCTGTTATGGCTACGAAGTCAGGTTTGAGGCCCAACAGTAATGATTCCATGTGTTCTGATTTATTAAGGATGCTGCGGGCATTTACGTTAATGAAGCTTATTTCGGAAGCTGGTTCGCTCGTCGGGGTCGTAAAGTTAGCGGCAGGGGGTAGCACTGGGGTCGTCTTCTCGCTTGTTTTTTGATTGCGCCGCAATGTTCGGTACAGCTTTTAAAGGGATGACTTTATTGCTCACATCATCCCAATAAAAGGCCTCATCGTTTATCCAAAGTTTGTCATAAGCCAGTGCCACTTTATCTCCAGCTTCTTTTTTTGGTTTTCCGTAATTCCAGAGCTTCTTTCTTATATCCCGAACTCTGGCTGAGAAATCTTCGCTAATCGAGTAATTCGTCCCTTTCAATTTTGAACAGCTTTTGAGAACGGTGGTTTTTTCGCGAGAGTCAACTAATTTCAGAATTATTGGTCTTTGCTTATTGGGTGTAGGCTTCCCTAGTCTGTGGATTCTTTCGATGGAAACCGGGGAACATTTAAGAATATCTGTAATAATGGTATCATTAATTAGCTTATCAAGGCTTGCACTGTTTTCTTTTTCACTCTCCGGGACGCCAAACACGAGCAGATTTGACCTTCTTGACTGGTTTTCGAGGTCATCAATCTTAAGTTCTAATGTACGCGCAGTGGTTTGCAGGTGAGCGACTTGGTCTATACAGGAGGATACTTTTTTGTCAAGCAACGCAAGGCTTTCAAGCTTAGTTTCGATAGACTTTAGTCGTTGCTCCTTAATATCTTTCAGGTCAAGAGCAATTAGTTCAAGTTGTTTCGAAATGGATTCCAAGTCAGGGCCGGGATTTGTCTCTATATCGCCTCCAAGTAATAACAGTTCTTTAACGCAGAAAGCCAAGTCCCAAAATAACGAACAAAGCAGCCATGGGCACGGCAGCACAATCAGGCACACATTATTTGATCGGATGCATTTGCCATACCGCCTTCTTACCTGCATGAAAAACATGAAGGGATTATGCATCCGAATTCCAGCGATGCTGCCGTGCCCATGAGCCAGTCGGTGTTCGCTGCCAGGTTTTGTAGTCCGCCAGGCCCAATCCGCCACCAGGGTAGCGCTGTGGTAAGCTCCGGCGATAACTGTCGCTGACTTGGGGTGGTCCTTCCACGAGTCGTTTTGGCTCAAGATCGCCGGCATGGTTGGCACGTGTGGCAGGGTTGCGTCGATTAGCTGCGTCGGATGTGACGAGCTCTGTTGCTCCGCGCATCCCGCTTCAAGCAGAAGCAGGGTAGCGAAACACTGCATGAAAAACATGAAGGGATTATGCATCCGAATTCCAGCGATGCTGCCGTGCCCATCATCAAATTCTATCCAAACGGATTCGCACTTAGGGACATTAATCTGCAAATCATTGCACCTAATATAACCAAGATGCTTTGAAATGAAAATAGCAGAGCCTCCGTAAGGGGCTTCAGCTCTGTGAGCATATTCACTTGAGTAATCTGGGAAGCCATATAAGTCCCTACCTGCATCAGAAAGCCAGGTTTCAGACCGGCAGATGGCGGAAAATTTGTGCATAAATGATTGCAGTTGTGCAGATATTTCAGCGTGGTGTTTGTTTAGGCTTCTAGCGTTGAAATGGATCGCACTGAATCCTGCACGCGATAGGTTTTTACCAACATCGCCAGCGCTTATGTAAGCCATTTAACAGGCGTAAAACGACCTACAAAGCGCAAGGAATTATGGCTCAGTTGTTGAAGACGTTCAAGTCGGCCTCAGATAAGACGCGATATACTTTGCTGTCCGTTGCTTTTCTCGCCTTAATTACGCAGTTCTCCGTCCAGACGTACATCCAGTTGTTTTCCTTTTTGAGTTCCCTGCATTTGGCAAGCAGGGCCTTATTGTCTTGGGTGAGGTGTTGGTTCACAAAAATCGGGAATTCTTTAGAGACCGTAAGGCCAAGTGCAGAAGACGTAAGACGGGCCTTACGTGCTTTTGCGATGAAATCAAAACGCTTATCGCGGGAACGGAAGCGGGCAATAATGTTCATTTGGTTGGGGGTGCGAGTAGGAACTCTGTGAACAGTTTCTACGTCATCCGTGGTGATAGGACATTCAATCTTCTCTCCAATGAGCTCGAGGATGTTGGTGTAATTTTCGCCTTTTGTGACGGGCACATTCCGAATTTCTATGTTATTCAGTCGTGAATACTGCTCCAGATGAGCCACCCGAGCTTAAAGGCGAGCATTGCACTCTTCCAAGCGTTTGTTATTTGCCACAAGAAGTTCGTTTTCCTTCTTGGCGGCTTCAAACTAAGTGTTGATGAAGTCCATCGATTTCTTCATTTCGATGATTTCTTTTCTCAGTTCATTCACTTCACCAGGCTCATTTTGCGCTAGCACAATCTTAGCAGCATTCAGTCCCTCAGTGAGTTCTTTGAGTTTATTTTCCATTTTTAATTTGAAATTCTCGAGCTCGTTGGAAAGGTTAGCAACAGTGCGCGTCATGACAGACTGAGCGATCCGACAACTGCAGCACCCAATTGGAAGAAAAAGAAGCGGATGCGTTACCTGAGTTTGTAGAAAATTCTTGATTAGTGCAAAGTTAGGCGCGAGCCACAGTGTCGGATCGCTCGTCAGTAAATGAAGTCGGTGGAGGCGAGATGGCGGTTTTGAAGTCCCGCCGGCGTCTGAAGCGTCACCGCGTGTCCAGGGCAGGAAGCTCACGGCACGGGATTTAGGCTGCGCGGCGCACCAGGCGATGCGGCGAGGGCCGGAGTAGGAACACGCGGCAATGAAGCAGCACGTCGGCGAAAAGCGGGGGGCACGAGGGAAGGTACCTGAGTTTGTAGAAAATTCTTGATTAGTGCCAAGTTAGGCGCGAGCCACAGTGTCGGATCGCTCGTCAGTCAATGAAAGTCCAGATGAGTGCCCCAACAAAAGAAAGCCCTTCTGCGCATACTGCAATGGAGGAGGACATCTCGCCACGGACCCAAATTGTCCGAAACGAGAAGCTTTTAACAGGCAAGCAAATACCACCAGCAAGGGTAGGTCCCGCATCCGCAACTCTGAATGGCGGCTCAGAGCAACAAAGTCGCACCAGAGGACTGTCAAGAGTTCTTCCACATCGTCCTTACTTGCCAGGTCAGCGGCCTTAAAAGAAACTACTGAGGTCTCACAGGATGGGCCATATGCCTCTGCCGCTCGCAAAGCAACAATTTCACACATGCCTTCTAACACCATCACGCCCTGCCAAGGTGAGATTGACCAGGCATTGCAGGAATTGGCACTAGAAGAAAGTCAAGCTGAGCGGGACTATGCGTCGACGATCAGGCACTTGCAAAAACAAATTTCAGAACTCCAAAAATGTCTTGAAACTGTGAAGTCGCAGTTTGCCAACCAAGCCAAGGAGCGTAAAGAGCGCGGCTTGGTGTGGCAACCCAGAGAGGAACAATTGCGGAAAGAGCGGGACCACATCGAGGCGCATGACCGACTTCAGCCACGATCTCCTGACAGTACCACCCCACTTTCCCAATCTGAAAATACTACAAGAAAACTGAACTGTGTGGACAGTGTATCCAGCACTGCCAAAGAAGGAAGTGTTCATTCCACCATACACTTGGAGCAATTTCTTGCAGCCATGCAAAGTCAGCAACAACTAACAATACAGCAACCTATGGAGAAACAACAGCACAAAATGCAGCAATTCATGCAGCATATACTTGCTCGGTTGCCACAGCTCGCTTCAGCCACTCAAACGTAGTATAAATGAGCCAAAACATCAACCTCAACAACACCTCTACCTCTAATCTGGCTTCAACCACTATGTCAAGATGTCCGGACGCCCTCCATTGGAACTGCCGCAGCCTAGGGACATGCGCGAATGAAATGAACCTGCTGTTTGGCCATATCGGGCACTCCGCTCTCCTTCTACTGCAAGAGACAAGGGGTACTCAACCGGGAATTAGAGGCTACGACGGTTAATTTCAACCTGCTATCGTGCACACCGCGAGACACGGCAGTACGAAAAGATTGGTTCAGGCACAAGCCGCAGTGTTTGTTCGTTGTGACGTACCTCACTCCGCTGAACACAGCTCCATTTTGTACAGATTACCAGGAGGTGGTAGCACTAAGATGCAAACTGACATCACGCAAGACGATGCTAGCAATATCGGTGTACATACGTCCAGACACGAGTGTGCTCAGACGAGCAAATTTCGCGTGGCTACGGGATTTTCGTGCGCAATATCCGCGTGACGCCATACTCATGTGTGTGGACTTCAATGCCAAGAATTGTGACTGGGGATATTCTCGGGGCTCCGTTCGTGGGAAGCGCCTTAGCGACAAAACTGAGGCTGCTGGCCCTGTACTGGTGAACGACACCGCTTACCCAACTCGACATGGGCTTCACGCGGGCCAGCAAGACACATCCCCTGACTTAACGTGGAGCACACCTGGTCTTGTGCGTGAGTGGCGATGCGGGCTCGATACCATGGGTAGCGACCATTACCCAATTTGGTTGGAGCTTAATATTGCAAGTGCAAAAAAGCATACGCGCCACACAAAGGTTGTCAATTAGGACGAACTTCGAGCTAACTTTAACCGTTACGAAATGAATATGCCATTCCACGTGAAAATTTTGCGTGCAGCGGAAGACTCGACCCGGCATATCTCTGTCAACGAGAACCTGCCCACGCCCGATCAACATCTACTGAACCTGTGGAATACTAGGCAGCAGCTGAACCATGCCTACCTCGCCGGTGGAAGGCGGTACGTCGACCTTCTCAAGGTACGCGACAAGACGGCGCAAGCTCGACGTTACGCAAAGCAACTTCCTCGCGAACGATGGTTCCACCACTGCGCCTCCTTCGGAGAAAGAACGGGCCTTCGAAAACTCTGGCAAACGTTTCGAGCCATCAACGGTGAGCGCAAACATGGAGACCCCGTGCAAGCAATACTTCGTAAGGAAGGCATCACCAGTGCAGAATTTGAGGATTTGGCTGCATCTGCGTTTTTCCCCCAGCCTCGTACACCAGCGGTACCTCACCTATACCAAAAACGTACCCCAGCCTGCAATGACGGGGTAGAGTCCCCATTTACACTACAAGAATTGCTGCACGCTTTACAGTCCGCGAATGAGCGCAGTGCACCCGGAAAGGATCGCATCACCTTGCAGATGCTCCGAAATTTAAACAACACTAGCAAGCAGCAATTACTCGATAACTTAAATCACGCACGGATGTCAGGTACCCTCCCGGCCGAAGGGAAGCACTCCGTCGTATTACTGTCATGAATGGGCCTAGGACCAGCTGGAAAGTCAGCAGTCGGTAACTAATACGTGCGCAAGTAGGGATAGCTTTATGCATGGAAGGTGAGAGCAGAAGTTAAGAGAAAGTAGCGGAAACACACAGCGGAAACGAGACCAAAGCAAAGAGCGTTAAATGCGGTAACAGGTTAAAAATACGTTTCGCTAAAGAGAGCAAGAGAGGGAACGTCCTACATAGTTAAGTCTGCGCAGCAGTCCCACGAGGTCTCGTCACGAAGTGCGTGGGATCGGCCGAGGTACCACGGCGCGGCTTGCTCGCTGGGGAGTCTCACGCCACGTCGGGTCCGGACACAGGACAGCGGTCGGACGTCAAGGACCGTGCACAGTGGTTGACGGCTCGATGGCCCGGCGGCGGTTGTGAGCTGGTGTTTCCCCGAACCGCGCCCTCTGGCCCAACGCGTCACCAGCTCCAGGCAGGTCCAGCAGACAGACTTCGGTAACCGGCCCAGGCGGCCGACGGCTCTCTGCGACCGCGGCGGTTGAGACCCTGGCTTTTAGCTCCAAGCGATCATAGGGCCGCGCTCACTCGCCCAGTGCGTCAAATGCGTCCGCTGAATCCTTGCCAAATCGATTCTTCTGCACGCTCCACGCGCTCCTCTGCCCTCTTCTTTCTCCCTCACGGGCGCCTTATCACAAATACCTATTCCTAAGCCTGGCAAGTCCCCAACACAGCTGAGCAACATGCGGCCAATTCCACTGACTTCGACCCTTTGCAAGCTTTTAGAGAGAATGGCTCTTACACGTCTCAATTACCACCTTGAGGAACAACGCGCTCATTTACATCCAGGGCAAACGGGATTCCGACCAAACCTTTGCACAAACGACAGCCTCTACCTCCTGCGACGTCTGGCAAACAAGCGCCACGGCCGGCGAACCGGCGTACCGAGCATCTTGCTCACCGTAGACCTTCGCAAAGCGTTTGACACAGTCTCTCACGAAGCCATCATTCAAGCATTGGAAGAAGCTCGTCCCGGCACACGAATCGTCAACATGGTAAAAGCTTTCTTGCATGACCGTACATTCGAAATATGTAGCGGGCGTAGCCAACCACGTCACTACACAAATAGGGTAGGAGTGCCATAAGGGGCAATCCTCTCACCAACCCAATTCAACCTAGTGATGCAAATTGCCTTCACGGCCACGCTACGGGCATTCGTTTTACTATGTACGCCGATGATGTCACCGTCTGGTGACATCATCGTCTGGTGACCCAGTCTGGTGACCCAGGGCATCATGCCACAACAGAACAAGAAGTAACTGCCGTTCAAACTACCCTGGATGCTTTATTCTCTTACCTTCCACAAACTAGCATGCACCCATCGGCTGAGAAAACTCAGTACATTCTCCTAGGAGGGTCACCGGAAGAAAGAGACAAAGTGAGTCTGAAGCTCGGGGATCAACTAATCATCAGATCACCTACTCGCCAGATTCGGATCTTGGGCGTACCGTTTCAAAAGAACGGGGGTGCCGACGAATGGCTTAAACAGCTCGCGCTTACATGAATTTAGAGCGTCCACCTCATTAAGAGGATTTCCCATCGCCGTACGTGGGTGCGGGTACGAATGTCACCCGCATGTTAGTAGTAGCACTTGTAACTTCCCGCGCCGCTTCGGAGCCTCGTGTTTTGACCTCACTCAGGCTCAAACCAAACAACTAGAGGTGTTGCACCGAACGTCCATGCGTGTTATTACGGGCCTTCCCCGGCACGCTCGAGTATAAGAGCTCCATGGTTTGTGTCGTCTTCCTGCAATAGCTGCGACTATCGAAGAGTGGAGGCGCAATCACTCAAGGCACCGCACATGGCCTCTTTCTGGTCGACGTTTGCTATTGCTGGACTCCCCTGTGCACCATACCGACTTGCCAAATATTCCTCCAAAGATTCCACCATGGGAGGATGAAAATGTCTGCCGGCTCAATCCTACTACCCGAAAGATTACCAAAGCGTCCGACGTTTTCCAGCGATCCGCTCAGGCTGCCCGTGCCGATGCCGATCCTGGGGCCATTTTCACAGACGCCTCCTGGGATTCTACCACCCACCGCGCAGGCATTGCTTTCTACCACCCTTGACGTGACGTGCGCCGTGGCCTGGTGCCCCAGTACAATGATCAGGAGTGCCCCACCTCTTGTGTACTGGAGTTGCGCGCTATTTACATGGCCCTGGACTTTTTATCGCAACAAGTGTCTCAAGGAGCCTTTTCTCCAGGGAAGCGCCTCACCATTTACACAGATTCCCTTAAGGCCATAAAAAAACTACAGCAGATTCCACGGCACGGCTGCCTAACTCATCAAATTAAGAGCACTTGCCGTGCACTTTCCGTACTAAACAATGTCGACGTACATGTGACCTGGGTTCCCGGACACGCGGGCGGCTTCGGAAATGAGGCCGCTCACGCTTTGACGGGCGCTCTTCTCGACTGCCGCTCACCGTCGCTGGAACACGAGTTCACTACCGCCCGTCCACTCCAGGACCCCGACGACCAGCGTGACTTCCTGAAGCAACGCGGACCGCAAGTGCTCCTCGCATCGGTACCTCTTGGCCCCCATCCATTGCCGAGCGGACTGCCGCCTGCTGCCGAGGTTTTCATCCATTAGGCTTGAGCTGGAGCGGTACTCACCTATGATGTCATTGCTAAATGTCGAGCCTACATCCCTCGCCGTCGACGCCAGCACCCTGAAGACGTTGAGCCCACCCATCCCGATGTCACCTGTCGAACATGCGACCTGGGGGTCCGCTCCACTATGCAGCATCTTGTATGGGAGTGTCCCAGACTTGAGGTTATTCGCGCGCGCCATCTCCACCAAGTTCGGACGTGCGAGTACTGGATCTCACCACCACAGCACAAGCATGCAGCCCGACTCCTGCGTTCCCTCTGGGACAAAGACGTTGAGCCCACCTATCCCGATGTCACCTGTCGAACATGCGACCTGGGGGTCCGCCCCACTATGCAGCATCTTGTATGGGAGTGTCCCGGACTTGAGGTTATTCGCGCGCGCCATCTCCACCAAGTTCGGACGTGCGAGTACTGGATCTCACCACCACAGCACAAGCATGCAGCCCGAGTCCTGCGTTCCCTCTAGGACTTCGCACGCGAGGCTGCCTCTTTTCCTGCCCTACCATCCTTATAGGCCTCTGAGCCAGCCCTTTCCCTAATAAAGTTACATTTATTTATTTATTTATTTATTTATTTATTTATTTATTTATTTATTTATTTATTTATTTAAGTGACCTTGCAGGCCCTAACAGGACACTGAGTAAGGGGAGTTACAAGGTAAAGAGTTTAAAATTAGCAAGAATTGTATAAGGCAAGCAAAAGAAACCCAATCCAAAAAATGAGACAAGAAATCTGCCTGCCGCAAATTCATATCTAGACGATCGTAAAGTAGAAATATAACAAGTGCTATATCTTGCGCCAACAAAGAACATGCCGCAAATTCAACCTAAATACAGGCAACAGCAAACAGACACTTCAAACACTAAAATTCTTTTACAAAAAATTTACACAAAATTGTACTAACAGTTCAGAAACATAAGACAAAAAAAAGCGAGCTTGAAGACGGTCACCGAATGCGTCGTGCTTGGATCCGACGGCAGTGCTATCGGGAAAGTTGTTCCGAAGACTGGTGGCCGGAGGAAGTACAGATAAGCTGAAGACATCGGTTTTTCCGGACTGGCGAGAAAAACTATATTGAATATTACCGCGAAGCCGAAGACGAATATTTCCATAGGCGAGGTCTGAGTAGGAACATTAAGACGCGGTATCCAGTGTGGTGGGTTGTAAACATATTTTTGCAAAAGGCCTAAAAGAGCTATGTTTCGTCGGAGACCTAACGGCTTAAGTGAAAGATTTAATGTGACCTCTGCAACACTTGACGGGTACTTGTAAATAAGCCTTTCAGCGCTGTTCTTGATTGCTTAAATTTTGTTAATGGCACGGGGACCAGATGGGTGACGCAAACTCGACTGTGGACGAACGTATTTTACGTAAGTACGTAAGCAATTTTACGTATGCTGACGCAAACCAACATGACGCAACATGCCGCAAGCATGACGCAGACCAACGCAAAACTGTTGGTATACTCTCGGTCTGTCGCCGGAAACGACCTGCTGGACCGTAGCCATAAACGGCTTCGGTGTTATACAGGATGTGTTTCAAGCACACACCAAGACGAGCCTTGTCAGAAGTAAATAACAGTATTCTATCGTGCAAAATAACACCGAAATATCACATTCCATAAAATTGGAAAAGCTTGGAGAAAAAACAATAATTATATTTGGATGCAATGTCTCCAAAAAGAGGATTTCATTCGGGAGGCCTGTTTGCCATGAATGAATAACAAATGTTTTCGACCGGCAAAAGGTGTATCAAACTTCGTTACGGTGATCGGCACATAAAGAACGATAAGTTGACATGCAAATTAGCTGGCCTATAAAGTTTGGATCATAGTAAACTTTGTTAGTACGCACAAATGAAATTCGTTCCTGTGTAATATCAAACGGCAGGGCACAAGGAATATTTCCTTTTCGTAGCGCCAGTTGTAAGGTTGTAGTCATAATATATAAAGTACAAGTTCATAATACATAAAATACGAGTTCCTCAAGTTCCTCTTCCAAAGTGGCGTTAGAAAGGCTATGCTCGTAATACCAAGGGTTATGTAAGGTTATGTACAGCTTGTGATAAGGGTTATCCTTGTTAAATACGGTTACCAAAAGATATGCTTCGACTGTGAATTTTTTTTTCTATTTGTCTGCCTTTCTGCAAGCAGCAAAAACGGCTGGACTGCAGCTCTCGCTTCGAATTGATTTGTCGCAAGATTGCCGTAAAACAGAGCATTTATTATTAGACAGTTTTAGGTTCACGTGCGTACAGAGTTCACGTACGCAAACGTAAGAAGTATACGTGGCCTAGGCGCATCTAGTCTGAAACCCTTATACAGTAAAAACTTAATTTAACGAAGATGGGGGTAGTCGCGAGTTATTTCTTTAAATCGAAAACTTCGGTAAATCTAGTGAGGCATACCTAATTGGGTACATTCGATTATATACTGTATCGACTTTCAGCAAGCTTATGCGGCGTATATTTGCGAAGCGTAACTGCTCCGAACATAAAATGGCGGCACGCACGTATGAAAAGAGACCACGAAAATTGTTACCTGAGCAAGAAGAGCCCCGGGGGTCTACAATTTCATCTCCCACCAAACAAGTCGGTGATGTTTGCTTCCATGCTCTTTGTAAGGAACGGCCCTACTGATTTCTCATCAGTTTGTAGTGCGTCCAGTACGTATTCTGTGCAAACATCCGCAGCATATCCCGGGCATCCATCACATCACGGGAACTACCGGCAGAACGATGGCGAACGAACAACACAAAGCATGCCCCGAACAATCCGACTGCCTAAGACTTAACTGGAACCGCTAACTGGACCGAATTGGGCCTGCGAAAGAAGCAGTTTCGTAAAAGCGGGAATTAGGCTATCCGCGATGTCATCTTGGGCGTGGCATGAACCAGTTTTGAGGAGTTCTACCAGGGGCCGAATTCTCTAAAAAACAGGCGTCGCTTTGAAACGACGGGGTAGCGCCATGCAAATGCATGTGTTCTGGGGTTGGGGCCGTCGCTTTGGGGCGACGGGCTGGGGCAATCACCGCAGAAAAGCGCTGTGGCAAGGGCGCGAAGCGACAAGTGAAGCGACGAGGGGGCAGTGGGTGTCACTTCGCGCCCTTGCCACAGCGCTTTTCTGCGGTGATTGCCCCAGCCCGTCGCCCCAAAGCGACGGCCCCAACCCCAGAACACATGCATTTGCATGGCGCTACCCCGTCGTTTCAAAGCGACGCCTCGTCGTTTTAGAGAATTCGGCCCCTGATTACCACTTTTTTGAGCTGCGTGTGTTGAGGAAAGGTTCGTTAAACCGGGGCAGACCATGATATTGGTTTCGTTAATTCGAGTTAATCAAAGTGTTGGGATCTATGGACGTCTGAAGGGGGATCGGGATATCTTCGGTAAATAAGAGATTTCGGTAAATCAGGTTTCGTTAAACCGAGGTTTGACGTCGTCTGACGCACACGACGCATCCCGCGCATACGGCGCCTGGATGAACGCGCTCAGCGCCAATGGGTACGCGTTATTCCTAGCGCTGTCTACTAACAGACGCAGACACTGCTGTAGCCACACGTGATCTCGCGAGCCTGTTGCTGTGACGACGGCAAACGCTACTTCGTCAGGCTGAACAGCTGAAAGAATGCTCTTCTACCTGAAAAACAAAAGCTGTTTTAAGTGCGAATGCACTTTATAAGCGACCCCAAACCATCCACCGCCGGCGGCGGCGGCGTCGTCCGCAGTGCTCCTCTATATTTAAAAAAGAAACAGCATCCGGCGGCAGGTTTCGATCCGAGGACTTTGCGGCCGCAGCGCGACGCTCTACCGACCAAGCCACGGACACGACGCTGATATCAGCGTTAGTGACGCGCCTTATATCTTTAACGCATTCAAACTACGTCGTCATCGGCGTGCGTTGGCGACTCAGCGGCGTTATAGCGGCTTGATAACTGCGTGGTGTACACGTGATACTACAAACCCGATGGAAGAGATGGAAGAGAAGGCGGCGAGGCGGTGGGCTGCGGGGGCCGAGCGCAAGCGCCGCAAGCGGGCCGACAACCGTGCATTCGCACTTTCACATTCTCCCCCTCGGGGAAATGCGGGAGAATTTTTTTCGATTGAAGCTTCGCGTGAGTCGGCAAATTGAAGGCAAAATCAATAGCTTAGAACAGGGTATCGAACCTAGGGATTAGCGACGATCCGACGAAGCTGTTATCGCTGCGAAGCGGAAGGGCAGGGCGCCGCCATGTTGGTCAACTCAACGCACAGAAGCAGCGTAAAGACAGCCACGTAAAAATCCGAATAGCATGTACGTCCGGGAGACTCAGGTGACCGTTGGCGTTCTGCGCATGTACAATCATCATCCGTGCAAGCTCTACGTATACGTGAAGCTACTACTACGTCGTCAGCATCATCATCATCATCAAAATCAGCAGAAGCCTATCTACGTCCACTGCAGGGCAAAGGCCTCTCTCATGGATCTTGAATTATACAGGTCCAATGAATACGCCAATTAGGCTACTACGTACGTGACACTAAAACTGTATTACGTGAGCAAAAGCTGGGGCATGTCGCTAAACATTTGCGCCGTATATCCGTACACACGGAGCGAAGGAACACATAACGACAGAGCACGCCAAATCAAGCCCCTGCCGGCAGCAGAATTTTCCGTGGTGGCGCTGCGCTCGCAGTTGCTAGGGTGTCGTCAAGTGGAAGGGACGCAGACTGACTTCGTCCTGCCAGCCGCGTCGGAGGAGGAGGAAAACATCTTTATTGGTGGCAAAATTTGCATGGACTCCTCAGGTTGTGAAGTCCTCAGTCCGGGACCCTATATGCCATGCTAGCCGCTACAGCCCGCTCCACCTGTAGCCGAAGCTGGTCGGACAGGCATGAGCTGGACAGGGCGCGCCTCCAGCGCTCAGGAGACTTAAACGGATTCGGTTTGGGGAGAAGATGGGAGGGGCATCCGCCAACCACGTGGAAAAGAGTGCGGTCTGCTCCACAGAAGGCGTAACTAAGCACGCCGCCCCGACAGGCGCGAGACTCCTGTCTGAGCTTGTACTCGTTGGAAGATGAAACGTGCAGCCAGTACAGGGCGGCAAAAAGTAGAGTAGAAATGACGGTGACCGGCGGACAACCAAAGGAGCGACCGTGTCGCTGCTAAAGCGAGTAAGCATGACCAGCGAGGCAGTTAGAGGGAAAACTACCGATGGTACCGTGTGCGAAAAGTATGCGAGGAACGTCGACGCGTTGCGAGGCTTTGCAGCCATCGGAAGACATGCGCACCGGGCCCACCTCACTTTGCCAAGGGAAGATAAATAGGCGCTCACGCATTTTAAAGGACCCGCCAATGAATCTTCCAGTACATTCTACATAACGGTGAAGCAAAAGATTTTTGCATTGATGTGATTCATGAATTTTTATGATTGCGTGTTTAATCATTACGCTGCACATGGTACTGCGTAGAGCGAATCGCGTTGGAGTTGCTCAAAAATAACAAGCCTCTTACTGAGTTTCTGTATATTAGGCTGTTTCACCCATTCGATTCAGTAACACCATGACCAGTGTTTGGGACACCTGAAGTCTTAGGTAAATTTCTGGCTTTGTAATCCCGTTGAGGATCTCTAAGTGGTGGAAATTATTCTACAGCCCTCCAGTACTGCGGCCTTCAGAAACCAGTCGCTGCTACGGCGCGTCAATACACAGCCCTCGAAAATTTGAGCTTTGTAAATTGTTTTGTTTTGTTTTTATGAAATAAGAATAAATTTTCGGGTTTAAGATTTCCTTGCCACCATCAGAGCAGCCTTTGCTTATTTGGTTTTCAGCCAATAAGGCCAGTTTTAATGTGACCGTGAAGCAGACGGAGGGGCGAAGAAAATCCTTGCAGTGCCGTATACGCACGAGTTGGGAAATATTCTTGGCCGAGTCGCGGAAAGTTTTTCGAAACAAGTGTGTCGTTTCGAGTCACGCAGCCCTGTTTATTATCTCCGGGGGGGGGGGGGGGGCTCACGCTTACAGTCGTAAAAAACTCACCGCCTACTTCCTTCCGTGCAAAACGAACAAAGTTGGACGACCAAAACAGACACTCCAACAAACCGTTCCGCGCAACGACAACTGTCACGCCAGTAGCCTGACTTCCTCTGGCTAGGTGTCGGTGACAGCTGCAACTATGCGTTTGCGGCAGGGGCTGCTACGCCAGCATTTACTTCCATTGCTCTGTGTTAGTACGCGCGGACTTGGACAGGTCAAGCCTAACCAAGTAAAAAAAAACTTGCAGCAATTCTTAGAATAGCCCACGAGTGCGCAAGCATTCTTCGAGCAGCTTCTTTGTTTGACCAACCTTTACGTTTGCTTGGCTGCAGTGAAGGAACGCGTTAACTCAGACGGCGTATTTTTCTTTGTTTTACGTTGTTTTTTAGTTAATCTCGTGAGGGCACTGTATAGAATATACCTTCGAGATTTTGTTAGCTAATTTTTGGCGTTTGAGTTAATTTCATATTTTTGGTTTCTTACGTAATCCAGGGTTGACGCTGCCTTAATTACACCTTTCTGATCACGTTAATTTACTGTCTTTAACGACCATAGTCTTTCTCGGGCTACTTGAGCACACAAAGTTTTTATGTATGTATGTATGTATGTATGTATGTATGTATGTATGTATGTATGTATGTATGTATGTATGTATGTATGTATGTATGTATGTATGTATGTATGTATGTATGAATGTATGTATGAATGCATTTATGAAAGTATGTATGCGTGCATGCATGTATGTATGTATGTATGCATGTATATATGTTTGTATGTATGTATGTATGTATGTATGAATGCATTTATGAAAGTATGTATGCGTGCATGCATGTATGTATGTATGTATGCATGTATATATGTTTGTATGTATGTATGTATGTATGTAGCGAATCAGAATAAGAAAAGGGGCTCGTTGGAATGAACGAACTGCCACATCACATTTTTGAATCTGGAAATGTGTTACGGTGTATTGAAAGTTTTTGTGAAGTGTGACTTAGATCTCGTACCATAATATGTTGCATATTTACCTATTAGTTCGTGCCACCACTGTATTGTTTCCTTTTTTGGTCATGTTTTCTTGTATTGTGTCACCCCCACTACTGCCTGGGCCATTCTTGGCCTGCAGTATTTTCTAAATAAATAAATAAATAAATAAATAAGACGGAAATACGGTTGGCAGTAAAAAAAAGTCGGAAAGCAAAGGGGAGGATGTGGTAGGTCACAGAAATAGAAAGAATTTGGAACGACAGAAAGCGGAGAAAAAATGCCCGCCTAGTGGGATCCGAACGCACGACCTCCTGAATACCGGTCTGGTGCGATGACCACTACGCTACCGGCGGGGCTATTTTCCCCTCCACTTTCTGGGGTATTTATGTTAAGGTATTTTTGTTTCCTGCGCTTGGGGGTGGTAGCCAGCGCTACTCGAACTACTCGGGGTGAAGGGGACCTTCTTTTTAACCCCCGGGCCGTGACTCGAGTGTCTACGACATGTCCAGAGTGGTCGACCAGCGTTGAACTCTCTTAAGCTCTCTATGGCACCAAGACTGCCCGAACAGAGGCCCTCGCTATGCATGTAGCGAATCAGAATAGGGAATAAGGGACTCGTTGGAAAAAGACAGAAATAAGGATTGGCAGTCAAGAAAACCTAGGAAAGCAAAGGGGAGAATGTGGTAGGTACTTGAAACACATAAAAAATTTGGAAAGAAAGAAAGAAAGTGGAGAAAAATGCCGGCCGGGTGGGATCCGAACCCACGACCTGCGGAATACCGGTCTGGTGCAAGGTGTTCTTGACTGCCAACTTATTTCTATGTATGTATGTATGTATGAACGCATGTACGTGTGTATGAACGTATGTATGTATTATGCATGAATGTATGCATGTATGTATGTATGTATGTATGTATGTATGTATGTATGTATGTATGTATGTATGTATGTATGTATGTATGTATGTATGTATGTATGTATGTATGTATGTATGTATGTGCGGATGTGTGTATGCACGTGCGTACGTATGTATGTATGTATTGGGAGATCCTGTGACTACGCTCCCAGTACAACTTTTGGTTTGTTACCGGTGCTTCCTCATAGTCACCCACTATCACCAGTACTAGCCCCGATGGTCTCGGCATCATCACCGTAAATAATCATCATCACCGCTTGGTCCCTTCCTTGGCCCGAGTGTTGGAATAAACGGCCACTCCAACCGTCGTCTCTCAAGTGGTGGAGCGTGCGTCTTGATCCCTTGTCCTCCATATCTGAGTGCACCCCTAGAGCTCCGTTCGGGTCATCGCTTACCGCGAGACGCCATTCCTACATGCCCATGACCGCGCCATCTGCCAGTGGAACCGGCAGCGGAACCGGCGGTGCGGGCTCAGCCGCCATCCCACCATACTTCGTCACCAGCCGCCAGTGGTATCCACCGATGTTCGGTGGCTTTCGTGGTGAGGACGTTGACGAGTGGCTTGATACCTTCGCATGCGTGAGCGCCTTTAACAGGTGGGACGACCGCGCGAAGCTTGAAAACGTCTCGTGGTCCCTGAAGGAAGTAGCCAAAACGTAGTTCCTGAACAATGGGCACCGTATGAGTGGTTCCATTTCACCACGCAGCTGCGCCAGATCTTTGGCTCTTCCGCTGCCTGCTCATTCATCGCAAAAAAGAAGCTGGAGGGGCAACATCCTTGTGAGACGTACATGTCGTGCATTGAAGATGTGCCCCGTGCCGAAAGGTCAACAAAGACATGACGGAGGCTGATCGCATGCGCCACATCTTGAAAGCGATCGGCCATTTCGCCTTTAATGCCCTGGCCTTTCAAAATCCAACTACTGTTTCGGACGTGAGGACAACGTGCCAACGCCTAGATGACCTTCAGTCGATCCGTCTCTAGCAGGATACCGGGACCCGGAACTGGGGCGATGAGGGCCTCCGAGCTCCAATACGCGAACTGTCACGGGAAGAGCTTGGCCGTACCTCTGTGCATGTTTCTGCTACCAGTCACTACTCGGCTACACCTAATCTGCGAGATATCATTAAGATCTTACTTTTTGCAAGTTTTTGGAACCAGCATGGGTACTCCATTCGCACCGACCTATGCCAATATTTTCATGGGGCAACTTGAAGCCACCCTATTAGCTCGTTTCCGCATAAACCTCAGGTTTACCTCCGTTACATAGACGACATCTTCATGATTTGGGAACACGGTTACGCGACTCTAGAAACGTTTATATCTCATCTCAATTCTTCCCATCCGACTATTAAATTCTCCTGGCAGTATTCTGAAAAAGAAGTGAACTTTCTGGATACTACCGTCATTCTATACAACTGTAAACTTAAAACCACGCTTTTAAATGCAGAGCATTTCTTAGCCTCGCCTCTTCCTGCGTCGGACGGCGTCCACAGCTCCGCGTCTGCAGCAGGTGCGCCTCTCATCCTTCCCTCCTCTCTCTCAACAGCAGCTGGCGCGCGCATGCGTCGTAGTCAGCCCGTTCGCTCCGTCGCGGTCTCGGCGTAACAGGTGCGTGATAGCAGCGTGGTGATGCGTGGATGGGCGCGCGCTGCTTGTGCATGCGCGCTCTCCCCCCCGTACTGCTCTCCCTCTACTGCGCGCGCTGCAAATATAAAGCGGCTAGCGGTCGCTCGTGCTTCAGTCACTGCGTTGCTCCTTCCTTCCTTGGTTGACGCTCGCTCCGCCCTAACGCGACTTTACTCTCCTCTCTCTACCCCAAACCAACACCAACGCAACTACGACCCAACTACCCACCCTAACGCGACTTTACGCGGCGTTAACGACCCCAAATGCTCTGAATTTACTCGTGTTCCCCTCGCGGGAAGGCGCGGGAATTTTTTTTAGGAAACCAACAGAGGGGCAGCAGTACCTAGATTATAAAAGCCATCACCCGAGACACTGCAAGCAAGGGATCTTTTTAGGACAAGCCACCAGGCTTAGGAGAGTATGCAGTGATGACAGTGACTACGTAGAGCACCTAGACGAACTCAAGTCCACCGTTATGAACAGGAACCACCCCAAAATCTCGCTCGATCAGGCGTACCAACGTGCAGGTAATCTCAAAAGGGATTAAGTGCTCAACAAACAGCGACAAAACGAAAGCGCCAGGCCACCTGCTATAATAACTAAATTTTTAAACGCCCTCCCAAAAGTAAAGTATATACTGCGGAAATACTACCCCATTTGAGCCAGTAACGACCGATTTAAAAAGACGCTCCCGGAAGCACCAAGGGTTACCTACCGGAGAAACAGGAATCTAAAAGATATTTTAGTGCATGCTAAAACGGGGCCTTCAAAGCAACCAGTCATAGCCAGCTGCTCCCGTCCCAAATACATGACGTGCAGGCACCTGCAGGCAGAGAGCATTGTAAAAAGCACAGCCAGTAATTATGTCCACAAGATTAATTCAAGTTTTACGTGCACTTCATCCAATATTGTGTATATGTTGGAACGCCCAATGTGCCACAAGCAGTATATAGGCGAAACGAGTCAACCTATGAGCCTACGTCTTAACGGTTACCGGGCAGATACTCTTAGCAAACCACCCGCCGCGGTGGCTCAGTGGCTAAGGCGTTGCGCTGCTGAGCACGAGGTCGCGGGTTCGATTCCCGGCCGCGGCGGCCGCTTTTCTGATGGAGGCGAAAAGCAAAAACGCCCGTGTGTACGAGATTTCGGCGCACGTTAAAGATCCCCAGGTGGTCAAAATTAATCCGGAGCCCTCCACTACGGCGCACCTCATCGCCTGCGTTGCGTCGGTGCGTTAAACCCTACAATCAATCAATTACTCTTAGCAAACCCTCCATAGCTGTAGCGCAGCATTTCAGCCAACCAGGCCGCAATTTTGATGACCTTAAGTTGTGTATACTTCAGTCAAACGTTAAGTCTCCTAAGGACAGAAAATACAGAGAATCCTATTTAATTCACAAATTCAACTCCATGGAACCTGCTGGAATCATTGCGTCTAGGGGCAACTTGGAATCACTGCGATATTCACAGGGAATACAGCATTAGGCATTGTCTTGCATATACCTTATCCAAAGACTATGACCCCTCCCTCTGCTTCTTACTTGGTCACCTAGTTCCTTTTGTTTTCATTCCTTAGCTTCCAGTTTAGTACGCGCCCGCATCCATCCAACCTTTTCTTTTGGAGTTCCACTTTATTTCTTTTTTTTTCTCCGCTTTGTCTTGTGCCCTGTACGTCACTCTAACTTTATCTTTTCGTTTTTGAGTTTCAGAACAGGGCTATTCCAGGAATGTTGTGGGGTTATTGCTTCGACCTATGAGCGGACCTATTTAAATTTTCGTTGAATGTCACACCAAGAAATTGGTGTGAAGGGACTTGTTCGATGGTCGTACCCCGAAATCTGATTGAAATTTGGTGGCTTTCACCCTTATTCTTTGGACTAAAAACGACAAATTTAGTTTTATTTGTGTTCAATGAAAGGTGGTTTGCTTCTAGCCATACCGAGAATATTTCAAGCCTGGCATTTGTTAACGTCTGGAGTGGAGCAAGATCCCTGGCGGAAACGAATATGTTCGTGGCGTCGGCGTATAAGATTAAATCTGCTGCGGAAGAAATATGTACGATGTCGTTTACGTATAACGAGAATAAGAGCGGGCCGAGTACGGATCCCTATGGTACTCCAAAATTCAGTTTTCTTTGGTGTAGTGCCCATCAGAATGGTTTGATGCGCTGAAACGACGTGTCATTCTCGCGTGACATGTGCTCTTTGATTGTTTAGCCTTCTACTGATTGTCACGAAGCCAAAGACGACGCAGTTGTCTTCAAGGAAAAGAAGTTTATTGGAGCGAACTCGTGCTCCCCTAACAACTCAAAGAATACCCAGTGGCTGTGGGGTAACGGCGATGAAGTCGTCCCATGGCGGAGGCGGCAAAGGGATGGGATGTTGTTGTCCAGGGACATGTGGCCGGGCACAAGTAGCGCCCAGCCGGCGAAAGTGGATGCTCGTCGAAAGTCGTGGCCTTCCTGACAGGTTCGAATGATTTCTGTGAGAGGTGGAAGTTGGTCGTATTTGTATAGTTCCTCGAGTTTGACATGTTTGGGAAGGCCAGAGATGACTCAAAGGCTCTCACGATGCAGCACCTCCAGCTGCTGCAACCGACCCTCAGTGAAGTCGAAGCATACTGCCCCATATGTCACTTTGCTCGTAAGGACAGCCCCATATGTCACTTTGCTCGTAAGGACAGCCTGGGTCAAAAGTTTGAGTATCTCCGTTGTAGCCCCTCCTACTCGGTTGTTAGGCTACTGATGCCATGTTTTCTTGATTTGGTGAAGCCACACACTGCATCCGCCATCCTCAGGGACAGGGATGCCAAGAATTTTAACCCCCTCAGGTGTAATCGGGCAAACTGAAAAGTCAGGCGTTCTTCTGTTGCTGTGTGCCGCCAAACACCACGTATGTGCTCTTGTCAGGCGAAGGCTGCATCCCAGTATGTTGGAGGCTACCGGCGAGAGTATCGAGTGCAGTTTGCATGTATACCTGCACTTGCTGTTGGGTTAGGTGTGTCTTACGGGGGTCAATCAAAATGGTAATATTGTCGGCATATGTAGTTCCTTTTTTTAACGGTTATTGAAATGTAAAAAAAAACACCCGGGGGTTTCTTGCCAGTGCATGGGACCCCCTATATGTAGTGATTTGAATGTGCGGTATTTGTCGGAGTTGCTTGGGAATTTTTGTCATGACAAGATTGAATAATGTTGGAGATGAAATAGCGCCGTGCGGTACACCTCCGTGGTTGTAAAAACTGGGGGGGGGGGGGGGGTGTTTACCCGTATGGATTTCAAACGTTCGGTTACACAGAAAGTTCTTTACAAAATTAGTGAGTCTATGACCGACGTTAAGTTCTCTCATATGCGCAATGATGAAGGCGTGGGAAACTGTGTCGAACGCTTTCGTGAGGTCAATAGTAACGAGGACTCCTGGAGCTGACTTAATATTCTTTCTCCACTTTCTCCCTATCATTGGTCGTAATAAGAGCAGGCTGTCATGAGTGGTGAGATCGGGCCGGATACCTGTTTGTGTAGGGTCATAAATGGCGTCGTTCGCTATCTCGAGTAGGTAGGTGAGACGAATAAGGATCACGCGCTCCATCAGCTTGCAAAGAGTTAAAGTGAGTGAAATAGGACGAAGATTGGAAATAGTAGAAGGAGGCTTTTTAGGCTTAGGTATTGGGGGCCCAACTGAGTGCTTCCATTCAATAGGGAGTATGCCAGATTCCCATATTGGGTTAATTTCCGCTAACAACTCTTCTTTGGATTTCTTATCAAGGTTGCGGAGCATTTGCCAAGTAATTTTGTCTTTCCCGGGAGCGCTCTTGCCATTAACAGCCTCAAGCGCCATGTGCCGTGCTTGAATGGTGAAGAATGTGTCTTAAGGCTTCAGCTGATGACCGTACATTGGGGCGTACATAGTCGAGTCGTTAGAGTTATCTTGGGGGATAAACGTTTGGGCTGCAACTCGTTCAATTCGTTCTCGTCTATAGACTGAGCAAGCAGGATGTTTTGCGTGGTGTTAAGGGATTGAGTTGTACCAAAGAGAGCCACAGCTTATAGGAACCGTTTCGTACATTGAAGCTTGCGCAGTGGTCAAGCCAGCGAGTTCTTCTAAGGTGTTTGGCGTACCGCCTAGCTTGCACTGTTTTGTTGCGAACTTTCAGTAAGTCTGAATTGTTTTCCACTGCTGAGATATTGAAGGTGGAGGGTCTCGCAGGTCGACCAAAGGTTGATGAAGTGCTTGCAGGTGTCGGAGTCTCGTCCCGGACGCCGAAGTGTCAGTTAATTACTTAATTTTAAATAAATAAATAAATAAAAACAGACACGAAACTCGGGAAAAACCGGACAAGTGGAAGGGGGCTTATTTGTCTACGTTTGCAAGGGCTACCGTGTGTACTTTGTTCCTGGAAGGCAATCTCTGGTATGTGATGCAGGTGTTGGACTGCTCACGCACGAACAGGCAAATGCTCCATCGACTGTTCGCTGTTCTCGTGCGGGTCGAAAGCTGGGAGTGGGGAAGTCATACCAAATATTTTGGGCGTGTAAAAAATGGAGGAGTGGGGCTAGCGCATTTATTTGTGAGCCAGGCGGAGGCCGTATTTCTAAGACAGCTACAGACCGGGTCGCTACCCACCCCGGCCTTGATGCATCGAATGTACCCAGAAGCGTACCCGACCGATAGGTGCAAGGTGTGCCGTAGGGAGACAGCCCACCAGTACCATATCCTGTGGGACTGCTCAAAACAACCGGAGGAAGCGGCATCGAGAACCATCCCGCCGCGGCTGGAAGAAGCCGCGAAGAGCTACGACCGCGAACATCAACTCTGGGCCGTCCAGCAGGTCCTGACGGCGCTCGAAAGGCACGAGACTCGCGAGCCGTCAACGGCGAGCGGATGGCTCGGACCCTAGGACGACGCCGGTCCCGCGTCACGGCGCACAAAAACACCGATCTGCATGCACAAATAAAGTTTACTCCAATCCAATCCAATTGTGCGACAACTAGTAAATAGATTTCTTTTTTGAATGAAGCAAGTAACGCTTTCCTTCGTACTGTGTGTCAATTAAGGTAGGCACGGTTCTCCCCGATTTTGTTATTACGACTGGGTACATGTCGGGGGCATCTTTGCAAATTTCAAGGAGGTTGTGTCCCGTGTGAAATTTTTAACCGCCATGTCTTTGAGAGAGTATTTATGTACGGTTACGTAAAAAAATTGTATCCTGATATTGTCGATATTGTGTTCCCTGTGTCCATGTACAGAGCCATGTACTGTGGAAACCCTGGTAGGGATGTGCTTTAGTGGTTAAAAGAATGCAGATTCAACCAGGGGTCAAGTCCTTTTTGTTTAGGTTACATACACGAATATTATTAGTACGAACGTTTATGGAAGAAAGAACGCTATTTGTACCGTGGGGGCAGGTTGCTTTAGTTGTATAGCACCACAGATGATAGAGCCGGTATTTTCGCATTGTTGGGAGGGAGTATATTTTCTGGATATGCGACAGAGGAGGTTACACAAAGATTTTCCACCGGACCCTCAGAGTATACGCTTCCTTTCAATGGACAATGAGGATGAGGTGCCGTACGATTTCATCATGGCACTGGGCCTCCATAGTGTATGGCGCTCACGTACAGCGAGGCTGTACAGTGATGTTGATGCGCGCTGTGCAAGAGAGTATTTCAAAGAGATCATTGACCGATTCGTTTAAGTCCTTGTAATCTACCAGGAACTACGCGAAAAGATTGCCACAAATAGAGCAAGTGATCGATATGAGGGCATTTTATTCGACAAAGACAGGCCTCTAGGGGCTTGAAACTTCGCCTCTTGTATGTGTTCATATTTACAATATTGAAATGTAATGTGTTGTAAATTGTCAAATACAGGCAATAAATATTAAAAAAAATGCTCGTAGCTCAGTCGGCAAGACGGCGGGCTTTCGCTCCGCTTCTTGTCGGGCCCAGGTTCGATACCTGGAGGTGCCAGTAGTTTGTTCGCGTAGCCTGAGTGTAGCCAGTAGCCAGTGGTAGCGTGGGGTGTTTCTTTGTGTAGCTAGTAGTAGCCTGGGAGCTTTCTGCTGAGGCCGACACGAAACTTTCCTGGGCTGGTTAGACGTATCCTGTTTCGCAGTAAAATAGTTCGCAAAGTACGTTCAAAGGACGAATAAAAGAATAGCGTAAACGGACCAACTCTGAAGTACGCATTGCAACTTCGAAAAAAAAAGCATAATTAGCGAAGTAAAGTCACTTCATCGCTGTAATGGTATAAATTTACATAATTGGCGAGAGGAAACAAAAGGAAACTCAAAAATGATGAAATAATGCAACGTATTTCCCGACTCATAACCACATTTGGCTTTAAGGAACTCCCCTGTAAAAAAGCGGCATTGGATTGCTATGCAATAGTAGAAATTCTCTGAATTTCTGCAGATTTTTGTCAAGTAAAAATTGGTGATAAACTGTTGAGAAAGAAACATGAAAAGGTAACTAACAACGTATTGCTAAATCTCCGAAACATCACAAACAAAAGACAGGGCAGTTTCATCGGTTCATCTTTACAGGCACCTTTCGGTGCTTAGGAATATCGGTATGCGGACGGTTAGGCAATCGGATGTTTCAGTGCCGGGCCCTTCCGGTACAAACAGATGAAGAATACTGATTTCGAGGCAACTGGGTTGGTTGTGTGAGGGGATTCAATGAAGAGAAACGGAGGATCATTGTCCGGTCTAGGAAAGCGTGGCGTTGGTTGGCAATGGGGAGAACGATACATCGGCGCGGACCCTTTGCAGGGGCCAATCTCGTTTGAGGGTGGGAGGTTATAAAATACTACGCGCCATAGTTTAAAGCAGAGCACTGGGGTACTTTCTTCAATGACTTTACTGTGATGGCCAGTGAGGCCCCGAGGCCTCGTAGACAGACAGGGGGGCCATCGGCCGGAGCTTGACCAGGGCTCCGACGGCCACCTTTCGAGGCTTCTACCCTCCATCTCTCAACGTATCGCCACAGTTGGTTACAGCTTATGTTTGCGGACTCGGGGTCCGCGGTGTCACCAGTGCCGCCACCCTGACTACACGAGGTGGCGCGTGCGGGGACGATTACCATCATAGTGACAACTGTTGGTAGAATGTAGACGGTCAGGTTACCCCAAATGAACAGCTGGACGTATACCCGCCGGTTTGCCTCCAGCGGTTAATGAGGGGAAACATAGAACTGTCTGAATGAGGGTGTTATTGTGTCCCCACTTAAACCACCGCGCAAATTCTTAGTATGGTGCTCTCGTCGGGAATGGTGTCGATCGATTCGGTAGAATCTGTTGAAGTAGCAGCTTGTGTGACAGATTTGCGTTGGCCAAGTAGGTTCACTTTCAAATCTATCCTTCTTTTAACAAGCCATTTCCCTCCCTTCCATCTCTCCTCCCCTTCATTCATCCTACTCTACCCTCCGCTCTTCCCTCCTCCCCGTCGCCTACCTGAACGCACCCTTCCATTCCCATCCGTCATCATTCTCTCCTGTAATCTTTCTTGGCATATAGATAAGTCAAGCGCAACACGCTGGAGACAGGGACACATATACCAAAATGTAGGCCAAGGATGCTGTTCGCATTAACAGGGATCTGTACATACATAACCAACGCTCCCGGGTCACCATTGCCCCTGCGTGTTGAATGATATCCGGCACAACATCCAGCATCGTGTTGTGTTCCGCCAGGGTCCGATAGGCCTATGACGTTCAACACAAGCACCCCCCCCCCCCCAACACACGCACACACACACTCTTCTGAACGTCCTGTTTACCATTTGCGGGTGTCATTGGATAGGTATAGTTGTCCCGTTTCGAACTCATAAGACGTAGCTTCGATTCCCGTCAGATGTGCCATGCTGACGTACTTTTTGAGCACTGTTTATTTATTTATTTATTTATTTATTTTTATTTACTTATTTATTTATTTATTTGAATACTTCCAAAGACTGAAGGCTTTACAGAAAGGGGTGGGATTATATAACAAGAAGTAATCGAACAGTTACAATTGTTGCAAAACGGAAACTTTTCAGGGTCGGTGATGGATGCAGTGGCAGCATAAAGGCAGTTCCAGTCTTTGCTCTTTCTGGGAATGAAGGAATCACTGTAGTGGTTTGTTTTCGGCAAAACGGCGCACCTACTCTAATACGATTACCGAAACGAGGTCCAATGTAGGAGGGGGAAGAGACAAGCCGTTTTTTTTTTTAAGATGGATTATAATGACAAATTTTACGAAAAAGACAAATGCTTTAAACTGCTTTACTCGGCGCAAGAATCTAGATTGGAACAGACGTACCACAATGTGGGCGAGGCTCATGGAGAGGGTTAATCGCACGAAGAAAGCGCCAAGCACGTGCCTGAAACAATAAATTTTATTGAAATATTCCAGTTGCGTGGGCATCGAGCTACCGTGAGCGTGGCATTGACACGTCCCACAGGATTGTTTTATTGAAACATCTCCCGTTAGCGAGAAGCAGAGGTCTGACCAGGCTCAGCGGGGGTGCTGAGATCGCCGTTTTTCATTCGCTTATGTCGCACGTGCAACTGAAACCCAAGTAGCCGTCTAGGGCCGTTCACTTTCATTGGGTGCATTAATAGCTGCGTCTGACCGGATCTAGCGGGTCCGGTTGAAATTTATTTTCTTTGAGGCTATTTTTGCACTTCTTCGGCGCTTACCCTGAAAAATTATCGAATAAGCCTGTGAGCTCCGTAACAATTCTCATGTTCTTTGGAGATATTTTCAGGTTTATTTTCCCAGTAGAATGGCGTTGCCACCGGTAACTTATTTGTATAAATGCCACTTCACTGTGAGTTGAGGGTTATGAATTATTTACCACCACGTTGCTTTGTTTCAGTGGGGCTATATATCATCCCCAGAAGGAGACAAAAGCAGGAGACGTCTGCTTTTTGTGCAGTTGGAGCTGCGCATTATCGACTTAACATTCGTCTGGTGTAGCGTCCTTGTTAAGATACAGATTTCACAGGTACAGTGGTATCTGTATTTGTATACGACCTGAAATCGATTAACCTTTCCAGTGCAGGATAGCCCATTAGGGAGATGGCGAAAGCTACGTGATTCAGTGGCGGCCTAACACATGTCACTGTTCTATTCTCGCCCCTGTAAGAACGATAAATTTAACTCTTCTTGGCAGTTTGGCGCACGCGCGGGAATAGCATGAAGCTTGGCGCACATTCTAGCACAACTATTGTTGCACTGAGTTTGTTTTGATAATATGGCTCTGGTTGGGCATGTATAGGTAATCCAGTGATTTCAAATAATAAACTGAAGTTGTACCTAGTGCCGACCCTGTGTCCCGCTGCTTCTCGTTCCTATCGGCTCATGTGTGCCGTTGTACACAGTACAAGTGGGTGGCTAGTCCACTTCGAACGCGTTCGAAAGTGAGGGGGTCTGTGAATATATCATTGGATACACAGAACTCGTTCGCTTGGGGAACGGTTTGCGATATGCCGTTGTTTTTAATGTCACCCCTGCTGAAACCTTCCTTATATCCGGAATTATGGGAATACGGAGTTCATACGGAGTGTGACGCCCCCATCGTAACTAAATGAGATATTAGTTCTCCAAACAAGGGCATCATATTAGTTTACACAACATGAACGTTTGGCACAATGTTCGTGTTTTTATCTTAAATAATAGCGAAATCGCGCTCTGTATGATTGCCTATACTCCGTAAATACGGTATTCATACGGACAGGGTATTCGCGGTTCTGTGATCGTACAGACATAAAACCGGTGTCACATTTTTCGATAGGCATGCACTATTTTATTTTCATGTGCTTCTAAAAAATCTTCTTTGTCCTCTGACGGATTTTTGTCATTCTAGGAAAGCGCTCCGCACTCCCATAGTTCCGTATATACGGAACGTTTCAGGTGGGACGTAATGCGTCAATGGCTGCCAGATAACACACAGTCACAGAAGCGGCACGAAAACGTTACCTTTCCGTTCTAGGTCATTGGCCTAAGCGAAGATGCCCTGACCTCTGTGTACCCGTATAGGTGTTGAGAAAAAGTGAGTTTGCCTTGCGGTGCACTTGCCCGGTCATACCGCTCGACGTGTCTCCGTCCAGGCCCCCGAACGTACTTTCAGCGTCGGGGACGAGGAGGTAGCTCTGAAAGCGAGGGACGATAGCTGTTCAACATGGCGATAGTCGATGCTTACAAAATAGAAGTGTTAACAACGCTTTTCCACACTGGAAATGAGACACATAAGTGCTTGTTTGAATGTTACTGTATTTGTTCAATCAGTTGTTGTCATGTTGAGGTTGAGACACAGTATGTGCCTTTGACAGTTTTCCCTCTATAATATGAAGCGACGGGGCGTCGTCTGTTTGATGCGACTCGTCTTCATTTGCTGTGCGCCGGTCGTGAATAAGAGCTAAAGGGGCGGGTGCATTATTGGTGCTGGGGTGATTCTAAAGTGGCAGGGTGAACCACTGTGGCGAACTTGGCCGGGCACGCACATGCGGCGATTTCTCATCTGGACCATAGCACGTTAAAACAGTAGCGTTGATCTGACCATATCGCGCTACCAACGGCTGTGCGCGCTCATCCGTCAATTGCAACATCGCTGGTGACTCAGTGGCACCGGCGGTGGAGCCTCGACAGTGACAGCTGGAAGAAGAAGAGCTACGCTCTCAAACTGCACAAAGAAAAGAGCTTGAGAAGAATTGAGCAGACGATATGTGGTTTCAAGCTTTACGACTGTTGTATTTCTCCTTGTATAGTTTGTTACAGTCTCCAAACGCATTTTTTTTAACAGCAGAGCTGTCAAGATTTTAGTTCCGCCGTACAGGGTTACTAAAAATTGTCATCATCATCATCATCATCATCACCAGTCTATCTACGCCCACTGTAGGGCAAAGTCATCTCCCATTATTCTCCAATTACCTCGGTCCTCTGTCAACTGCGACCAAGTTATCCCCGCAAACTTCTTGATCTCATCTGCTCATCTAACTTTCTGCCGCCCCCTCCACTAAGGGATCCACTCTGTTACCCTTAATGACCAAAAATTAATGACCTTAATTACTAAAAATATACAAATTTAAATACGTGAGCGTGCGTCTCGTGAGCAGCGCTCGGCGTCTGCCAGCTCGATCTCCGAGAACACTCTGCCTGCAATCCAGAACAGAACATTGCTGGAAACCGATTGCGAAGGTGTCTCGTGCGGATTTTGGGACTTCCATTTCCCCAAGACTGGATCAGACCTCCACCCGACAGCCCCACTGTAAAAGACGTTTAGTCAATTGATGCACCTAATACGGCGCGAATCGCATCGACGCTTTGATTGCAAGTCAGACACCTTGTCCATGTATACAGACAATGCTCGTCAGCCTGATTCCCTACGGTACACCGTTCTTGGCTCTTCAAAAGAACTAGAAAGAAAGGTTGAATTTGTTAGTCTGCCGAAGCTTATTATAAGGCTACTCTAGGATTGCCCTCCAAAACTTCGACAGATAAATTACTTCAACTTGGATCGCACAATACCTGGGAAGAGATATACAGTAAAACCCGCTTACATCGAACACGGATATATCGAATTATGGCCTATATCGAACTCTTGTATATCTCTGGTAAAAATTACATGCATTTAAAACTTTGTATATCGAACGCGATTTTGCTCACAATGGATATACCGAACTCTCCGCGCGGAATTTTTCGCTCTCCTTATTAAGAATGCGGCAGGCTTTCCCGCAATATATCGACGCGCAGCCGTGGCGCGTGTGTCACTTGCGACTCCCGCGCGAGCTCGGGCGCGTCCAAAACGGCCGTGACGGAGTGGACCAGCTCCACGCATGCATGCCGTTGGAGCCGAATGCGCCACATTGGGCGCTGCGGGCTGCGTTGTCACCGAACTTCAATTCCGCGCCACTCGCTGCGCGCACTTGCTCGGTTCGCTGGGTTCGCCGTTATTCGCTCGTACCCATGCGTGTCTCCGCTCTGTCGAAGACGCCGAGGACTCCGTACCGCTTCCGAGCCCGAGCGAAGCCGTCGCTGCTGTGGCCGTGCTACGGCGATACTGCAGTGCCATTGAGGGCAGCGGTCTTGTGCTTGTCGACTGTTTAGATACCGTAGAGCAAGCAGTCACCAGCAACGCGTTGCGCTCCAAGAAGCAGGCTACGCTCACGCAGTTCTACCACCCCAGTAGAGAGAGAGAGAGAAGGCTCTTTATTGAAAAAGCAGAGAGTTTTGCCGGTGTTTGTGATCACCTACATGCTTCTCTGCTAGGGGTCGGGGATGTAGGGAGAACAGGCCCTAGAGAGAGGTGGGCAGAAAAGAAAAAAAAAAGAGAGAGGAAAAAAAAAACGAAGAAGCAAAAAAAAAAAAAAAACTGGCGTGGTTTGGCGGGCGTGGCGGACTATTTTTTAGATTGTGTTACAGAATTTACAATTTTGAAATGTGGCCAATGTCCTCCAAATATGAAAACAAACTTTTTAGGGCCTGACGCTGCTTCGATGGGCTAGTCCATGGTCCTAAGATGGTCTTCAAAGTTACCGGCCCTTGATCTAGGCGTTCAATATCTTCAAACAAACGGGATCTTTAGAAACCGTCGAACATATCTTATTAGAATGTGTGGCCTACTTACCACCCCAATAGATTATTTTCTTTCAGAGCAAGTGTCGTATCAATAGTGAACTGCAGGGTGGTAAGAGCTCAGCGTTAGCTCGTGACTCGGTCGGCAAAATTGCTCTCATAAAAGTTTTTTTTTGCTTTACTTTCTATGTCGAATTTTTGCTATGTCGAACTATTTTATAATCCTCGCGCTGTTCGATATAAGCAGGCTTTACTGTAGCTACTGTCCCTAACTATAGTTCTGACGCATTGCGGTCTGCTTTTGGAACTGGTTGAGGCCGACAAAACGAAATGCAAATAAACAAGGGTTGTAAGCATGCATTACGCTCTATTTGCGCTTGGAAGGTAGTGCATTTTTAAATATCTGTGCGAATGGTTCGATAAACAGCAGATGTTTCGATCAAACATGTAAATGCGTGCGCTGCTAAACCTGATGAAACTACCGTCGGCGGGTGCTGCCAAACCCGCCGTTAGCCGAGCAGACGATTCTGACAAGACAGCGGCCAACTAGCATACGCGACAATGTTACCTCTATGTCGAGTCATACCCAATGTTTCACGAAACTATTACTATGAACCATGGAGTAAAGAATTTTTGTCTTCACGCTATGAACTACAAGAGAGCAGGGGTATTCTAGTTCACTATAGTAGGGGCGCACACATGTTTTTAGTAACACAATTCATTATGAACGCAACACGCACTGAGCCATTTCGGAATGTCGAGCAGTATTGCTGCGCCATCTGGAAAGGCCGAAGGTAACCAGCCGCGTAGAAACGGTTGCCTTCTGGCAGTCTTCCAGTACCAGCGTTTTGACGGTAACAATTTTTTAACCTCCAGGAAATGCCCATATCAGCCCGAAATGAGAAGTTGGACACGTTAGGCGTGCACAACACCCTAAAAAAACTGCAGAAAGGCATTTGCGTTACTTCCCCTTTCAACGTGCACCCGCTATACAACGAGAAGCGCAGAGAACCCCGAGTCCAGTTTCAATATTACCTTGCTGCCCAATATCGCGCAGTGTCGATATTGCCTATATCTTACAATGGTCTAGCATTCACATTCGAAAGCTTTCGCAAAAAGTGGCTTCATATGTAAATTTCAGTTTCGATTCAGAAAAGGCACACCGAGAAAAATAATCTTAATTAACTTTCAAAAAATATTTCTGACAGTAGGAATGTATTTATTTTAAAGTAAGGAATTGAACCGTGTGAATTACTTAATTTAAATTAAGAAGTTAAAAAGTATGGTTTTACTATCAAACTAGCTCATCTGATTTTATTTTCAGGGCAGATATCAATATAGAGTTAGAACAGCATATATCACGCGCGCGGATTTCCCCAAGGAAGCATTCTTGATCCCATTGTTTTTCATTTTTGATATCAATAATATAATTGCAATAGAAAGACGCTGTTAATTTGCGTTTCATAGGCATAACCTCACTGTATCTTTTTGTGGGAAATACAGAAATCCTGGCGAACGCAAGCGAGTTCTGCTTTAAACTGCAAGCTTAAAGTGAACAGAATAGACGTATATTGTAGCGGTGTCTATTACAGTGGCGACGCGGTCAATCCCGCTAGTGGTAGCGCGAGACTGGACTGAACGAAGAGAACGACGAAGGTCTCTTGCCGGTGCTCTTGCTCCAGCTGGGTCGCCATTTTCACTTTCCGTGTACCCAGTAATTAAAAGTGCCCCCTTGTTTTATCCACACGCTACATTTTTGGTGGAGGGTGCGGGTTGTGACCCCGTATGCGTCAGGAAGATAGCGTTGCTGGAGACGAAGCGCCTCGCACGGAGCTGACTCCTGTTCACCACCGCACCAGTCGTCGTCTCCAAGGTGCTTCACCCAAGTTCGGACTGCTGCCAGTGACATCCAGGGCAGCGAGAACACGCATCATGACCTCAACTACGACGCAGACCGACTATGCCGCCCCAGGTCAGTTCGTGATCCATCAGCCGCGAACGCCACCAATATTTAACGGCGATGTCTTTGAGGACGCTGAGGACTGGCTTGACCTCTATGAGCGCGTCGCGAGCTTTAATGGATGGGATGCACTGATGAAACGGCGACAAGTGTATTTCTCGCTCGACCACCACGCGAGGACGTGGTTTGAGGACCACGAAAGGGAGTTCCCAACCTGGGACGAATTTCGCAGTAGGTTTCTGGCTGCCTATGCAAGAGGCGACCGCAGGGAAAAGGCCGAAGCTGCGCTACACACCAGAAATCAGCGTCCCAATGAGAGCGTGGCAATGTACTGCGAGGACATGTACCGCCTTTTCACACGCGCCGACCCTACTATGGCTGAAGATAAGAAGCTGCGACACCTCAGGCGGGGTGTGAAACAGGAGCTCTTTGCCGGGCTTGTACGCCACCCTCCGCACACCGTCGCAGAATTTATGGCAGAAGCCACGGCAATGGAGAGGACACTGGAGCAGCGCGCCAGACAGTATGACCGTAATTTCAGCTGCACACCAGCCGATGTGCTGTCTGCTGCCTTGGCCACTAGCCAGGATGCCCTACGGGAGCTAATTCGTTCTGTAGTGCGGGAAGAACTCCGTATGTCCCAAGTGCCTACGGCTTCGCCAGCGTGTGCCTCTCTCGCTCAAGTTGTTAGAGATGAAGTAAGGCAACCTGTACGAGAACCCGTGGAACTGAATCTGCAGCCGCCTCCGCTCTACTCCACTACATACGCTCAAGCTCTGCAACAACCCAGCGCGTGTGCTGCTGCGAGTGTCGCGCCGCCCGTGTGCCCACGTGTGCCTTATGCCCACGTAAATGGCGACCCAGCTGGAGCAAGAGCACCGGCAAGAGACCTTCGTCGTTCTCTTCGTTCAGTCCAGTCTCGCGCTACCATTAGCGGGATTGACCGCGTCGCCACTGTAATAGACACCGCTACAATATTGAACGAATAAAAAAAAAAACCTTCTGTTTCGGGTTCCAGGAAGAATCCTCACTGTTCAGGAAACCGTTGTTCTTGGCCCATATCCTGCATCATTCGAAAAATCTGTAAAAAAGCTCGGTGCCATTTTTTTTCTTAGCACATGTCATGTAACGACCACGTGAAAGAACTGCAGTCAAAACTAAGCAAAAAGGTTTGAATAATAAACCGGAATACTCATTTCTTGCTAGCCAATATTAGCAAACCCTGATATCTCGTTGTCTTCAATTCCAACTTGAGCTGATGCATGCTGCTCTGCGAGATAACTACGAACTTAAACATACACAAAATTACTATATAACAAAGAAGAGTGCTGCCAATCCTTGAAAATGTAGATTATACCGAACACATAGGCCTCATCGTTAACAAATGTAGAATAATAAAAGAGAAGGATATTTATGTTCAAAAACTGATATGAAATCACCAAAGTGCTGTGAATAACAGTTTGGATATGGTACTAAACATAGTTCGTCTAAAGCAAACCACAGCCACATATTGCTTCGCGCACCAGTCGCCTTCGAAATGTCTCGTTCCTGCACCAATTATTGGAACGAAAGATATGAGAACACGTTGCCTCAATATTAAATTCTTTCCACTCAAAACAACTTGACATCCTAACACTTCCGCGCAAGAATGATGTCGAAATATTCGTCTTAGGAGTACATGTGCGTCCACTTTATTTTGCGAGTTATAAGCGAGGCATCAAAATGCTTATGTATGTTTTAATAATATGTTATTAGCTTTGTCTCTGTGACTCCGAGTGCCGCAAAAAGCAAATTCAGAGAAATATCTACCAATGCGTAGCATTGTTATGCCGCTTGTCTTGAGCGTGAGTTTTTTTATGGACAAAGTTTTTGGTTTTTTTTAAATCGTGCCGGACCAATTATCTCCATTTACGCTGTTAGAACGATTAGAAGCTGAACATTCGCGAAATCTCCATTATTGTGGAAATGCCAATGTTTTGTAAGTTCTGCGATTTCCCATAATATGTAACGAGTTTTTTTTTCTGTTTATTTTTTCGAAATTTCGTCCAGGCAATTTATTTATTTATTTATTCAGGTTACCCCTTAAGGCCCTCTAGAAGACGGTATTACATAGGGAGGGGGGGGGGGGCAATACAACATGGTGTGTAAACAACAACAACAACAAAAAGAGAAGAAAAAAACATAAAAAAGCAGTACAACAAAATACAATGCAACGTAACAACTGCAACAAAACGCAAACCATGAATATGGGCAGCAATTTCATGGCGTTATACAATAGTTAAAAAAAGAGAAACAAAAACAGAACAACAAAAGCAAAAAAAAAATAATTAGTTGGTCACCGTAGCGCGCATGAGCTCTAAAAACTTAGCCGAGTCTTTCTCGGTGGCAATGTGTGCGGGTAAACTGTTCCACTCAATAATAGTGCGCGGGATGAATGACTGAGCGAAACGAAGTGTGCGAGATAGCCGGCGCTTAACTTTGTTAGGATGATCACGACGTGGAAAGATGGAACAGGGGTGTTCAAAGAAATTGTCATGTAATGACGGGTGATTGTAAAGTTTGTGGGAAAAGCGCGCATATTTCCGACGAAGGGCAAAATTCTCTAGCTCAGCACGGGTTTTTAAGTTAGTGACGCTGGAATAAGAAGAATAATCTGAGTAAATGAATAGAGCAGCACGGTTTTGCAAGGATTCAATATTTGATACGATGTAGGCTTGATGAGGATCCCAAATGGCACTGGCGTATTCTATTTTAGGGCGAATTAAAGTGGTAGAAGCAAGCTTTTTTAACTGCGATGGAGCTTGTTTAAGATTTCGTTTCAATAACCCGAGAGACCGGTTAGCAGCTGCAAGAGTGAGTTCTATATGATGGTGCCATGATAGATATGATTGAAAGTGGAGGCCGGTACTTGTAAGTAGATGTTAACTCAAGTGTCATATTATTCAACGAGTATTGACTAGGAAAACTGGTAGCAGCGTTAGTAAAGGACATACACTTTGTTTTAGAAACATTTAACGAGATAAGCCAAGTTGAACACCAATGATTAATTTTGTTAAGGTCAGATTGCAAGGCTGAGCGGTCCGAATCAGAAGAAATGTTACGGTAAATTACGCAGTCGTCCGCAAAATGTCGAACGTGTGAAGATAAAGAATTCGGTGGATCATTAATATAAACGAGGAAGAGTAGAGGACCAAGAACACTTCCTTGTGGTGCACCAAATGTTACCGGTAAATAGGAAGAATAAACATTCATAGAAAAGGTGAATTGAGACCTGGAGGAAAGAAAAGCTTTTATCCATGCAAGAACGTTAGGATGAATGTTAAGTTGTTCTAGCTCTAGTTGTAATCTGTGGTAAGGAACGCGGTCAAAAGCTTTAGCGAAGTGTAAGAAAATTGCGGCGACCTGGCAATCAGCATCCATAGATTTATAAAGGTCGTGAACAAAACCGGCAAGGTGGGTGTCGCATGAAAATACCTTGCGAAATCCGTGCTGAAAATTGAATATGATATTGTGACGTTCCAGATAGTTTATGACTTGAGTGTGTATGATATGCTCCATGAGTTTGCAAATGGTACTAGTTAAGGAAATGGGCCTGTAATTTAGCGGTGAGGAACGGTCACCCGATTTGAAGAGGGGGGCGACTTTAGCTGTTAGCCAGTCTTGAGGTAGAGTTCCGGTAGACAAAGACTGTGAAAAGAGAGCGCATCAAAAGGGGGTGATGCTGAATGATGTAGATTTGAGGATTTTATTATTAAAGCCTATATTATCTGAGGTGGAAGAAATTTTTAGTTTCTGTAAAAGGGACAGAATACCCGCTACACTGATAACAATCTCCGGCATGACTGTGCTGTTGACACTATGCAATATGGGAGCGATTGAAACGTCTTCTCTGGTAAAAACTGAGGAAAACGCCTTGTTTAAAACCTCTGCGCATTGCGATGTGGGAACTGAAACGCCATCGTTATTGCTTAGGACTATATCAGGATAACATTTGGGGTTAACAACACGCAAGAATCTGCGTGGATTATTTGCAAGTATACATGATAAATAATGGTTAAAGAAATGGCGGCGGGTAGATTTTAAAAGCGACTGATATTCCTTATCGCATTTGTTGTATTTCGCCCAAGAGTTAGAGGTATCCGTTTGGACAGCCTGTTTATATAAACTTTTTTTTTTTGTTGTTCTACCGTCGGAGCTGCTGAGTAAACCATGAAACCGTGCTTCGGGTTCTCACAGTGATGACAGGAATGAATTTGTGGATGAGACCAGTAAGTTTATTTATTAATAGCAACCAGTTTTATTGACTGGTGCGCTGGAGGTGACCATGTATGAATTCTTCGTAAAAGGCCGATAAGTCATTATTTATGCCATCAGAGTTACCTCTGTTATAGCACCTAATTGATTTGTTAGTTGTTATTCTTTCGACAAGTGGGCAAATCAGGTTTCGGGTAACAATGGCATGGTCGGAAAGACCATCAAAAATATTAATGTTCGAGCAAACATCGGGTTCATTTGTTATAATTAGGTCGAGGATATTCGAACTTGTTGCTGAGCAGCGTGTAGGAAAACTTATTAGTTGAGTTAAAGAAAAGTCAAGGCAACTCTGCAAAAATTTGTGCGCTTCAACATCACTTGGTGGAACGGTAAGGTCACTCCAATTAATGGCAGGAAAATTAAAATCACCGAAAATGATAAGAACAGCGTTCGGAAAACGGGTATGAATATCGCCCAGAACACGGGAAAATTCATCTGAAAACGTGCAACCCATATTGGGGGGACGATAAAAAACAGCAATTATAACACGATTACCAGCGCACTTCAAGGAAGAAAAGGCACATTCTAGAAAAGAACATATTGAGATGGGGGTAACAAGAAGATCGTTCTTGATGGCAAGGAGGACACCACCGCCCCTTCGGTGCTTTCGATCGCAACAAAAAAAAGTTGAATTCAGATGCACAAACAAAGATATGGTTATCACTAACAGTGTCCTTAAGCCATGTTTTGGTTAATATTACTACTGATGCTGACGACAAGTCTACCAGTGAAGAAAGAGGGACAGTTTTTGAAAGAACACTACGGATATTTGTAAACAAGAATGGAAAATGCTTGACTATGGGGCGGGGTGGCGAAGAACACTTAATTCTCGGGGGAGAGCCACGTCATTCACCCGAGTCGCTCGCGGGGGTTAGCGCCGCGTGTACGTTATCACGAGAATTTAATCGGACAGCGCATTCATTTTCAGTGTCCCACACGTAGATGTCGTGATTCACGAACAGCTTAGTAAATACCAGGCGGCAGCGGTCTCCCTCCTTCACCACTGATTTCTTGAAGTGGGCAAGTTTGCGGCGCTTTTCGCGAACGGGCAGCGAGTAATCGCGCGAGATGCTGAAGGGCGTATTTTTTAGTTTAGGTCCTTTGTTCAAAATTGCTTCAATTTCCCTGTCGTTAAAGAACATGGCTATAATGGGCCTCTTTTTGTCCCGTACAAAACGACCCAATCTATGAGCTCGGGCAACGGAATCTACTGTTATGCCTAACTTTGACGCGCAAAATTCCCTAACGAGACCCTCAGTTGCATCCCATGTTTCAGATGGTTCGTTATCATCTACGCCAAAGAAAAGAACATTGGAACGCCGAGAGCGATTTTCCAGGTCGTCGATTTTGTCATGCAATGCGGAAAAATGTTGGTCGTGGGTCGGTAGAGTTACGGTGTTATCTTTGGTTTGCATTTTAGATTCGATAGCCTGAACCCGAGTTTTGAGCTGTTCTACATCGTTTTGAATAGCAATATGTGTTAGTAAAACCTCATTTACGGATTCTAGCAAGGTAGCGCTGTTGTTTTCTTGGCGCTTAACAGAATCGAGCACAAAGTTCAATTTTTCTTCCTGGGACTTATTCATTGGCCCAGAGTTTTCCTCCACGTCACCGTGAAGTAACAAAAGGCGGCTGAGGAACAACGCTGCACTCCGAGCAAATTTCAAAAACCCAGAAGGCCACGACACCGCCAAAAGGCAAACATCATCATCCCGGTAGGAAAAACAGTCGTAATAACTAACCTGCAGATACATGATGGGTGAGTGTTGATCCGCAGCGGCAGTGCCGTGGCCCGAAGTGGGCAGTCGGCGCGGTTTTGAAGGGTTGGGTCAGCCGATGTTGCACCACGTTGCCGGACGGCCATCACGGTAAAGTCCAGATCTGGATGCAAACCATCCGAAGCCCCCCCACCCCCCCCCCCCCCCCCAAAAAAAAAAAAAACGGGCTGTGGTGCGCGTAAAAGCTGCTCAAAGGTGTACCCGAGCACACGCCAGAATCTTCGATGACTGTAGTCCGTAGGTCATCCGATGATGCAGACGACAGCCGGCCCACGACGGCAAAAAGCAGCACCTGCAGATACATGATGGGTGAGCGTTGATCCGCAGCGGCAGTGCCGTGGCCCGAAGTGTCTACATTTACGTTATTAAGACGAACATTGAAACTTTCCCGATATCTGATTATTGTAGAAATGCAGGGCGCTACACGATTCGCCAGTTTTCGTAATTATTTTATATATATTTTTAGTTTTTCAAAATTTTGTTCGACCAATCATCTCCATTTACGCTATTATAACAAATATAGGTGAAAATTGAGCCGAAATATGCATTATTGTGGAAATGCCATGCGTTAGCCCTTTTGCCATTTTCCGTATTTTTTTAAATATTTTTCTTATTTTTTAGTTTTCAAAACTTCGTTCGACAAATTATCTCCATTTACACTTTCGCGAAATCTGCATTATTGTGGAAATTCAAGGCGTTAGAGGGTTCGCATTTCCCGTAATTATTTTATATTATTCTTATTTTCTTAGTTCTTCAAAACTTGGTACGACCAATTATCTCCGCTACGGTATTATAACAATTGCAGGTGGAAACTTCACGAAATCCGTATTACTGTGGAAATACCATCCGGTATGAGTTTTGCCATTTTCCGAATTTTTTTTAATAATGTCATAATTTTTTTCGTTTTCAAAATTTTGTCCGACCAATTATCTCCATTTACGTAATTATAACGCTTACATTCCAAACTTTTCCTAAATGTGTATTATTGGGGGAATGCAGGGCGTGTTCGGTTCGCGAGTTTCGGTAATTATTTTCACATTTTCTTATTTTCTCTCTCTCTCTCTCTCTCTCTCTCTCTCTCTCTCTCTCTCTCTCTCTCTCTCTCTCTCTCTCTCTCTCTCTCTCTCTCTCTCTCTCCATCTCCATCTCTCTCTCTCTCTCTCTCTCTCTCTCTCTCTCCATCTCCATCTCTCTCTCTCTCTCTCTCTCTCTCTCTCTCTCTCTCTCTCTCTCTTATTTTTCTAGGTTTTCAAATTTCGTTCGACCAATCGTCTCCATTTATGCTATTATAACTTTTATAGGTCAAACTTCCGCGAAATCCGCATTATTGTCGAAATGCCATGCGGTAAACGTTTTGGCATCTTCCCGTAATTTCTAATATTTTTATTATTTTTAATTTTTTCATAATTTGGTCCGACCAATTATCTTCATTTTTGTTATTACAACGATTACATTTGAAACTTCCCCTAAATCTGCAATATTGTGGAAATGCAGGGTGCTACACGATTCACCAGTTTGGGTAATGATTTTATATTTTAAATGCAGAGCATTTCTTTAACTCACATGTAGCGTCCGCCGTCCATCCGCAACAGCTCAGCGCGCAGGTGCGCCCTCTCCCCCACTCCTTCTCTCCCGCATCACGCTACCCTCCTCGCTCTCAACAACAGGTCCGCACCCCTCCCCCTACACTATATAAAAAAATAATACTTACCGGCGCCTGGTTTCGATCCCATGACCCTGCGGGCGGAACGCAAGGTACATGGTGCTCTTCCCACTGCGCCACAAAGCCGACACAGAACCAAAGGCTACGAACGCGCCTTATATCCTTGGCTCATTCAAACTACGTCAAGAAGCTGCTGATACAACGCATTCACTACCTGTGGGCGGAACGCGAGGTACATGGTGCTCTTCCCACTGCGCCACGAAACCGACACAGAATGAAAGGCTACGAACGCGCCTTATATCCTTGACTCATTCAAACTACGTCAAGAAGCTGCTGATACAACGCATTCACTACCACCAACTCCCCAAACACTAAACGTTAACGCAATACACCCACCCCCTATGCGACGCATTTACTCGAGTCCCCCTCGCGGGGAGATGGGCCCAATTTGTTCTTATTTTTTGAGTTTTTCAAAATTTGATTCTACCATTATCTCCGTTTACGCTATTTTAAAGGTTATAGGCGAAACTTTCGCAAAATCTGCCGTACTGTGGAAATGCCATGCGTTATACGTTGTGCCGTTTTCCGTAGTTTTTAATATTTTTATTATTTTTTGTTTTTCAAAATTTCGTTCGATCAATTTTCTCCATTTACGCTATTATAACGATTATAAGTGTCAATTTCAGGAAACCTGTAATATTATGCATGCAATATCCGTATTGTTATAGAAATGCAGGGCGTTACACGGTCCTGGCTCTGGGGGTACCTCGGCAACGAATTCTACGCATTAAAAATTGTGCATTGCCTTTCGATACCGCCGGGTGTTCGGTGCCCCGTAAAGCCTCAAATGAGTGTCTTTTTCTCCGGGCCCCTTTTTCACTGTACTTTTCGGGACGAAAATGAAACTGATTGATTGATTGATTGATTGATTGATTGATTGATTGATTGATTGATTGATTGATTGATTCATTGATTGATTGATTGATTGATTGATTGATTGATTGATTGATTGATTGATTGATTGATTGATTGATTGATTGATTGATTGATTGATTGATTCGCCGCATTCTCATCCCAGGTGAACACTCTAAGAGGAAGAGAAACGACACGCTTAGAAATAAAATGTAGGGACAATTGGGGTTTGAAAACGTTTCCTCAACTGTGGGCCTCCACTACCAAACAAAACTTTATCACGTCGACAAAGCAGCTAATATAGAACCCGTAACGAGAGCGCAGATGGGAAGCAATGTCCCGCGGTAGTACTGGCCCCGTGAGTACAATTGTGCACTTGGTGAACTAGTATGAGTCAAGCACTGCAGCTGTGTAATGACACCAAAAAATAAAAAGGTACCGCAGCACGTTCCAAATCGACAAAGGCACCAACGAATAAAGGAAACAGAAGCGCCAAAACAAGGAACACTTCATCACGCGGCCGCCAGGGAAACAAAAAAAAGGAAGTGAACTTACAACCTCTTGATCTAATATTGGCCGGTGATAAAACCGTGCAGACAAAAACGCGTGCGCGCATCAACTGCAGGACAACAATGTCGACAAAAAATGTTGTTTTTTGCAAGTTCAGTCTATACGACGCGTGCAAAAGTTTGTGTTACCGTACATCTGCTCTGGCGAGAGAGAAAGATCACGTTCGCCTAACTGAAGGAAGCGACCAGAAAAATGCTTTCTTGATACTGCCTACCGTATTTTCGCGCGTATAACCCGCCCCTGCATATAATCTGCACGCCTACTTTTAGCCCGGCCGGAACAGAAAAAAAAAACTCCTTGCGTATTGACCGCACATTTGATACTGGAAAAGCTGAAATAAAGCTCAAGGAACACATCACTTCTCAAGGAACACATCACATACTATGTAGACAAGAAAAGTGTATATTTAGCAAATAGAAGACACTGACTGCAAGGTTTTCTCGTCCTTGTCCATGTACGTTTTGCTCAATCGCTGCCATTGGAGGCTTGAGCGCGAGACACATGGGCCAATGGTGCACGCGATTCGCATGCGGCTGATCGTTACGATTGATCGTTAGGACCGATTTTGGCGTCGTTCGCTGGTAGGAGAAGGCTCACGACGTGTGCCTGGCAAGGCAGATGCAATCGTGCCATCGTTGCGATCGTCATGGGGCCACGGCCAATGAGAGCCTGAAGGTGTCGTCGCTGAGAAAGTTTCTTCCAAAGCCCCGAGGAGGCGCCAGTGGCAATTCCGGGTATTTTGTGGGGACCAGATCACCGCCGCCGCCGCCTCCGACCCCTGCGCTCTCCGCCTGGTAGATGCATGTTGCCAGCGGGCGGTACCTATAACATGGAGGAGTGGAATCACGGGTCCTAATTGTTTCCACACCACTCTACTGAACATATAAAAATGCAATGTATAACGTAAAAGCACTATTCATTTTAACTTCAAGTTGATAAACGTTTTTTTTTCCTTCTCGGATTTCTCTTGCGCATCCCTAAATAGGCCGGAATGCGCCTAAACAGGGAGGCAACGATGGAGCAAAAACAGTGGGCGGAGCTATAGTGCCTAGAATTTCTAGGCACTATAGCGGAGCCGCGCCGAAGACGCATCGCACGCGCACTTTAGAGCATGTGTCTCAAATTCACGCGTATGACTAGTCGTGGCGGCCGTCGTAACGATCAGACGCATGCGAATCGCATGCACCAATCGTCCATGTGTCACGCGCTTTAGTCAGTGTTACTGCGGAGCTTCAGTGATGGAGCTTCACGGCATAGGCGCATTGCCGTAAAGCTGTACTAAAGGAAAAACATGTGTATAATCCGCACCCTACTTTGCTACTGATATTTTTGCATTTTTGGTGCGTGTTACAATAGTGGAAATACGTAATTCTAAAGCGAAAATTTTAATGCTACCTTTCTCATTCCGGTATTGATCAGATTGCACTCTCCCTGTTGAACAGATGGTGGTCGTTGAGGTCTGCGTGCCATGCGCTCCGTTTGGTTGCAGCTCCGAGATAGTGATGACGTCTATGATGTCCAGTTGCGTTGGGGCGATGACTTGTGAATACACAGTTTGTGCGCAGTAGATGGATATTTGCAAAACAAAGTGCAGAGCTTGATGGTCCGAGATGAGCCGCGTCCCAGCCAAGACTGATCGCTCGTTTCCTTGTTCCCGAAAAAAAGAAAGAAAAAAAAACCCTCGTACGCAATCAACTATAATCGTTCCACGCACGCTCCCCTCGTGCAGCAGATGACATTCGTCAGGGCATTTCCGCTAAGGTTGTGGTTCTCAAACATGAGTGTGCCAGGTACCACTTTCGGGCTCATGATAAACGATTTCACGATAAACGATCAAGAAAGCGATTTCATGATAAACGATTTCGATTTGTTTTACAATGTCAAAAAATTTGCACTTTTACATAAATTTGCCCGCTAAGTTATTTAGTGTCCGCCTTTTGCGCTTGACTTTTATGCTTTTTTTATATTATCAAGCAATTTGTTCTTGCAGCTAAAACATACATGCAGCCTTTTGTCTGTCTGGCTTCTTTGCACAGCTCGCGTGTTATGCAAAAAGCAACCTTAAAACATGTGCTACACGAAATTGTTATTCAGCGAAGCCGCCTTTTTGCATACCTAACAGGGTTTGTGAAAAAGGAGAAAATGATGGTGGGAAGGGCTTCCCAGACCCGTGATATGGCTTCGCGGACTACTTGACGTCCGCGAACCCCCATTTGCGAACTATTGCCATAAGAAAAACATCTCGGGCTCCATCCAGGCTTCCACGCGATGGCGACCCCAGTTTCGGCGCAAAGACTCGGCTGCGCCTCTCCACTCGCCTTCGCGACTCGACTCCGACTCCTGGAGGGAATCGGTTGCGGCCGCCGCATACATTTGCATTCCCGGACAGCGCGCTCTTCTAAACCCGACAAATGGTAGTTTCCGGACGGACGCGCCGTACTTCCGGTTTCTTCCAACTTGTCTGCGGCTAAGAGAGCGGCCCCGGCCGCGTCACTCACCACGATAAGAAAGGAGGTAATCATCATCATCATCATCATCATCATCATCATCATCATCATCATCATCATCCTGTCTACGCCCACTGCAGGGCAAAGGCCTCACCCATTAATCTCCAATTATGCCGGTTCTGTGCTAACTGCGACCAATCTATCTGCAAACTTCTTGATCTCATCTGGCCATCTAACTTTCTGCCGCCCCCTGCCACGCTTGCCTTCTCTAAAGAAGGGTACTATTCCGCAATTGCGCCACCACCACCCAGTCGCCTGCTTGTTAGACTGCTTTGAACGCGAAGCTATCTCGTGATGGATTCTTTGGCTGGCCAATCCCTAGAGGCATCCTGCCACAATCATCATCAGCGGTGCCAGGCCAGGCATGCGCAGTGGGGGTCTGGACGCCGCTCAACGGCGCCAACACAACGGTGGAGGGAACAGGTGCCGCCATAAGCTGCTTCGCATCTAAAAACTTCCATTCAGGCTAATTTATGTTCTGTGTGTGGCAGAAAACTGCCCAATTTCCCATGCCTTGCCACCATTGAGATCGGCTGGTTTGCTTTATTAAAGGGTTCCGAGCCTCTTTAGATGAGCAGGCCTACTGCTCGTCATCTCCCACGGCACTTCGGCTCTAATTTGTGCTAACTTTGCCTATGTTACGTGTCTTGTCATCGGCTCGAGGCGCGTCCGGCCGTTACTAGTAGCGTGATCGACTTCCCGCTCGCATCTCTGCTTGAACCCTTTGTAGCGACCTGGTGAACCGGCGCCTCATGCTTGCGTTGTCTCCCAATGTGGGACGATTTCGAGGGTTAACGAATGTAGGCCGAGTCAGATCTCGAGGGTTAACGATTCAGCGCTTGGTTTTTAACTTCCCGCGAAAGGTAGCTGCCTCTACGCGCGCCAAGCGTGTCCCTTCTGCTTCTTCAACCTCGCTTTTCTGCTGTTCCCCCACCGGGGAAAACGCTGGAGGAACTTCATCGGCCTCCATGAACCCCCTGCAGGCAAGGGTGTTGGGGTCGCTGAGGGGCTCACCCGCAGCGGGACTCGACCAGTCGATGGCTGGAGCGCCTTGCTGACAGCCAACGATACCGTCAGGATCAGTGGTGCTTTTCAGCTGCGGTTTCTGCAGCACAAGTTTTCGTTAATGCGTGCTTTTCTGTCGCATCTTAATTTGGACCTTTGTCGCTTTAACTTGAATGCTTCCTTCACATTCCCCTGCTTCCACAAGCAGACGATGGTGAGTACCCTTCATTATTATTATGACTCTACGCAAGCCATCCACGACATCCGCCGCGTAACACAAGCTACATCCTTCGCAGATGTCATTCACCACTTAGCACGAAGCACTCTACTGCAGATCCGCATTGAATGGGTACCCCGTTCATGTTCATGTGTACCCGGCAGTAGGGAAGCAGACATAGCGAGTTGCCCGCATACCTTGATGCGACCACTACCACTTTCCCCCGAAGATCCGAGTGGAAACCTGGCACAACAGAAGGAAATTCTCCGGCGCACCACGCGAGCCCTTATACTCCCGTGTGGTTCAAACCTCCCTGGTGACTTAACTCGCCGAGAGGAGGTTGTGCTGCGGAGAATACGCGTTGGGATGGCCCTTACGCCGTCTATGACTGCCTCTTGGCCATCGCAGTAGCGCGGCCCATACGACTCTACCAGCCCATTCTCTTACTGCGCTGTACAGAATGTGAATGTGCCGCATCTGCTGTGGACATGCCCGGGACTGCATCAGATCCGATTACGGCACCTTCGTGCAATTGGCCTCCACCCTGGCCGCTCTCCAGACCTGCACCGCTGGGTTCATGGACCATTTCATCGGCACCTTCTGGACTTTACATGAGGAGCAAACGTGTTCGCGTACCTGTGAATCGTGCACCGTTATGCCACAGGGCAAACTTTCGAATAAAAAAAGTGCCCTTCATTATGAAAGAAAAGGCTCTAGGCCATTAGGAAAAAGAGGGAGGGCTGAATTCGGGGAGGAAGAGTTTTTTGGTGCAGTCATTTCGAGTCAGCTGAACACATGACGCAACTCGCTGTGTACAAGAGCTGCGCGGAAGGGGGCAGACCAAGCCTGACACAACTCTTGCCAGAGCACTCCCGATAAAATATAAGTGCCTAATTGCCAATTGCTGTAAAGCTTCAGGATCGTAGTAGGATGGGGTTTCCGTGAAAGAATCAAAGGAAGTTCACTACGCGAATTCGCACGGTCGTCGTGAAAAGCGTAACAATATCGAATTATTTTCGAAGAGCTGTATAAAACCTCAAAGTGGCAAAATGGTTGAAATGCTGCTACTGGTTTCGCAGAGCGGGGACATTTTTGAAGGTCGCTGGAAGCGAGGATGTAATACCCCTCGGGTAAGACCAGGGGGGCGTAGGATTGAGACACGATGCGGACGTATACCTTAGAACCAAAACAAAAGAAATATTATGAAGGCGCTCAATTCATAGATGTACAAATACCTCGTTGTAGGACGATGATGATAGTGGATATATACAACCACCATGCAACATTTTCCCTTCTTAAAAACACGATATACTTGATCTTGTATCTAAAGAAGACCATACCACAAATATTTTAATCAACTCTGAGCCACATAACTGTTTTTCACAAACAAGAAAATGCAAGTCTACTACAACAGTCTTAATTATTCATTTTTACAGAGGTTCAAGGTTTTTGCATAACCCCAGGCTGGGTCGCCGGCCATGCTGTGTCGCACATTCACTTCCTCACTCTGGTGCCCGGGGCTCAGGATCCGAGGAAGCACCTGATGGCTGAGGGTTGATAGACACGACGCCGACATAGCCCAGAGTCTGAAGTAGCCCAATTTATAGACTCCTAAGTACGAGATGTACATTTGCCTCCTTGTATTACGATGATGACAATGACTGTATAAAACGTATAAATAACAGAGAGCAGCGTTGTCTTCCTTATTCTCTTGTGGTTATGTTTTGCGCGCTCTGAGTACGCGACAACTTGATCAGCAGTGCGTTTTAAGAAAGAAGCAGCTTGACGGCACCAACCGATGCAACCTCCCGTAGCGACTCGTAGCTCTTCAGCCGGGATACACTCATAGATATGAGCCTCCGTCTACTTCAAGGACCCTGCCAAAATCTTACGAGAGCTTCCAGTGTCCTACTATTAGAGGCCGTCGACCTCCCAGCACTTAACATACGTAACAATCGAGGAGTGTGATCGATAGGCGCAGCTCACAGGGCTTCAAAGCAGCGGATCGAGTTGTCTCATTTTGGCATTGGAGGTCAGCTTCTCTTTCTGCAATTTAATGCCCGGACACCCTGCTGCGCGACGTCTAAAAGCGCTGTTCTTGTGCCTCCGGTACGATTCGCTGGGTGCAAGAAAAAGCCCATTCAGTTTGCCGTACGTGTACTGCTGACTTGGTGGCTCTAGCCTCTAGTACAAGAAGGGATACCCATGATGATATTTAAGCTGAAAGCACATACCCCGTCCTGTATATTGGCAAAATGTCACTACCGCCGTTCATTCAGAATAACTAATAGGGATAAATAATCGGAAGAGGAACCGCAGGTCTTGATTTAAAAAAATTAAAAGTTTAAAAAGTTAAATAACAGCGTCCTAGTTTGCATATTGCGGCCAAGGCTGTGTGTTCCTTTTCTTTTTTTGTCATGTGAAGCGAGTATTTAATGCGAAATGATGCGCGTTTCTGTGACGTAACTGCCCAGGCACGCAGGGTCGCTTGCAAATCGCCACGACAATTCATTTCTCCGTATTGCCGTCCTTGTCTCGCTGCGGCTCGAGTACCGAAAGCGCCGCTGACGTTTCAAGAAGACATGAGGACCTGGTCAGTGCTCCTGGTTCTGGTCCTTCAAGGTGTGATGACAGGAGCGGATGCAGATGCAGAAACCTGCCGACCGGTGGCCTTCAGCTGCCAACCGCAGCTCGTCCACGTCGCCATCTTGTTTCGCCATGGCGACCGCGCGCCTTGCACGACATTCCCTGGGGACCCAAACCAGCACCACGTGTGGCCCATGGGTCGCGGACAGCTGACTAGGCGTGGTCGCCATTCCATGTGGGCCCTGGGAAAATGGCTGCGCGCCCGCTACGGGCACTTCCTAAGCTGGGATCCGCGGGAGGTGAGTGCCAGAGGAAAGAGAGAGAGATCGAGAGAGATTACTTCAGTATACTCGTTGATTGCTATGACGGGGTGGGTAACAATAGTCAGAGGCTCCAGTCTCCAGGGCGCCGGTGGGACATAATTGCGGCATGAGTGCGGCCACATGTAGAGCCTCAGTCACCTATGCAGGCTTAGCATTTTGCTCGACTGTTTGGATCACGCAGGGGATGTTTGCCTTGAAGGAAAACTGTCCCCTGCTGCCAGGGGCTTCGAAAGGTGGAGTCAGGGTGGCCTGCCCAAGCAGTTGTCAAAAAAGAAGGGCTCAGGACCCCCTCCCTGGACTTGGCACGATAAACAAATCTTGGCTGTACCCCCCTCTCACCCCCCCCCCCTCAAAAAAATAAGAACGAAAACTACTCGGAGTAGTCTAAAGCGCGAGCCTCGATACAACCCTGTCATTTAGTTAGCCCGCACGACCTACCTTACAAGGTTAATCGTTACTTAATTCACAACACTGAGACATTGCTATCACTAGTTTTTCAGTTCCTCTAAGAACGCGTGAAACATTTCTATCCCATAATTTTATTCACTTTGGCGATTGAATCACGCGTGAAGGCGCTTGCGTATGCAATGTGAACGCCCCGCAGAGAGTGAGATTGCTCTTCCCTAATCAAACAAATATTAACCTTAAACAGCGTGTAGGAGGTTTTAAGTGGATATAGTTGTTAGCCTGAAATGATTGGTGTTTGGGTAAAGGCATAGTTGGCAAAGCCAGGGCCCACCTGTTTGAAAAAAACTACACATTTCATACGCTAGAAAAAAATACGCACGTCTCTAGAACCACAAAATCATCATTATAACCGATTCGCCTGAACCTCCAACTTAAAACCCTTTCCCAATCCCTTGTCTTTTACATTCCAAAAAGTCTTGCTAGTTATAATCACACTCTAAGAAATCGGGGGAGCAGTTGAAGAGTCCAACCGTGATTGTACTCTTGCAAGCGTTGGTGAACTCCCCTCGAAAGCTACGGGGAGTTGGATGCAATGCTCGCTCCCCATGAGGAGGAGAGCAAAACTGACCGCGTACTCTTCTCGTGCGCGGCGGAGTGCAGCCCCAGTTCTGCTCCCGCACCAGTGAAGAGTAAACCTGCGCATCGTCTCCCATCTCCAGTACGAAGAGTAGAATTGCAATTTCATTCTTGTCCAGTGCGGGAGTAAGCATGGAGATGCACTCCTGCCATCTGCGCACACCAACTCATCAGCGATGTTTTATTTGCATACGAATATATTATATAAAGCGGTTGTGTAAAAAGCGCCTGATTACTTCTGCCGCGCATTCTAAACGTGCAAGAATATGAATTCGTGTAACGATTGCTCGCAGCGTTCAGTGGCGGCAGGCGGCAAACCGAAGGAACTAATCCACGGACCGCTGCAGACGGTCGCTTTGAAAGAGTTTGATAGACGTACGCTTGTCGCGCGCCTAGTCGAGCTAAAAAAAACGGATTGTAAATCTGAGATCGATTGAGAAAAATGGTGTTGCAAGAAGTGAAGTCCGCGCTCTTCTGGTAGCTCAAGCTGCAAGCGCAACACGAACCCAACCCAACAACCGTGGCTAGTGTCGCCGAGATAGGAATGTACGTAGGATAGCTTTTATTAGGTTAAATAAAGGAAATCCGTATACATAACTGGTATTAACAGCAATATGGGGCCTATCTGCAAGATCGGAGTGTGAGGAACAGGCGATACCACTGCCAGGGCATCTCAAATACGCCCTCTACGGTGAAAACTATCTCGTCGGCTGACGAGCGACGATACAAGCGTACACACCGATCGGTTGCTGGAACTCAAGCGCCTAAATGATGACCCCCCCCGCAGCGGCGGCGCAGGCGTGGATCATGATACGTAACGCGTCGTACATCCGGGGGATCAGGTAACGCGAACCGCCCGAGCAAGCGTGAGAAAGGCACCTTCAGCGAGCCACGAAGTGCGCGTGTTCTGCAAAAACCTACACAGGCGGTGAACCCGCCAAGGCCGGACGGGCGACTTACAGGCCGCGCCAGACCGTGATGTCAATGTGCTACGAACGAAGTGGGCTTTCAAGCAGACGCTTCGTGCAACATGGGAAGTTGGACCTGCCTTTATCGTCATACTTGCTTCGACACAGTATACGACGCGTGTTGGCTAACTGCTGGCTGCTTGTGCGTCAGCGCGACATCATGCACACGCGAGCAAGTCGTATATTCGTTCATTCGTGCGTGCGTGCGTGCGTGGTACTAGTTTTTCTTACGGACGAACATCACAGCGGCGACAGCGCTGAGGCCGATTTCGGAACTATGCGCACTGTGTAGCGATGCGCGAGCTATGGCCGGACTCTATCCGCGGCCGTCGCAGGCTTCGCGCCTTGAGCTTGGGATCTTTCGCAGCTATTACGACCTTGGATTTATCTACCGGACGAAGAACCGCTGGCGGGAAGTAGAGGTAAGCCATTAGTTAACCTCGTATTCTTGTCTTGTGTATTTAACGAAGCAGAGTTACTCTCGGTACTTCGGTCCGCGGAAGCGGTTAGTCCTAACGTTTTCTTGACTGATTTTGACCGTTGCTTAGTTTTGAAGGGCGGCTTTTGTATCCGTGTGCAAACAGCGTCGATTCTTGCACCTTTTCAATCCCTTTGATTCGTGAAGTGTTGGTATGCTTGCGGAATGTTTTCGCAGGTAGGAAGCATGGTCGCGCGAGTAGTCGCAGCGCTACGCTGTACTCTTAGCTCGGCGGCTAGGGTTAGAGTGGCGGCCGTGCAGTAGCTGTGGCTACCTGCGCGGCTCCAAAGAATTGCGTACAATAGGCTGAGTGATAGGAGCGCGTCTAGCGCGTGGTAGTCACTAAATTACAATAATTTTAGTGACCGCCGCGCGTACAGCAGCAGACTGAAACGCTGTTCAGACAAGTTTTTTTACGTTTTGCTTGAGGGCAGGATGGACGGAAATGGGACTTTTCGGGGCGTACTCACCGCACTGTTAAGGGGTAATTACATGCGTCTAAGGCGATGAGCGACGCGAGAAACCTCACTCAGTGTGTACGGAAAACAGGTATTGTGTGCGACACAGGCCGCTGACGGCGGCGACAGCGGCAGGCGACGGGCCGTCGCCGTCGGGGGTTTATTCCCGGACAGCAGCAGCCCACAAGCTAGCGGCAGCAACGACGACTGAGGGCATTGGCAGCAATGCATTACTTTTTTTCGTTTGTCGCTGTCGCCCACACTGTTTGTTGTACCCATTACATTACTTATTTCGCGTAGGTTGTCGCCGTCGCTCGAGCGTTCGAGCGTTCTGATCGTTCAAAAACGAGCCTATTGGTTCTCATCAAATGTTGCGATCTGCAGCGTGCATGCAACGAAGCGTACTCGAGAATGAAGGCTATATGACCCATTAGCAACTTTTCCACGCTAGTCTTGTGAACGTTGGCCCTACGTTTCAGTTGGCTGAGGATAAAATCCAATGCAAATTATTCAGGGATTATAACCTTACAAAAAGAGTTATGTTTCCCTAAATTTTGTGCAATGTTTTTATACCGGGAACGATAGCGGGGTAAACAGTTGAAGCTACGGACACGTAAGCACTAATGGGTTTGGGGCGCAGTGCGTAGGCAGACAGCTGTAGGGCGCGCTGTCTGACATGACATTGGCCAAGTGGTACAATGAGCGTGGTGGAATCCAAGGTCACCACATCCGCATCTAGACTGGTTACTGCGCCAAGCAGTATGGCATTCCAATACGGGTTAAGTGCGACTCAATTAACGTTGTCAAACTCGTTAATATTTCTTTCATTGTAGAACTTATATTTGCTGTCCCCCTCTTTCTGTCTATGTAGGAACCACGGGAAGACGCTACTTGCCCGAAGATTTTTTTTTTTTTGAGAGAGGGAGAGATCCCCGAGGCGTCAGCAGCAGTGGCCGTCGCATTCAAGACACTTCTCCTCACACCCTTGGACATCGTGGATGCGTTCCCATTGCTGCTGTCTGTGTTTTGGCCGTTCATTGTGTAATACGCTTCAAAGGCGAAGCGCACCTTCTTGCTTCTGTAGACGTTACTTTGGCTCAAGCACGGTGCCCTGGTCGGTACTGTTCTGAAGGCCGCCACCAACACTATGAAGCAGTCAGCTCGAACGTGTTTGTTTTTAATAACAAGGTATGCCTTTTTAAATCTTACTAGCGCATCCTCATTTGAGAACCACCCGCCTAAAAAACCCAGTGGGAATGCTTCCTGCGGTTTCCTATTGTACCACCAAAATATATCTGTTGCAAGTTGCCGTGTCAATGGCTTGGTATCTTTGTGTTTAGTGCACCTTGTAACGCGTTAATAGTAATCCACGCTGAATTGTTTTAGTCCCAGATTTTTCTTTCGCAAAATGTATTTGTAAATATTTTTTATGTGTGCTAAATAAGAGCTGGCTTTTCCAGTCCATGTACTAAGGCCATTTTGTTTTATGTTAATACTGTTAACTATTCTCCCACTGCTGTTTTTCGTGCTAATGCCAGTACCTTTTATTTGTGGATGTTAATGTCATTTTTATCGTCATAATTTAATGTTTGTATTTCAGTGTTTTCAATTGCTTTGCTGCATTTTTATTTGTGAATTTTTCTTGGATGTATTCTAAATAGGCGCTACGTCTCTCCTATGCGCATGTGGAGTAGGAACCGTTTTTATGCCGTGATATTTTAATTCCCAATAAATTATATTTTGTGTTAAATTTCAGAATGAACCGATTGTTGTGGTATTTTGAAAAATAAAGTCTGAGCTTGTTTTTCCTTCTTTTCCATGTTTCAAAATAGCTTGTCCTGTTTTGTTTGCTTGTAACTGCCTATAGTACCATCGTGGGGAGGGGGGGGGGGGTCTAGTAGCAGGCGGAGCGAAAGCACGTTGCCTCGCGGGGAATAGCAGAACGCTCTTGAGGCGTAACGAGATGCTTTCCAGGAGAGAGTAGTAGTACCCGTCTGCAGTATCCGGGAACGCCGCCAATAGAGCTTATTTACGCCTAAAGGGAGTGACGGACCGCTGCCTTGGAGATGGCATTGCAATTCCCACACAGCGTTCAAGTACTCCGCTTCGAAAGCAGCAAGTAAATCCCACGGGGAGTGTTTCGCCTCTCGTTCGGCCGCCACGCGCTACTCCTCGGAAGAGGCCCAATGCTTCCAAAGGGAGTGAAATATGGGACAAAAGTTTTTACTTCTAGACAGAGTGCCCAGCACTCCTCGAGTTCTTAGAGTGCACTGCCTAGGTTTAGCACGGATACCTAGACGGGGCGCTGAATGCTGTTGAAGGATGTAACCCTCGTCCTGCCTTACGGAAGGTGGAATGCTAGCAAGGAGATGCTTCCCCCCCCCCCCCTTTTGGTGTGTGCAAGGGTGAACCTCCCGTACCAGCCCTCAACGAGCCCTAAACACCGCCCTTATGGCTCAGGAGCAGGCTTGCCAGGGTTAATTGCGATATGCGATTTCATTTTACAAAGTCGACCTCAGCTAGGCAGACTAAATGAAGTCGCTTGTTGCTTCACCTAAGAGAAAGCGTGTAAGGTGATGTCGGGTGTGTTGTAATCACCCCCCCTTCCCCCATAACGCCATGCGTCGTCGCTGGTGGTCCAGACACGAAACTTTCGCAAGAGAACGTTGATATGAGTCGTCGCTCTCAAGCGAGGCGTCTCAATGCTCAATGGAGACGCAGATGGTCGGGCGTACTTCTTGGCAGCTTTCATATGCAACTGCAAGACCATTGTTGTTCTTCAAACCCCACATACTTGCCGCATGTCGGCAAGTGCTTGTCGTGCAAGTTACCCACGACGGCACTCCCGTGCTTCGGATACACAACGTCGTGCATACGTCGTGCATTCGTCGTGCGTACGTCGACTTTATGTAAACGAGAGGATTCGCTCGGGAGGCACATCGAAGTCACTGCGCCAGAAGAATTGGAAACGCCCCTTTGCCGCTGTGCTACCTCGCAGCAATGAGCGCTTTTATCGCAGCCACGTTGTTGTGGAGGTCAGACAATTACCGGATCCCGGAACAAAACGCGTCATAATCGTTCTCAGGCAGCGCACATTTTGTATATGAGCTCTGACGTCGCTCTTGTAGATTGATTTGATTTGATTTCATTGTAGGGTTCAACGCGCCGACGCAATGCAGGCGATGCGGCGCGCTGTAGTGAAGGACTCCCGGTTAATTTTGACCACCTGAGGATATTTACTGTGCGCCGAAATCTCGTACACACGGGCGTTTTGGATTTTCGCCTCCGTCAGAAAAGTGACTGCCGAGGCCGGTAATAGAACCCGCGTCCTCGTGCTCAGGAGCACAACGCCCTAACCACTAAGCCACCGCGTCGGGTCGCTCTTCTGGAAGCTCTGTAGGTCTGTGCGCAGGTTATTGAGCAGACGGTGCACCTCTGCGGCAGCTTCATTTGGGCATTCACGCTTGGATGCTCCTCGAACGATTATATTGAACAGCGAAGTCGTGGGGTGAAGCTCTCACCAGGATGTCGCGAGGCATCGCCGCAGAAAACGGCGGCGTGCTCGAGGCTTGAATGTTCCAGTGGTTGGGCACTGAAGAGTAGTTGGTGGTATAATTTCCCAAGAGGTTTCGTATCCCAAGATGAGTACCCAGGATTCAGCATGCGTAGTCCGATAATGCATTGCCGTTCCAAGCGCTTCTTCTCCCGAAACGTCTCTTGTTTATTTTATTTATTTATTCGGCAATACTGCAGGGTAATAATTTTGCCCGGGCAGGAGTGGGTGCAAACGTAAAATAGGTGACGTATTTCGCAAACATAAAAAACAAGATCACACAGTGGCAATGTCAAGGAATGTTTGTCCCCAAAATTTAGTAACAAAAATGTGTTTTTTATTTCAGTAACAAAATGGCAGCATACAATAATCACGCAGGGAGAGATTTCCATCTTGAATTTGTTGAGGGTAGAAACTGCACTTCGAGCTGTTTGTTTTTGCGAAAATAGGAACCAATAAATGCTGATGATTGTGACGAGTACTCGTTATCGCGAGAGGTTTAATATTCGCATAACTTTAATTTAATTTTTCCTGGGAGGCAGTTATGTAAGAAGGCAATGCGACTTATTTTTCTGCTGGTTTTCAAGCCCTGAATGCAATTGACATGCATTAACTGAGAAAGCGAGTCCTTCATTTTCTACTTCCCAAATATAAATATTACGGTTGTAGGGTTGACACGTTCTATGCGAGTCCCACATAACTGCTGCATAATGTACCTTACTCCTTACAAAAGTGTTATACGCTAAAATATTAGAACTGGTTGACGTGCTCCTGGGTTTTCTTTTGGGGAAACATCGCTTACACACTGCACACGCATGAATATTGGAGAGACCATTTATATTGCTTGTAAATAATACGCCAAGGTATTTGTAATCTTTGAGCTCAGAAATAATACATCTTAAATTCTATAAAAAAATATGTTCCCGGTGCCTTCTTTCTTTCTTTGCGCATCACTAAAGTTTTTTCTTGTTCAATTCCACACCGAATTTTCGCACCAGCCGTCAATACCGGAAATAGCGTTTTGTTGTGAAGAAACATCATCCGGGGAAAAAATATTCTTTTTTAAAAAACACAATCCTCCTGAATAACCCCATGAAAATTTAGCCAGAGAAACAGAAGCCAAAAAAATTCACGTAAATTAAAAATTACAGTGGTTCATGTACCATTGCCTGTGTAACTCTAGAAGAAAGACTACACACATTTAAAAACAATTATTATAACAAGAACTTGCTGTTTTCTACTCATAAGATGCGCTTAAAGCAATCGTAAAATAAAGAAGGGACGTCCTACAGATTCTAGTTAGAAGATCAGTTTTTCCTTAAGGCACGTTGTCAAAAGTTTTCTAAAACCTATACACACAATCCTGAGTGGATGCATCAAAGCGTACGCTATAAATCTTTTACAGTCGACCGTAACTTGTCACAAGCGTCACCCTGTAAGCCTTAGTCGTTGGAAAAGCCCGCATCAGCCGATGCGTCTTCGCCTAACAAAAGAAGTCGCCATTAGTGAAACTTGTACCTGGTGATAAGACAGGTGCTTATAATTTGCTCAGGCTGCTGCCGAAACTCGTATAAACAGCCCGCAACGGGTGTGAGCGTCAACTTGGGTGAGAGAGAGTAAATGTTAATTGAAAAGGAGAAGAGGTCGGCCTGAGAAATTGATCTTGGGCCTGCTACTTCCCTCTGGGGGGAGGGTACTGAGGACAGAAAGAGAAAGGAATGAATATGAAAGGTATGGGAAATGACAGTGAAAGAGACAAATGAACTATGTACAAACAGTACAACCAATACACGTCTCACGTACAACGGGGCGCTGAATCAGATGACTACAGTCCACTTTTTAGCACATGACTATCATCCATGAAAAAAAAAGGAAACTGCTCATACATTATTTCGCAGTCTGTTCAATTTTGTCGCAACCTAGAGGCGAGAATCCAAAGAGGAGTCACGAAGAAATGTAAGCAGGGCTTTAACGGCTAGGCTTTGCTTCCTGTTGTCAGCCCACGTGCCCAAAATCTTTTGTTCGGACAGAGGGCGAGTGTCCAAGCGTAGTAAAGCTGTCTCAAGGTTCATTCGCTCATTAGAGTACTTTGGACAAGCACTAAGCAAATGTTCGATAGTCTCAGGACAACCGCACAGAGGGCAGTCTGGGCTGTCCTCTCGTCCGATTGTGTGAAGATACTTCCGAGTCAATGCTACTCCAAGACGCAGCCTGTGTAGCAATGTCTCTTGACTTCGGCGAAGACGAGGAGCATGACTGACCCAGAACTTCCGCTCTGGATCGAGCTTGTGAAGGCGTTCAGGTCAGTTCTGCGGGTCCGACGAATGCAAGGCTGCAGCTTGTTTACGTGCTCCATATAGTATCGCGTTAGCATTCTGCCTTGTGATCGGTATAGACAGGATAGTTCCATTGTGGTGTGCCTGCTGTGCTTCTGCATCCGCCAACTCATTTCCAGCGATGCCACAGTGACTTGGTATCCACTGAAACACCACCGTGTGGCCCTTTTCATTCAACTCTTTAAACAGGATAGCGACATCAGTGGTCAGCTGATCGTACGCGCCTCGCTTCATTGGGTGTTTGCACTGGGGCCTCCGTAAACGTGGGTTCATTATTCGTGGCAGGGGACCACATATAACCCCGTCAAAACGTCCCGGGGCGTGGAAAGTTGGCTGAGACTGGTGATATGTTATCAGGGAACACGTGTCTTGTTTTCTTCAGATTTCAGCATATTTTTGCAATGGGCTGAAACGTGGCCGCGTCTGTGATGAGACTTTCACGCCCCTCATTTATTTCGTCCAGTTCATAATTGTTCGCTTTCAGAAGGTCTTAATTCGAAGTTAGCTGGGGGAATGTCGAGTGGGCATGTTCTCACTTAGACTGAAACGCGCATAAACAACTGGATGGCGAAAAAAGTCGTCAGGACAGATGCAGACTCACAACAAGTTGTTTGAAAAGGCCGACACTAATATATACACTTACTTGAACATGCGTAGGAACGCAGCCACTTCTTGAAGCCTCGGGTTTTGGCACACAAAAAAATAGCTCAGCGATGGCAGTCTTGTCAACAGAGCGGCAGCAGCCCAGCCTCAGAGAAGAGAGAACGACTGATTCATTGATCGTTTGTAGGGCTGTAGGGTAACGCGCCGACGCAACGCAGGCGATGAGGCGCGCCGTAGTGGAGGGCTCCGGTTTATGTTTGACCACCTGGAGATCTTTAACGTAAGCCGAAATCTCGTACACACGGGCATTTTGCTTTTCGCCTCCATGAGAAAAGCGGCCGCCGCGGCGGGGAATCGAACCCGCGACCTCGTGCCCAGCAGCGCAACGCCTTAGCCACTGAGCCACCGCGGCGGGTAATAGAACGACTGGTTTACTGCGAGCAGTAAAGGGGGGTGCAACGTCCTAAGATCACCATACACGAGCTCCTGCTACGCACACCGTTGTTCCGTGTTTTGGTTCCTCCGCTGACTAGCGCTCTGAATACACAAATGAGAAAACAGGGATCATCGTCTTTTAGCTTCTTGAATAGATAATGGTTGGAAATTAACACATATACGTACACACATACACAAATACAAACACACTGCACCTACGCACAGCAGGTATTTAGTTACCCGCCCTACTCCCTTTTCCACACAACGATTCCCCTCGGTTCACCACAAGCAACGGCGACATCAGCGAGGACGATGGCGAGTTTTTACAGCATGAATTATCGTGATGAGGGTGCTTCGCGAGTTAGAAGTGCAACAAAAAGTAAACGGAGTACCGCTTCGTGAAATGGGAATAATTTCTATTCTATGTGGCTGCCAGCATAAATGGAGTAGGCGCGGCCGGATTCAGTTTTAGAATGACTTTCTTGAAAAGTCACTTGGAGGTTGCTGGCTAAGCAAATGGCGGAAAAATATCCTTGAAATATCACCCGTTCTCCGTTACTTTTTGTTTCCCTTGTACGTACGTATATGCACATTACGGCCATCATGACCGTCGTTCGAAATCAAGAGTTGGACTGAAGCACGCCCGCTCGGGAGAACACATGGCAACAAACGTCGCTGTTTTATAACCTTTCGTTGTCGGTGCTAGTTTTAATTTTTGTCGTGACCGTTGTTTTTGCGTGCACTTTTGCTAGTAAGTAGGTCGTCACGTACAGAAGGCACATGCGGACACGATTCTGGTTGGGACCCGACGATAAGCTTTGATGTACAGTGCCCCAGTAGGCGCCGTCCTAAGGCATTTATGATCTCTGACGGGTTTTTAACGCGGAAGTGTTTTATTGCCGGGTACACAAAGATATCCGTCACGGAAATGACGCCAGTGCAACGAAGCAAGCGGCCTGTAAAGGGGGCAACCCTGCACGAAGGGTCTTCTTGCAGGGAAGCAATGTTTAGTACTAACTAAATAAAGCTGTAGACTGGGCTAGTTGGTAATTCATGGTGAACAAATGTAATGCAGCAGAAACACAAGGGACGAAAGCGCTCGTCCGTGTGTAATCTTTCGTCCTTTGTGTTTCTGCTGCGCTACATTTGTTCACTATTTAGTACTAAAGAGTACGTTATACTTAGGGTTGTTTGTTTTCGGGTTTTATATATTAACACAAAAGTGTTCTATGCCGGGATACACCAAGATTTCATTGACGTCATATCCGTCACGGAAATGACGCCAGTACACCTTTGCCGAAGCGACCCGCCAGCAGGACGTCGCTCGCCAAGCACAGCCGCAAGACAACAGCCGACCCGTAAATCATGATCAGCTGCAGATTTCGCTGCACATTACACTTTCGTGCTTTACCAATTCCTATGACAGACGAATCAACCACAGCTTTTTGGAATGTTGTTGCCTTCCTGCGCAGGTGAGCGCTCGCAGCAGCCCCATGCCTCGCTGCTTCGACAGTGCCGCCCTTGTTCTGTACGGCCTGTACCCGGCCCGCGGCGAGGAGGCGCAGCTTGAACCCGGTCGGGACTGGCAGCCGGTGGGCATCACCAGGCTACTGGACGACATAGACAAGTACGCCGCTCTGTGCCTGCCACGGCTACACGAAGCAGTCCAGGAACTCTCGATCCTCGAAATACCCGGCTCAGACGCCACTGCCCCCGAAAGCCGGTCCGAGTCGGCTTCGAGATATTTGCGCACAGCTGGCGACGTCCTCAACTACGTGGCAAATATGACCAACGTGAGCGTCGATCCCGGCATACCAAGCTATATTCCTGCATGGCGCAACTTGGACTCGCTGTTCGTGACGCGCGAGTACGACCTGCCCCTGCCGGAGTGGGCCTTGGAGCACCTGCACGAACTGGACTGGGTGCTCGGGAAGTCCATAGAGCTGGTCTCGCGCTCCCAGATGGACAACATGGCAGGCATCCTGATTAAGGACGTCGTGGCCCGGATGAGGTTCGGTGACGGTCGCGGTCCATCGCTGTACGAGGGCAAGCACGAAACGAGTACCGGGCCCAAGATGACGCTCTTCTCCTACCACGACTTGAACGTCGCCGGTGCCCTGTTGGGCTTGAACGGCACGATGACCGCTAGGCCGCCGTACGGGTCAGCGGTTATCGTTGAAGCCTTCACTACTGGCGCCACAGAGACGGCGACCCGGTTGTACGTTAGGGTTCTCTACAAGGCGGGCGAGCAGCTGTCGGAGATACCGATTGAGGGCTGTGACGTTCCGTGCCCTGTGGAACAGTTCGACGAGTTCGTGCAATGGCGGTTCAGACCCGTGTCCAGAGAACAGTGTGGGTGGAGCGAGCATCAGCCCCTCATTTAGAGGGACCGAAATTATGCTTATATACTCAAAGACCTCGGCTATATATTATTTTGCGTGATATACGCTTTCAAAAATATATGCAAAAGGTTGGGGAGAATCGGTCGATTTATTTGGAACAAAATGGTTGTGGGAATGACTGATTTTTGAAATTTGCTATGCGAGAGTGTTTTACTATCTGTTGACATTTTTCTCATTCGCTTACGGTCTTCTGAAGACAGTATAGGATGTTCCTTCTTTCGTGGCTATAATAATGCGAGGAACGGGCACTAATGAAGCAGAAAACGAATACGACGACTGCTTTTCTGCACGCCTGCGAGTCACGCGCACCTTATTAAAACGGGGTAGCCAAATTTTTGATTTACAAGTATGCAAAATAATCGCTCGACATATTTCTATCAAGGAGGCCGTGCGTCATCCCTTTTCGGCAGTGTTCATTCTATGGACCACACCACAAGATAATGTGCAGCATCATTCTGGGAGCCAGAAAACAGGTTTGAGTTCAATTTTATTTTGTGGACCGTACCACGGTATAGTTGAGTCATATTATTGTAAATGGACCTAAAAGATACCAAACAACCCTTATTTACAAGAATAATGCGGAAATTTTAGTAAGGATATTGTTTTGCAGTAAAAAAAAACGCTTAAAAAACTCAGAACTGCTGGGTCCCGAAACCAGGCCATTAGCATCAACCCCGAGATACTACCCTTGTTCTACGGAAGCCGACGAGCGGGGGGCCCCTAAAGCAGTAGTAGCTCAAGGCAGAGAATCACCCTGTGATATTGTTCACAGAGTAAAGCAGAACCTTATTGTGATGTCTGGTCCACAGTGCGTCCTCCTTAACGAAATTAGTAAAAAAAAAAAAAAAACAGGCTTCGTTGCAGAGTTAAATGGCACTTTTTTTTTCACGCGAATTTTGTGAGTTTTTTTTTTCACTTGGCAAGCGACCGTAATTATTCTTTTATGTTGCTTGTTCGAGTATAATTTATCAAACAATAAACTATATTGCTGGTTCAGATATTTCTTTTACGCGAACATAATTGCTTTATGCAGTCTTCTAGTGCTCCTAACTTCGGGCTTTACGTCTAAAAAAAGACGAGTTTCGTGATAGTTCCTACGTCTTGTCACGAAGCCAAAGACGACGCAGTTGTCTTCAAGAAAAACAAGTTTATTGGAGCGAACTTGCGCTTCCCTAACATCTCAAAGAATACACAGGTGGTGAAGCAGCAGTCAATAAAGTGACGTGCGCAGGCGAGCGTCGGTGAGTCGAATGCCACGGCGTCTGTTCCGCGGGAATTTATCTCGCGGCGGGAGCGTTTCTGGAACCGTCGAACTGCATCCAGAACACTGCAGATCATAGAAGATTATTCTAGGCTGGTGGCGTTAGTTCGAAAAACTCTCCCCATCAAAGGAGATAACACGTGCTGCATAAAGAATGCGACACGCACTTCATTGGGCCCACGGATAACACAGATAACACAGCCCAGCGCAGCCGGTCGGCAAAAACAAAACATAAATAAGCCAACCCAATGCGTGGTTCACGGTAGTATTAATACGACTGAGACAGACTTATCAATGATAATAATGATGATTTTTGTTTATTGTAGAGTTTAGCGCGCCGACGCAACGCAGGCGATGAGGCGCGCCGTAGTGGAGGGCTCCGGATTAATTTTGACCACCTAGGGATCTTTATCGTGCGCCGAAATCTCGTACACACGGGCGTTTTCGCTTTTCGCCTCCATCAGAAAAGCGGCCGCCGCGGCCGGGAATCGAACCCGCGACCTCGTGCTCTGCAGCGCAACGCCTTAGCCACTGAGCCACCGCGGCGGGTCAATGAGAATAATGAGAGAACAGAGCCAGACCGGGTCGCGTATATGCGCTGCCTAGTCAGCAGAACCAGCCATCATCTGAGCTACCTATAGGGGCTATATCCCACCAGCAACTTAACTGAAGAACGAAAATCACCCTAACTGAAATAAAAAAAAACGCAAATACGAACTTCAGATGGACCGGCAAACACTGTTTTAACGTAAATATATGCTCACTGCAGCCAGCTCAGCCAGCCCTTCGCTGACCTATATTGAAGTAGAAACTAACCACAGCTGACAAAACCACCCAAATTCAATAAAGCGGGATCCAAAACTCACCCAACACGGAAAGAAACATGGCGTAAAAAATATTCAACTGACGTAGCAGAAACCGATCGACATAAAAGTGACAAAACCATAGAAAAGCAAAACAGTAGGCGAAACTCTAGTAAAAGAACCAAAAACCTGGAATAATATTTGTAATGCACAAAGGTGTAATAAAAATAATATCACGCTTGGCAAAAAGTATGATCTTTCAAGTATAACAACCAAATAAGGAAATAACAGAGTTCACGTCATTATAATAACCAGCCTGGACATGATTGCTGTCCAGAAGCAAAAGGACTACACCAAAAATCCACATAGTTCAGCTCGGATGAATGCGCACATGATGAAACGGATTTCAAGGAAGTGACATGGGGTAAAAGAACATGAACTACTACGAATTTTCGAGGCGTTCATCATTCCGCGCATAATATACGCAGCCCCTTACATAACACGCACTCAGATAGACAAATTAGAAACGCAACTGCGCAAACCTATTCGTGTTGCCTTGGGACTCCCAAATTACACCCCACTCCATGAGATTCGACGAATGGGAGTTCACACTCCAATATCACTCCGCATAGACATCCACAAAGAAGCGGTAGAGTCTCGGCTGCGCGCCTCTAGACAGGGACGAGCTATACTCCGTTCCCTAGGGGCACAAATTGAGGAACCAGAAGGCTACATTACAGAACGCCCTCCTTGGGAACACCTGCCGAGGCTGACTGTACATCCTATCCCCCGCCACATGAGTGTGGAAAACGACCACGAGCGCAGAGCCCACAGAGCGCGTGCCACCCGCCATTTAGTGGCGCAGAAGATAGACCAGGGTTACACTCCGGTCTACACCGACGCCGCCGTATCAGACGACGGTATAGTTGCTACCGCCGCGTACTACGGGAACGGACAAAGTACTCGTCGCTTCCTAGGAATTACTGATCCCGGTCATGCCGAAGCGTTAGCCATAGCAGATGCCATCACGAACTTCACCGGCCGACGGAAACTGCTTATACTGACTGACAGCCAGGATGCGATCCGCCTCTTCTGCCGCAATAAAATAGCCACGCACATTCGCAACATTCTCGAAGTGCATCTAACCTCCCAAACAGAGCTTTCGGTTGAACTCCGCTGGATCCCAGGTCATCAAAGGATACCGGGAAATGTGGTGGCTCACCAACTCGCGCGCGAAACTCTCTTCCGTGAGTCTGAGCCTCCCATTGCGCTGCCGGAGGAATACGACCGCCACACCAGCCGCGTCGAAGAAAGACAATAAAATTGACAGTTGGGCTAGTTGGTTTTGATTCATCGTAAGTAGCGCTAGAGACGGGACGCAGAAGAGGAGACACACACGACGGCGCCGTCGTGTGTGTCTCCTCTTCTGTGTCCCGTCTCTAGCGCTACTTACGATGAAGAAAGACAAGTTAGGCACCAAAAGTTGGTAGACCTTCGCACCGATCAAGACACACACTGCGTTCCTCCCATCTCTTGGCCGCGATCGAAGACAAGTTGCATCCGCCGAGCTCAAGCAGGTGTCCTACGCACCCCACATATCATGCACTACATAGAAAATAAACCTGGCCACCCTAGCTGCCCACGCTGCGGTCACGGGTACGCTAACAACCAGCACTACATGTGGGACTGCTTAGAGATTATACAGACAAGAAACATATACACAGACTCCCTTTCCCCTTCTCCTGGCACTTGGGCGGAGTGGCTTGACCCCCCGGAGGATCCCCAAAAACAACTCAAACTCGCTCTCCGCAAGCGGACGAAAAGCACCGGCCGGTACGCACTCTCAGTCCGACAAGTGACCACCTCCTCACTACGACTGACAGAAGAAGGGCACTGGGAGGCCCTCCTCCAACACATTGAGGCAGTTCTTGGGGGCGACTGGTAACAGCAGCTCCTTCCCCCAGCAACGCAGAAGCCTTTATAGAAGGGCAAATAAAGATGTTTTTCTCTCTCTCTCTCTCAGTATAAAGCACGTGGACACAGGTTCAAGAGCGCCCCTAGAGGGCGCCATGCGTCACTCGGCTGTGCTCACTAAGAAGCAGTGTTGCGGAGTTGCCACTCCGGAATTGAAATGATTCCGGATTCATTCCACCTTTTGGAGATGCCCGAATGGAACGGGACTGGAATGACGATAACGCTTGGAGGAATGGAATGGGAATGGAATTGAGGGCCTTTCGCCCGGAATGGAATGGGAATGGAATGGGGATTTTTTAGACGACGGTGTCAACATTGCTGGCGCCTTCCAGCTAATTAGTCTGTGGCAACGACTGCGTCGGTATATCTCAAAGGTGACGAAAACGAGAAGGCATACCCACTATCTCGAGTGACTGAATCCGCGCAACCTGCCGCAGCGTGTGTCAAAGCGAACTTCGACCTGCGCAAGCACGTCTGTGCGGTGGTGCTGTTAGGTCGGCTCTTCAAGCTTCGGCAGGCAGCGGGTACGGAGGGAGGGAGGAAATAATGAAATATGCAATATTGAGGCATAGCTTCTCTGTACAAGTGTCCGTGGCGCCGATGGTAGACCGGCGTCTCTCACACTGGCAAGCGCCGTGTAGCCAGGCCAGATAGTGGGGAATAGCGTGGAGAAGCAGAGGGGATACGAACGGCGCGCATCCGAAGCCGCGGTGTTCCTCACCGCAAGATGGTGCTGCGAAGTATTGGAGCTAACAATATAAATCGTTCGCTCATGAAACATGAAACAACGTGTAGATAATTCACAGACTTATCTACTAATGCGTAGCATTCTCACGCCGCCTGTCGTGAGCGTGGGTTTTTTTTTTCAGGCACATTTTTTTAAATGCTGTCCCACCAATTATCTTCATTTACATTATTACAACGATTACATTTGGAACTTTTACGAAATCCGCATTTTTGTGGAAATGAGGGTGTTACACGTTTCGCCATTTTCCGTAATTTTTTAATATTTATCGTTTTTTTTTTGTTTTTCGAATATTTGTGCGACCAGTTATATCCATTTACGCCATTACAGCGATTACAGCGATTACTTTCGCGATATCTGCACTTTTGTGGAAATACAGGGGGTTACACGGCTCTGGTGTAGTAGTACTCGGCAAAGAACGCTACGCATTAAAACTGTTAAAGGTGTTCTGTGCCGCTGCCCTCCCGTCTCTCGCATTGGTACAGTAGTATTAGTGTAGTGCTCGATGCTGTATATTCACTTGAAATCATTCAAGTAAGCATTTAGAATACGTGTACATGTGAGCAAGCTCCGCGCGACATGTCTCTTAGTCATCCACAGCATACTAATGGCGTTGATACGACGGTACGCAAAGCAGATAGCAAAATAGCATGCGACGGACTGCGCAATGAAACGGAAAAAGCCTACATCGACGTAAGAGTGTAATACCTGTTTCATCTCGCATCGCTCAATAACAAACCGTTAAAACCTACTAACATGCAAATACTATAATATATACTCGATCCGTTACTTATAGTGCGACACTGAACTTTTTTAAAGCGAATGCTTTCTTAGTAGGACCGAGCAGATTCTCTCAAAAATTTATTACATTACCCTTTATACCGGTTGCTCGAACGAAAAGCTCTGATAAGGTTTCTACACACGGCGCGTGCGTAAAACCGGGGACCGCAAATGTAGTCTCTCTTTTTCTCTGTACCTCTGAAACTGGACTTCCATTGCGTCAAAACGCTTACTTCAAAATCTCAAAAAACGAACGGGTCTAAATGAGACAACACACGCTTCGATCACGAAAAAGGACTACAATAATGAACCTTTACCTTTATCTCATAAACCACGTAACTTTGTACATACATTTAGATCGTTCGTAGTTGCGTTTACTTGCGAAAAATTGTCTCATGGGTTCGTTCTTCTCTTGCGATTTGGGTGCTTGAAGGTTTGACGAGCGTTTAGAAGCACTTTCAGCGAAAGCTGGACGCACTTTTCTTTCGCGCTTCTTTCTACTTTCGATAGGACGGGACGGTAATTTTTTGCGTTGGGTAGTTGTTCTGCACGATATATGTAAACAACCTGTAACACCTGCCAACTTGGGTGACAAGTGGCACATTTTGCTTACTTTTGCAGTTTTAAACCCGTACGATAACGTAAGATACACGTTGCGTTTCTCGGCAACTCCATAAAAGCACCTGAGGCAATTTTTACGATGCGGAATTAAAGGAATGGAATTGAGCTTCCCATCCATTCCAGGAGTTGGAATGGGCTAACATATGTCATTCCGAGGAATTGAAAGGAATGGAATCACGACAAATTTTAATTCCTCGGAATGGAATTGGAATAGAATGGTGATGCCCATTCCGCAACAGCGCGGCGCCCTTGGCGCGGGGATGTTGCCCGGCGGGACGTCATTCGCGATGGCTCGCCTTCTAGAATACGTTTCTCGCCGTGACCTCTCTGGTGCGGGCGCGTATAGGCGAGAACTGGCACGGCTTGATGGGGGAATTCGACAATTTTTGAAGACGATCTGTCTGCCTGTCCGTTCGCCACTCGATTCAGCCAGCCGGCCAAAGTGAAACATTATCTGCAACACAGATTGTAGGCGGGCCAGTTGGCACATAACTGAGTTACAAACAGCGCAGGAATGGGAAAATCACACAAACACGGCACCGAAACAGCGCCGTGTTTCTGTGATCCTCCTATCGTCCTGTTCCTGCGCTGTTAACTTGTGACTCTGAAACATTATCGCCGCAATAGTCTCGTATGCTCACAACGAAATCTATAGGTTTAAGTCCGGGGTTAATTTTCATACTTGTCAACATTATTGAACAAGAACAAGTCATTACGCAAATATAAGCACGAAAATCAATACATGAGTGATATTCGCAGTGTTTCTTTATTAAAATTTACGAATGCTTGCTTTTTGAGATAGCCAATAAAATACTACATCAACTACAGAAAACAGTGCCTGCTGTTGCCTGCGCTACCTGGCGGAATCCTAAAAAAAATCAAAAGGCAACAGGAACGAAAGGTTCCACTAGATTGGTTCCGCGTTCCGCTTGGAACGGTCGTGGAGTGGGGCCACGTGGTTCTATAAATGTTTAGTATGGTGCTTCGGTTCACGCGCGTCTCTGCCGTACGGCAGCGCTGGCATCGAGGTGCCCGAATGGGAGCTGTGGAACACGGTAAATTTAAATTGACTTGCGGTGATCTCTGGCGTGCTATTTTGGGAGGAACAAGACGGGAGAGTGACAGCATGAGAAGTGATCAGGAAGGAGAAGGGAGGCATTGACTCGTTGGAGGCGCCCGTCGACTATCGTGTTCCGTCTACATTTGCGACGAAAGGAGCAGCAGATATGCGGCCTATTTTTTCGAGAGTTGCTGTGAATGTGAGGACCTGGCGTCCGAGCAAATAGTGTGTGTCAAAGTTCAGAGATTACTTGCGAGAAATTCCACATAAACGTTGTTGGAGCGCTGATCTGATTTGATCTCGTTTTCTGTTCACGTGTTTCGTCCAACGTGAACCCAGCCGACCAACGGTTTTAGTTTTTTTCTATACTCCCTTTGAGTAACAGAATAAGAGCGGAAGGGATGTAACGTCGTGTAATCAAACACGCACAATTTTGCATGTATTAATAACTTTCTAAAGTTGTCGACGAACTAAATTATGAACATGAAGGGCCGTAAAACAAAATAACCCTCAATGGGTGAGGAAAGTATGTTTCTCCTTCACCGCTTCTTAACGTTTCAAAATGCGATAAAAAAGCTGCAGCGCTCAGGGTCATAAGCATCAGCTGACTTGCAGCTGACGCGGTATGCCTTGTATACCTGTACCGCGTTATCAGCTGCTTCCTGTTCGGTGTGTGCTAACTGGCGGCAATGGAAACATACATGTTGAAACTGCCATATGGAGCATACAGTTGACGGGAAAAATTGCATATTCGTGGCTATTTCCCTAAGGCGCGCTGGCGCGCAAATCGCAAAATAATACTTAGCGCGTACAGTGAAGCTTCTGAAAGCTCGAATCGAGTGGTGATATTTTGTTAGCACATGAATTTTTTCCCCCAAGCTGACCCATAACTTCTAAAAACAGCACGAACGAATCAGAACACACGCACTGTGTCGTCGTCTTTCCTGCTTGTGTCCTGTGTCCTTAGCACTGTTCTTCGAAATGACCCGTCTCAACTAGCCCAAGCTACCGTCCTTGTGGTACATAAGGCTATTGATGTGAGCACAATTTCCAATTTTAGTTGCGAAGCACCTTAAGGCAGAGGCTTGCCCGTCCGGAGTACGTACTCACGGCACAGCACCGTGTAAATCGAAACATCTGTGAACAAAACGTTCACAAAAGGTTAACAAGAACAAAATTAAAGGTTCACGAAAGGTTAGAGAGAGAGAGATGGAGAGAGGGAGAGAGAGAGCACTCTAAGAAAAAAGGTAGAAAAAAGGAGAAAGTCGAGGGTTTTTTTCCCCCGGACCAGTGAGTTTCTCCCTTTGGCTCATTACACGAAGCGCCCTATGCACGGCCTCTACGAAACACTGAAACGGGGGAGGAAATATTCTCCCCTGTCGTCTGCAAGCTGTCGTCGGCGCTGACGCCGAAAACGAAACCGTTCATCGTTGCACGGTGGCTTTCGCCGATCGGGCGTATACGATGACTGTGTGCAGCACCGCCTCTGCGGTGTGCTGCTTGCTTGTTATCTCACTGTCTTTTTTTAGTAATATTACCATGTGCTCGCCACGCTAACGCATAGCTCGCCAGCAGTATGTCTGAAGCACATTCTGTGGGCGGCGCTACACGCTTGCTGTGCGCGACTCGCCTGAGCCATGTTCAACGTTACCACTGCGTTTGTGGACGTTTTCTACTGCCCCCAAGGGTAAAAGAGGTCAGCGGTGATAGAAAACTGCCCCTTTCTTCGCCAACGAGCACGGACCGCAGCATATTGACGCATCAGTTACCAACAACAAAAGGCTCCATTCGTAACATCTTGGCTGATTGGTTGCCAGACCAGCGGTGCGCTCTTCGCTAAAAGAGCGAAGGCGAGGCAATGAGCGCCATTACGCAAACATACCTGCCGTACTGTTTCGTGACACGTTTCTTTCTTCTTTGAGCTATTTTACTGCTTCTTACAAAACTTCAAACTAATAAAAGGTTGCAATTGCACACACTACATTTGGGGGAATAACAAAACCCAGCTAAGGCTCACGCACTGTCGTGCGTTATCGAAACAAGCAACAAGCTCATTGTTCCTAACTGCATTCTCGGCGATCAGGGTTATAAATGCTTTGTCGCCGTTTAATGTTTAGTTGCGTTCGTGATCATGCGGACATGTGAAAAGTGTATTACATCTTAGGCAAAAAGGACTAACAGTTCGTCTTTTGAGGGACAAACTGCCTCTGCCACAATCATTACTCCCTTTGGGGACTAACTGCGAAGGGACGAACGGGTTAGTCCCCAACCCCGGATGGTCCGTTCCGATACTCCCCGAGGATGAACTCCTGAGAGTCGCAGAAAAAAGAAAAAAACGTCGGCACCAGCAGGGATCGAAACCACGACGCCGGAAATGTACCCGAGGAACCCGATGCGCTACGGCTGGGCCACGCTTTTGTTTTTTTTTTTTTTGATGGATGGTAGCTGCGGTAGATAATATTCAAGTGTAGTTCTGTGCATAACGCGACAGATCCATTGCAACTGGTGTCCGAATTTCTATCCGTGCAAGCGAACGTGACCGCGATTTGCGCTTCGCGCTTGGCGCTTTGCTAACTTTAGGGACTATTGCTCAGTTCGATTCTAAGTACAGCCTCACAACCATAGTTTTTTCTCGTAAATAACAATCAACTCGTCGTCGCCTAGTTGAGATAGGTAGCTGGGTGATCGGACGGCTCATTTGTTTCCGCACAAATTAGCGCAAACTAAGCGTATTCCTAGAGTTCGATACATATGTTAAGTACTCTCTGTAACGTATGTGAAAGAAGTCGTCTGTGTGAGTGTCAGAATGGGGAAACAGACCATATTTTCCTGCATCGGCCAAACCAAATTCGCTGTTGCACAGCCTGAATTCTTCAACTTGGCGTTGCTAGACGATTGCGGCTGGGAAATGCAACCGGGTTTTACAGCAGTTTCAGCATTGCCATAGCTTTGGTGCACAAGGTAATTATGTACCGAGTGCAAAAAATAACTTCGAGACACTTAACTGTATCTAGCATTTTTATTTTGCAGTTGTCATCAGCACCTACTGCGTTTTTTCTCGTGTGTTAAGCATATACATATTCATTACGCTTAGGAATCAACGTTTGCTATTGTCCGTAATTCTTGTGTTACTGTTTACGCGCTTGAAATCTTTTATTGGACGTTATCACCTCGCACGAATCGTATGCAACACAGCGTATCCACATAACCTCACCGAGAAGCTTCTGGCCATCGCGCTTCGCCGCTCCTTGCCATTACCCGCCGCTCTACTAACGCTAGGCAGTTTTCTTACAATTAACATCGATATTTTCTTCCGTGGCACCACCTAAAGGACCCACTGACTGCAATGACTTGTGTTTTGGAAATCTAAAACTGTTCACAGACATATGCGCGAAGGGCAACGACGACGCCATTACAGGGGATTAACGACGCAGCAAAGATACTAATTGCATGCGTTTCGTCTTCCCGTTACTCCTTATAGATCGGTGGGGGTGAACAGTTAGTCCGCATTTGTGCACACGGCACATACTCTGCCGCAGATACTCCCCTTGAAGATGAAAGGTCGCCCGCGAAGACTAACGGCTGTATTTTAGTCCCTGTTTTAGTCCTTTTCCCCTAAGAGTGTATGTTGTGGTGTATACGTATACGTGTAATATGCTTGCGATGTTGTCTGCTGCGTGTATTGTGCGTTCGAAATGCATTTAAGGAAGTGTATGTCGGTGTGTTGTGCTATGTTTCTTCCCAATATGTGCCCGTCACCGTGCGGCCTTTGTCAGGTTGGCCATATTATACGTTAGCTATAAAGGAAACCAAGGAAACACCTTGATGTAAGATGTAAGCGCCAACTGATAGTGATGCTTAGTAGCTGCCCCCCCCCCTTTTTTTTGCGTCATCTATCGGTCATTTTAAAACATTTACGCTTTCTTTACTTCTAGCACGCTAGAGAACGAGCAGTGTCATCTCCTCGCTCGGACGGAGGCGACTGGTTCGTTTTTCGTTCCGCCTGCTTTGCCATTGCGCTGATATTTAAGATTGCAGACGATCCGCATTTTGATGCATCGGTTGTTGCAAGGTAAGGCGACTAACAACAGCTGGTTGGTCTCAAACGGCCGCGTTAGATGATTGTGATCTGGTATGCGGTGAACGGCAGATTTACAAGCCTTTCGGAAATAAAGGCGGCATTTTGAAAGCCATCGTTCTGCCTTCTACTCTGTTTACAGCGGCGCGTTCGCGCTAAACGCGAAGGCGGAGCGCGCAGCGAGACGAATGCAAGAAGTCTCGCGTATACTATTGGCGACATGGCATGCTATCCGCAGTTCTAGTGCCCGGTAGGTAAGTTCGTGGTTATTTTAGCGCATTTTAAGCGCACGCAAGCACAGTAGCCTACCTATTTGTGCTTCCACGATCCTTAAACCGATCAGCTCGCTAGGCCTTTCTCGCATAACAAGCCTTTCGGGTGACGCTGCCAGGGCAAGAACGCTCCTCCATTAGCTCACGGAAGGGGGAAATCTTCCTCCATTCCTAGGGGGAGAACCGCGCTTCTCCCTGTTAAAGGGAGAATCTTTATACCTCTTTAGAAGGAATATATGATACATTCCTGTTTCACCTTTAAGGGAGAAACTACCACACCCTTTTTTCTTCGAGTCAGGGACACACAGCACCGTATAAATAGAAACATCTGTGAACAAAACGTTCACAAAAGGTGTTCACAAAAGGTTAGACAGAGAGAGCTAGAAAGAGAGAAGGAGAGAGACAGAGAGGGACGCACATAACCGTGTAAATCGCAACATCTGTGAACAAAAGGTTCAAAACAGGTTAACAAGAACAAAATAAAAGGTTCACAAAAGGTTAGAGACAGAGAGCAAGAGAGAGGGGGACTCACAGCAGCGTGTAAATAGAAAAATCTGAACAAAAGGTTCACAAAAGGCTAACAAGAAATAAACGGTGTTCACGAAAGGTTAGACAGAAAGAGCAAGAGAGAGAGAAAGGAACGCACAGCACCCTGTAAATCGAAACATCTGTGAACAAAAGGTTCACAAAAGGTTAGAGAGAGAGCGAGAGAGAGAGGGAGAGAGAGGAATGCACAGCACCATGTAAATGGAAACATCTGTGAACAAAAGATTCACAAAAGGTTAGACAGAGAGAGCGAGAGATAGAGGGAGAGAGAGAGAGGGACGCACAGCACCGTGTAAATAGAAACATCTATGATCAAATGGTTCGCAAAAGGTTAACAAGAACAAAATAAAAGGTGTTCACAAAAGGTTAGAGAGAGAGAGAGAGATAGAGAGAGAGGCATTTTAGCACGTGTAAATCGAAACATCTGTGAACAAAACGTTCATAAAATGGTAACAAGAACAAAATAAAAGGTTCACAACAGGTGAGAGAGAGAGAGAGTCAGAGAGAGAGAGAGAGAGAGAGAGAGAGAGAGAGAGAGAGAGAGAGAGAGAGAGAGAGAGAGAGAGAGAGAGAGAGACGCACAGACCCATTTACTTTGAAACATCCGTGAATAAAAGGTTCACAAAGGTTTAACAAGAACAAAATAAAAGCTGTTCACAAAAAGTTAGAGAGAGAGAGAGAGAGAGAGAGTGCTCCTGGAGAGCCGTGCTGCGCATGCGCGAGGAGCATTGGATTGGATTGAATTGTATTTGGATTGGATTGTATTTGATTGGGTTGAAATGAATTGGATTGGATTAAATGAAACGGGTGATTTACGGTAAGAACGATCCCCAGTGCTTCACCCACGATCATGATTCAATACTTGGAGATGCGTGAATTTTTTATATGATACGTCACATTATTGGTTTGGCAGCATATTGGGCTTGACAGTTTTTGGTTACCATCAGTTTTCATGCGAAGCAGCATATGTCTAATCCCCCTCCCCCCCTAGTTTTCCTTCCGGTGAAGCCGCTTTACTCGGTGCCGCTGCGGCGCTCTTCGTCACCACCGCTGACCCGCTTTCACAACTGTTATTCCCCTCGCCACTAGCCATGCGTCTTTAAGAAGTGGCGCAATCGGCTGATAACGGCGGTAGCGCCCTTATCAGGCGTCACCAATGCAACTTGCCTGGATTGAACACCGACTTGAGCCCCCAATTCTTTTGCAGTATGCAAGCCTTTCGGCGGGATATTTTCGCGCGTGTATTTCACGCCTAAGCACGCGCCCATCCCTGGTTGCCGGTTTATGCGTGCACCGGCTGGGGAAGGAATCAGGGAGCATGCATGCACCGCTAGGCCACAGGTCGGCGACTTTGGCTAGTTTCGGTATCGGAAATTGGGCCGATCATAGCGGCAGGGTGCTGCGGTGTGGCCCTTCTTTTAAGTGCAGACCACTTTAGGCGCTCGCCTTGACGTCCTTGCGCGCTCGCTGGAACCAAGTATATCGCCACGGCGTTACGGTGTAACCTGTCACGGTCCCTTCACCGCGGCGTAACTCAGAGTCTCCGAAAGCGAAGGGGCTATGCCAGGATATACGTAGCGTGAGCACAAGTTCAGCTGGTTATTTTTAGCTTTCCCGGTTGTCTAGGATTAGCTGATTATCATGCTTACTGCAGCTTATCATCCAAATCCAATCTAATCCAAATCCAATCCAATCCAATCCAACCACTCCAAAGTCATCATGCTGCACCTGCTCCCAAGAAGGCAAGCTCAACTAAACGCGCTTATTGTCGTTCACTGCGTACCTACAACCACGGTGACTGGTGGCGTGGAGGTGCTGCGCCCTAACCACTTTTTCCAGCGGAATCTTTCTCCAAAGCGTATATTTACGGCGAGACTGCTGCCAAGCGTTGCTTCAATGCTCCGAAAAATCTGACGCAATACCGCGGTATTGCGTCAGATTTTTTTGCGGTATTGCGTCAGGTATTGCGTGGTATAAAGACATTATTAATCTTGAAAAATTTCAAAAATTAGCTGTCCGCTTTATATGCAATCTTTATCGCCGTCTTGACTCCCCAACCAATCTAATGAAAATGAACAAAATCCCAACACTGGACTCTCGAAGAAAAATAGCCAGGCTAAAATTTGTTTTTCATTTAGCACAAGGAAGTTCACGACTTGATGCATCGGCCTTACTCACTCCGTTATCATCGCGATCCAACAAGAGGCACTACCATTCCGCTAAGTTCACGCCTATCTCGGTGCGCACTAACACATTTAGGGATTCGTTTTTTCCCAGGACTATAGCCGACTGGAACAATTCTTTTTTCTAGTGGCATGTTGAAATGTATTGATGAAATGTTTGATTTCTAAAAAAAAATAATAATTTTCACATATGTGCCTAATAAGTTTGTACTGCCTTGTTCACACGTTTTCTTTTACCCGCTAGAAATTGTGTAACTGGTCCTAACACAATGTAACACCACCACTCCTGCTTAGGCCATTCGTGGCCGCAGTATTGTTTAAATAAATAAATTAATTAATAAAATAAAGTATTCAATGCCATTCAATTTGCACAGGGAGCAGTGGAACGCAAACCCAAAATGCATGCGTTGCCTGCAGCCGCCATTGCAAGCGTGTCGCTCATAAAAAAAAATAAAAAAAAATATTTCCAATTTCCAAATTTCCAAATGCAAGTTCATGCCTGTCTCACGAAAACACACTAACATCATCCATCCGTATTCATTAAACTCAGTAGTGTTATCGCAAGTGGATGCTTACCGATACCAGGGCGTTGTAATTACAAGCAGACTAACCTGGACCGAGCATATTACCAAACTAGCTGCCGATGCCTCAAAAACTCTTGGCTACCTTAGGAGGTCATTGTCATTATCTACTGCTAGCCTTCGTACTAAAATGGAATACGCATCTGCGATTTGGAGCCCTCATCAGGTATACCTAATTAACATTCTTGAATCCGTCCAAAATCGTGCCGCCAGATTCATCTCCACAAATTACGACAAACGAGCAAGCATCAGTCTCATAAAATCATCCCTCGGTCTCCCTGTTTTGTCAGCTCGACGCAAAATTTCACGTCTCTGTCTTTTTCACAAACTATACTACAGTTTTCCTCACCTACATGGCTCACTTTTACTTCCGCCTGTCCGAACATCTCGTCGCTTATTTAATTCCATGAGTATTCAACGGCTGTTTGGTTCTACTAACGCTTTTAACAAATCATTTCTTCCTACGGCTATTGAAGAGTGGAATGGATTGACTGATGCTATTGTCAGCGAACAAGTTGCTTTTAAATTTAGAGATTTATTACTAGCCACCCTTGACTCTTAATCGCTGTTCTTCTTTTTTCGTTGTTTGTTTCCTGCCATCTGTATATGTTCGACTGCGAATTGACTGTTAATAATTCGTTCTACATGCTCTGTGTTCTTTTTGGTTTTTGTTCCTACCTGTATGTATTGGTAATTCAGGAACTGTATACATGAACTGTATTTTCATTGACATTTGTACTTTGATTGTCCCCCCCCCCCCCCCTTATGTAATGCCCCGAGAGAGGCCTTTAAGGGTAAAATAAATGATGATGATGATGACAAAGTCGCATTGCCGGCTTTGCTGTGAATTCAGTCTAACCTGCGCGCCCGGCCTTGTCATCTTATCGCGATAGGGTTTCCGGTTCCATAGTTTAAAAGTGAGAACCATGGTGCCGTATCGGACAGGATTAGAGAAGGGGCGCTGCCCAGACACAAGAAAGAGGGTAGCTTGTGACAACCTAGCCAATATCTGCAAGTAAGGAGCTCGGTAGATGCGGCATACAATACAGGAATGCTTTGTTTCTGGGCGTCTTCTATGCCCCCCCCCCTCCCCTATCGGTAAGCAGACTGTTCACGCGCCATTAAAAAAAAGCCGGGTGTGTTAGATTTGTGACCTGCAAAATTACGACGTGGTTTTGCACGTACAGGTGCCGTCAAAAGTAATTGGAGCACGGGAGCTGTGGCCGAGCCGCATAGGAGCGTCGTGTAGCTGCACTGGCGGTAAACTATAGGAGCAGAACACGCATGCGTGCCTGCCGCCGCCGATAGCCCTTCTATGAATCTCAACCAACTTCTTTTAACGTGGCTTCGAGCGTTGTTCGCGACATACTGGTCTCAGCATTGGCGCTGATAGCAGACCCACCTAAAAATATTAGGAGGAGGAGGAATAAACATTTAATTGAGCAGTCAATGTTGTTGGGTTGACCGCCAGGTGGGGGACCTCCTCAGTCCAGGAAGCCCTGGGTCTTGGCGGCCTGTCTCGCCCGGTCGCGTATTCCCAAACCATATCCCGTAGGGGCCCAGGCCGACCACACCCCCTAAGCAGGGGCGCAGCCAATGAGGTTAAAAAAATTGCATTTTTTTAACCTGCTTGGACGCAGCACCGTGACGTCTACCTATATGTGGGCGACTTCATGCGAGGTGGATTTTTTTCTTTTTTCCCTCTCCCCTCGTTTCGGCTGCTCGGCAGGCGAAACGAGGCAACCATTTGTACCTGAGCCCCTGATCTCTCCGCGCTCTTCTTGCGCACTTGCAAGTTGACGCTGACCTCCGATCGTGTTCCTAGATAAGCGCTCGACTCGGTGCTCGAAGTGCGCGCGCGCGGATGGACGCTTTCACGCTCATGTGGCAATTATACAAGTCCCGGAAAGTAAACACTCTCATATAAATGAAGATAAAAATTTGTTTTGATCTTTTGTGATCGCGCTGCTTCGCGGCGGCCGATGGTTTCGCTCCTAGCACAAGCCTGGCGTACGCGCTGGGAAGATGAAGCTCGCTCTCCGCGCCCTCTTGTGCGCCGTCAGTCGCTCGTCTCCCATGCTATGCCACATCGCATGAAGTCCGCATCGAATGAAATCCACATCGCATGAAGTCGCCCAGATATAGGCAGAGACGCCACGGTGCTGCGTCCAAGGAGGTTAAAAAATTGCAATTTTTTTAACCTCATTGGCTGCGCCCCTGCTTAGGGGGTGTGGTCGGCCTGGGCCCCTGCGGGATATGGTTTGGGAATACGCCGTCCGGTCTACCAGATGTTGTTGGTGATCCGGGTTGGAGCTGGTCAACCGACCCTCCCACTGCTCAAGTGAGGGATTTGGGTTTGGGGCAAGGGATGGTGTGTGGCGGCACTCCCATACCATGTGGTAGCCAGTGCATGGCTCCACGCAGAATTTACAAGTGTATGTGTGCAGTGTCGGATGCAGTGTCGGATGAAGAACACGTACCATGTGGAAATGTGTTAGTCTGTAGCTGTCTGTAGATGACCGTGTCTTCGCGAGACATGTTGAGATGTGGAGGCGGAAAGGTTCTTCGTCCCAAGCGGTAGTGGGCCAGGATGTCACTGTACCTTCTGGGGATTATTTCTCTCGTTGGGCTAATGGAAGGACTGGCTGACATCCCAGAAGGAGGCGCCCGGTGAGTGTGGGCTCGGGCTGCGGCATGAGCCGCCTCATTCCCTTCCAGTGATGAATGAGCCGGTGTCCATATGATGAAAATTTCGGGTAAATCAGGGTGGGCCGATAAATTTTTGCTGCTGTTGATGAAATGCGTCCAATTTGAAAGTTTCGACGCGCCGTCTGGGAGTCTGATAGGATGATGACATGTTCTTTGCCAGTGGTAGCTGCAAGGGCAATGGCTGCTTCTTCGGCGGTGTCGATGTCCTTGGTAGGTATAGAAGCTAAAGCTAGCTCCAGTCCCTGGTTATTGACTATGCTGATGGCGTGGGCTGATCTACTGGGGTATAGTGATGCGTCCGCGTACCTAACGTCAGGCCGTTTCCCGTATGCAGTTCGAAGAGCTTGAACTCTTGCCTTGCGTCGTGCTTTGTTGTGGATCGGATGCATATTTCTTGGTATTGGGGCGACAGTGATTTTCTCTTTAACATGTAGAGGAATGCGTTGTTTAGCGTTATTTTCTTTCGGGACTTCGTAACCCAGTTTTCGTAGGGTGTGTCTTCCCGTCTTGGTGAGTTTGAGGCGTTCCAATTGGCTAGTTTTGTGGGCTTCAGCCGATTCCTCCCATGTGTTGTGCAGGCCTTATTGCAATACTTTGTCTGTAGAAGCAGTGAGAGGTAAACCGAGAGAAAATTTGTAGGCTTTTCGGATCAAGATATTGAGTTTTTCTTTTTCGTTATTTTTCAGGGCTAGATACGGCGTTCCATACGTATTTCTGCTCGTTATTAATGCTTGCACAATTTTAATTGTGTCCTGTTCTTTGAGGCCATGTCGGCGATTTGTGATACGGCGTAGGAGATGTAGAACTTGATGAATTGTAGTTTGCAGTTTATAGAGCGTTGCCATGCCGGCTCCGTCTTGCTGTCCTAGCAGGCGGAGAGTTTTGACCTGGGGGATTGGAGCGTTCTTGACTCGAAGTTCGATATCAGGAATTGGCGCCGGGGGTCGACCTCTGGTTCGCTTTTTAAGGAGCAGTAATTCGGATTTATCTGGAGAGCAGTACAGGCCACGTCGGCGAAGGTACTGTTCGGTGGTTTCAATTGCTTCTTGCAAGGCGTCTTGCTGTGTGCCGGCAGAGCCCGTGCATGTCCATATTGTAATATCATCGGCGTAGATACCGTGACTGATGCCTGGGATATTATCCAATTGTGCTGGAAGGTCTTTCATTGCCAAATTGAAAAGTAGAGGGGATATGACAGAGCTCTGGGGTGTCCCTTTCGGTGGTGTCGGTAGTTTGTCTGTTCTAAGGTTCCCGATGCCAATTGTCGCTGTGCGGTCTGTCAAGAAATTTTGTACAAAGTTGTATGCCCGCTCGCCGCAGTGGGTTGACTGTAGGCCTTCTAATATAGCATGGTGTGTGACATTGTCGAACGCCGATTTGACGCCAAGGGCCAAGATGGCGCTTTTGTGTTGGCTGCTTAGATTGTCCAGGATGTCTTCTTTGATTTGCAGGAGTATATCTTGTGTAGAAAGGTGCGAGCGGAAGCCGTACATGCTGTGAGGCCAGTGATCCTTGTCTTCGAGGTAAGGGGCAAGCCTATTATGCACCATATGTTCATATAACTTGCCTACGCACGATGTCAGGGAAATTGGACGTAGGTTTGCGAAGTTTATGGGTTTTCCAGGTTTGGGAATTAAAGGAGTACTGACACGAAATTTTTATGTTACGTTTTTTTCACTGCTATGCGTGCCTACCAGCCCACTAATCATAGAATGACAGATTAGACGGTCGAGCGCAGCGTAAACATTCATTTACGGCGTCGTTTATTCGTGCCAGTTTCGGTTTCGACAAAAAAACGCCGAGCGGCCGCCATGACAGCATGTATGACATGGCGTCACCATTCTTGCCGTATCGCTGCCTCTCTGGAAGCGCGCGCGAGCGAGCGCACGCGCGCGCCCAGACCGGCCGAGGTCTTCGCCGTCCCCACAGGCCCGGGCAGCATGACGTCAGTCCCAAAACCATGACGTGTACACACGCCCGAGCAGCGCGCGCCAACCACAGCCAGCGCGTCGGCTTCGTCACGGGAGCCCCGACGTCGGCAGTTTGGGGCACGTAGCAGATGATGTCACGTCGGCCCGCTCTGGGCTTTCTCGTGCGGGCGAAGATTAAAATGGATTTTAAATATGTTTTGCTGAACGGTTGCTGTTCAAACTTGCTGGGAGATATCTCCTAATAAAAAGGAAGCGTTTTACATAGTTATCTCAGCTTTGAAATTTCGTGTCAGTACTCCTTTAAGCTGATGTCAGCATGTTTCCAGAAAGCAGGTACTTGACCCTTTTCCCATTGCTCGTTGATGTAGTGCAGCAACCATTCTATGGCATGAGAGTCCAGATTCCTAAGTGTCTTGTTGTTGAATTTGTCGTGACCTGGCGTTGTGTTTCTTGTCAGGGTCTGAAGAGCTGCGGTTATTTCCGCCTCCGTAAAGGGTCTGTCAAGGTCTGGGTGGGGGTTACCGGCGTAAGCGGGCAGCCGACGATGGGTGGCGGGGATGGGACCTATGTAACGGTCAGCCAGGTCTCTGAGTAATTGTTGGTCGTCCCCTTGGTATTGGTGAATGAGACGGCGTATATGGTGTGTTGTGGCTGCCCTCGTTTCTGTATTGCCGATAAGCTTTTTCAGAATGTGCCATGTTCGGCGGTTGCTCAGCGTGCCTTGTAGTTGGTCGCAAAACTGGTTCTGTCTACTGAGATGATGGGCATATTCCGTGGCCTCTGCAGTAATTTGAGCTATGCGTAGTTTGAGGGCACGGTTGGTTTTCCTTTTTTTCCACCGCTTGATCATGCTTCTGCGAGCCTCCCATAGGTGTAGGAGGTGCGGATCAGTGTCAGGGTTATCGGTGGTAAGCTGAATTGTTTTGGTGTGTTTGGAAACCGATTGGATAATTCCTTCTGACCATTGCTCGATAGAATCGAAGTTGGTCGGCTGGGTCTCCTCACGGAATGCTTTCCAGTCAGTGATTTTTGCTTTTCCGATGCGTTGCGGGGTTCTGTGATGGGCAACAACAGACTGTATTATATAGTGATCGCTCCCTAACGTCTCCTCCAGTCGCAGCCACTCCAGGTTTTTGATGTTATAAGAAAAGGTGAGACCAGGGGTTGTGTCCCTGGATACACTATTTCCTATTCTGGTTGGGGTGGTTAGGTCATTCCAGAGAGTTAACTGATATTGCTGCGCCATGTTGTACACGTCTGCTCCCTTTTTGGTGGTTGCGCGATAGCCCCAGGCTACATGGGGAGCATTGAAGTCACCTAAGAGGAGGAGTTTTTGCCCCCGAGCTTGTCGTTTTGCTTGTTGTATCAGGTGACTCAAAGGAGCGAGGGATGCCTGTGGAGGACTGTATATGTTTAATATGAAGAGGCTTGCTTGGGATTTTGTCTTTGGCAGGAGCTCAATAAACGTGTATTCCAATGACGAAGAAAAATGATGCTGCACCGTTGTGTGGTGTTTCTTGACGAGGATTACAGTGCGGCACTTGCCTGTAGTAAAGTAGGTATTGTAACCACGGAGACAGATGTGGTCTCTTTCTGCCTCTTGAATCGCGATGACATCTGGGTCGTGTAACTGTCTGTAGTGAAGCAAATTTTATTTTTTATTAGTTAGGGATCTGCTATTCCACTGCCAAATTGTGAGCTTGTTGTATACTTCAGTATTATTCCGCGGTCTGGTCATCCGGAGGGAGGAGGGCATCCAGATGCGCGTTGTCTTCAGATGTTTTTTGTTTCTTGTGGGCTAGATCGCTTTTCTGTTCTAGGACGGAGAGTCGCTGATAAATCCTATCGAGCTGTGTACGTAACTGCTGGACAGCTTGTTCGACTTTGTTTTGGTGTTGACGAAGGGCTTGGTCGAAGCGCGACTGTTGTTGCCGAAGGGCTTGTTCTGAGCAGGCCATTGGTCTTCTCATGAGTGCGTCCACACAGAGGCTGCTTAGCACGGGGCTACACAACACGGTGTAAGAGCTGATAGAAGGCCATCTTTTTAACCAGAAGGTCCAACTCAGAACTGCGATGGGTAACCGCATGCTTCACCAGATTGGCTGGGCAGCCCAGAATGTCACTCCGCTTGACGTACTGCCAGACTCTTGGCGACCAAAACTAAAAATGCTTCCTTTGCTTAGAAATATGAACCCCTCACATGACGAGGTTCACCGAAAATCACGGGCTCCAGTGCTAAACACCACCCTCGGTGGGGATCATGCAGTTATCTACACGGACGCCTCCAAACATCGAGGGCAGCAATACGCCATCATCGTGGCTACCTCCAGAATCAACCTCCTTGCGAGTACCTCGCTTAGGACCCAAGAAATGACAGCAGCAGAAGAGGCAGCCATCACCTTTGCTGTCGCTCAACCAGGGGTTCGGAGGGTAGTCATCGATTCCCAGCAAGCCTACTGGAATTACCTGTAGGGTTGGGTGTCCTGACCTGCACTGCACGTGCTAAAAACCACTCCCCAAACGGTTCCATTCAGCTCATCTGGACACCCCCTCACGCTTCAATGGAGGGCAACAAATACACCCACCCAACAAGCCTGCGCTATTACCTCCCGTGCTATGGAGCTGCACGAGAACAGTCACCCGCTTGTCACGTTCAGGGAGACAACCCAGCATTATCGCCTTCTGAGACAGGTCGTGCCTTCGCCTTACCCTGACCTTTCCAGAGAACAACAAACTACCGTACGGCTCATACAATCCGGGCTCCTTCCCACAGCCTACACGTCTTCTCTTATTGTACCCAAATCGCTACGACGCTGAATGTAAATTTTGCTCAGAAGTAGGAACACTCCGCCCTGTAATCGGGCTGTGCTACTTTAGCCCTGAGCACCCTCCTCTCTTTCTGTCAACTACCCAACAAGAGCAATGAAAGATGCTCCTGTCCAGGCCCTCTCTACCTACCCAGCTTCAGCGGGTGGACAGAACACCGGCCGCGCGGACTGCATATGGGCCCCACAGAAGAAGGAATCACTCCCGAGGGCAGCACTCTGGGCCGTTCAGAAATCTGAACAGAAGTATTTCTTCGCCCTCCTCCTTCTGTGCCGCAAATATCGTCGCCTCCGTCCGCGGCGCAGAGACGGAGAAGAAAGATCGTCTAACACCGGGGTTGGAGCTTACTTTAATATTATAAAAAAAGTTTCCACTCTTGTGCTACACCAATACAACTCAACCAAACACTGTTAATGCTTCATGCATTGATCTAACCTTAACAAGAATACCTATTTGAAGTAATAAGTGGTGTGGTTAAGTTCATTTCACTTCTCTCTGGTTTTGCTATTTGTAGAGCGAAGTGAGTGAATTTAAGTGACGTCGCATGGGTAATCGTATGGGTGCCGTTTACAGCTTTGCTTTCCAACCACATTCACGGAGTGGATTGGCGCGATTTTTTTTTCTCGCTGCATTTTGCTGGTGTGCACATGGTTTCTCGGAAGTGTATGCAGGTTAATAATCAACGCTTTCTTTCAGAGTTTGCGTAAACTGGCCCGAAGGCAGACCTTGAAGCATACCTGTGCATGCTTTTTTTGAAATTATTGCTTGTATTCACTGGCCAGGCGCGCATGCAGGTAACCGTGTGAGTTCGCCGTCACTGGTTACGTCGGGCTCCGTGGGATGGTGGTACTTGTCCGTGCTAAGTAGAGTTCCTCTATATAGCTATACAGTCAAACCCGAATATAACGAACCCGGATTGAGCGAATTATGCTGTATATCGAACAAAAATAAATCCGCTATGAAAATACACGCGAAACACATTCCTTATAACGAACATTACATCTGATATATCGAACTCAGCGTGCCTAGAATGGCCGCCAAAATGCAGGGTATCGGAGCGGTGATTGAGTTTTTGAACGGTCGCAACTTCGGAGCAAAGGCCGCGACTGAGACATTGCGCCTCGTACGGAGTGACATGACGCCCGACACTTTCCGTAACTGTTTTCGACGCGCGGCGCTCATGAAGAAATCCGCCAAGTCAGTGAGTCCGGACGAAGGCGGCAGCTCGCCAACTTTCCCGAAGCTGTGACGAATGGAGTGTTTTTTGAAGATTTTCCGAGTGTCGTCGACGACGTTGCCGTCACTGTAAGGCCCTCGGACGCGGGCACCGTCAGCAGCGCCGTCGTAATGCTGATGAAAAGCACCGAGGAAGCAGAGGATGTAGCGAATGAAAGCCATCCGCCGCTTAATGAAGTCATTTAGGCAATCGATGTCCTCCGCCAATGTTTCTTCGACACTGAAGAACACGGACTCGAACTGGAGCAAACAATGTCTCGTGTAAAGAATGCTGTGCTAGTTGACGCTGCCAATACGAAAGTACGAAAGGGAAAACAAAAATTACCGCTTTTTTGGAAGTAGGCAGTTAAGGCGTTAAGGCGGATAGTAGCTTTATTATTTGCAATAAATTGTTTATTGTATGGTAATGACGTACTTTATTTTGTTCGTTTCTGCATGCGGGGATCGCAAGGGGATTCCAGCGTATTGCGAACTCATAACAATAAATTCGTTATAGGCGGGTTCCGCTATATCGAACTATTGGATGTATCGAACTAATCGTGGCGCATATTGCAGTTCGCTATAACCGGGTTTGACTGTATAGAGGAACTCTAGTGCTAAGCACATGACTGTGTAGCACGTTAACAAACTCTACCTCACCGAACGCAAAATATTGCCTAGAGTTCATGTGAGTGCGATTATTAACATCTATGTTGACACCACCGTTGTGAATCGGGTTGAAATGGAGCAGACTACGCACGCCGGCGTTTGTTTTTTCTTCGGCGCGCAGGCGCAATGACCCAAGCCGAGCTATGTGCGTGGAGCATCGGCCATGTCTGTGGCCGTTTCCAGTGTTGTTAAACGAAGAAATTGGCTGCTAAACTTTTCAACAAGTACCACGTATAGTTTACAAATATGTAGCGCAGAAGACGAGAGACACAGACAAGTAGACACACACGGCGCTAACTTCCAACCAACACCTTTATTGAAAACGATAACACACATATATAGGCAAGAATCCCGTGATGTCCCACACATGCGTACATCAGCGCGAACGCAAGTAGGCAATCTCTTTTTCTGATAATTTGATAGAAGTCTAACTTACACAAAAGCTTCCTAACCTGGTTATCTTTTCCGCCTCAATGATTTCGCGTGTACACTTGTCCTTACTCTTACCAATAACAACACATTTATCAAGGAATGGTTTGCAATCTGTACATGCGTTACAGTGCATAACTAGTAGTCCATCCTGTGCATTTTTCTTTTTACACTGCGATTGTGCTCACGAAGGCGATCATTTAGACAACGACCGGTTTGACCAACATAATGTTTACCACAAAATGGGGGAGTCTGGTAGACAACACTATCTATACATTCAACGAACGAAGTTTGGTGTTTCTTTTTACAATTATTAGAAACCTGCCTATCATGAACGGAGGTAGCCTGCAAGCAGTGAAGAGACGTCTTGGCGTGGGGAAAAATCAGATGTATGCACTTAAGGATAAGCAAGGCAATGTCATCACAAATAGGGACAAAATAGTCACAGTGGCCGAGGAGTTCTATAGGGATCTGTACAGTAGCCGGGACATACAGGATAAGGCCGAACGAGACAGTAGTTCAGAGGAGATAGACCTCCCACCAGTAACGACCGAAGAAGTAAGGAAGGCTTTGCAAGAAATGAAAGGGGGCAAAGCACCTGGTGAGGATCAGATAACAGCAGACCTCTTGAAGGATGGCGGAGAAATTGTACTTGAAAAACTGGCAAACCTGTATACGCAATGTTTAATGACCGCAATGGTACCGGAATCTTGGAAGAACGCGAACATCATCCTAATCCATAAGAAAGGCGACATGAAGGACTTGAAAAATTACAGGCCGATCAGCTTACTGTCAGTCGTCTACAAGGTATTTACCAAGGTAATCGCTAACCGAATCTCTGCAACCGTAGATTTCAGTCAACCTAAAGAACAAGCAGGGTTCCGTAAAGGTTATTCAACAATGGACCATATTCACACGATCAATCAGGTGATAGAGACATGCGCTGAGTATACTGAACACCTATATATAGCCTTCATAGATTATGAGAAAGCATTTGACTCGGTCGAAACCCTAGCAGTCATTCAGGCATTACGGAACCAGGGGGTAAATGATCATTATGTAAGAATACTAGAGGATATCTATAATGGGTCTACAGCTACCACCATCCTCCATAGGGAGAGCAGTAAAATACCTATAAGGAAGGGTGTCAGACAAGGAGACACAATCTCTCCAATGTTATTCACAGCATGCTTACAAGAAGTATTCAGAACGTTGGATTGGGAACAGGTGGGAGTAAGGGTTAATGGAGAATACCTCAGTAACCTCAGATTTGCTGATGACGTTGCCTTGCTAAGTAACTCGGGGGACGAATTGCAAAGCATGCTTTCCGCACTGGGCGAACAGAGTAGAACCGTGGGCCTGAAAATTAATATGCAGAAAACTAAAGTAATTATCATTAACCTCGGGACAGCACAGCAGTTTGAGATAGGTGGCGAGGCAGTGGAAGTGGTAAGCGAATATATCTACTTAGGCCAAGTTGTGACCCCAAATCCCAACCATGAGGCAGAGATAATTAGAAGGATCAGAATGGGGCGGGGTGCATATGGCAGACATTCTCAGATAATGAATAGCAGCCTACCATTCTCGCTGAAGAAGAAAGTGTATGACAGCTGCATCTTACCGGTACTCACCTACGGGGCAGAAACTTGGAGGCTCACTAAGAGGGTTCAACTTAAATTGAGAACGACTCAGCGGGCAATGGAGCGGAAAATGATAGGTGTAACATTAAGAGACAAGAAGAGAGCGGAGTGGGTCAGGGAGCAAACTGGTGTTAAAGACATATTAGTAGAAATTAAGAAGAAGAAATGGACGTGGGCAGGGCATGTAATGCGAAGGCAAGATAACCGCTGGTCATTAAGGGTAACAGAGTGGATCCCTAGAGAAGGCAAGCGTTGCAGGGGGCGGCAAAAAGTTAGATGGGCAGATGAGATCAAGAAGTTTGCGGGGATAAATTGGTCACAGTTGGCTCAGGACCGAGGTAATTGGAGAATAATGGGAGAGGCCTTTGCTCTGCAGTGGGCGTAGATAGGCTGGTGATGATGATGATGATCACCCTTATTTATCTTACAAAGCCTATTCAACTTCTCAGGGGCTGAAAATACAAGTGGCACTTCAAAACGTTTCGCAATACGTTTCAAATTGTGGGACACAGTATGTAGGTACGGCATAACTACCATTTTTTTCTTATTTTGACCAGGATCAGCGACACAGGGATGGTCTACAGATTTTAGCTTCCTTAACAAGGCTTCAGCAACAGAAATTTGAAGATGGCCAGGATATCCTGCGAGCGAAAGCCTGTTGCACTGTTGAAGAAGACTATCAGACTTCAAGTGCGGACAGGATTTACGAAGGGCATTAAAAAAGCATAGGTTGGCAATGGCTTTTTTGACTAATTTAGAGTGGGCGGAGCTGAAGGGAAGAAGCGATTTATTACTGCGTGGTTCATAAACCCAACAAGTATGCATAGGGTGAAAGGTGAGGCTCATATTCAGAAATCTAAGCTTATTGTTAGTAGGCATTTCATGAGTTAGAACGAGCGAGTTGAACCTTTGTCTGAGCACACTGAGTATGCTAAAAGTCTGGGATTCAAAGGAAGCCTGGTCACAATCAATAAAAAACAAAAAGTCATCAACGTATCTGAATGCTCTCACAACCCCCATTTTAACTAGGGTATCCCTAACGGACGTATCCAGTTTGGCTAAAAAAATGTCACTTAGGATTGGGACAATACACGAACCGATACAAATACCCTCTTTTGAAGATGGGATTTATCGTCGTACAAGACAAAAGTAGACCTCAGATAAAAGGATAAAAGTTCTAAAAAACTATCAACAGCCATACCCACAGAATTTTGAAAGGCCACGCAACCAAACAAGTCAATGCAATCTTCTACAGATTTTAGTAAAATGTCATGTGGCAAAGAATAATAAAGATCTTTTATATCTACAGAGAAAGCCAGAAGGTTATCACTGTTGCCAGATTGTACAAACTCGAGCATCTCGTTAGAGGTTTTAACCAAGTATGGGTCCTCAAATTTAAGAAGACTAAGCTTACTCTGCAGAAACCGAGAAAGCTGTCGTTGCCAGGTGCCACGTTCAGACACAATAAGTCTAAAAGGTTTATCCGGTTTATGTGTTTGAGGACCCATTTGAGGACCCATACTTGGTTAAAAACTCCATGCGACCTGTCAGCTGTCCTCAATGGTCGGGCTGTTTGGAGAGTTCCCGAAGCAGAAAGGCCGGTCGCACACAATGTACATATTAGCCTTTGATATTTTCACCGGTCACCTATTAGCGCGATAGCACGTCTTACGTGTAGAAAGTGGTGGTACTACCGATTGTAGTATCACCGCTGCAGCCATCTTGCAGATGACTGCAAGACGTTCAGACAAACTCCAGAGGCTACTGTTGAGCGTCACTATGCAGTGGACGCTAACTTCGCTCGAGAGTCTGCTGGCTGTAATACTGAGAACCGTTGACTGCGCAGATGCGCTGGTGACCAACCGAGCAGGAAAGAGATGCGTGTATTGGTGTTGTTTGTAACTGCCTTGCCACTGATGCCGCAGAGCGAGGTGAGCGTTGGAGCAGACAAGGGCAACAAGTTAGAACTGAATGGGAGTGTTTGCATACTGTGCGAAGCATGAAATTGGCAAAATATTTAAGGAACACGACCTGAGAACGGCAGCGGTAGACACATTGTTGTCTTGATGAGTCACTTGCAACAGACGACGCACATACGCGTGCAATATGTGAATGCGAGAGCGTTGAATGGCAAATTGAGCGAAAAAGCCGCCGTTGGCATCGGCGTCAGTAACACCAGAATGGGTCCCAGACCACGCGTCTTTGAAGAGTTCCATTGCTCGAGGTGTTCTATAGCGCATGTTCAAATCCGGCAGTAGCGAAACGTAACGGTCTACAACTCGGCCTTTCCGTTTGCTTGTCTCTCTCTCTCTCTCTACGCCAGTGCACTACAGAAGACGGATATAAGCGAGCGGAAGGGCGCAGCCGAACGAGCGAGCAGACAGACATCGAAATCTGCCATTGTCGTCAACCCTCCAAAACATGGCGGAAATAATGAGCAGAAATACAACGCGTGCGAGACACAACAGGGCCATTCAAAACAAAACATTAAAGCCGTTCCGCTCAATGTGAAAGCTGTCCGAAGTGTAGAGCAGTTATTCGCCATAATGGGCTGTACCACCGTTATCCGCTTACTGCTACCACCCCATGCAATTCAAATTTCCCGCCTTCGCAGTGCTCGCGCGCCCCCTGCCTGAAACTGCGCTAGAGGGAGTTCTGTTCTCTTTCTGCTTTTCTCCCCGCACGTGCCGGCATTGCACTGCCACTTTTTTCCCCCTTACTAAAACCAGCTACTAAAAACCCCCTTACTAAAACCAGCTTCCCCCTTACTAAAACCTTTTCCTAAACCAGCCCAACGGGACTTCTTAACTAAAGGAACGCGGGCGCTGCCGGTAAATTACGTACATTTTTCCTCCAATGTACCCATAGTTTTCTTAGCGCTAAACAAAGGAAGGGTGTGTGAAAAGCGCCAGCGTTTTACGAGTTTCGAACGCTTATGACCATATAAACCGCTTGGCTTTCGAAGCCTCTGGAATACGTGTTTTTCGAGAACATGCCTTGGACGACAACTCCGGCCAGGTATCTGGGCATCCCACTTGAAAACTACCAGGACGCTAGAGAGTACCAGGACGGAGAAACTGATAGAGTTGAAGAGAAATTAACACAGTGGTGGGGAAGGGATCTGTCCATGTTTGCCCGTGCATCAGCATGTAATGTGTTTGCCGTTGCCAAGGTATGGTACGTCCTACAGGCGATGTGTGTGTCAAAAAGGAACATACAAAAGCTTCACAGAGTGTTCGCGGTGTTTTTGTGGGGCTCAAGTTGCGAGCGCATGAATCGAACTAATTTGTTTTGCTCGGTGAAAAGTGGTGGATTTGAACTGACACACTTGTTTATCCTACAAAAAGTTTCTAGGTTTATGTTTCTGAGAGATCAGAGATTGCTTTCTACGTACTGTGGTACAAGCCCGAGTACGTGATGTTATTCCAGACTATGTAGTTTCCACTTCTGAAATGCGATGTGTACGTTTGCGTGGGTTCTTGCGCGAAGTCGTGGATGCTTTTAGGATTTTAAGGGTTAGGTTTCCCTCGGAGCATTGGAGTAGTGTACCGCGGAAACGTTTGTACAAAGACATGATTGATGTGTGTCTACCTGTTCCGCTTTATCGTCAGTTGTATGCAGTGGGTTCAGGAAAAGATGTTCTAAAAAGAGTGAAAGGAATGCCAGTACGTTCATCTGTTAAATCTTTCTTCTTTAAACTTCATAGCGGCATGCTACCGGTAAAACCCTAACTGCAGGAAAAAGGACTATATGTACACCCATGGACACTTAACTGTCGATTATGCAAAACGCTGGAAGCAATCCAGCACATCTTTCTGGACTGTTGGGATGCGGTGTTCCACTGTGACATCCTCCAACGAACCCTGAAAAAAGACGTACCATTAACGCCTTATGGCATTCGCTTTTTTCCCGTAAACAATGAGGGAGACGTGCCCTATGATATGTTCATGGCACTTAGTCTGCATCCTATGTGGAAAACTCGCGTGGCGGTTCAAAATGCCTAAGAGGATGCTCGCACAGTGCGAGAGTACTTTATTGAAGCGTTGCTTATATAAGAGAAGTTTATAGAGTCATGCCGAAAGAACCTGAGAGGTTACTCATTCTGGATGTTCTAGCACAATTTAAGATTTGTTAATCAAATCAAATCAAAGGTTTATTTGTTTCAACACAAGGTGGGATTGCATCAGGCGAAAAGCAGTTGCGTACTGCTTGAGGGTGCCTTATGACCCTTGGACGACAGCATGTTCACAATAAAAAGTACTCTCTTCAACCGAAACCACTCCCTTCAGCCGATTACTCGCTGGAGTTAATAATTTGTGTACTGGGCAGTGTGTTTTGTGTTGTCGCCAAGCAGGCAATAAAGAAAAACAGAGGTACGCCGCGAACAACAACATTACCGCGGGACGCCGCTTTGGTGCTCTATACACTTGGTTCCAGCGAGCGAGCTAGGACGACCAGGCGAGCGCCTAAAGTGCTCTGCTTTTAAAAGCATCAGACAAAATTTGATGGCGGTGAGGCAAATAGCCTAAAGCCGCAAGAAAACGAAGCCCGTTGAGAACGCCGCTCAGAAGGAAAGCGTCTGAGGCGTTCAGTTGAACATTAAAGCTGTCGTATTCAGAAACTTAAAAAAGTGCGTAACGTGTCGGTGGACGTTTTCAGCAATTTTACTTCGCGCGGATAAAGTAGTCAACATCACACCGCCTATAGATGCGTGTTGTCGGGAATATCGCAAAAAAAAGGCTGTCATAATTGCGACGAAAGCATTTGTCGACATTTGGCAGTACAAGATCGCCAACAAGATTGCTAGTCATTCGGCTAAATGACGTGTGTAAATAGTAAATCTGCGCATAGCTTCGGGACTTCACCCGAGGCTATGCTTTCCGCTGCTTGTCCGATGAGGTTCATAAGGCACTATCAATCCCTCCTCGCGAAAAAGTTGCATGCGCGTTATAACGGGGAATGAGCTTGCAACTGCTCCGGTATTGTATCTAGCATTGAAAAGGCATCAACAACTCCGACCAAAAATCTAATCACAAATCTGCAATGTGGGCTTACCACGTTGCAGTTCTAGAGCATCGTACTTAGGGCTTAGGGACACATTAAGCACACAATCCCGCACGCGCGCGCACGACGAGGGCTCATCTACAAAGATGCCCACAACAATGGAGAGGCTGTTATGCTGCCCTCAAGTGGTCGGCCGTTCTCGCCGCCGCAGCGATAGCAGGTCCAGCAACGAGCGGATAGGATACCGATAGCTCTAATCGGACCCTCGACACATTCAGGGCTTTCACTCCCCGACAGCAGCCAAGATCATTCCCAACACAGAGTTCGTGCGGAGCACGTCAACAGATCCTGCAAGGGAACAATTCTGTGTTTTTAAGTTGCGTATCGGTTTTTCTGCGGCCGTTTGGGATTTATCCGCAGCAGTTCGAGCAGCCGAAAACTTCTCAGGGTGTGAGAACACGTCTGGGCATGGCGTTCCTGCTGGGACTTGTAGACGTCATAATCTTAGTGGCCACAACGTGCTTTCTGTTTTACAGGTGAGTACAGTTCAACAGTTCCCATGTTTAACCCTATGGAAGCGGATTCTTTAGCCTACCGACTGTAGGCCATTAATTGCTCACATCGTGCGGCGCCACGTGTAGTTAGTGTCTTACGTACTTGTGAATTGAGGCTTGTGCTCGTATCCCGGTACAAATCAGCAGCGCGTGTGTTCACACCAGTGGACTGTGTGCCTGGTGTTTACCAAGTGAAGTGTGCCTGGTGAAACTCCAAGGTGGTGATCTGGAGTTTCTGGACCGGGATGTGATCCGCAGGGCAGTTCAATACTGAGGCGATACCACGCAATGTTCCTTGACTATTACAGCATAGTATAAACTGGAGGGCAACGTTTTCTTGAGCATTTCTGTTCGCGCGGGTCACCTGTGAACGCGAATAGCTCTATTTACCAGGCGACATAATCACGACGTCTAAGGGCCGTATTTTGAGCAGTGTGTCGAACCGAAAAAAACACAATTTCTGTTACGGTTCTGGTTCAGGTTCAGGCGAAATTATTTCGGTCTGGGTCAGTTCCGGTTCGACAAAATCACGTTCCGAATCGGTTCGCGAACCGGTTTGTTAGCTTGAACCGGTTCGCGAACCGATTCGATGAGTTGAATTATCAGTGAAATTAGAAAAAAATATTTAGTAGTTTAAAACGACAGCAACATCAACATACGAACAAAAATTCAAAATGCTGCTGTTCTTCAAGGTCAGTGGCGCAATTGCAAAGCAAACTTTAAAGAATTACGAGATATTTGAAAAACTGATAAAGTGGCGACGATTTACCACCTACTTTCTCGCCAAGACTTTATGCTGTACTAACGACTATTCATAAAGCCATCGCCACGAGATATGACGGTGGGATATATTTTTTGCCATTTCCTTCTTGTTAAATCGCAATCGTCGCTATGGAATCGCGCATCACGCTAACCTTGAAGCATTAAATTTTGCCCTGCGTACTGGAGCGTTCAAATACCAGCGCTTAACACCAATGGTGCACATTTTTATATTCGTAACAAAATACAAAAATCCTACAACAGGCACATAAATACTACCAATGAATTAGATTATTTGGTCACCCTGAATAATTTGTTAGCTGTCACCTCATCGATTGCGTTTGCCACACTTTTGTTAAAAGTAACCTTTAGTTAAAGATTAGTCACTGCATTATTGCTATGACCACTGCGATTCTTTTTGCATTAGTAATACCGCATGTGCGCATTACAATGAGTATGTCATCGTACCGCCTGACCCTCGGCCATGGTTCCATGTGCTACACTACGGAATCTTATAACAGATTATGCTGTTACAAAATGAAATGGAAATGTGACGCGCGGAGCATGAGATGGGACTTTTTTGGGTAGAAGCTCTTTAATTCGTCCACAGCAGTACTACTCTCCGGAACGAGTAGCAGTAGAAGTAATGTAGCGAGTTGGGCAGTCAGTACAAGTGCACCTTCGGAAAAAAGCAGATCTGAAAGAGACAAAACTGCATCCCCAGCAAACGGCTTAGCCACTGAGCAGCTCCTGCGGTCACACTTGTCAAGTATCAACAATTTGCAGGTGTCGGACCTTTTAAACAAATTACAAAATGCAAAAGGTTTGCACACACCGGGTGTGGACTTTCGCTGTTGCGCAGTGGAGCACTCCTGCAGCCTGATTGCTCCAGTAAAGTCGCAGCTAGGGAAGGGCAAAGTCATTTTATATCCCCTGCAAGCTGCCGAGATTGACATATCGTTTGGTCAGCTAAGCTTGCACTACGCTCGCGATTCCAGCAGCAACAGACCATTGCTACATTGGTGCTCATTCATTTCCTCTGCTGTTACATAGAGCGTGATACTGTTCAATTGTCTGGAGGGGAAACTGCGCGATAGGGTACAAAGTTGATGGTACGTGAAAGAAAAAAAAACGCCTGAATTGCATTCACTGTGCAATATCAACAACGGAGGGCCCAACCGTTTCGGCATGAACCGGTAACCATTATGTTTTTCCGGTTCAGTTCCGGTTCGGGTTCAGCGTGCTCAAAAAATAACGGTTCTGGTTCAGTTTAAGCCCCAGCAAAAATACAGGTTCATTTCAGGTTTTCGGTTTGGTTCAGTTTCGGTTGGACAACCTGATTTTGAGTCCCTCCTCAACTCCATTTGCTCCCTCCACTCTGATGAGGGAAGGATTCCGCAATGCTTATGCATGGGGAAATCGATTTCAAGGATCTCCTGGACGGAGCATGGACTGGAGGAAGGACTAAGAATACCAGAGTAAGTGTCAATGATCCAGTCATTCCTTAACCACAGCCTGCCGTATCCGCCGTAAGTATCAGTAGCCGTATAACTACGCACTTTTGAAGCCGTTGTGCGTAATCTCTCTGGGTCATCCGACATGGTAATATATACGGTTGTCGATGTACTACGATGGAACACGACACTGCCTTTGCGGCTCATCACATACTTTGCCAACACCATGCATGCGTGCCGGTTATATCGCCTCTGCAAGCCGTCGGCACCACCATTCATTCGATCCGGCGTGACGCGGTGGGCCGATCCTTTGTTTCGTCATCCATCAGCTGTTGTGTGCACATTGAGGTTCTTAGTAACTATACTAGAGAGGAAACTGCGTCTGGTAAGCCACGCCGTCGGGGGGGTGTTATGGGAAGACCCACACTTTTAGTTTGTGTTTCCCCGTACGGGGAACCTTAAGCAATCTTGGTGACGGTATTGGCAATACCGCGGACCCCGAGCCCCCAAACATAAGCTGGAACCAACCGTGGCGATGTGTTGTATGGTGAATGGTAGAAACCACAAACGGTGGCCGTCGGAGCCAAGGTCAAGCTCCGGCGGATAGCCTCACTGTCTGTTTACCAGGCAGGGAGCTCCGCGACCTCTTCAGCTATCAGAGTAAGGCTGACAAAGAAAGTACCCCCGTCCCCTGCTTTCAACTATATCATATGTCGTTTTCTAAACCCCCCTCCAAACGTGATCGGTCCCTGTAAAGGGGCCGCACCGAAGTATTCTTTCCTCCTTTGTCTTCGATCTCTCTTCCAAAGCCCGATAATTTCTCGCGCTTTTTGGCAATGGAATCCCTGGATAAGTCAAGACCCATCGCTTCCCAGTCTGTCTTTCTCATTTCCAAGTTTGTTGAAAGCCTTATAGGCAAATCGTACAAGGCTAAGAAGCTCACAACGGGAGAAGTCCTAATTGAAGTCGACAACAAACAACAATCCTCTATCCTCCTCAAGCAAACGCGCATGGTCGATGTAGACATCAAGATCACGCCCCATCGCAGCCTCAATAGCTGCCAGGGCGTGATCTATGATAGGGATCTAATAAATGAGACTTAAAGGAGTACTGACACGAAATTTATATGTTACGTTTTTTTCGCTGCTATGCGTGCCTACCAGCCCACTAATCATAGAATGACAGATTAGACGGTCGAGCGCAGCGTAAACATTCATTTACGGCGTCGTTTATTCGTGCCAGTTTCGGTTTCGACAAAAAAACGCCGAGCGGCCGCCATGACAGCATGTATCACATGGCGTCACCATTCTTGCCGTATCGCTGCCTCTCTTGAAGCGCGCGCGAGCGAGCGCACGCGCGCGCCCAGGCCGGCCGAGGTCTTCGCCGTCCCCACAGACCCGGGCAGCATGGCGTCAGTCCCAAAACCATGACGTGTACACACGCCCGAGCAGCGCGCGCCAATCACAGCCAGCGCGTCGGCTTCGTCACGGGAGCCCCGACGTCGGCAGTTTGGGGCACGTAGCAGATGATGTCACGTCGGCCCACTCTGGGCTTTCTCGTGCGGGCGAAGATTAAAATGGATTTTAAATATGTTTCGCTGAACGGTTGCTGTTGAAACTTGCTGGGAGATATCTCCTGATAAAAAGGAAGCGTTTTACATAGTTATTTTAGCTTTGAAATTTCGTGTCAGTACTCCTTTAAGCTGATCTTCTCAAGGACCTTCGAGATCAGGGCGTGACAGCAGTAAGGTGAATCACCATACGCCGAAATGATCAAATACCAACAAAGTACATATTCTTGACATTTGACCCCGCTACACTTCCTCAATATGTCAACGCAGGATTCATGAGATATCCGGTCCGACCCTTCGTGCCAAACCCACGCTGCTGCTTTAAATGTCAGCGGTTTGGGCACGGTACAACCTCTTGTCGTGGTAAACTAACGTTCGCAAAACGTGCATCACATGATCATTTAACTGAAAACTGCGAATCCGAGTACTTCACCTGTGCGAACTGCCAGGGACCACACGCTGCCTATTCTAGGAGCTGTGAAAAATTCAAGCAAGAAAAACAAACCATTGCCTTAAACGTCAACGAGAACATCACCTTCCTAGAGGCGCGGAAGAGGTTCGCCTCTTTCCCCCTGGGCAGGTTCGCCGACGGAGCTCGCGGGTGGGCGGAGCGGCGTATGGTTTCAGCGGGGATCCAGTACCGCGAGTCGGACTTGGTCCCCCCCCCCCATGGTTGCCCCGGGCAGCCCAACCCGCCTCTGCACCGCTCGCTCAGCCAGCACTGCAGCGGCTGTGGTGGCAACCACGTCTGTTGGGGATGCCGCTGCACCCACTGATTCGTCTTCACTGGCCCAAAGCGCACGCAAGGGCACGGAAGGGATGGAGACGGAGGCAGCCGCAGCGACCCACCTCGCCCGCCTCACTGCCTGAGCCATCTGTGGTGCTCCCCACGCCCTCGGCACTGGCAGCACAGGCAAAGAACACCCGAAAGGGTACCATGTCAAGGGGACCCAGCCCACTCGGCACCCCCTTGCCTTTAGATGACGACATGGACGTCGAGCCCTTCCGGCTTTCATCACAGCGGAAGAAATGGCTGGCGACGTCGAGGTCAGTAAAGAAGGTCAAAAAACCCTTCCAAGAGTCTAACCCCGAAAGAACTTACATAAACAGTCACACCCCAGTAGCTCTGAACACTTATAACGGGGAGAGAAAATATTGTTCAATGTAACTGCAGAGGCCTTCTGAATAATCTTGACGACGTGTACGAGATTCTGAATGCTAATCAGCCAAGTGTAATGTGTGTACAGGAAACACATTTGAATTCCAAACACACAAATTTCTTCAATAGTTACCTGGTGTACAGGAAGAAAAGGGATGGCTGCACACATCCTTCGGGTGGTGTGGCAATATACACCAGGAAATCCTTAGCCTGCCACCCTTTCACTCTGAAGATTGTCCTTGGGGCTGTAGCACTTCGAACAATAATATTTATTAGGTTGATAAAGGTATGCTCTATTTACATTCCACCTGATCTTACACTTTCGAGCTCTGACTTTGAGGCGCTGGTCGACCAGCTGCCCGCACCATATATATTAATAGGCGACCTTAATGCACACAGTCCTCTTTGGGGCTCTTGTCGCACGGGTGCCCGATGTCGCCTGATAGAGATGTTTTTAACGTCCTCTGCAGCATGCCTTTTCAACAAGAAACAGCCTATATACCATAACATAGGACACAACACATACTCATATCTTGACTTCGCTATTGGCTCCGCAGTTCTCTTTCCTTGTCTTGAGTGGGGCGTGGGCCCCCATATAGTAGTGACCACTTCCCCACCTCACTAACATATATAGGTAAAGGCCCATGCAGTCCATCTTCCCAAAAGAGGTTCAATGAAGCAAGAGCTGACGGGAATACATTTACAGAGATATCCAAACAACATCATACATCCATAGGACACCTACACACTGAAGAAGCTACCCAACTCCTCATGGAGCACATCCTCGACGTCGCCGAAAAGTCCATTCCCCACGCCTCTGGTGCCCGGCGCAACCAGCGGAGGCGTGGTGGAATGAGGACGGTAGGCGGGCACGGGAGGCCCAGAACAAGGCGTGGGGTACCCTTCGTCGGTGCCCCACATCGCGAAACTTCTTGCTGTTAAAAAGGGCAAAGGCGATGTGAAAACATGTGCGCCGTGAGGCAAAACGAGCGCATTGGCGTACATTCATAACATCAATTAACTCCTTCACAGACACACGAAAAGTATAAACACGAATACGCAAACTCAAGGGACTACAAACACACAGCCTGCCTATGGCCAGCACAGCAGAGGACACACTCGAAGACCAGGCTGACACACTCGCACAACACTTCCAACACGTGTCCAGTTCACCACACTACACTAACACTTTCATGAAACACAAAAAATCGACCCAAAAAGAAGTGTTTACTTCATAACGACAAGTCAGCATCCTCTTATAACTCCGAGTTTTCACTTCATGAGCTGAGGGCCGCTCTGAGCACTTCTAAACCGTCAGCTCTAGGCCCAGTCAACAGCACATATACAATGATACAGCACCTACACTCAGACACTCTTCTAACACTCCTCCACCTATACAACAATATATGCCTTTCGGGTCACATTCCAAACTCTTGGAAGGAGGCTATAGTTGTAGCTTTCCTGAAAGAGGCGAAGAACCCGTCATCCCCCTCAAGGTACCGTCCTATAGCCGTGGCGAGCTGCCTGCAGCAAGCTTCTCGAGAAGATGATAAATCCCAGGTTCGTGTACTTCCTTGAGTACAAAGGTATTCTCGAGGGCTGCCAGGCAGGCTTCAGGGCGGGGCGATCCACGAACGATCAACTTGTATCTCTTGAAACATATATAAAGGATGCCTTCGTGCATAAACAGTAGTGTTTAACTGCATTTTTTGACCTCGAGAAGGCCTACGACACCGCTTGGCATTATGGGATCCTTAGTGACCTCAAGTCATTCGGTGTTTCTGGTAACATGCTACACACTCTTGTTAGTTACTTGTCGGAGCGAATGTTTCGAGTGAAAGTTGGTTGTGTACTCTCAAAGGTTCATGTGCAAGAAAATGGCGAGCCGCAAGGTGGCGTGCTGAGCTGCACTCTCTTCACAGTAAAGATGAACTCTCTTGGAAAGGCATTGCAACCTACAATCTCTTATGCCATGTATGTAGACGACGTGCAGATATCCTTTAAATCGGGTAACACGTCCATCTGCGAACGTCAAGTCCAGCTTGGTGTCAACAAACTTTCCAGTTGGGCTGTAAAGAATGGTTTTAAAATTAATCCCGGAAATAGCTCGTGTATTGTGTTCTACAGGAAGCGTGGGGTCCACCCGGACCCAGATATCCCTCTTGAGAACGTTCCGATTCCTGTGAACAAGGAGCACAAGTTTTTAGGTATTGTATTCGATGAAAAGCTTACATTCCTCCCTCATATCAAACAGCTTAAATGCAAATGCTTAAAACAATGAACGTTCTTAAGGACCTCTCACATAAGTCTTACGGGGCCGACAAACAACTCCTGCTGCGCCTATACACAGCCTTGGCGGGGTCTCGGCTCGACTATGGCAGTGTCGTGTATGGGTCGGCGACAAAGGCAGCACTGAAAATGCTCGACCCAGTGCTGCATCTTGACCTTCGCCTCTCATGCGGCGCTTTCCGCACTAGCCCTGTCGAAAGTCTTTATGTCGAGTGCGACAAATGGTGCCTAGGGCATCAGCGAGAGCATGTTGACCTGCTGTATGCATCTAAGATCGTGTCTCTCACCAACCATCATTTTAGTCCCATCATGAACAATACATCAAATTTGCAACTTTTTTTAAACAGGACATCTATTTCCTTACCTTTTTCTCTGAGTGAGGGAGGAGGCTTCTGCACTCAATGTCCCCCTTTCAGACACGCACAAGACGCCCATCCATAATTTCATCCCCCCATGGCATCCTCGTCCTATATCATGCGACCTGTCATTCACGCAACTAGAAAAAAAAAGGTACCCAGGAGTGCAATTCTGCAGCACTTCCTGCTCCTGCAGGACAAGTACAGGTGTGCAGAATTCTTCAGTGACGCCTCGAAAACTGATTCTACTGTCTCTTTAACAGTGAACAGACCAAATTTTAGCGTTACTAAAACAACGAATTTTCATAGCAGCATTTACACAGCACAAGCGTATGGCGTCTTACTCGTTTCAAATCACATCATCAAACGTAAAATTCCGAAGTCCATCGTGTACACAGATTCTCTAAGCCTAGTGCAGGCACTGTTATCAGGAAGGTCGTCTCAAAAATATGTAATCAATGTTGTTTAAAGTTTATAATAATGAGTGCATATGCTTTAAATTTAGAATTAACTATATGCTGGGTACCAGGTCACTGTGGGATTCCTGGCAATGAGACCGCTGATCAAATGGCTGGTGCTGCTGCTCTCATGACCACAGTTGACATAACAAGAGTACCTTACACTGACCTAAACGACTCATCAGACGACACCTTCGTAACACATGGCAACTACACTGGAGTCAACAAACGGACAATAAACTCCATGAATTAAAACCAGAATTGGAACGCTACAAAACTGACTCCCACAACAGATACACTGAAGTCGCCCTGGCTAGACATCGGATAGGGCACACACATGTAACGCCCTCCCACCTGCTCGGTGGATCTCCACGACCCATGTGTAGCAGGCGTGGAAAGGGCCTATTCGTAGTCCACATACTAATCACATGCAAGGCACTTGACACAACACGACACAAACATTTCCCTGAATTATACAGACGACACATTCTACTGCACCCATCATACTTTTTACCCGACGAACCAATGTTTTCTAGTCAACGTGTTTTAAGTTTTTAGCTGAGGTGAAATTTGTGCAGTCAGATGACGTGTAATCATCGTTTTGCGTTACTTTTACTTCCACTCACATGTTTGAGTATTTATGGTCTCATCAGAAATTCAGTAGCTTCTCTGGCGCTCTTTGCCCTTGTTAGCGTTGCGCCATTTGGCACCAACCATCATCATCATTTAGCTTGGGCTTGTCATGACAATGGGATTCCTAAGCGGTTTTTGGTATTTGCTTTCTTCATTATGCATTGATTTATTGATTGTAGGGTCTAACGCGCCCACGCAACGCAGGCGACGAGGCGCGCCGTAGTGGAGGGCTCCGGATTAATTTTGACCACCTGGGGTTTTTAACGTGCGCCGAAATCTCGTACACATGGGCGTTTCTGCTTTTCGCCTCCATCAGAAAAGCAGCCGCTGCGGCCGGGAATCGAACCCGCGGCCTCGTGCTCAGCAGCGCAACGCCTTAGCCACTGAGCCACCGCGGCGGGTTCACTATGCTATAACACGTCCACGAGCCACGAGAAAGCCGAAATCCTTCCTGTTCTGTGTAGCTGTGTTCAGTGAAACAGCAGGCAGTGCGTGATCGTATCTGACGTTGGCCATGCCTCAGTTTAAGGACGTATGACTGTGCGGGTAAGGTGCCGCCGGGAAATTTGTAGCTGAGGAAAAAAAGAAACCAAACGTACTTCGACAAAGACAAGATACCACAGATAGGGGCGCCTGTATCCGTCCTATCTGATCATCCACCGCGATTGTTTAACGCCACGTTTTCTTTTTCTTGTTAAACTATAGCTGACGGTCAGCGCACCGGTTGACCACGAAGGCGACGTTTTCACAGGCACGCTCACAAAACTTCCCATATTCTTCAAACCTAATATTTGAAATAATGGTAAAATTAATAAAATAAAAGTCTCTATTGAGTTTCCCCCCAAAATATTAACATTGTTCGTAACTACAACCTTGGCTGCAGAACAGCAGGCACAAGCGTTCCGGCAAAAACACGCTTTACTTCCTTTTTACTTAGTTTGAAAACAGCCTGTTCTATTTTCAACTTACATAATTGCACACTATTATTAGCGTTTTTGTAGCAGTTAGTTTAAATTTTCGGTCACTAAAACGTTTCAATTGAGGCCAGTGATGAAAATAAGGCGAGCGCATGATGTAATGGCACCCATAACGACACAGACGGCCTTCATGTGAGCCGCATAGACGCTGGCGCCAGATTCCTCTAGAGTGTATATTGTAAGAAACTGTGTGTGCCGTCTGGAGCCTTTGGCTGATAGGCTGAAAGGTACGGATGCCCAAAACAAAATCAGACGTGTCCCTTATCGTTGTTTTTGTTTCCCAGTTACCTTATCCGGGACAAAGAACCTGAGCGCAACAACGCCTGTTCTGGGGCCCTTCGCTTTACACTCGAAGGCCGGATAAGAAGTTGCATCATGTGCAAGCTGATTTCCCGGAGGAAAATGTGTCTGTCGCGTGCTAAAGCTTCTGAAATAAAAGTTGCTGATAGCATGTACAGGCGGGGACTTAATATTGCAGACCACGTGAGCGCGTGGCAAACGCCACCGATGCGCACTCTGGAGTCCCGGCGGCTGTTGTCGAGACCAGCGCGGCGCGCATGCACGTCCTGTTTTACTTGCAGGCCCGCTGATTTTCTCGCTCCCTGCAGCGGTGCTGAGATGATCACTAAAGCACCACAGAGCGACGCCTTTGTAGCATTCCTTTAGTCCCGATGGCATATTTGGGGCCTAATTTGGCGATTGCGCCGGCTATGGCGCAAGTGCTCCTCGCGTCTTGACAAACCCTTGCGCGGAATGTTTTGCTTGTTTGGTTTGTGCTTTATCGTTTATAGACCATGAAACTAGCGGCTTGCGAACGGCGTCACCGAATGAAGTGTGTACGAAGCATCACCACGGGGTGCCGCGCTACGGACAACGAAATGCCAGCGATATGAATCGCGAACCTTTGTTCATCTTGTTTATTTTGTAAACTAGTTGGCCACTGGACTTATCTTTCAGATCGCTATCCGCTGCCGATAAATAGGCAATAGGCAATGTTGGCAATAGGCAATAGGCAATTCCAGATCGTCGTTGATCAACATTCCAGAAAATATTTGTGAAGTACGAATTCCTAGCAGCTCTCAGGCTTGAGGTGAGCTTATTACGATATAACCTAAATTGTTTAAGCACGCTTGGATCTCTTGACTTTACAAACTTCGCGTGTAATTCATCTTTACGTTTAATCTTTTCGAGTAGTTTGTACGTGAGGCGCGGTTTTCACGCCTTGCATGGTTTACTAATTATTTTTATGGGAAAACCCTCATTGTATACCAGGTGAAACAATTCAATAAAATCGGAATATGCCTTGTAACTGCTGGTTGACCCGTAAGCCGCATTCCAATTTTGTTTAGCAAACAAACGACGGAAAATTTCTAGATTTTTGGCGGGCAATATTGTGTACATAATTTGTGGCCATGACATTTTTTTCAGGGTATTATTTTTTCTCAGTAAGCATTATTATCCCAAGGTGATCACTAATATCAGTATACACAACAACGGCCATAAGTAAGTCGTTCGGGATATTCGTAATAAACACATCAGGCAAGGAAGCGCTATCTACTGTAACTCGTGTAGAGCTTTTTCTTACATTACCTAAAACATGCTCATTTATGGTAGACTGAAACTCTCTGTGTGCGTTTGTTTTTGCAAGCATATTAATGTTTGTATCACAACTTAAGTAAAGGTCAACATTTTGCTCCAACGCATAACAAAAAAAAATTGTCAATAAAAGAGAAGAATTGGCATATTACCCTGAAGGCGGTCCGTAAATTCGCCCCGAGCGCAAACACAGTCGGCCCCTGGCGGCGGCGGGACGAACCACTCCTAGTGTGGATGGCGCTCTCGGGTCGTCTGCTTTTTCCCGTTGTGTGCGGCGCAAGACGCGTGCTGCACACGACAAAACAACCAATATGTGTACCCGTTTGACAATAAGCAATGACAGTTACCGCTTGAGTGGTCACCGCTTGAGTGTGAAACGTGCTATAAACATTGCTTCCCCACATTGCACTTTTCGTATTGTTGAGTGCAGCCGTCTGCCGTTTCGGGAACATCGAAGGGTGCTTTTTCAAGGTGGCGTGGTGATTATTTAAAGGATAAAAGTTTAGTACGCGAAACCGGTAAGAAGCGACAATACTGTGCCTACCCGTGCATTTGAACCACCCTTCTAAAATTACGCTGTTTCCTTATAGAAAGAAGAAACAAACAAAAACAATTACACTGCCCACGACCCGCGCGCTATCGCCCATACATTACCGGGAACGTATTTTACACCCGCAAGCGCCTGAGTGATCGTGTTCTTCCCCTACCCTTTCTAAAATAAATACCATTTTTGGACAGTCGTTGTTTATACTGAGTTGCTAATTGTGCGTATTATTTAAAATACGTTTCTATGGATGCGAAAGAGTATTTCGGGGGGATTTCGCGGTAAAATTAAGTAGTTGTGAGGTTGCGTCTCTCATGTGGCATTTCGCGTGTCATTTTCATATATAACATTTTCAAATCCCGACATGAATCACCTTGTCCAGAAATGTGTCTCACTCAGCATAACCAAATGCCTAATATGCTCACGTCCTAACCTCTTAAGGTGGACCTAAATATGAAGAAAGGGGAAAAATCGCGTAATATAATGCACGTTGTTGCCCACTTGGCTGAGGGGGTGTGTGCCATGGCTCGCTGTTTTTTTTTTCTTCCCGCAATGCTTGTTTTCAATACAATTTTGAAAAAGGCGAGCCACAATTCCTGGACAATCTCGCACCAAAGGGCGGTTAATCAGTTTTGAAAATACGTGTTGAAGTACTGCTTTTTCAGCGCTACAGAACACGACGCCTAGCGTACTTTCGATTGTAAGTAATACTGATAACCAACGTTTGGCTTTTCGCGTTACATGCGTTCTCTTCTCGCTGCTCTTGCAACGTTGGCAGACCCCCCCCCCCCCTTCCCCCCGAAAAAAAAGAAGAAACGAAATGCGCAGAAAACTTTTATCCTTGAATTTTGTTAACCAATCCTCAAGAATTAAATTCCAAGACAAAGGCGATGTTCAGTTTACAAAACAAAGTAGTTACCGGGAACCCGTTGCGCTGATTCACAACGAGAAATAAAAAGGAAATGTTTTACTACACGGGCCTGCAACAGCGCAAGTTTATTTGCCATCTTTAGGGTTCGTAAGCGACCTTATGCGCAAGAATGCAAACACATCTCGCTGTTGCAGGCACCTGTTAGATTTTGAAAGGAACGCAAATGGTCAACAGAGCAGCCCTAACAGAAAATTTGTGCTCACTGTGAGGTCTCAGAAGCTTGGTTTGCACACCGTAAACCTGCTTGTCACTTTGCGAAAACCTAGCTAAACATGAGATGTTGCTTGTATGCGGGCGTTGACAATTCAATTCGCAAGTTCACTTGCTACGAAAGCCGTAAATAAGTGATCCGACACCGTTATTCATTAAACTTCCTTCAGAGTCGCTAAAATTTCATTTAAAAGACCCGTTAGAGCGGTTATATTTATCTCTGCGCTGATCAAAATTCAGTAATTTTATGTTGCCTTTCGAACGCACAAAAATATCGTAAGCTCTTAGAATGTCGGGGCAGGTAGGTGGTGTTACCATTTCAGGACATCCCACAAATGCAAGAATGCGTCATGCTACCAGTGAAAGCGATTGAGATTGCCGTTGTAAACTGAATTTCAGAGCTCGAGGCTTCATGATTTGTTTCTGCTTATGCTTTTATTGAAGGCTCAAAACCATAGACTGGAAAGATCGAGCTTGCTACGAACCGCGGCGTACAAGTTCATCGTCACTATTACGGCCATTCTGCGATTCCCGATGGGTCGTCGCTTTTTTGGCATACTAATGAAAACTGACTGCCACTTCCATGCTATACATTGAACGTTGAGTAACCGAACTACACCATACCACTCTTGTTTGCTCCTTTCGTGCGCACATACGGCGGGAAGAAGGCACAAAGCGCGCCCACAGTGTGCATTCTTACGGGCCGCTCAGCGGAGCATCGACACTAGCAGCGCGACGCTGTCGCCACCTACATGTCGATCTCGCGGCGAATAGCGGAGATTAGGCCCATGTTAGAACGCACGGGTCACTAATTCATAATGAGGTGTGACTAAACTGTGTTCTTGGAATATGTGACAGGCGACGCAATCCTGAAGAAGAAGCATAACGCCACCACCACTCTTACCACGCCTCTTACGGAAGAAATATTGATAGCCACTCGGAGAACAACACACTTCTGATGCTGAAGTATACCACATCTCTGGTAACAGTATCCCGGTAAAAGTTGTGCCAAATGTTTCAAGTAGGGCTGTCATGTCTACTGCTTTATTCGGCAAACAACGCACATTCAAATGAAGAAAGTGACGTAATCGGTGTTCTGGTGCTTACTAACACTTGTATTTCCGATAATTGAATCCCCATAATCTGACTAGAGCTAGGAACGCACGAAACATCCACAGGACATTCCTACACGGTAACATCCAGGTCATTCATGTGAATGATGGAAGAAGTGGGCGATTTATCCTTGCTAACAAGAACGTTTCCGTTTTTGATGCAGCCTTATTTCCAATTCACTTCCTTTCGCTTTGCATTTGCAGCACCGAATAATCGCTTCATAGCCGGACAAAGATGCTCGTTTATAAAGATTGGGAGATCCGGTTCATTCCCAAGTTGTTGTGACGTTAGCTTTTTCTTTTTAGATGCGACACATCTCTTGCTCTGAATGTCCTTACTGCGTCGTCGTCGTGCCGTCCGTCCGCATCCCTCCTACGTTCTTCTCTCCCACAGCTGTGTGCAACACTCTCACTCCGGCTCATTAGCATACCACAGCTGGCGCGATTGTTTGGGCGCGCTTCGCTGCGTAACGCTGCATTAACAACTGCTCCGGCGCGCGCAAGTGCGCGCATGCGCGACGCACACCACCTGCACTCTCCCCCGTTCTTCTCTCCGACAGCTGTGTGCAACACTCTCACTCCGTCGCATTAGCATAACAACAACAGCTGCGCGCGCGCTTCGCTCCGCTCGCGTCTGCTCCGGTGCGCAAGTGCGCGCACGCGCGACTCTCCTCCGCTGTCTCCTTTCCTTCAGGCGCTGTGAATATAAACCGGGTAGCGCGCTGCGGCGGTTCAGTCAGCGCTCACTCTCGTTCGACTCCGCGTCACTTTGCTTGACGACTCCGTGCTTGACTTGATTCTTCCGATGAAGACGTGATGGAAGCGACGGTCCCTTCAGCGAGTGGGCTGACACAATCAAATACCAGCGTCAGCGCAAACGACCAATTGAACCCCCCGATGCGTCGCATAACATCAGGGTTCGCTCGCGGGAAGATGGGCGTACTTTTGGCTTTCTCGAGGAAAAGTTCACGCTTTTTCCTGCTTGCGAATTGCACTACAATGTTCCGCGCAATAGCGTTTCCGGCAGTCTCAACGCACGTCTCATTCCGCACGTCTCAAAGCAGTCTCATTCCGCACGCCTGATGAAACTTCGGATAGTTCCGGACGAAGCATCTCTCGCCGCGTATTTGGACCAGCCGCCTGACAGGCTGGCAGCCTTTTCTGCTGTTGGGCCGCCCTGGCTATACCGCCCGCTGACGGACAACAAGTCTGTTGCTAGGCTACATGCTCGAACACTTGGCGTTCATCAGGCACCGGACGAAGTCCTTTACGTCACTTACTGGGCACCTGCGACACAACCCCAGGTTGTCTGCTACTTCGTGGTCGCTGAAGCACACGACTTCTTCGTAACCCCGGCCTTCACGTGTCCTCACCCTACCTTAAAGGGGTCCTGAAATACCTTCCGCCGATGCGTTGATGTACATGTAACCAAATAAAGCAATGTATTAGCAATCTCCTCCCGCAAGAATTTTGTTGAAGCGATGAGTATTAGCTGAGAAATCGTAAATAAAAAACCGCGCATTATCGTCGCGCCGCGTTTCCTCCTCCTTTCAACTTACTCTCCGCTGTTAAAGGCGCGTGAGCCTTCCCTCCCATGATGCTGCGCTCCTCCGCGGTGACGTACTTCCGCTATTGCGCTGCTCACACAGCCGTCTGCTACGGGCAAGATTTGTTGACACCGTGAATCCCGCACTCAGCTCAAGCGAACGAAAAATCTGGCCCCATGTGTGCGGCGGCCTGGCCTTGCCCTTTCGCGGTGTACGTTGCTGCAGAACTTTGCTATCGGCGGCGAACTCGCAGCCGCACGGGGAGGATCCTGCGCTCGCTCCCTTGGATGCACAGCGCACTGTTTATCCAAAAAGCGCCGTATCAGATGTGGCCCCGCTGGTGCCGGGTCTTATTTTGTGGCGGTGGTAATTCCTGCCGGCGGCATGTGAAAAAGACATTTTAAACTGATACAGAACCCGTGCACAAAACGCCAGTTCAGCTTGGGGCGACGCGTGGTGGAGAGCGGCAACGTTGGCAAAACATGCTCCGGCCTCTGAGCTTTCTAGCGCTAGAGCGAGCGCCATTTCTTTGACAATATCAAACATCGGTTGCCCTGGCAACAAGGCACAAACCGCTCTAGAAGTCAGTTACGGTTGCGTGATCCCGGTTCAGCTTGGGGCACCACCTCGCGGCATATGGGCACTGCAGGCATACTACTCACTCCCATTTGGAAGTGCGAGATGCGTTTGGCATTACAGGAGGCGATGGTGTGTGTGTTGTGGACGCCTTTGTTTCGCGATGAAATGCGACGTTGTGCTTCTGCGGGTGGATAGTGCTTCCCATGGTCTGGATTACCTTTCTCGAGCGGCGTACGACTCAACCTCGCATGGGGTATGTGCATTGTGCGTGGCTAAAAGCCATCTCGGCTTGTGCGCCAGAGTTAAGTGACTTGCTGTTCGTCCCCGCAAACCACGCGCGAGGTGAGTGCCGAATTTACGAGGGGCAGGAGGAGGCAACCCATCGTCTGTCAGTCGCGGTTCGGACTTGCAACGCATGTTGTGACGTTGTGTTCGTTCGAAACACATCTCTGGATTGTTTGGAAGTTGAATAAAATGTATGCGTCAAACCCGGGCATTCGGCTCAGGGCGTTCTCTGCGATTGCAAGAAAGAAGTGCCACGGGGTTTCAACGCTTTCTTTATGGAACGTACTCAAGTAAGAGAATATCCATGTCGTGTTATGGCCGTGTTGCATTCAATACAAACGGTTAAGCGTTTGTTTACACTTGTTTCGTTTGTCGTAAAATGTCCAAGCACTCCGGCACTCCGCCGGCAGAGCAGCCGGCGAGCCGTCGCTGAGCAGACGACTCATCTCGTTGCCGGAAGTGCGTGAAAAAGCCGCCCAATAGCAGGGTGTCTAGCTCATGACGAACATCTGCGAATCGATGATGTAGACATGTGAAGATGGCGGCGTCCAAAAACACGAAGGAAAGGGTGAGAAAAAAACGACAAACTTTGTAACAAAAGTGTGAGCTTTCCGCTGCGCGTAAAAGAGTAATACTTGGCACAGATGATGTTGACGACCCAATCTAACGATTGCGCTAGTCAATTTATTGTGCTCAAAACGCCTTTCAGGGCCCCTTTAAACCAAAGGTGCACGTACGAGACTTTCCATGCTATACCTAGCCTGGGGGCCGAACCTACTGCCATTTGGCATGGTCTACAACGAGTAGTGGGGTGAAGCTGGAAATTTTTACTGACCAAACGGCCACGATTCAAGATTTACATCGTGTTGCGCGGTGTGCAAGCCTGACTGCATGCATCCACACAATTATAACCCTTACCCATGCCCTTCCCGTAATTTGTGGATAGTAGCTTTCGAACATGTAGTTATACCCCAGCGTCTTATTTACTCTCGGGTTGGTTGCCAACTACTCCATAATTTGCTGGATATTTGTGTTAGCGAAACTAGGCTCCGCTCCTCTCTGTGTTGAATTCAGTGGTATCGAAGTCTTTGCAAGTTCGGCATATTCGTTCGGCAGAGTGTGTGCTTCATAAAACATGTGGCCTAACATTCTTGGCAGGCATGTTAAAAGCGGTGTGAAACGAGTGCGAGTAGGCGCCATTGAGATCAGTGGGGTTAGCAATTGTTTCTTTATGTTCATTATGTAAAGTATTCGCTCTCATTTTGCTCTCCAGGTATGCAGCAAGAAATCGGAACTACTGGAGGGACCAGAAGGTTGTACACGAGAAGTTTTCACTAATATTCGGCCCAGCAAAACGATTGCTGTCAAAGGTAAGTATCGCTTATACTAATTTTCTCTTTGCAGTTGCTGGAAGACAAAACTGCACGAAAAATTTCACGAGTTCGTAATCCTGTGTGAATGTGTGTTAGAAAATTGAAAAGTATTAGCGCGTACAGGCAAGGACGTAGAAGAGGGCGGACACCTCACCGAGCTCACTTCTGACTGGTTTTATTGTAAAGCGACTTACATGTGCATGATAACACCATTATCACGCTCTCACTGCGAACGGTGACGTGTTGAAGCCACACGAAGATATCAGGACTTAGTATCGGGCATACTTAGCGATGGCACAACCACGCAATACGACCCTGGTATTAAAATCATATCGGCCCCAATTATATTTCTCACATTGCGCTTTCTGTCTCGCTCTTCGCACGATTCAGACTAGGGAGCACAGCTGCAGTCGTGCCAGTGAAGAGATCAACAACGCTATCGAAAGCTGTTTCTTTAACGGTAACAAGTCGTTACGATATTGGCCAGATACAACAGCCAAATTTTGCACATCACCCCTACCGTTAATGCTTCAAACACCGACGAGGGTGGCTTTTAGCTTGCCTTAGCGCCCACCGGGATCCTCAGTTACTTTTCCGAGGGAACAAGCACGTTCCTGGCGCCTTTTTATGCCATTAAATTATATTATAACCATCTCCACGATTTAGACCGAACGCGTTTACATTATTGACACTTAAATGCGTCCTACTCATGCCATTCGTGCTTCAGAAAAAAAATACGAAAAGGCTACAACCCAGAATAAGAACACAGAGGGTCGGGAACCTAACACTGCTAGACCTCACTATAGAGACCGAATCTCTGGTTTAAAGCAAACATGCTCCATTAAACCACACATGCTGCTTATTATCTTCGTTAGGCGCCGTCATCGCTGTAGCGTTCCCTTATCGTGTAGAAAAATACATCATTTTGTCCTGTGCCCACTAAAAGATGACCGTTTGTTTTTTTGGTACCCTGATGTTGCAGCCGTCATGCCAATCTGACCAAGAAAGATATCAAAAGTTTGGGCGGGTCTTTGGGTGAGTCTGCGTATATTTTTGTCCCTCTAAGGCTATCGTAAAACATAGTAGTTCCCAAATACCCATTAATTGCTTAAAGGGGTCGTGAAGAGAGAATGAATTTGTCTTTTCTGAATTTTGTCTGCTTCCAATAGCAAATCCCAAATATCCCAAATATTTTCAAATCCCAAATATTTTGACAAATAATTGCTTTTGGAAGTTAGGAGGCGCCTTTGAATTCTCGTTTTGAGGCGGATTGCAAGTGACCATGACCGCATTATTGGTCAGCAGGTCCACTAACAGTGACGTCACGTCATGGACATTCGATAGTTCGATGCGTTCAAGGTTCTTTAAGTATATTGTTCTGCACAGCTGCAAAACCGATGTTTTAAAAATAATGCCTCCTTTATTTGTTGCTAAAAACTGTTTTCTATCGACGTGAGCGGTGTAGCTACCGCTTCAGTTGTCTGGCAACCATTGAAGCAGAACTCACACCTACTGGCTGTTTCTACAGTTTGTAGCCAGTTTTCCTGCTGAGTTTTACGTTGTTTTGCTGAATTCGCTTCGGAATATTACCTTTTTGTATGAAATGGCACAAAACAGCTCCGGCAAAAAACAAGTGCCCGTGTGCGATTCGAACTTCCGGTTTTGGGCCACCCAAACGTTACGGCCTGCTGCATTGAAGTCAGCCACTTCATCCGCTACACTCTCGACGTGAGAAGCCCGAGCGGTGAAAAACTGCTGTATAAAAGACGCTTCGCATTTGTAACCCAGCACTCTGATGTGTTTTAATAAATTATAATCAATCCAGAGCTTTAACCGCCAACTTACTGTTGGACGCTTCTGCAGAAAGCCAAAGGGGAGCGTATACAATCTACGAAACAGCGCAACAGCATTGTTTATTGGAGGAAGCAGGAAATCAATCGAACTGCGTGATGGTGGGACTCGGCGGCTCAGCGCTGTATCGCTGCTTCTCGCTAGTTTTTTTTTTTTTTTGCGCTTGATGAGTAAATGACGGGTTGGTTTTAAGTTCCGACTACTTGAGGTTCCTTTCATAAACGTGTTTATGTAGTAAATTCTCATTTTAAGCTTTCGGTCATTTATCTCGTCAGGTCAAGTGTTTCATATTAGCGCAACTCACATTACAGGCAACGTGAGACTGACGTCAGCAAACGTGTGCAAGAATATCGGCTTGCAGAACGACAGTTTAGACTCGCGCGAAACAGCGTAAACAGTTCACAAATACCCAGTTTACTTTAAACGCGGTTACGTCTGCCTGCGCCACTCCTCCGCGTTCTTGACTGAAAGTTCGACCATGTTGATCAGTCGTAACAGAGATCAGACATCTCTCGTTCAGTTCCAGCGAAACGAACATCTCCGTCAAACACCTCAATAAAAATCCATATGAGCCACACAAACGTACCGTCAGTACCGAGCATAAAAATACTACGGCTCACTATACAGAGTAACCGAGCCAACACTCGTTACATAGCACAACTAACTTCTCAGGTCAACCAAACGATAGGCCTCATACGCCGCATTACTGTCCGCAACAAGGGGCTAAAAGAGGCCGAGCGAATACAGCTAATTCAAGCTTTTGTAATTAGCCGCATTACTTACTCCTTGCCATATCTTAATCCCTCTCCATGTGAATTATCTAAAATCAATCGTCTGATTCGGAAAATTTATAAAACTGCTCTCCAGATACCTCAAAGTACTTCCACTGCCCGACTGGAACAGCTCGGCGTCTATAATACCGCGGAAGAGCTAATCGAAGCTCACCTGCTTAGCCAGTACTCTCGCCTGTCGGAAACACCTACCGGCCGACACATTATGAACAGGATAGGCATCAAAGCCCCAATAATAAGTGACGCGCGTGTCCCCATTCCCCAAGAAATTCATGGATTTCTACGTGTGCGCCCACTCCCGCGCAATATGCACCCAGTGCACAATCAGAAGCGGAGAGAACAGCGTGCATGGGCATTGGCTAAAAAGTACCCCATCAGGCCAAATACAGTATATGTAGACGCTGCTAGTTACAGACATCACGAAGCATATGCAGTGACGGCTATATATGACCCCATGGCACCCCCCCTCAATTCTCTCACCATACGTACGCGTCATCGGCGGAAGAGGCGGCTATTGCGCTGGCTATATCACATCGGCCGACCCCGGCAATTATAATTTCTGATTCGAAAACGGCCATCAAAAATTTTGCCAAGGGGAATATTTCTCCCCTGGCGCTCAAAATTCTCCTTCAAAATCCTCCAACCTCCCAGGTGGAGCTGATCTGGACTCCTGCCCACACAGGGCTGGGGGGCAATGAAGCGGTCCACACAGCAGCTCGAGAGCTTACCATCCGAGCAGGACCTACTCTTGTCCCCCTTCATGGAGCCCAGTCGGCTCGCGACAGCCTATTGAGCTTCCACGATGTCACTGCGCATTACCGCCTCACCCGCCGTCGATACCCGCCTGCTCACCCGGAACTGACTAACGCCGAGGAGCGACTCTGGCGCCTCATGCAAACTAACACTTTGTCATGTCGAGCCAGGCTGAATTTAATTTACCCTACTGTGTACCCCTCACCCAATTGCCCTGCATGTGGTGCACACGAGACCATCACACATCTTATGTGGAATTGCCCCAAAGACCCTTTTCCCTTAATACCCACTGGCGAGCACTGGGAGGAGGCGCTGGGCAGCTCAGACCTGCAGGTTCAGAAGAATCTAACGGAACGAGCGGCCGAGGTCACCGGCAAGATGCAGCTGTCGGTCACCACACCTCAGTAACCCAGAATGTACAAAATAAAGTTTTCTCTCTCTCTCTCTCTCTCGTTCTGTTGAAGGGCGAGTTTCGTCATGGCACCGATGTTGTAGCTTTTGTTGAATTCCAATGGCAGATCCGGAGCACTTTCGGAGCAACTTTTCTGCTCTGTCTGGAGCCGACGCGTTCCAATGGCAGATCGGGAGCAACCAAATCCTGTTCCAATGGCAGTTCGGGAGCGCCGTCGCAGCCGAGATCGCTCCGTGGAGCAAGAAAAGTTGCTCCGCCGAAATTGGCGGAGTCGGCCGTAACTCACTAGGGCGCTTACTTTTGCCGCGTGACATCACCAACGTCGCCTTGTCTGCCTCCTCCAGCCGCGCAGCGCAAGATGAATACACCCGCGGGGCTCGCGGGAACCAGACTATATCGGGGAAGGCGCGACGCAAAGGATGCTGGGGATTTCCTGTTCCCGGCACGTTTCGGAACTTTACTCCGGCGGTAGCGGCTGCGTTCCAAAGGCAGATTCCGAGCACCTGCTCTTCGCAGAGTCGGCGTGTTCCGCGCTGGAGCACGGTGACCGCTCCGAATCTGCCATTGGAATTCACCATTTATCTGACCCTTTGCAAGCCCGCTCTATGCCGACATGTTGTGCAGACGAGGGAGCACTGTGATTGGTTCTTACTGACTTACTGAAACGTCACTTAACGAGCTGAGAAAGGAAAGCCTCCGTGAAACCGAAATGGGTATGCATTGTTTGTTTATCAAGGTTGCACGTTTTTAAGTGCCCACACAACCCATTATTTTTTTGTAAATCTCTTCACGACCCCTTTTATACCTGTGCAATCATAGTACCAGGGCTGGCTTTTTGTTCGCGAATAGAGGCAGCACATCACTCCTAAATTTATTGAGAACAATGTAGGAGCTCGTGCACATTGAAGTTTTTTACACCCTTATTGCCTAAAAAAGGTATATTATAAATAAAATAAGGGCGTGGAAAGTCATCACGCCCTTTTTTACAAGTTTCCAACAACCTAATTTGTAGCTTTACACCCTTTTTGTGTAGCAAAAAGGGTGTTGGCTGACTGCAACACCCTTGGCTTTCTGTAGGGTGTTGAAAGGGTTTGAAATATGTGTTCAGTTGCAAAAAAAACAAAAAACAGCGGAGCTTGTGGCCGACCTAGCTTCTTCCGGTGCTGCTAAGTTTTGCTAGGCTTTGCTCAGTTTTGTTAGGTTCTGCCTGTTCTTGCCAGGCTAGGCTAAGTGCTCAGTGGTGAGGCCAAGTTCAGCCGGATTTTACATGGCTGTTCCAGTGTCCCCCACACTGACAGCAGATCAGAGGGGGAAACAAGATAGGTGGACGCCCAGCTCCGCTGTTTCTCGAGCTTTGCCCCACTAGTGCAAGCTACGCCATTTTTTTTTGCGTTTTATTAACCCAAAAGTACTATTACCTTTAAAATCGTACAGTAATGCGTGCGCATACACATGCGCCCCTTGTACTCAAACTCGTAACAGGGGCGAAAGCCGGTTTCGCTATTGCCCCCACCATATCTGCGGTGGTGCATCGTTTACAGGCTGCGCAGTTTTTTGCTTGGTATTCTTTTTGCTAACGCCACCAAACCTACATTAAACATAAAAAGCTCCGCTGGTAATAAATTATGCCAATTCATATTGTCTTTAACATCGTGAGGTACTAAACCTCCCCCGCTTGTAGAAAATGTTCAAGTCCACCTGTGTAAACGGGTATAAACTACCCCCAACCATGGTGGTCTTTTGCGCCGTTTTTTTTTGTCAGCGGTCTTTCACACCCTTTTTCTTAGTTTACAAGACCCTAATTTTGAAGCTTTTCACCCATGTGGGAAAAGGGTGTTGAAATACTCAACGGCCTTCTTGGTGGGTGCTTAAATGGAGTGGATATTTGTTTTGTATTTATTAAAAATCCATTAATGTTTGAACATATTAACCACCACGCGCTTAAAACGTTTTTGCAAATAGGAATGCTGACTTATATGTGCTCATATTAAAATGCATAATTCGAAAATGAGCTCGATAATATCTGATTTTTGCGACAAGCCCACCGACTTTATCAGAGGACTTTCCTCTGTGGTTATAAAAGCAACAAGAGGAGATATGCTCCTAAGATGACTGTGTACTTGCTGTCCCCATGCATACCGTTGTTTTTCTCGCTCAGTTCAACTGTGGTCCGAGTGTGAGTCATGCATGTTGCATGTGTCTGTATGTCATGCTGCGCGCTCAGCTGATCCACACTGTCAGGCGAAGCTGCGCTGCCCAAAGATTTATTTTAAAGTGTTAAGCAACCTTACACACTTACTTTAGGCTGTTCAGAAGCACACTGTTTTCACGCTTACACCAAAACATTTTTTAGAAGTGTGCGCCATGGGATCAGATTTTTGCATCCTTTTCGGGCAAAAACGGTGTAAAAAAGTTCAGGGTGTAATACCGTGCAAGGAATGTGGTAGTTTGCACGGTGAGCAAATTATGAAAGGACAATACCTTCAAGCAGGATGACGGCACGGACTGAAAGGACAGAAAAACAGTGAACACGTCAGCTAGGCGAGCAGTCTGATTGTTGAGAAATGGACCGTACCAACTAGCCCCTACACAAGCATCTGTTACCATCTCAGTGGTACGCTTTGCACACTCGCAGCGCAGCGTCGTTGTCTGCTTGTAGCTCCTTTCGTAGCCCACTAGTACTGAAATTTCGCCGCCGCCATTGCCAGTTCTTCCTGCTCTTTTTTTGCCCACACTGGCTACAGACTCAATTTTGCAACGTGTACGCCAGGTTACGGGTGTCACGCGTTCTGTCCAGGCATTTGCAGCTGGCGCACAGCACTTCCACTTTCCGTTTCCATGGCAAGGTGTGCCGGTGGTCGTGGTGATTTATTAAGAAAGCAAGGAAGAGAAAATAACTGTGGATATTGTTGAACTCAGTCGCGGAGTCCACCCTCATACAACCCAGTCCAGGGAAGGGAAGGGGGGCTTCAAAGGATAGGAAGAGAGAAAGAGGAAAAAAAGAAGAGAGTGGGGCACAGTCTTTGTCGCGTTGGTCTCGTCCGAGGCTCGACGGCTACAAACGCTGCACCAGTCCTGTCACAACCAGGAAGTTGAGGAGGTGTTGGAAGATCTCCCGTCGTAATGCGTCCAATCCCATGGGGAACAGGAAGTCTTCCAGCTTGTTGCTTGTTGCACCGAGTCGGCGGGCTGCGAAGGCAGGTATCTCCATTCTGTAGTTCTCCGCCCTGCTGCCGCTCGCTCTGGTGACGCAGCAGCGGCGCAAGAATGAACTAATTGTGGAAAAATCTCCCCACATGCCCCAACTACTGCTTACGCAATAAAAAACAAGATGAGAACTCTACAGGTCCGCATCCAGACTCGACAGCTGGGTCGCAATGCGTAAAAAAATGACGCAGCTTCCACTAGAGGTACAACGTTGGAGAAACCACAGAGGTGATAGTTCCCCTCCCTTCGTCGGGGACCCGGCTGTTGCACCTCACATGAATTTCCGAACTTTCCGCTGAAAGTTCTCCATGACTGGCTGGCCCTGATCGTTTTGTCCGGAGGCGTTCACATCTCTCCCAAAGTGGACCGCGTTAGCACGCGATAGAATTCGCGCCACCCGGCTTCGCGAACTCTGAGTCTCTAGCTTGAAGTCCGAGAGACCGCTTCACGAAGTTGCGCACCGAGCTCAGCGTAAAGAGGTTCGCGTCGCACAAGAGGCGGTCACACAAGCGTGGCCCAACACGAGAGAGAGAGAGAGAGAGAAACTGTCTCTGAGATTAAAGCTTTCTCGGAAACCGCACATTGGCGCCTCCCATGGACCTACGGGCTCGGCGTTGCGCGTTCTCATCGGCTTTGAAGCCATGGGCGCTTCGCGGACGGTCTGCTTCCTCTCCCGGTCTCTCGCTCGCCGTACTTGGGATCTTCGGCTCGGCGCAGCCCCTTGGCTGTGGCCTCTCGCTCGCTGCGCCGGGTCCGCTCAGCGTCGACGATGGTTTTATCGCTTTGAAGAGCGACGCGATTCCCGGCAAGCGACTTCCTCCTCAGGAGAGCGAGTCTTCTTTAGTCCCCCCAACGGTACGTCTGGCAGACCGCCGCTGCACACGAGCCTTCATACCATGTGTTGAGCCGTGACGTCACGGCTTGACAGGTACCTCTGAGGCTCGACGGAACCAAGCTTAGGCTAGCGAAGCGAGCGCGAAGCTGTGCACAGCTCCGCCAGGTGTCGCTAGGCAACGTGAGGTGACATCATCGCTTTGTGAGGGTTTTTGGTGCGATAGACAGATAACGCTCGGCTTAAACAGCTCGGCTGTCCCAATGGGCGTCACATTATTCTAGTTTTTCCCAGCAAGATTGAATGTTTTTCCTAGCGAGGTACCAACATGGCCTCATATTGTTACCTATCTTCTACCAGAAGACCTGTGGATCTCCAGTACTAGGGGAACTTGAATATGAACACCGACCTTTTGTATGACCTTGGGAGTTTCTGAGGTGTCTTGCCTTCCCCTACTCTCCCCCCACAGCTAGGGTGCTTGTGCCCCCTTTTGATTATTGCAGTTATTATTAGTACCAAGCAAGCAAGTGACTCAGCGGGCAAGACCAGCTCGACATCGTGAAGCAGCTAACCAACCATGTACAGGTGGAAGCGATCAAGCGAGCGCAACTTGAAAATTTCCCCGCCCGAAGCTGTACTGGAGAAAACTTGACACAGGGTTCAATAAAAAGGCATGAAGCAGTGTAAATGCAAAGCCTGTGTTCACACACGCCCGTCTCGAATATTAAATGCAGAGCATTTCAGTAACTCACGATGTCACCCGCGGTGACGTCCTTAGTCGTAGTCCGCACCCCTCCCCCTACACTATATAAAAGAAAATACTATCCGGCGCCAGGTTTCGATCCCTCGACCCTGCGGGCGGAACGCAATGTACATGGTGCTCTACCACTGCGCAACAAAGCCGACACAGAATGGGACGCTACGAACGCGCCTTATATCCTTGACTCATTCAAATTACTGCTGACAAGCGCTCTCTCGTCAGCAGTTGCCACAAGTGCAACAACATTAACGTAACGCGAACTACTTAAAGGAGCCATGAAGAGAAAATACAACTTCGTTTAATTTGAAAGAACTAGGATTCAGTATCTCACTCAGCTCCATTAGAGCCACAAAAGACGCTTTTTAACGAAAAAAAAGCAAGAAGTATTTAAAAACTTTCAAATTTTGCGCCACAGTGACGTGTTATAAGCAAGAATGACGTCACACGGGCCAACAATAAATCATAATTTTCAGTGCGTTAACTGCACGTTAGCATTCAAGTGATGCGGTGAAATGGAACTAGAGGCCCCTTTACAGACGTCCAGTCTTGTGTGGTCGCGACAGGTCAGTTAGGCGGCCGCCAATTGCACAAACAAGGTTCCGTGACGTCATAGAAAAGTTGCGGGAAATTGCCTAGGGGGTCGCGACTGCTTCACACATTTTCTTTCATATCTCCGTTATTTGTTCGAAGATGGCGATGATATTGGTATCATTGTCATCGGGACTAAGCGGTCTTTCTAATAAACCCAACTTGTATTTTGTCTTCATGGCTCCTTTAATGTCGTGCGCCCCCGGAAATGCTCTGCATTTGATCGTGCCCCTCGCGAGGGGGATGTTTCGCACTTGATCGCACTTCCACTGCTTTCTGCGCATGCGCCCCGTCGCTATAGCAACGGAGGCGCGTCGTCTGCTTCCAGGACGCCGCGCGGCGCCAAATTGAAACGGGTGGTGAGCGGTGGTGCCGCACGCCGCTCGTCGAAACGCGCCGTCGGAAGCGAGAAACGTCGTCGCCACATCTACGATCGAGATAAATAAATGCAAACGTAAAGCGCCAGACATTCGGCGCATTTACCTCATCCTAGCCACGAACAGCTGATCCGACAATTCGTGTCTCCATATGCGCTGGCTTTGGCTAGGCTAATCTTTCGTTTTTGTAAGCCTGCAATAGCCTTCCTAAAAACCAAACGTGTGGGTTGCAGAAGACGATATTAACCGCGGTGTAAGCGTTTTTGACTCTGTGGGCCTGTCTGCAAATAAATAATCAAAATTGAGGCACCCCACTGGATCCTGTGTGCGCATTATTGCGTGCCACGCCCTTTCCTTGTTCCCACTCTTTTAGACGGGGGTTAAAGCTCTTCATTTTTGTGCCCTGGAAAGGGATTTTGAGCCCACTATAAATTAACCGGAATCGCTAGATCGGGTGGCCAACGTCATCTGTGCAAGGTTTAACATTTGAGGTGCTGCGGAAAGGTCCCACTTTCGTTGGAAAAGTTTGTTGCCGCGTTCCCCCTGCTCCCCTCCCCCCCTCCTGCGTGTTTTTGGGCTTCACCGTCTTCCGGCATGTACGTCATCGATTCTCCCACGTGCGTCACGAAGCAGAAATTTTGCGATTGGACGGCTATTTCTCGCACTGCCGGCGAAGAGGAGCGTCCTCTGCCTGGCGTGGACGGGTCCGGTGGCGCCTTTGGTTAGTTAGCGCTTCCTGCAGACCGCTTAGTGCTATCGTGTTCGTCCATTTTTATCTTTTTTACTCGATTACCACGCTTCCCGTTAAGCCGTGTTGGCTAGGCCGAGACGACGATGACAGAACAGCGACGCCGACTTCAGAGTTGGCAGACCTCATTATCACACCACGCCGACGGCGGCGCGAACACACGTCCCGATCGAAAGTCCTCGTGGTGTGACTAGCTCACTGACTGAAGCCGCCGACAATACCGCTCGTCCGAACTGTCGTTGGGAATCTATAAAGAAGCAGAAACTCCGCCCAGACAACATCCGTGCCGCAATGAATGCGGTTCTGTTCTGTTAGTTCCTAGAGTGTAATAAATATTGTAAGGTCCATGAAATTCGTACAACTCAACACTAGCGCTAGTGCGGTCCGTATTTGGGCTTACGACGTTTCGGCCGTCCGCAGTAGGAAAGAATTCATTTCAAGGGGTTGCAAACTCAATATTCGTGTACGACCAGCAACGCTTGTAGAGAATATCAGCTCAGTTAAGAGCAAACGAGACAATACGGGAGGTTTATTAGTTTATAAGTAATCAATATCGGCCAACTTTTTAGCGTGACGCATAAAACAAAAGGCGGCGAGCACTACTTCCTCAGGGCGAAATCGCAGTCGCAGCCGAAACAACGCTTTTGATGGTGGTCAGCTATGGTGGGGGCGTCTTGAAACCTTACTGCGCCACTGTTATTCAAGAAATGTTCAGTTAACCAGCCAGACATCCTTGAAATTGAGCAGGAAACAGTGATGTGACACAAAGGGTGGGTCTCGATATAGCCTACAGGTTGTTTTGGCGCAACCGCCCATTGTGTCGTGGCTCAGTGTCTGCTCGCAACACCTCAACTATGTAACGGACATTCTCCTAAAAATATCCCCTTCCTGGCCTCGCATCAACCTCCTTGCACCGACCCGCGATGCGAGCCTTCCATACACCATGTAGGGTCAGTAACATTAGGAAGTCGTAAGGTACACCCCCTCATTTTCCATATTTTAGCACCATGACTACGTGAGACGACGATTACTACGACGACAGGAGACGCCAACAGACCCAGCCCTGAAGGGGCTCCCCCTCTAAGATTCTTGAAGGAGGTGATTACTAGAACATTGAATTATTTTCATAAGTAACACCCACGTGTCGGCAAAAGCTCTTTCAGGGACCCTTTAAACCCAGTGCTTCGGGCTGAAGGTTGCACCGCTAAAAGACGGAAATATGTCGCTAATACCGTTATTGGTTTACGACTCCATCCAACTCACAGCTTAGTATTGGGCTGTGTTAGTGAACTTTAGAATGTAGTGGACATCTACAATTTCCGCATAGATATGGTAAGAATCTGCAGAGAACTTGTTGGCGCGACTTAGTTGCTTTTTGCAATCCCATTAAAATACACCTGCGAGCGTCGACCGCTTGATTGACGGGAAACAAATTAGGTGAAGCTGGCACACACATGTATTGTTAAACTTACGGGTGATTGCCTGGACCATTTTCTGCATTTTGCTGCATATGGGGTTGGATTGGGTCCTAGCAAAGTTGTTCATGCTGATCTTGTTTTTTTTCTATCCTGAATAACGCATGTGCTCGCGGTTGTAGAATAAAAATAAACACAAGATTCTTTTTCTTGAAAACGCAGAATATACGAAGGAGGCAAGCCAACACTGGTGGTGGCAGATCCTGAACTTGTGAAGCAAATCTTGGTTAGAGATTTTCCGGCGTTTCCTAACAGAAGGGTAAGGTAAATTATTCGTCCTGATACCTCGGCCCAGAATTAGCGTCATGTTTTGAGGTGAGGTGGCACATGTATGGATAACACATGTATGACACACGCCTTGAACGAAAGACGAGGTTTTTATACGTGGGCTGAAAAGTTGTCACGTATTCCATTAAGTGGGGATAGAGAAAATAGTGGCTATTTATTTATTTATTAGTTCATTCAGATTTACCTTCCAGGCCCCAAGGCGTTAACGAGGGGAGTGGATACAAGGATACAATAAAATAATTGATTAGATGAGTGCAGGCTTGTTAGGTTCCTGGGTGTACAGTATTAGCTAGTGCGGTACGAAAACGTTGGTGGCCGACAATGGTGGATGTGTGTCCGCGCAAGTGGTTCCATTCTTTTCAAGTGCTTGGGATGAAGGGCTGAAGGCAAGCTCTTGTTTGGCAGTGCTGAATTCGAACTTTAGTATGAAAGTGATGAACTTGTGGAGAAATGCTTATTGGTGGAAGTATGAATTCGGCGCTCAAATGAGAACTGTCATTGAATACTAGGTGCGGATTACCTTAGGACCGTACAATACCCGTCCGCGTCCGTGCGCATAGCGTTTAGAATCGCAAAAAATCACACAGGCACCGGCAGAATTCGGCCCTGTATCTGGTAGACCAGACAGAATTAGTGTCAGTCGTCTTAGCCCATTGGGCTACGACCGTGAGTTAGTACCTGAGAGCCAAACGGCTTACTCCCTCGCCTGTAACGATGCTGAGTGCCTTAGGACCTCCCAATGTCCGTCCACATCCATGCTTGGGAACACAACCATCAAGCCAAATCAAGCGAAATTTGATTTGAGCCGTGAGTTGCAGTTTCATTTAGAGAATAATCAAGGTGCAACTCACGGCTCAAGTCGAATGACGGTCGGGGCGAAAATCGGGTGTCACTCGAGGCGCAACTTGTATGTCACTTCGAGTCCCCCTACTCCGCACCCTCGCCATCATCCACGGAGTGGAGATGTTGCCATTTTTTATGTATTTTACGAAATTGGCATAAGCGATCAAATTGTCGACGGGATGCAAAAGAAGGAACGTGCAATGGGTTTTTCCTGGACGTTATGCGAGCGGCATGGTTGTAGTTATGCAGTATGAAACGAGCGGAGTTACTCTGTACTAATTCTAAGGAGATAATTAAGTTATCAGTTCCAGAATCTCATGTGGAAGAGGCGTATTCTAATTTACTACGGACTAATGTTTCATGTAACGCTAGTTTTCATGACATAGGGGCGGAAGAGACGTTACGGTGAAGATACCCTAACGTTATGATAGCACTGCTTATAATCGCGTAATATGAAGTGACCAGGTAAGCAGGAAATAATGTGACCACCAAGACAGCGGTAAGAAGTGACTTACTCGTGAGGGGAAACATTAAGATAGTACGTAACAGAACGAGATAAGGAGCTAGAAATTCGCATTGCTTTACATTTTGTACTGTTAAGGTCAATTAGCCACGTGTCAAACCAGTTTGAAATTGCGTTCATGTCAGTCTGCAGAATGTGAAGGTCGTTTATATCATTAATCTCTCTAAATATTACACAGTCGTCCGCGAATAAGTGAACTTTAGAATAAACACATGCGGCAAGGTCGTTCATGTATATTTAAAGGAGTACTGGTAGGCTTAATTTCTATATAGATATATCCAGCAAGTTTCAATAGTAACCGTTCAGCATAACAGATTGTAAATCAAGTTTAGTCTTTACTCGCACGAGGAAGCTCAGAACGGATACCCTCTGGCAATTGGCATCAGCATGACGCTATCTGCTCCTCCTGGCCCCAAACGGCCGACGCGAGGGCCTCCGTGACATGGCCAACGCGCCGGCTGCGGTTGGCGCGCGCTGTTCCGCCGTGTGTACGCGTCACAGTTTTTGGACTGACGTCATGCAGCCCGGCGCGTGGAGATGGTGGAGCCCACGGTTGGTCTGGGCGCGGGCCCTACCAGTGGTGCGACGAGAAAGGCGACGTCATAAGCGCCCTGCTGTCATGGCGGCCGCATCGATGTTCCTTTAGTCGAAACCGAAACTGACACAAATAAACGAGGCTGTAGATCATTATTTACGCAGATATCCACCGTCTAATGTGCCATTCTATGATTAGTGGGCTGGTACGCACCCATAGCCGCGGGAGAAACTTCACCTGAAAATGTCGTGTCAGTACTCCTTGAAGAACAAAAGCGAATTTAAAATGGAACCCCGAGGAATGCCGGAGTGAACAGTACTAAAAGAAGAGTTGAAATTGTTAGCAGTGACAAACTCCGTTCACCTGCGTTCACCTCAAGGCACATTAAAAGATCGCGACAAGGATTTAATTTGCTTAATTTAAGAAGTAATAGCTTGCGTTATACGTTTCGGAAAGCTTTGGAAACATCTATTAAAATACAAGCTGGCAGCGAACAACGAAGAAGGGTGATGTTAAGTTTGTCAGTAAATGAAAACAGTTGGGTTTGACAGGAGAAGGTTTACGGAAGCCATGTTGGGCGCTGGTAAAAAAGGAGCTAGATTCGAGAAATTTTGCCATGAGTAAAACATATGCTCCAGTATTTTGCAAAGAATGCTAGTTAGAGATTGGACGGAAGTTGCAAAGTTAGTTTTTACTACCTGACTGATCAATGGCCACCACCTTGCAGCCCTAAGGAAGAGTGCAGCTGTCAGGCGACTGCTGGAAAATTGCTGAAGAAATGAGAGAACAGTACAATTTAGTACCTTTTGAAAATTTGGGGCTAAATAAATTAATACCAGGGCACGAGGAGACGTTTAGTTCTTCAATTATTTTTATTTCTTTTGTTTCGATATTTATTGGATCCATATGCACGAATTCATAAGTTGGTGTGCTTGGAATCGCAATATTCGGATCAGAAATAACAAAATTACCACAAAAAAGTGTTTAAAAGCACTGGACATAATCTATGAGGAATAACCGAGCCATCTTCATCGAGTAGATTGATTGAATCATAGTGTTGGGATTAATGACGCGACAGAACTTTTGGATCGTTAAAAAAACTTCTTAAAGTGTCTTGTCAGAAATGTTTTTCGGCTTTTTTTTAGCTTTGACACATCCACAAGGCTAGCTGCCTTATAAGTATTCCATTTGGCACCACAAGAAAAATGTTTTGCGGCACGGTACAGGCGTTTCCTCTTGTCAGATAGGCGCTTAACGTACGTAGTGTATCATGGGGCTCAGGAATGGGATGAGATGATTCTCAAAGGGGCGTACGGTCTAGTCCACTTATAACAATATCCAAGTGCCAAGGAAATCCCATCGTTATAACCGATAATTGTTATAAGCGGGTTGCGAAATAAAAAGACGGAACTTAGCTCAAAAAAGTTTATTCGCATGCCAGCAAGGCGGTACCACTACTAATTTGTGGAAAAGAAGCCACAGTCGGTCACCTTTGTTTTCTGCCAGTGAAGCTAGCGAAAATCTTTTCCAATAGCATCTATAGGTGCTTCACCTAGCTGATGAGGTAAATGTCCCCGAGGGAATGTTTCACGCATTGCGCCTCCTACGAAGACACTATACCTGAGTAGGGTGCGCAACCGCGTCATTAGAGTCGTCACTGTTGCACTTTTGGTGCACGATATAACCGGATTCAATCGTTATATCCGATATCGTGGCACTGGAGCATTGTAATAAGCGGTTTATTTTACCATAGAAAAAATACAAAAGTTGACAGTGCCATAGCTGTTCATCGTTATATCCGATATATTGTTATAAACGGTATCGTTATAAGTGGACTCGACTGTATTCGCTTATTAAGTCATTAACTTTTTCATTAAAAATAGACAGTTAGGTTCAGTTGTATGGCAGACAAAATACTGAAGAAAAAGGTTGAGCAAAATTTAGTTTCTGGTTGTTTCAAAATCTGCCCTGTTATAATAGCGAATACGTTTAGGTCCCTTTTCGGATTTTATTACGGCCATCAGTATGTCAAAAACGGAATTCGGAATCTTCTGTTCTTGCGGAAAAAAGTACTGAGCCCTTCCATCCAAATTCAAGTTCAGCTAGGGCCCACATAGCACAAGTCCATGTGTAAGGTTGTGTTAGTGCAATGCCAAATGCTGATGTTGCTGTGGTTACGGTACACCAAAAACTATTTGTTTAGGACGAACATTCCTCCTAAGCCTCAAACGAAGTTCCTTAAGGAACTGTAAAGGGTGGGAACGATTAGGCCTGTATTCGCCGGTTACGGCGGCGAGAATCTAAATACATCATTCTCGCAACTAGAAGATGAGGCAGAAAATTACAGAAACATGAAAACAGGCGTCGACACCCCGTATGCTTTTGGGTACTATGGTTTGCGAAGCAACAGAAGTTGTGAGCGGCGAGAGCTCATTGGAGAAGCATCTATACATGTTTTCCTAAAACAAACAGTTGCAAACTCGTTGAGCACGGGAAATAAATGTAAATGAAAGCTTTCCGTGAGGCTTCGCTCACAGCCGGCTCGATGGGGTAAGGGAGGCCGCTATAATTGTGCACACCGACCGCTCGAGCATTTCATAGCATTGACCATTCATTTGGTGAAAAATCATACATAGTCCAAGCCAGCCTTTTCGTCCGGTGAAACGTTGTCGCGGTGCACCATGGCTTGGAAACGTAAAAGCTACCGTTCCTGCGTGAGAGCGCCTAGCGCCAAACGTTTACTCTCTATAGATCGCCCCGGTTCTTCGCTCCTACTTTGTGACACTATGGCTATTCCACGAAAAAACAAAATGGAAACGGCAAAGAGAAATTTCAGCTATATTTACTTCTCAGCAAATAACACATCGTTGCTCGTCAAACAAAAGCCAAGAGGGCTACAAAATGACGTGTGACCTTTCCGTTAAAATACGACTTCATTCAACCTTTAGTGTCCCTTTAAAGCGTCTAAACGCGGCGTGCGAAGGAGTACATACTATCCCTACTCTTTCAACGTTCAAATAAACTCAAGAATTTTTAGACTCGTAGTTCGTGCCTAACTGGCTGCTTGTTACCGACGAACGTCGCCTCGCTATGAGAATGCCCAACGGTTTATTTGCCGAATAATGCGCGATTTAGCTTTTTAGGAAAAGCGGAAGCGATACTATTCAGTGCGCAGCTGTAGCATTACGATGATTGCTGAGTCGAGTAAAGCATGCAAGCATTGGGCCTTTTCTGTAATAAGCAATGCATACCCACAGCGTAAGTGAATACAGAAAACATTTATACCCCATTATAGGAAAACGCGTTGATGCAGGAATAAATGATGCTAGGGCACACATTGCATGCAGACGGTGATAGTGATGCTGGGGCATCAATCAATCAATCAATCAATCAATCAATCAATCAATCAATCAATCAATCAATCAATCAATCAATCAATCAATCAATCAATCAATCAATCAATCAATCAATCGGTTGGTTGATCGATTTACAGTGCAGGAACGGATTTGTTGCAGTCGACCATCCCTGTGATCGATCCATCAACCGATCGATCAGTCTATAAATCGGATCCATCCATTGATCGATCGATCGATCCATCGATCGATCGATCGATCAAACCCAATCACTGGGATTATCGACTGCAACAAATCCGTGCTTGCACTGTAAATCGTGTGTGCGTACAGTGAAGATTACCAGTGTCGCATACCTACAGAGCAGCACTTACCCGCAGTGGCATATTAAACAAAGCTTTATTAGCAGCTATGTACGCTACTTTCGCATGTTACTGCGCGGTGGGCGCTCCCAAATCGTCACTCACTTTGTTAATAAATTACAGCTGCGTCAATTGAAGGATTCCATTCTGAGCAATATGATGGTTTTTGCGTACGTCGATCGCTGGAGGAAAATTCGCCCAGCAGCCAGCCCGGCCTTCTCCACTGGCAAGCTTAAAAAGGTAAGTTGTGCGTCAATTTCTTTGGTAACTGGGCAATGCCAGTGACCCCTTTTTCATCCGAAAGTAAGCTAGTGCCCTTCTTTTTCGCTGCAACCCCTTACTAGCGTTCGGCTCAGGGAGAATGAATGGGTAGACATTTGCGTGCTCCAAGACACGTGCACGCAAAACCATGCGTAAGTGATCGCTAATGCCTATTCGTTGAACGGAGGCGACGCGCTGCCCTGTCACACGTTTATGCGTTGTGCGAAAGAGCTGGGGTTCATATGCCGTCTTCTCCCAGGCATGCGCACCCTGACTAGCGTCGCACTAATGGCAATGCGTAGGGCTTGCAATCGTCCGGGAGCATCGTCTCATGACGGGCGACTCGATATTGAACCCTCTCTCGAGGGTGGCAATGACCCTTCCGGCTGCGTCGAGGCTTGGACCTCACGCGATCTGGAAAATATGCCCCTACCGCAAGCCCCCTTTCGCTTTTCTGACTCTTGTGTATGCGAGAGGAAATCTATACCTATATATAGAAGTGCCCGACTGACTGACTGACTAACTGACTGACTGATTGCCTGACTGACTGACTGACTCATCAACGCCCAGCCAAAACTGTTAGATCTAGAGACTTGAAATTTCGGGAGTTTATTTGCGTCATTGAGTAGGTGCTCACTAAGGCGGGTTTTTCAGAAATTGCACTCCTTACCGAGCAAAAGGGCGAAATTGTGGTTTCGCGAATTCGTGATCTTTTCGGTCACCCATTCACATATCGAAGCTCTTTTTGCTGATATATGTAGCCCTTCAGAATATCTAAAAATAGCCTACACTAGGGGATGATTTCTTTATTCCGGAAATAAAATAGTGTTCCTAAAGGTTCTCAAATAAATCTCACCGATTCAGTCATCCAACTGATTTTTGCTAGCATATGTTACTCATACAAATGCACAGAGCCGTTTTTAAGGACTTCGCCCTGCGACGCCGCTAAAAGGGCGAAATTGTTTTTTACAAATGAAACGGCTGATGAGTCAAAAGGACCTAACAGGTTATGTACACGTCTAGCCAAACTCCTCTTTCAAACGGCTACAGATTGCAAGGGCACATACTGATTACGGTGTTGGAGGTCCATATTTCTAAAAAAATTTAAAAATCCGCCATGGAGAGAGTGAGAAGCGGTAAAATAATTTTTCTGATAATTATTTTTTTACCGCCCGCCATTTGAGATATCGAATTGGTTTTTTTTAGGTAGGAAACTTACTCACGTATCTAAACACTGTTCTACAACATTTTTCAATGACAACCTCCCACTAGAGGCAAGCAGAATTTCGGGAAAACACTGTGTTTTTACACATTCGTAAAATAACCACATAGCCAGTTGATATCTCCCATTCATTTTTTTCTTGAAAATGCTGCCCACGTAGTTGCCCGAAAACCACTTTCAGGATTTTGTCCTAACATGCGGATAAGAAGGCCAGCGAGATTTTTTAATCTGCATCATTTTGGACGTAAAATTCAGTTGAGTTTCCCGCGTTCGCTTAGCGGTCGGCATCTGCTGACACCTCCGGCAACTACGCGTCTCCCGTATGAGCCGGTGTCATACATCATAAATGTAAAATAGAAGATGTACCCGTAAAAAACGCAAAGGTTAGCCCTCGGTATCTGTTGGGACTACTTGCAAGCCAGCGCTCCCTTAGGCAGCCCATGTTACTTATGATAAAACTGTACCGATGAGCATCACTCCTATCTTCTGAGATAGCACTTCCTACGAGGAAGAATTAATACCCCTCACCCAGCCGGCCTCCATCATGTGTTCCCAGCGCAATCTCCTGCCGAATTCAATTTGTGTTTGCAACCTGGCACCCTTCCTCATATCATATAAGAGTGCAAGCAAACCAAGCTCCTCCTTCTTCTATCCACTTTTCCCAACCTTGAGCTCTGGAAGAACCTGGTGACTAACAGCGATTTCGATGTCCAGACAATACTTCCTCCAGAGCGAAGGCTGCCACCTTTTACATGGCTTTCTGAAATTGGAAACCACTCCCACTTCGCCGGCTCAATAAAACTTTTTCCACTCACTGACTGGCTCGCTCGAGCGCGCCATTTGGTGCAATTTGTTAGCGATAGTTGGATTAAAACAAGAGTGCCAGTCGTTTCACATTACCATGACGCGCCTCCAGTTGGAACCCATGTTCTGACAGCAGGCAGGCGCTCCCAAGTGTGTACCACTTCTCAATGAAGTAGCCTAATATGGCGACTAACCAATAAACGAACTTGTGTTATACCCATTTCTGTCCTTAATATAATGGCCCACCCGGGCACCGCCGGGTACTACCGCTAGTAAGCTTATATGAGCGTAGGGCACAGAGAGTGGTCCGACCATTGGAAGCCGACCAAATACGCCTGCAACGCGGCACGCATTGTGCAGGTTAAAGGTTCTTATTAAAAGATAGTGTTTTTTGGGCTATTAGACCGAGAACATTTTGGTCTGTCTGACTCTCCGCCTGTGTGGCCCTGGATTTTATCCACCCTGCCAAAAGATTGGGGGACTCATACAGAGAGAGAGGAAATAAAGATTGATTGGAGAGTTTAGCACCAACCTAAAAAGGAGCTGGCTACTTATAAAATTTAAAGAATATTTTAACTAGACAGCTTTACAATGACTGATATTTCCCGTTTATGTTTCCACATAACGTTGACAAGTGAAGAGTGAATGATAAGAATCCTAATTCCAGAACTAGTCCTGCTAATATGACATCACTGTTTCATTAAATATGTACGGTGACATAATCTACACAGTCACATCATGGAGTGTGACAGGAGCATATGCCCGTGGAAATTTTACTGCCTTGTCCCCAAATTTTAAAAACAGCTCCAGCGTGGACGGAAAAAGGACACAGAAAGACGACGGCATTAGCGCTGCCTTCGAACTGAATTTCATAAGATTCTAATAAGTATAGGAATTTATTAAGTATCTGTGTAGAGTGTGCCGAGTGCGTGAACGCATGTTGATGTGCTGGTGTGCTATCAGGGGTTCTTTGTGTTTTTTCGTTGTTGTTTTGTCTTTAACTTTTCACTGGTGTTAACATGAAGAGTGCGTATAAAAATGGGCAAGGTTTCTCTTATTACATTCAATTGGAAGTCAGCGTTCATCCCGTGGTCTTTATATGTCCTTGTTTGTGTTTGCCGTGTAGCTATTTTGAAAATAAACTACCAGCTAGCCCAGCCGTACACTTTGTTGTCCCCAAAGTTATGTTGCCAGTAGTACGAGTATGCGCTACACCACTGTCAGCAACTACCTGCAATGATATCGAAGGCAAGGGAACAGCACAGAGTTCTGGCGTCTTTGAGATAGTTAACCTCAAGTTGGTTTTCGCAGATGAATGGCCTAATTCAAGACTGTGCGAAAGTAACGTGCGACCACCTCAAACTCGCCGCCGAAAAAGAAGCCGACATTGATATCAAGCAGTGAGTATCAATCGTCGGTCTGGAGATTTGGAGAGACCAGTGACAGTTACGGCTTCACTGGAAATTATTGGGCAAAAAAATCGGCTTCGTTGGTTATTGCTCGCACTTTCCCTCCTGTTGCGTCGGCTTAGGGCTCCCCATAGGCCTCAAACCGTATGTCGATAAATGTCTCATTGTATTGTTAGGCCCATGTCATTGCCATAAGCCGTTATTACGCACGTGCAGTGACTTTTCGGAAGTGCTACAAGAAAACCTGTTCTTTACGTTGTTCCTGTTGTCGGTTCCAGCATCAAAAACAGCAAACTCGATGAAAATAGTTCCGACTGGGCAGCTACTTAGAAGCGTTGGTATCAACATTCCCTACGGAAAGCAGTACCAATTGCGCGTTCACGATTCGTGCATCACAAAATCTATAGTCATATAAACCTGGCACTGCAATGTGCCTAACCCGTGTAAACAAGTCTAAATCGGTATAACCATGCCCAAGTAGTGAAAACTCACATTTATCGCTCTTATCGCTGTCCAAATGCCTTCTTCCCAAACGGTAACAGAATAGAACAGAGTTAAGTATTTGGCTGCAAACTTCAATTTACCAGAAGTGCTGGCAGTGGTTGAAAAGCGCTCCTTGAAACAACTAACAATCCATATTTAACTAGTGTAAGCCGTATATAATAAGGCAGAAGTAAAGCTGGAGTTTCAAAAACGTGCCGAATAAACTTGCTATTGATATATACTATTCTAACTCTCCACATGAGAGCACCATCAATATAAAATAGAAGTCTGGTTCATCCACATGACTTCTTTGATTAAATAACAATAACATTATCAATAAAAACTTCCAACAGCTGATATACATATTACGGAAAACAACTGAAGCAGTGGGACTCACGCGGAACTACAGCTGTCTCGCCAGCCTCATGACGTCATTGAGAATCACTCGTGCGATTGGCGGCCGCTGAGCAAAGCCGCCGCCATTAAAATTAAACTGTTAGCCTACAACACGTACGTAAGATCTGTTCTTGAATACGCGAACGTTGTTTGGTTCCCGTACACAAAAAAACATATTTCGAAACTAGAAGGCGTGCAAAGAAAAGCTGTCCGATTCATTTATAACAAGTTTAGGCAAACGGACTCACCTACTGAAATACTTGAAGAAGCGGGCATGCTAACGCTGCAAAAACGAGCAAGGCTAGCACGCCTACGATTCATGTACCAGCTACGCCATAAGCTAACCAACATCGATGCGTCCAGATACATTACACTTAAACAATCACGACCCACGCGTAAGCAGCACCCCGAAATACTGCAAGAATACGCATTCCGCACGGAATGTTTCAAACACTCATTCTTCCCAGCCACCATAAGGGAATGGAACGGCTTAGCAGCCATGATTACCAGCAGTAATTCTTTAAATATTTTTTGAGCTCTTGTTGAAGCACATTTTCGTTCGGAACCCTAACGTTGCGCTGTTGTAGTCATCTTTGCAAAATCGATTGTTTTTAGGCTTTGTTATTTTGACTCTTTCGCACTGTAATCATTTGGATGTAGTACAATTATTGTTAAAACGTTGTTGTTAGAACTTGGTCAGAACTTGTTTGAATTTAGTTGTTAAAAATCGTGAGAACTTGGTAACATCAATGTAACGCGTATCCTAAACGATGTATAACTTACGGATGTTTTTATTGTGTGCTTTTATTGTGTGTCTTCCGATGTCCTTCCTGCGAAAATCCCGACTAGGGATTGGCAGTATTTCTAAATAAATAAATAAATAAATAAATAAAATGAAGCATCAGTGTGCGACTGCAGTGTTGCGTCTTGCTCTGGTTGATCGGACAACTTGAACCCTTATATAGACGCCACTGATAACAATGTTTTTTGGTATTTCTCATCTTACGCCAGTGCTTACGTTTGTAGCGTGAGCAAGTTTTTGATATCCTTTATCGCTTTGCTCGGCGATAACGCATTTCAGGATGGCAATAAAAATGCTTGAGTTACTAAAGGCCACTTCTTTTAAAGTATAGAAGGTTGTTTCCTATCTTGGTGGTCTCTTTAAACGCACTTGTTCATGTGTAGTGTTGCGTGGAAAGTGTCCCCCAGCTGTGTTGCTATTGTTTATTAAACGGTAACATTTGTCACTTGAAGGGAAATTTTAGTTCACGTTCTTCTTTCGTCTTCTTAATTGGCTTATGCCTTCTCCTTTTTTTTCACCTTGCCGCTCAGCGATAGCTGTGATTGTCAATTACCATGTTCAACTTCTCTTTTCCTGTAGAACCGTAAACAACGAATGGTTTATAACTATGCTTCCAAAACCAGTATGTCAGCCCACACTGCGAGTCGTAATTCTAAAAAGGAATGTTGGCGGTATGTTGAAATAAATTAAAAAAAACTAAATAAAATATCCAAGATAGGGCATGACAACACAACCTGATTTCCCTCCATCTTGTTTGTATAAACGATGAGCCGTTCGAAGAGGCCGAATATTTTCAGGTTTTACGGTCACTACTCCCTGGACGTGATCGCGAGATGCGCTTTTGGCACAACACTCGATTCACACACGGACGCCACCAACGAATTTGTGACTGAGGCTCGAAAGGCATTCTCGATTTCTATCACACCAAAGCTTCTTTTCGCAGGTACGTGTCTTTTAATACCATTTTGCTCAGAAGCCACTTATTTACTGCACGGATCTTGTTCTTAAAGCCGGGCCACTGAACATAAAGGCCAGAAAAAAACAATTACGTACGGGGAATATGAATGTGAATGCACGCAGGACTTAGCATAATGAATTAGTCAGAGTGTACATTCCCAAGCCACTATCATCGCAACATAATTTTATTAATAAAAACACGCAGCAGTGCGAACATCTACATCTTGCTAACACGGGCAATGATTTCTCTGATTAGGCTCACTTGTTTTGTGTTCACCCTGGTTCACCCCTGAGTTTTTTCTTTGCTGCTGCGAAAAATGTTCAAATGCACCCAGGCGTTTACTAAGCCAGAAACATATCGAGGTGGGAGCAGCGGCCGTATAAATTCTGTGCAGTGAACCCTATGTAAAAAGTTGATCTACTGCAGCACTTTTGCTGAAAGTGAATTCGAAAATCGCGTTTTCTTATGCCTCCACTGTTCTGTGATAGCTAAGCGGAATATTGAACGCGCGACTGTGGCGTTGCCGCAGAAACGCAACACTTAGGTTCTATGAAAACAAAATCACAGCACTCTGCACAATCCTACAAAAAGTATAGTGTTGTTGAGTAATGGCTGCATTTAGAAAGAAGGGCGAGATTAATGTGCAGCCCGCCTGCAGAGTACAGACCGGTATTAGAGTGCAGAGCGATCTGAGAATGCAGAGGGACTTTGTAGTGAGTGCGACCGTTCTAGCGAAAACGAATGTTATGGGACCAACGTTCGTCGAACCTAAATGCCCCGTCCGTGCGTTCGGGGGAGGCTATATAAACTGCCCGTAGTAATGCGTCGCATTGGAGGATCGCAGACAAAGAGCTGCCACATCAAAGGCCCCGCAAGAAGGCTGCAAGCTCAGTTACGAGAACAGCTTAGGGAAATCTTTAACGGTATGCGTGGTACAACTACTGGAATTGACTTTAACAGTATTATCATGACTGGGAATGGTGTTATAGACGTAGGGGGGCGCTTTAGGCGATATTGGAGACGGTGAGTGGCGGCACCGCAGATATGTGCCCCTATACATATATGCTGTGTCCAACCATGGTGTCGTTTTAAAAGGTGGAACGTCGAAAGCAGCAATGTAGCCGTCAGAGCTTTCGTCCGGGTTGCTGGTCTATCAGACAGAGGGCTCTACAACCTTGCTGAGCATGAGTTTATAGCCTAAAGCGTACACGCTCTTCTTTTCTATGGGCCGTACGGTATTTTAATGCCGTACATTACGCGTTAAGCGGTTCGCTACGAGGCACACCTTGTATTGGAGAGCTAATGAGTAATTTATACCACAAGGGGATCTTCCTCCTGTGTCGCAGTCTCACCGAACAGGCATTTTCGTTTTACGCCTTCATCAGAAAAAAACGGCCACCGGGAAAGAAGATCAAACCACCTACGTTCCTCTGCTAAGCAGCGAACGGCCTAATCTCGGAGCCATCCGGGTGGGTCACACTTGCCAATTATCGACACTTCGGGAGTGTGTGGTCTTTTAGGCTGTTATGAAATGCAAGAAGTAGGTGCGATTGGGCTGTGTGAGCCCTTGCAGTTGAGAAGTGCAGCAGTATTGCAGCCTTATTGCACCAAGCTTATCGCAGCGAGGGAAAGGCAAAGCGATGTTCACACCGACTGCCGGCTGGCGGGAGTTTTTCTCCTAGCTGCTCATCCCGCGCGAACAGCCCGCGTCTTATTACGGTAGAATCTCGATAAACAAAAATCGCTTAAACGGAATTGCCGCTTAAACGGAACAGTTGCCGGTGAGTTGGTTGGTTTTGTGTTCATATAAGTAAAAAAAAACTCGGTAATCGGAACTACAATTTCCGCGACACTGCATAAACGGAACCAGAAATGGAACTTTTTGTGAAACCCATTGGCATGAGAATCGGCTTTCTACGGTTCCGGCTGTTTCGTTTTTTTTTTCTTCCTGTGGTTTTTTTTTGCCTCGTTGGACTCGCAGTGGTCAGCCGTGTTAGCGCAACGAATGCAACATCGCAGTTCTTGTTCCAGTCGTTCGGTCTAAATTCAAGACGGCGAGGTTACAGGGTTCAGCTCTTGTAGCCTCGTTCGTGCCATCGTCGTGCTATTCGCGCTTCATTACCACGTTGCCGCCTTCTGAATTTGGTGCCTCGTAAGCACGCGCGAAGTTGAGGCTTCTAGCTTCCGTGAATATGCAGTTGCAAGGACCCAAACAAAAACAATGGATGCATTTAGTAGTAAACGACTACTCATTATTGCCAATCAACTTTGTGAATGATGTGCCTAAACCTCTTGTACTTTTCTTGCTTTCTGAAAAACCATCAGCTACATTCGCCCTCTAGTGCTTACAGTTTCATGAAATCGTATTAAACAGTGTGTACGCACATAAATTTGCACTTTCACACATCTATCTCAGTAAACGGAACTCCTGTTAAACAGAACCAATTTTTTCGGTCCCTTGAAGTTCCGTTTATCGAGGGTCTGCTGTACTGTGAAATATTGGCGCACATCCCTTTTTCCTTGTTGTTAGAAAGAAATGAGCGTTAATCGTGTTGTAACTGATCTGAAAGGGAACAAGTCCGTGAGTCATTACGAAGTTAATTGTACTTAAAAGAGGGACGGCTCGAAGAAAATTGGCCATGCATTTTCAAGAACGTATGTTGTGACCGTTTTCTCGTGGACCGATAACCGTAACTTCTTCTGTCCGTTCAGTTCCAGTTTGGGTTTAGCGTGCTCAAAAAAGTAACCGTTCAAGTTCTGGTTCAGGTGCGGCAAAATCACCGGTTCTGTTCCGGGTTTCTATTCTTGTTCAGCTACAGTTGGATCTCCTTATTATAGGGCAACCTAAATACGCGCAAAGAAACATGTCTGTGCCCAACGATATATGACATCGCTTGATAGAACACTTCTTTTTTTTTTTGTCCAGCGCTTGTCTGTGAACCACAACGCAATCAGTACATTACCGCACAGCACAAAGCCTGTATAAAAAAATTGGCTACGCAACTGGCTGCGTAATTACTATTCCATCCGCTAAAAGGGCCGCACTAACCTTAAGAAAGCGATCACTTCCAATTAATTTTAAAATGTCTAAGTAAACGTCCCATTTAACGAAAGTACAATAGCATGCGACGTACTACAGTAGCTCTTGTGACCAGCCACATGCGCTCGCGCAACACGCTCACGTGTTGCGCGAGCGTTCCCTCTGACAAAGAGGGAGGGTTCGCTTTTTATCCAAGGAATTGTTCAAATCAAAAGCGGACACAGCTGTGACTTCGGTTTTTTGTATTCATAAGGATGCTGTCATTTCCAGATTGAAGTGTCAAGCAAAGAAACTGTGCAAAAAGCTCAATTTGGGGTTTTTTGTATTCATAAGGATGCTGTCATTTCCAGATTGAAGTGTCAAGCAAAGAAACTGTGCAAAAAGCTCAATTTGGTAAAAGTAATTGATGGCATATCGAAGTCCAAAAGGGATTTCCTCGATCTTTTTTCAGTGCCAAAACTCACAAACCAGAAAAACCATTTCGTGAAAGAAGCACTGGCAGAACTCGATTGCCCTGTTCTTGCAAGAGAAATTGGGCCTTTTGAGATTTAATGATCCGTTTCTCGTGAGGAATTCTGAAGAGATTTTAGATTTTTTACAGTCAGAACCCCCTAAAGGACTTTGTGCCTTTTCACTGGACATTAAGGACCTATATTATTCTCTGCCACAGGATAAACTGCTTTATTTTATTGAAGAATACATTGATGAGTTCGGTTCTGTGGCCTTTCAAAATGCTGCTGGGGTCTCGGTTAGCGGTTTTTTAGAGCTTTTATCGTTTTACCTGCGTTCCACTTACATTGAGTACGATGGTAAGCCGTGGCTTCAGAGAGAAGGAATTTGCATTGGTTCATGCATCGCCCCCATTATTAGCGACTTGTTTTTATCTAAACTTGACAATGGTGTTGCCGGCTTCTTTAACAAAATGAATGTGATTCGTGTCTTTCGCTTTGTTGATGATTTTTTGTTCCTTGTCGATTGCAAATTTGATGTCCTGGAATCTTGTGCCCTTGAAGTGTTAACCATAGTCAAAGAACATTTTAAACCGCTTAGATTTACCCACGAACTTCCTGTTAACCAGACCATCCAGTTCCTTGACATCAATTTAACTTTTAACCCGGATCATACTTGTTGGACTTATCAGCCGCGAAGCAATAAGCCCCTCCTACCTTACCATTCAGCGCATACAAAATTGGTGAAAAGAGGTATTGCGAGCATGTGTTTCACGAACGCAATAAAAAATCATGTGCCCATACCATGACTAAAAGCCTTAGTCAACAGTCGCAAAGACTGTCGCAGTCTGGTTATCCAGTCCACGTGCAGATTTCGGTTGCTGAGTCCCTCCTAAAAAAGATACGTGCCGCAACGCGGGAGGAACCAATCACACCAACAAACAGCCGCCCAAAATTCGCCGTTATACCGTATTTGCACGGTGTCTCCCACAATCTAAAGAAAATTGGCGGGCGAGCCAATATCAAAGTTGTGTTTTCTGCGCCGGACAAATTGACCAAACTGTGTAAAGCCAGCAATCCTTTTAGAAAACCCCCCCTCCAATGTGCCAAAAAGCACGATACAAAATATGTCAAATGCGTGGGAAATGTTGTCTATGAAATACCCCTTTCATGCGGAAAACGGCACATAGGGCAGACGGGGCGCTGCTTGAACGATAGGCTTCGTAAACACTGCGCTAATGTGAGGAATGGGAGTAGCGGATGGCTGGCGCACCACTGCAGCACGTGCGAGTGGGAAGGGGGGTGTGAAGCGGATTTTCAAAAATGTGTTGTAATCAGGAAAAACAGAGAAAAAATAACTCGCGAAATCATAGAAGCAGATATGATAGATCGCTTAAAAGCAAACTGCGTAAGCACGCCTTCTGTATCATTGTCCGAAAAAGATTGTTTTTTTTACGAGATGTGTAAACGTGCGCATGCGCGATACTTCCTTGTGGTGAGAGCAAGTGTATAAAAGGGGTTCTTTCCAAAATACATTCTGTTGAAAGTTCGCGCTTGTGCTTGTGTATTCTCTCTTCGTCCTCGTCTTGTTAGCGCGTTTTATCTCATTACGCTCATGTGTGTCTGTCTGCCCACTGCCCGGACTCAATGGGTGATACGATGAAACAGTAATCCATGCAAACAGGGCATATACTAGATAAAACAGCCTGTCCAATAATACACCTCTAAATACAATATGCTCGTAGTTGATCCGTGGCGCGTGTTAGTCTTCAGCGCCACCCGAAAGTAACAGAGCTCGCATTATGGTCCAACACCTTCATAGGGACACTGTCGAATTACTAGTCAACAAGATGTGGGATTGCTTAGCAAGATAGGTTTACTTACAAGACAGGTTAATTTAGTTAACAAGATATGGCTGGCGGAACACTTCCGTAGTGCCTAGAGAGAGGCAATTGCAGCGGCGGTACGCGAATTGCCGTTATTTCCCGCAAGTCATTGGCTGATTGCTGGATGATCAGTTTTTTGTGACTAGTTTAAGCAAAATCAAACACGAATATGAGAATATTTCACCTCATTGAATACAATAGCATTCCGAGCACCCTTTACTACTTTCAGGTAGGTTTCTATAAATGCACGACCGACTACTTCAATTTGAGCTTTTTCTCAAACGTGCTTTTATTCTGACGCAACAAGAAGTATCCGTATTCTTGGACTTGGAAAAAGCACAGCAATATACTTGGCATTACGAATTTGTACGTGGCTGAGATCTTACGAACGTTCTGTTGTTTTCAAAGTGAACGGGTAAAGCTTGTTTATTTTTTGCTCGCAGTGTTGTTTCCTGGTGTGGTGAGAGCGTTGCAGCTGAAAGTATTGAACGATGACTCCTTCATCTACTTCAAAAAGGTCTGCCAGAAAATTATTGGAGAAAGACAAGGACAACAGGTCGGTGTTTTCATGAAGCGTGTTTCTGCTACGATATTTAATTATTTTTTTCGATGTGCACAATGTGCCCTGAGGCATTTTTAAGCCACACCGGCGCACGACCGGCGTTATGGATAGCGATCTGTCCATCGCAGCAGGCTACAATGAGAGCCAGCGTGCAAAAAAAAAAAAAAAATCGCCGTGTAGGGACGGCGCGCTCCGTCAGGTGGCTCTAAGTTCAATCCCCACACTGAGAGCGAGGTGCAAATTACCTGGGAGGACCAAAAGTGCACGGAACCGGTAGTCACAAATAGAGGTTTAAAGCAGGGTTATCCTTTGTCGCCATTGGTGTTCATGCTGTACATGGCTAGACTAGAAAGAAAGCTTGAAGGCAGTAAAATAGGTTTCAATCTATGTTATAGCCGCAAAGGGCAGGAAGTGGAACAACATATCCCGGGACTGATATATGCAGATGGCTTAGTACTACTAGCAGATAGCAAACAGTGTCTGCAACAGCACACAGATATCTGCGGGGAAGAAGCCACTAAACTGGGGTTAGAGTTTAGCACAGCAAAGTCGGGAGTTCTAGTTTTTAATGACAACGCCCGTAACGAATCAGTATTCGTTCAAAAAGCAGCAATACCGTGGGTAACGTCATACAAATATCTGGGCATATGGTTCAACGAAGGTCAGGCGTATCTAAAAACTCATGAGGAGCATTTAAGAATGAAAGGCAGAAGAAACGCCTCTATCATGAAGCACAGAGCACTGTGGTGATATAATAGATATGAAGTAGTGAGAGGAATCTAGAAGGGAGTAATGGTACCAGCACTCACCTTTTCAAACGCAGTAGTGTGTGTCAAATCAGAGATTCAATCAGGGCTAGAAGTAAATCAGAGGGCCGTAGGTCGATTGGCATTAGGAGCACACAGCAAAACAACAAATGAGACAGTGCAGGGAGATATGGGATGGGCATCCTTCGAAGTGAGAGAAGCACAGAGCAAAATATGTTTTGAAGAACGACTCAGAAATCTGTATGATCAGAGATGGGCGGCCAAAGTGTTACGGTATCTTTACATGAAAAGCGTGGACACACAATGGAGGAAAAAAAACAGAAGGCTCAGGACAAAGTATATGAAACCTGGAAGTGCAGGGGAAACGACCAAGGCAATAAAAAATTAAGTGAAAGAAACAGAAACAACGACCTGGAAAAAAAGGATGGATGCGAAGAAGTCCTTAGATATCTACAGAATCAGGAAGCAGGAGATTACAAGGGAAAAAATATTCGATAATACCAAAGGGAGTGCATTGCTTTTTGAAGCCCGAGCGGGTTGCTTGCGGACAAAATCGCTTATCCGCGAGCCGTTACAGGAAGAACTATGCGCAGGCTGCGGAAATGAGCCAGAAACCATGCGACATATTGTAACGGAGTGCAAAAGTATCCGTCCAGTCCTCAGTGATGGAGCCATCCAGCTTCCGGAGGCCCTTGGCTTTAAGGTTAGCGGAAAAGTGAACTGGACAGCAGTAGAGGTTAGTAAAAGAAGGTTAGAATGTTGGTGGGAAAAGAGCAGAGAACAATCTGGAAAGACATGCGAACAAAGAAGTCAGACTAGCACAAAAATTTCGTAAAAGTATTTTCTTTTTATTTTGACACTATTTTTTATTTATTTTGTTTGTATTTTTTGGCGAGGTGATTGTACAGTGGTGTTGCGACTAAGGCCGCTGTGCAACGCCACCCCGTTACAAAGGGGAAGAAGCCGCTAAGCATCATCACATCACACTCGCCAGCTTCGCTTCGCTCGCAGTGGGCCCTGCGACTTCTCGCATAAAGAGTAGCGGTCGTACCAATAAATGCCGATTGTACCGATCACTACCGATAATACCGGCCAGCAGCGAGGATTCACGGTTAAGTCTAGAACCGTTTGTTAGCGATGCAAACGTCAACAAACACGACTAAACCACGCTGCTACCAGAAGCGCCTGCTCGACTGGCGTTCTTTATTTTCGAGCTTTTTCGTTTATTTAGACATGCGGAAACTTCGTCGACTTTCGCTTTACGTTGTTGTTGTTGTTGTTGAAAACGTTTATTAAGAAAAGAGGAGAGGGGAGTTGGGTTAAAAAGTGGAGCACTGGGTGGCCATCCTAATCCGGTAGGCCGCGGGCTGTGGCTACAGTCTTCGCCCGGAGAATCAGGGCTTCCTGTTCTTCGAGCTGGCTGAGGCGCAGCGCGCGCTCCCAATGCTCAGGAGAGGGGGAGAGAGGAGTGGGGAGGGGGGGATTGACGGACATGTCCAAACTAGGTGGGTGGTGGTGTTGGGAGAGTGGCAGTATGGACAGTTGAGTGGGTAGAGGGTGGGGGAGACATAGTGAAGGCGAGTGTGATTGTGGTACGTCTGTGTTTGTAGGCGGCGCCATATGCGGGCGTCGGCGGTTGTGAGGGAGGAGTGTGGGGGGGATAGAGTCGTCGGGAATTCCGTTAGTGGGCTAAGATGTCGGAGAACTTTGGGGACAAGGGGTAGAGGGTTGGGTCTTCGTGGGCCGGTACGTCGTTGGTCTCTTCTGGGAATGCCCGGTAAGTGAGTTGGCGGGCGGTGGCGTGTGCCACCTCGTTCCCAGGAAGAAATGTGTGGCCAGGGATCCACACTATACGGGTCGTTGGGAGCGATTATCGGCGTGCTAGAATGTTGGAGCTGATGCGAGGGATGCGTCCCGTGGCGTAGCGGCGGCAAGGGGACTGGGAGTCGGTCAGCACTGTGATGACCGATGAGGGTGCATTGGTGATGGCCAAAGCGATTGCAGCCTCCTCTGCGGTATCGATGGATGTGGTCGGTATTGTGGCAGAAGCTGTGATGGTGTTGCTTGAGTGGATTACTGCTGTGGCATGGGCCGGGTATGTACGGTATGGGGTTGCGTCAGTGAAGTAGATATCACGGTCGGCGCCGCACTTTTTGAGGAGTAGGCGTGCGCGATGTTGGCGGCGACCTACGTTGTAGACGGGGTGCATATGTTTGGGTAGTGGAAGAACATGAATGGCATCTCGGGCTGGTGTAGAAAGGCTGCAGAAGGTTTCGAGGGTTGGAGCTGTAGGGTGGCCCAGGCGTTTCAGGAGGTGTCGTCCAGTAGCAGTGATTTGAAGTCGTTGAAGCTGGCTGGTAGTGTGGGCTTCAATCAGTAACGACAGGGTATTGTGGAGCCCAATCTGGAGGAGATCTGTGGGTGTGTAGGCCGGTAGGCCCAGCGCTGACTTGTATGCTTTGCGTATGAGGATGTCAATCTTTGCTGATTCTTGTCGTTCGTTTCAATGCCAGATAAGGTGCTCCGTAAGTAATGCGACTTGTGAGCATGGCTTGAAGTATGCGACACGTGTCTGCCTCTTTGAGGCCGTGGCGGCGAGAGCATACCCGTTGCATAAGGTGCGTGAGTTGAGCCACCGTTTTCTACTGGCGTGGGAGGAATGCTGCCCCCCGATCTATCATGGTGATATTGCAGTCCGAGGATGCGTAGTGTGGGTACCTTAGGGACTGGTTCGCCATCGATTGATATTTCGGGGTCTGGTGTTGGTTGTAGGAGGCGGCCCCACGTTCTACTTCGGAGTATTAGGAGGGCCGACTTGGCTGGTGCGCAGTGAAGACCACATGTGCGGAGATATGAAGTGACCGTGTCGGTAGCTTGCTGCAGATTGTCTTGTTGGAGGGCTGGCGAGCCTCTGTTGGTCCAGATTGTAATATCGTCAGCATAGAGTGCGTGGGAGATATCTGGGATGTTCGAGAGCAGTGGTGGGAGTCCAGCCATAGCAATATTAAATAGCAGGAGCGAGATGACTGACCCTTGTGGTGTTCCTTGGGCGGGTGTGCTAAAGCGATCGGACCGATGGGGGCGGATGCTTATTGTGGCCGTACGATCGGTTAGGAACGCGCGGACGTAGTTATAGGTGGACTGGCCGCAGCCTGTAGTTTGTAGTTGATCGAGGATTGAGCTGTGGGACACGTTGTCGAACGCTCCTTTAATGTCCAATGTCAATATGGTGCTTGGGTGCGTCTTGCTGAGCTTATCGATGATATCCTCTTTCAGTTGTAGGTGAATATCTTGTGCTGATAGATGCGCCCGAAAGCCAAACATGGTGTGCGGGAGTCGTTCTGTATCGTTGAGGTGGGCAGTTAGGCGGCGTGTGACAAGGTGCTCTAGTAGTTTGCCGGTGCATGACGTTAGAGAGATTGGGTGTAGGTTGTCCAGGTTAACGGGCTTGTTTGGCTTGGGGTGTAAGCTGATGTCAGCATGGCGCCATTGGGGGGGTAGCGTGCCATTGGCCCATTGGTGATCGTAATATTCAAGGAGGGCGTCAATGTGTTGTTCGTCCAAATTGCGAAGGAGTTTATAGGTGATGCGGTCGTGGCCCGGGGCGGTGTTGCGAGTGAGGCTGGATAGGGTCCGTAGAAGTTCGGTGCGGGTGAAAAGGAGCTTCGATGGGGAACACGTCTAAGCACGTTCAAAAATCTACAGGGAAGACTCGAAGTTGTATAAATATGCCAACAGGGCCGTTCTGTGCGTAGAAGCGCAGTCATTCTTGCGGGAAAACGTAACGTTGCTCCAGCGAAGGGAGCAGTAATCCACGGCAACTTTTTCAGCGACTGCGGCGTTTTCCCCGTAACTCGATGGGGCTTCCCGATTATAGGAGCTCCGTCGGGGCCCCTTACAAGCCCAACAAATGGCAAACTTGGGTATGGCAACCACGTCCGTCGATGCTTGCTGTGAAAACCACAGTTATCTTCGGGATATCTTTTGGAGCCACTGTCTCCGCACCGAAGCTATGGGACCTGGTGCGCGGCCGCTTGGTAACACGCCTTCTCCCCTCCCTCCGGGGAGATCGAGTGGCGGTGCCTGGTGGAAACTAATTGCCTCTACCGCGCGCCTGCCGGGCTTGCTCAGCTGCACGCAACAAATGCAATCGCCTAGGATATCTGAAATTACGGTGAAAATATTGCAAGATTTTTCCGCATATTCTTTCGCGAACGCGTTTTTTGTGGCTAGGTTTGTTGCCGAGCCTGCTGCCTAAGTCGACTATAACCTGCAGCTACGTTTTCAGGAATCACTTTTACTGCTGCTGCTATACGGCCTCCACGTACGCTGAAGGCCGACCAAGACTGCGGGAGAAATTTCTGGCGTACGCTGTTTTTTAGATGCGACGCATCTCTTGCTATCGAGTATGTCCCTCCGTTGTCGCAGCGTCCGCACGCTCGCTGCGCATGTGCAACTCTCCTCCGTTCTTCTATCCGACAGCTGTGCGCAGCGCTCTCGCTCCGTCTCATTATCATAACAGCTGGTGTGCGCGCGCTTCGCCTACGTTCGCGTCTGCTCTGGCGCGCAAGCGTGCGCATGCGCGCGACTCTCCCCCCGGCTCCTCTCCTTTCAAAAGCGGGAATATAAGCGGGGGAGCGCACGGCGCCCGATCAGTCAATCGCTCGCTCTCGCCCTTGACTTGACTTTGCTTGACAATACATCCGTGCTTGACTTGAAGAAGGAGATCTTCCGATTAAGACGTGATGGAAGCGACAGTTCCTTCAACGAGTGGACTGACGCAATTCAATACCAGCGTCAGTCCAAACGCTCATACGAACACATGCGGGTGTTCGTATAAGAACACCCGCATGTGATGGAAATGCATCATACGCGTTCACAACACGTTTCACGCGATTTAGAGAATCAACCCAATGGTAACGCCAATTGAACCCCTCCGATGCGTCGCATCACATCAGGGTTTCCTCGCGGGAAGATGGGCGTAATTTTTTTCTTGCTATACCTGTGCTATGCGTTGTAAGGCAATGGGAATTGGCCGCGCGCTGAGTGTTCGTTTTTCCTTTTTCCATTGATGCACTATATGAAACAGTACGCGCAAGGTGCTTCTTCCTGCTTATTTTTTCTGTTCCCTGCTATAGAATAAAATGTTCTGAGTAATTTTTGGTGCATTTAATTCTTTCGGGTGTACGTGCGCTATCAAGCGCGTGGACCGCCATAGAACACGTTACCAAAGAGTTAGCAGCTGTGGACACTTTTTTGCAGACCACATTCGGGTGGGTGCGCGTTCAGGTCACGCCGGCCGCTTGCGTGGTTTCATCAGCCTAGACAAGTGACAATTTCGCGTTAAAAAAGTCTTATTTGAGCACACAGTGGAGCCCACAGAAGGTGTGCTCTTCCCCCAGTGTGAATCGGCAAAGACTGACCACAACAGACCAACAGAAAGACAAAATAACGATGGCAGGCCGAGCAATCGCGTACACAGCGGAAAAATGGGAATGAAACGCAGCGCCAGCCGGTGCGGTGGCGTCGGAAAGAACCAAAAAAAAGCAATAACAAATTCGGCACGCGAAATCAACGCACATGGGCGTGTCGCTATCTATAAAGCCGGTCGTGCACCGGCATTGTGTCAGGCGTCATTAGCGTTCATGTTCACCTAAGATTGAAGCTAACCTGATGTAAAAAGAAGCAAGAGGTGCCGAAAATACCCCTGAATGCAGCATTACGCGTTTGAGAATCTTGTGGTATATGACACAGTGTATGCGTCTTTCACGCGCAGCTTGAAACACGTGTTAAACTGAGGAGCTCGATTCACTCCTACAGTGGGAGCCCGACCCAGGTTAACTAAACGGGTTCGCTCCCATTTAAGTGCAGAGAACTTTAGGCGCTGTCCTTGTCATCCTAGCTCGCTCACTGGAACCAAGCATATCGCCACGGCGTTACGGTGTAGCCTGTCACGGTCCCTTCGCCGAGGCGTACCCCAGAGGCTTCGAAAGCCAAGCGGCTATGCTAGGATATACGTAGCGTGAGCTAAGTAAGGTTCAGCTGGTTATCCTTAGCTTTCTTGGTTGTCCAGGATTAGCTGATTACCATGCTCACTGCTGTTTATCATCCAATCCAATCCAAATCCAATCCAAATTCAATCCAAGCCAAGCCAAGCCAATGCAATGCAATGCCAGCCAATGCAATGCAATGCAAGCCAATGCAATGCAATGCAATCCAATCCAATCCTCGCGCTTGCGCAGCACGGCCCTCCAGGAGCTACGCGAAACTGATCAACCTCAGCTAGTGTAGCCAATCCAATGCAATCCAAGTAACGCTGTTGTTCGCGGCGTACCCCAGAGGCTTCGAAAGCCAAGAGGTTTATTATGTCATAAGCGTTCTAAACTGGCGAAACGCTGGAGCTTGTCATACATCCTCCCATTGTTTCGCGCAAAGAAAACTATAGGTACCTCCGAGGAAAACTATACGTAATTAACCGGCAGCGCCCGCGTTCCTTTAGTTAAGGACGCCCGTTGGGTTGTTTTTCACGATAAACGCAAAATGTGGCAGTGCAACACCGGCACGTGCGGGCAGAAAAGCACAAAAAGAACAGAACTCCCGCTGGCGCAGTTTCAGGCAGGGGGCGCGAGAACACTGCGAAGGCGGGAAGTTTGAATTGCATGTGGTGGTAGCAGTAAGCGGATAATGGCGGTACAGCCCATTCTGGCGAATCACTGCTCTGCATTTCCGACAGCTTTCACATTGAGTGGAAAGGCTTTAATTTTATTTGGGGGACGTTGACGGAGCGCTCTCTGTGCGCACGAACCTTTGAGGCCGTACGCGTGAGTTAGAAGGGCACCGACGTCCGCTACGACGACGCTTCTTACGGTCCCGTCACATACATACATACATACATACATACATACATACATACATACATACAAGCGTGCGTACATACATACATACATACATACCTACACACATACATGCATACATACATACATACATACAAGCGTGCGTGCTTACGTGCATACGTACTATTATGAGCAATAGGAAATGGAACACAGGAACCCGTATAAAATACCCTCAGACCCAGCTATGAGTGGTCCAGCTATGAGTATACCTTTCTCTCTCTCTCTCTCTTTCTACTTTATCGTATCACTCACTCCCCCTCTACTTTCCTTCCCCTGCACTGGGTTGTATTCAGGTGAGCTCCCTGCCGAGCTCAAAATATCAAAAGTGAATTTCCTTTCCTTTTCCCGTCGAGAAGCACAACCACCCGCGGCAGCCGACGGGAACAAAGTGGGATATTGGCGGCTTTGGACAGCTCACTACCATCCTTTCTGAAGTAGAAGCGGTGGTGAATTCCAGATCTTTAGCGTACCTTTCGTTTGATCCTGCGGACAAGGAAGCTGAATGAGCCTTATGACTATCGTTTATAAATTGTCGGCATAGTCACTACTTTTTCTTGTTGGGATCACATTGTTCACCTTGCGAGCACGATGAACGACATCGCACTTAGGTGAGGACACCGAAGTGTTGTTATTTTAGCTAGAAATCTTCTTCTAGGCGCCAAAAAGTGCAGCCATTTGCGGCAAAAAAAAAAAGAACTAGGAATTGTGCAGACGGTTTGGTGGAGGAAGTGCGTGCGGATGATTGTGTAAATTCGGTTGTATCGCCTTTTTCCCCTCCAGCGCCAAGAGGACTTCCTTCAGCTGATGATGGAAGCGCAGAAGGGTGGCATCGTGCCAAGCACAGAAGTTTCCAACGAAATGGAGAGTGAGCTCTTTGACATTGGTTCTGTGGAAAAGCCGGATGCGACGCCCTGTACTAGAGGTAAGAGGTGAAGTAGAGCAGTAATAAAAGAAACTTTTATTAATCCTACAATACCTGGGCCTGTGACGTGCATTTGGAGGAAAAGAATGGAAAAAATGGGAGTTGCTAGCGGCCTCCACCATTGTCAGTGTGTCCACTCGCTTCGCCGAACTTTTGCACTTCTTTTCCACTCTTTTCTTCTACCTACCGTGGCTTACTCTCTGATTCCCAGTGGGTAAGTAACGCAAAAGAATAGAATAACCAGTAACGGGCTTGAGTCGAGGTACACAGGGCCTAAACACTCCTGTATAAGAATAGCTGCAGTGCTTTTCATTACGTACTCGGTGTCGTACTGCCGGCGTGCGCAGGACTGACCGAAGACGAGGCCCTGGCGCAGTGCGTGCTGTTCTTTCTGGCCGGTCAAGACACCACTTCGTCGACGGTGTCCTTCGCAGCCTACGAGCTCGCTGTGAATCCCGACGTGCAGGACACGCTCCGGAAAGAGGTTGACGAATGCGTCGCCGCTCATGTAAGGAAATTCTCCATTCCTACAACTACGGACGCTCGGGGAAAGAAGTTAAAATCGAATGAACAAAAGCTTTCAACACCATTCGAGATTTATTTATGCGTGATAGCAGTGAAGAGGGAGAGAGATGAGGTGGAGGAAATAGGGTAATGCAGTTTATTAGAAGTAAAACAATGAAATCATTGAGCTCTTCGAAATCAATTTTATAACACTATGAATCCGCAAAAATACTAAAATTGTTTTGCTCAGAAACCGCGCTGATTTCCTTTTCACACCGCACTTTCCTAACGCGGATACCTTCCCAGAAATACAGCATCGTTTAAGCCATGTCTTCGAGGTAACGCCCTCTTGTTTACCTTCCTACTATTCACGTTGTTCCCCGACGTCCATTTGCCCTCCCTCTGTCGTCTCTTCTACTGCATTTCCTGCCAGCGATGCAATTCAACTTTCCCGCCCTCCTTTTTACACTTCTTTCCAGTCCTTCTAGTCCTACACTACTATTCCTTTTCTGCCCAATAACCCTTTTCCCCTCACGTTCGGCCTCTTCCTTTCTGACCCACCCTATTTTCTTCTACTCTACCTCGCACCTACTTTTTCTCTCCGCAAATTTTCATCTGACCTTTCTGACACCCAACATCTTCCACCTTTCCTCCTCCTCATTTCTTTCAACTACTATTCCTGTAGCCCTCAACCTGTTCGGTTTTCTTCCCCCCACCAACCTTGCGTTGTCTTCTGCTCCTTTTCCACCCCCTTCTCCCTCCTCCAATCGCCTTCACCATCGCCCGTTCTCCTCTTCTGCCCGCACCCATATCTACTCCCGCGCCACATGATACAAAACTGTCCATGGCCACTTCCCCATTTCCAAACCACGATTCTCTCCTAGCCTTCACCCCTTCCGTTATAGCTTTTCTCATCCTCATTCAATTTCTTATTCCGCAATTTTCATATCCCCATCTAATATATTTAGTTCCATCATCTATAATTTTCCCCTCCCTTTCTCTCCCCCCCACTTGATTCCCTTCTCATCCACTTCATACTAACCTGTTTTTACCACCCTCATTCCCTCTCCCGACCTCACCTTCTTTCATGGTACCTCGTTCATCTTCTGTTACCGTTCCCGTTGCCTTTTCCCTGTATCCTACTCTTTTTTCCCTTCTACTACAGTTCCTGTACTCTCTCCTTCCTATCTCCAATTTTCTCATGATTCCCCACTCCAATGTTCTTCGCCATTATCTTGGAAGTGCGCCCATCCCATCTCCTTCCTGCTGACCTCGATTTTCCATTTTCTGCATCTCTCCTCTATCTCTCACCCTCTCTGCATTCAACTTCCCCTTCTTTTCTCCACCACTACACTTCTCTTTCGCTCACTCGGCCACAATTCTCAGTGGGTCATTAAGGCGAACTTCTGGGTAAGGTGGTATTCCATCATAGACATGTAGAAAAGAAACAAACAATTTTTTTGTGTGTGCTTTACACGTCTTCTCAGTGGGTAGGAAACATACTAGTGAACAGACTGACCTGAGTTTCTGGCTGATTCGAGTGGAAGAGAGACTCACAGAGCAAAATTGTTGTGCTCACGCACCCCAAAAATGACTATCATCGTCAATGGAACTTTACAATGTGCAGGGCCCAGAGCCCAGCCTCGACGTCATCTCTAAGCTGAAGTACCTACACTGCGTCGTCTCGGAAACTCTGCGGCTCTACCCTCCGGGAACGAGGTACGTCTTGCGCTCGCAGTGCGCATGTAGCCTTCGCGGTAACTCAGTGGCTAAGGCGTCATGCTGCTAAGCCCAAGGACGTGGGTTCGATCCCGACCGCAGTGCACGGCCGTTTTTCTGATGGAGGCAGAAAGAGAAAACGTCCGTGTGTCGAGATTACGGCGCATCCTGAAGAGCCCCAGGTGGTCGAAATTAATCCAGAGGCTTGGCACTACAACGCGCCTCATAGCCCAGTTTGACTGATTGACTGATTGATCAGTCAGTCAATCAGTCAATCAATCATTCAATAATTAGGGAACAAATAATTATCGGGTAATTATTAATGAGCAATTAATTAGTGAATGATTAAAATAAGCAATACTTAGTGATTCATTTATTGATTTATTGAATGATTTGGAGTTTAACGCGCCGACTTTCAAGTGACAATTGTCTACATCGCTTCCTCTTGGGTCCACCGCTTTTTGTAAAATGGTACGTTCTTGTTGGCCTGACTGCTTGCTGCGTGCTGTGTTGTTCAACAGGGTTGAGCGATCGGCGGTTGAAGATTACGTACTTGACCAAAGAGGAATCAAGGTTCCCAAGGGCTGCGTTGTCATCGTCCCTGTGTACGCCATGCACCGGGACCCGGAATTTTTCCCTGAGCCAGAGACCTTCAAACCGGAAAGGTAACATTTATTTTGTTAAGGTGAGATTAAACACCGTGAACAGACTAAAGGAAAGAAACTGGGTTATTTGATCTCATCGCTTCTTCGACACAAGAATCGGGTTAGTCAGAGCTTCTTAGCAGATGAGCAGGCAAATATACGAAAGCAACTGTACCATAGATAATTTAAACGGTTGTTGCTTACTCAAGTCACTTTCAGCATACAGGTAAATGAGGATTCACGAAATGGTTCATCACCCAAGTGCCTCGCCCGCGCCGCGTTTCACGAGAGACTGATTCGTCTAAAATGTGCCCTCTATGTTTAAGAGTAGCAAATATAGAGCACATATTTGTCGTGAAGTACAGACGGTCGTAAAATAAAGCGACCCAAGCGACAGGTACGCGAAAACTATCGGCGCGACCCCTCCCGGCGTCAAGCCTGCTGTCGAGATAGCCGAGTGGGCATGCGGGCCCTTCACAAGGCAATCAATTTTCTCGATTTCGGCGTCAGCCCCTCGTTGCTGTGGGACATTCAAGGAACACGGTGGCGCGGTAAGGGGACGGGGGGATTCTTTGGAGTGGTCGAGAGCCTGCAGCATTTGCGGAAGCACGTGCGCATCTCTGGTATAATTTCGCGTAAGAATACATACATATGTTTCCATTTTGTTGCCTCTGCAGCAGATTGGCGCTGGAGCAAGTCGGCGATAAAGTTTCATGGGGGACTTAATGTTTGCAGGTGGGTATACATGATTCAAGTACAACTGAACCCTGCTGATACGGCACCCAGACTTAAGACGACCCGCTTCTTACGACGAATCACCGCGCTCCCGGCAAACTCCCCATGCAAACAATGCCGATGATATGACGGTCGAATGCACGCGGTCAGCTTCATACGACGGACCCTCAACCGGATAAACCGGCGTCTTTCCAATATTTTACACCGCCGCCTCGTCCCGACCTTTCTTTACTCTGAACCCCCGTTTGACGCTGCTTGATGTGTTAAAGTCCGTAGGGAGGCCAGACCACTTGCTGAGCAGACGCAAGCACGCATGCGGCTACTCTTGAGCAGGAGTTAACCTTCGACGCCCCCACGCAGCAGCAGTACGCCAACGCGCCAAGCGCGACAAGTCGAAGTTCAGGTGGCAGGCGGTCCGTGAACCTAAAGCTCCCATCGAGCCACCGACGAACGTGAAAACACATACGACGGAACCCCACGGCGGTGACCCGCTTCCCCGGCCGCTCCATCCAAGTTTCTTCCTTTCAAGACTCTCTCTCTCTCCCTATATCTCTGCTCTTTGCTTATCACTGTCTTTCAAAGACGCGTTGTCACTCCGCTCCTGTCTTTGGTACAGTGTGTCAATTTATTCACAAGCGTCCGCCGCAACGGTGGAGACACGTATACGTTGATACCGCGATTTTAGGTCAATCGCTGGCTGCCGCAGCAAGACCACGCTATTATTTTCGCCGCAATACTGTTTTTAGATGCAACGCATCTCATTTACCCGCCTTGTCCCTGCATCCGGCGTTGTCCTCGCCGCGCCAGCTGCGCTCTCCACCGCTCACCCCCTCTCCTGTCCGATAGCAGACACTCTCTCGCGAGGGGTAGACTGAACTAGAATGGGATTGGATTCGATTGGGTTGTCTTGGATTTCGATTTGGATTGGATTAAAGTGGATTGTGTTGGATTGTGTTGCGTCATAGACGCGGCAGACGCATTGGTGCCGGCGCGTCCCCTCACCGTTATGCGCGCTATAAAACGCGGTGCCTGCGCCGCTCCGCTCCATCGTTCCAGCGCCGTTCCTCCGCTGTCCAATGCTGCAACGTGAACCCCCTATGCGTCGCATCTACACAGGGGTTCCCGCGAGGGGAGGCGGGAGTTTTTTGCTCTCGAAGTTTGAATCCGCTATAATCCGCTATCTATTTCGCGTTGCTGGATCTTGAGGGAAACGAAACAGCTATCTATGTGTTGAGCACTTTGACCCAATGGCAACGGCACGGGACAGTGCAAAGGGTGTCTCCACCATGTGCGGGAATGCCGTTTTCTCTTATTTTCATCTCCGTCTTCTACAATCGTTCCTTTCGCTTGGCCTTGGCAGTTTCACACTCACTTTTACCCTTTCGATTTGCTCCACCCCGTCGGATTTATCTCGCGCGCGCAAGGCGCTGGGTGTTGCGAAGCGTGGCGTGCAAGCGCTAGCGTGGCTTGCGGGCTAGCTCGGACGCGTGGAGGAAGGGGGAGTAAATTCCAGGTCTCCGTATCCAGGAATGCGACGCTGTGTCTCGTATCGCCGTGAGGGACGAGGCAGACGCTGATATCCAAACTATGTACAGTTTATGGACAAGAATATTTACAGGACATATACATGGGAGCAAAGCGGAGCCCGCGGTGGGACTTAGAAGCTTTCCGCGGTCTAGCCGGCGCAGGCGGGACTATCCCCACAGCCTGCATGCAAGTTCAAAGAGCAAAATACCCCCTTCCTCTCGCCGGGCTCCACATAAATACCCTCGGTGAGGGAAGGGGAAAGGTTAAAGACAACAATAAACGGCAAGGCATGCATCGAGAGTCACCCACGCAAGGTGGTGAAAGCACGCCGTGCCCTTTTGTTCCCGTACAGCGTTTCCGCGGCGGCCAAATTGCCAGGAGGATAACGATTTCCCCAATCGGTGTCGCGACGGGTGCACGCAGTGCGGCGAAATCTGCACTCGAACCCCGCCAAAGGGGTTTGTCCATGCGCCGCCCAGCCTGCTCCCGGGCGCACCTTGCGTACAGGTGCCCTAATTGGCGGCGGCCCGTCGTCGGATGTGCGCCAGGGGAAGGAGGGTGGCGCTGCGGTACATTGACCTCCGCGGTCAAACTTTAAAATGTGTGTGTGTGTGGGGGGGGGGGGTGCAATATTTCTTTTCGTTTTACAACTTTTTCCCCTTTTTCGAGCTTCTAGTTTTCCCTTCCAACTATCTGTATTTACACTAATATAAGAAATAAATGCGTTACCTGCGCCGCTCCTACCCGCCGCGTTAGCTCAGTGGCAATGGCGTTGTGCTGCTGAGCACGAGGACGCGGGTTCGATTCCCGGCCGCGGCGGCCGCTTTTCTGATGGAAGCGAAAAGCCAAAACGCCCTTGTGTACGAGATTTCGGCACACGTTAAAGATCCTCGGTTGGTCAAAATTATTCCGGAGCCCTCCACTACGGCGCGCCTCATCGCCTGCGTTGCGTCGGTGCGTTAAACCCTACAGTCAATCAACCTGCGACGTTCCTGTATTTTTGTGGAGATGCAGGGCGTGGTGAGGCACTCGCTAAGAATGGTGGTGCATCGAATGAACATGCCCATGTCAGAGCTGAACTGGACAATTACTAGGCTCCAGCGCAGGCCGTAAGCTGCTCAGAATCCTCACGGCGCTCGTCCTAGCTGCCGCGTAGGGCACCGCCTGGTGCTACTTTCTATAGAAACGAAAAGCTACGGTGGAAATCTAGAAAAGTGGTACGCATTCTCTACTATAGTGAAGGACCCACATGCGCAGTCAGCCATGTCGACAGCAGGCGCCGGGCTGGAAGGAGCCGTGCCGATAGTTTCATTTTTTGGCAACCTGTGCATCTAATTGTTCCATTAAAGGAATAAATATTTTTATGAGGAATAATGCAGCAGAGTGTCGTACGAGGTATATTGTTTGGCTTCGATGCGTTTAATGTCGCCAACGTGCCGCATATGTGCTTCCGATGCCCCAGTTCATATTATTGTAAAATTATATACTAAATTCCTTGGACTAGAAACTGAACTGTGCAGTTCGCTGAATTCTTATCTAATTACCGATTTGTGGCTACAATCTTGCGTCTAGTTTGTCCTGCGTTTTCCCGCAGAGAGGCTACACCGGGCTTGTGATGCGTACTTTAGTGAAAAATGCGGCTTTATTTACACCCCCGAAAGAAATTTAACACGTGGAAGTGCGGGAATTTGTCTCTAGCTGCAACAAAAAGTAGCCGATGTGGTTAGGAAGCGAAACCGAAGCAAGGCTGTTTGTCCTTTAGAACTACTCTGGTGGTTATGCGATGTCTTTCGCGTAATAAATGCGCTATTTCGTACAAACGTAATAAACGAAAGTGTCTGCTGCAACAGCGTGGGAGCAGGAAGTTCATTGCAAGGCCATTAGCTTTTTCGTCACTGATTATAAGCGGGCTCTTTCCCGGTTTTCTACAATACACGCCGGACGAAAATTTTTAAAAATAAATTGTAGTGAAAAATGAACGCGTTTCCCCATACTATAAGAAAGTTCCACTGAAGGCCATATGGAAAGTGTGGGGTGCAAGATATGGAGAAGCTGGCAAATACCGTGCGATCGGCTCCGTGCGATCGGCTCCGTGCGATCGGCTCTCTGTTCGTCATATACAGTGCTAGAGGCTGTGCCCCTCTACGTAATGTGCTGCCCAGAGCATGCTGAAGAACGGACTGCAATGCTCAGTGATTCGAAAGTTGGCATCCTCCAACACCACTCTGGACCACAAGGAGACATAGGGCGCGGGGAGCGGTCGCTCCTTCTTAGCTTCCCTCAAGAGACTAAAAAGGCGGACTCCCGGTGAAGTGACCCCAATAATAGGTGGAGCTCGGCCGGAGCGATTGCTAGCAATTCTTGTCAAGCTAGCACTGCCTGATCCAACAATACCACCACCACCAGTGCCACCTACTTTCAGGAAATTTGCCATACTTATACCGCCGCAGAAGTGAATTTGTCGGGGACCCATGTGCGTCTGGATTTCGTAGTTTTATCCCCATACCTTATTGTTTCTCCGCGTAGCGAAGGTAGACCTTCACTTCACGGTGAAACAATACTTATACAAGGAAGAAGACAGGACGGAATGCTCCGTGCTGTCTTGTTCCTTGTCCAAGAATTATTCGCGCTTTTCCCAACATCAACGTGTACTAATGGTGACTCTACGCGTGCTGATATTTTCAAGCAACATGCCCGCATGTCAGCGCTGATGTCAGACTGCGTTGGCCGCGGCGCGGAGGTATCGCCAAGAGCAGTGGGGCTCTTCGATTTACAGTCTTGGTGTGACGATGTCAGGGTTCGGTGTTAATGAACAACGAGACGATACACACTTGACAAGCAAATGACGAGAGGCAACATGGGTCCCGAAAGAAACTAGACACGTTTATGATAAGGCTCAACAAACTGAATACGCGGAGAACGCAGCAAAGGGAGCGACACTAAACACACTCTACAAAAAGGAAAGCTAAATGGAATGGTCCTGATACTAAGAACAGTAGTTCTAGCGTCCGCTAAATGTCACTATTAGGAACAAAAAGAACTAGCTCACAGTTCTTCAGGTGCGTCGTACGGCGCATCCATTGTAAGAACGTAAACTTGCCCGACGGTTTCACCTTCTGGAGTGTCCAGTGGCCGTGGCGTAGCGTTCGGGTCTTTTGGGCGCCGCTGCCTTGCCTGGCAGGAACGGTAGATCCACCATGAACTGTAGTGGCCCCGATGACTTGGCGCGAGCCAAGGCTCTCCGGCGCAAGGCACGGGTACCTCGGTATGTGGGAGCAGCAGGTGGTCCGCCCGACGGCGTGGCGGCCCCCGCAGGAGGGAACGATGACCAGGCTACCCGGCGCAAAGCTCGAGCGCCTGGAGATGGACGGGCGTCCGGCCCTACGGCGCGGGCCCCGTGGTGTCGGCTGAGCTGGCGACGTCCCAGCACTCCTGCATGGTCGTCGCGCTCGGGTGAATGTCACCTTACTTTAGGGCACCCGAACTCCAGCCGGTCTTGCGTTCCGTCTCGAACGTATTCCTCTTCTTTCACGCACTTCTGGCACGCTGTGCCCTTTTAGCACATACCCACGGGCGGGTGATTGACCTTGTTTTCCACTTGTTCGTCGTCAACTTTTCCTGGTATCATCACACTTGGGCTCTCCACGGACTGCCCGAGGAGCAGTCCGACATTTTTTTTCACATGCATTTCTATGGAGTGGGGTATTCTCGGACCACCCGCTGACTATCCGCGGTGACTCCGAGGATGTAAATCGAAGAGGCCCACGGTCGCCATGTCCTGACGTCTCGTCGACGATCGAACGGCTGATTCGTTGTCGAGGTACCGCATCGCTAGCTTCTGCTGAAGTGGGGCTACGCTTCCCTCCTCATCTCCCTGCTCATCGCACCCTATACCTGTTTATTCACTGTGCGATGGCAGTTACATGTTCTAACACAACATGTCCCTGATATTACGAATGTAACTACCATCTAAATATGGCCATGTTGCACAATACGACGGGCCGTTGTTAGTAGGCTTCCACTGAAAACAATTTGGCGAAAATGCTGCATTGAATGATTTAGTGTTTTCACGGTATTATCAGGAATGGTATTTCTTATGAATGCTTCACTCATTACGGCGGGACAAGCATGCTTCCGTCATGTGAAAGATGTGATAACGCACCGACGTACATGTGACTGGTTACAATCGGAACACCGCGGTTCATCACTACCGAATCAGCGTGCGCATATCTAATGGTCTCCCGCACTCCGCTATTGGCCCCTGCCCACCTGTCACGTTCCTTCAAGGATAACGGAGAACGGACGGCTACCGCGGCGCCATCGACATGGTAACTGCACCCGTCTCACCCTGGTGCCTCTTGCGCCGTGGACACAACCACCTCCGCCGCGTGGGTATCAAACTGCTGGCACCGCACAACGACATACGCAGTCGTATAGAAGGGGCTGATTTCATCGTTGTCTTACGCGTCCTAGTGGCAAATTGTAGCATCGTTGACTGCACGGGGTAGCTCCTTCGAGCATAGATTCTAGAAGGCGAAGTCATTGGGTGGACGTATTTTGTCTCTCGCGTGACTCATTCTTAAGGCATTCGCCTGTCAATACAATTTTTAAGGAATTTCGTGTACTTTCTTTTTCAACTATTCGGGAATACAAAATATCTCTTTTAGTAAACACAATTATAAACCATAACTTTCCTGTACCCTTAGCACGTTTTTCTATCCTTGTTCGGAGCACTAGGCAAGCATCCAACTCCAACTTCAACTTGCCAATGTGTCATAACGTTTATGGCGAAAGGCCTATTGAATTCTACGGTGCCAAAGTGTGGAACGATGTACCTATTCAAGTGAAAACTGTGAGGAACTTCAAATTGTCTTGCAAGATGTTTTACTTGGATAAACAGAATGTAGTTTAATGATGCGATTGTGATTATAGTGCATGTTTATACTGTTTGTGTTTCATTTATTCTTTGCCTATTTTGTTCATTTTCTTTATCTTCGATCCTTGGTGGATACCTGCGACTCATTTGTATGTGTATTTTTGTATTGGACCGCAAACTAGCCTCCTGGCTATCGGTCCAAATAGTCTGTAAACCTTTTTCCTGTCTGGTGATAATAAAGCTCTTGATTGATTGATTGATTGATTGATTGATTGATTGATTGATTGATTGATTGATTGATTGATTGATTGATTGATTGATTGATTGATTGAACTGTGCGCAGGTTCAGCGAGAGCAACATGGGCTCCATACGGCCGTACACCTACCTTCCTTTCGGAGCCGGGCCGAGGAACTGTATCGGAATGCGCCTTGCTTTGCAGGCAGTCAAGCTGTGCCTGTTCCACTCAGTGCGGAGCGTCCGTTTTATACGCACAGAAAAAACACAGGTATGCATACTATACTTGAGGTTTCGTATGCCTGTTTAGTTTAGTTAAATCACGCCACAGCAGCGGTAAGACAAATAGAATGGTGTTTTATAACGACATATTTGTCGTGGCTAGTTCATACTAAGCCTACCTGGCTATTCATACTAAGCTAGTTCATGCTAAGCTTAAACATGCAAAACAAGAAAACCGAATGCGGTGGGGTGAATGTTTTTCGCAGAGATCTGACGCCACATTCAGTCAGTGCGAATTCTCGGGGGTTCACGCAGAAAGACCACGAGTGAGTGGCACTACAGAATTTTCGAGCTCACGAGGAATGCGTAGGCAAAACTTGGCGACGCCGGCGTGCCACAGCCGGAGTGCCAACGTCGTCTACGTAGACGGTACCAAGAGGTCGGACGAATGGGAAAAAGATAAACACATCGTCTTTTCTTTAAACTAGATCTCACAAAACTAAGTGAGTTTCCTTTTCGTGCAGAGCAAATTGAAACAGAGAATGGGATAGATCTTTTTTCAAGCCAAGGAAGATCTAGTATGTTGTTCTATCTGTGGGTTTACAGTTTAAATATACATTATCTTTATCTCTATCTCTATCGTAACTTTATCTTTATTTCTACTTTAAGCTCGGTTATGCCCATCGCAGGACGAAAGCCTCTCCCAAAGATCTGCAGCCACGCCTATCGAGTGCCTGAAGTCCGATAGTGTGTTTGTGCAAGCATTGGGAGATTTTTAGCAAATGTACTCAACCAGGGTAGCTAAATCATTGTCTGGTGAGGAAATGCTGTTTGTGTCCCAGGGAGCCTGAACCTATCTCGTACAGGCTCCCGTGGTATCCGGCAGCGTTATATACCGGAACTGGCAGCATTACGAACGTGGTACAACGCACTAGAGGCATAGCATGGAAGGTGCATACAGCGCGCAAGGAAAGTGGCAGCGCGTCCTCCCGCGATTTTTTCTGCCCCAGCTTCTTCTTCCCGGGAAGATAAAGATGAAATATGCATTATCAGTTACCCTAAAGTGACATCGATTTCTGCTACTATAATATGGGCACGAATAAACCGTTATAAATAGCAGAAAAATGACTGCAAGGCCAAAATGGGTCCGGGAACCCACTTAAGTTAAAGCGTGCTCGTACCATTAAAGTACTCAACATGCTTCTTTTTTTGTCGCCGCTTGTGTTTTTGTACAGACTGTGCACGTACTTGAAAAAACGCATGCTTTTTTAGTTTGACTGCTGCGCAAACGTTACTGCCCAACAGAGGCATTTTGTGCAGTACTGGGCGCAATAGTAAACAGTATGCACGTGTTGTCCAGGTGGGCGTAGGAGATGGTGATGACTGAAGCCCTGTTATCCACCGATGCTGGAGCTTATTCCGCCAGGAAGCACGAATAACAGTGAATTATTCGCTCCTTACTTTAGATTAAGGCCAAACAATACAATGTATGCGTTTTGTTCAGTTCTTTGAAGCTAAAACCGCTGTCATGGTAAGAAAATACGGCGAGACACGTCTTGAAGCACAAGTAGCAGATTCGAAAAAAAATTAGCAGTGACTTAGCTCGGCTATGCCACGATATACGTCGCGTGAGCTAAGGTTCATCTGGTTATTCTTAGCTTTCCTTGTTGTCTAGGATTAGCTTGATTATCATGCTTACTGCTGCTTCAATGAAACACACACGGTATACGCATTATGTGACACATGTATATTTATCAAGTGTCACCAATCGACCTAAGGCTAAGCTGGTTCTACAGGCGTACGCCGGTGTTGCTACGACGCCGGAGCCATGGGTTCCGCACCTGGCCACCCTTTGCATGATTATCAAGTGGACCGGGCCGCCACGTGCGGAACGGAGGTCGGCGAAGACGCTGGGCGCGTACGTTGTGTGAGAGACGCCGGGCAGAGAGCAATGTTCTGTGCGCCATGTGACGTCACTGTTCCTCGCGAATGCGGAGCACAGCTTTCCAGGAGCCTCGCGAAACTGCTCAACCTCGGTCAGTGTACCTCACGCTACAAAACGTTGAAGTGACAGCGCGGAAAGAAGACTGTTTCTGCCGGCTTGGGGCTTTCTTTTATCCTGAGGCGTAAACGTTCGCTCTTTATATAGTGCGTGACATGAATACTGCGTAAGTTTGCGTTCTTAATACCAAAACACCTTATAACGCGAATGCAACCAAAGACAACAGCACTAAGAAAATGTTTCGCAAGCTGTGCTTCACTACTGCTTTGACGCCTGTATGTCGAGAGCGTTTTTTGTTCATATTGACTTGTCTGGCACACTTGTGCCATCCAGTTGTATTGAGGGTAAGTCAAGTTGCACTATGAACATTTCTCACGGGATTCTTCTGATAACTTAATGCAGAATGAAGGGACAATGCTTGCTAATACGTAGGCTGGCCTTAATAGATTTTTACATAAAGCAGTACAGGTGCCTTCAACAGAATTCGAAAAAAATCACAAAATAAAGTGATGTCGTCTCCAGCTGCCGATAAAAACACCAGAAGGTAATAGAGAGCATGAAGGGCGAAAATGAACCGTCCTACCGATAGACCAACGCAATCAAGCAAGCACGGAAGTCAGCAAGCAAGGGAAAAGCAAGTGGGCTGCGTCTTCAGGGCCCCTACCATTCCTCCTGGATGTCTATAAGCTGACTACTCAGCTACCAGAATGGGGTCGATTGTGCGGATGTGAGATGGACAAGTACAAAAGAAACACTTGTATTATTATTCTTCCGTTAGAAAGGTAGACTAAAGGTTCAGTAAGTTCTAGAGCAACAGGTAAACGAAGTGAGGGCGTCTACATTGTTTTGGGCATCGCCGTGTCACTTGCAAAAGTGCACAGGGACATCGCAGTATCTTTTTGGAGAGCCCGGCACAGACGAGGCGATGCCCACTCCTGGAGGGCCTAGATGTTCGGCGGGAGATGGGCTCTTCTCTCCGTTGCGAGGCTCTAGCACTCACACATGATGTGGTGCGTTGTGGACCTCGTCAGTGAGTGACATGAGGAACGCGTCGCGATGGTGGGCTATGTGGGGTTCTCGGCTGGTTCGCCCAGTGGTCTCGAGCGGTGGGCAACCACCGCTCAAGGCCGTCTTCAGCCGCTCCTTACGCGCACGCAACTCCATGGCTCATCTTGGCTGCCCCGTGCAGCAGCTCTATGGCGCCAGCTCCCATCTGACTACACTGGAACATTCCCGCCCGACGACGACGACCCCAGGACTATAATGAGGGCTGCCCAACGGACTGCGTAGTGCAGCACTGGTGTAGTCTGTGGTGAATAGCTATGGACATTGGGACCCAGGCTGGGCCCGCAGGGCTATTGGTATGGGACACTGCCTCCTGCGGCCCTTGCAGGCTTGGGTCTCCCAGAATATATGTATGCTAATAAAGTATTCTTATTATTATTAGGCACTCTGCGAGCACTTTGCGCTTACGCTCCCGCCACTTTTCGAGCACGTGCTCAGTAGAGCAGCCGCGGCTCTTACGTGCCTGGGTTTTGGCGTCCCTGGGATGTCCTCCTGGCAGTGGTATTGGCAAGTGCGGTGTTGCGCCGCGAAAATCGGCCTTGCTTTCTTCCTTGGAAGTGGCGCTGCGTCAACCGGGTCGATGCCATAGGTGGCAGCGGATACTTTTCCGACCCTCGCCCACGCGTTGGCGGAAGTCACCCGCGTGTCCCGGCAGCCAGCCCAGCCGCACCGTATGTTCCTTGTGCGAAACCTGTTCGTGATCGTCCTGATGAGGTGGCTAGCCGAGCCGCTTATTTGCTTGCTGCCTTTCTAAACGGGAAGACTTATGTGACAGTTCATCTGCTCGACGATTTTCTCGGGAAAGGTTCAGTTATATTCTATTCTACCTTGCAAAGCTTTTGCGCCTGGAAGAACTTCATTTCCTTTTAACGATAAAGAAGCTTAATGATATATCTGTAAATGAACTTGAGTATAAGAAAATTAAACTTAGAGGCTTTCGATGGAAATATATTTAATGCTGAGAAAAATGAGCACACACAAGCGATTACAGCGTGACTTTGGGCTGGTGTGTAATCGAATGCTGTCTGCAAGTTAATGACGTGACTGGTATTACGTGCGGTATTAACAAGTCCCATTCCTATCCAAAAGTGGTTCGTACTGGTTGACAAGGCACGCGTCGGCATATTCAAGTGTGGGCAAGGAAAAAAGTGAATGGCGTAAGAACCTTCCTTTCACAGCGAGCTTGGCCACCTGTTAACGAAATTCGAGATTGTTTCAGAAGTGAAACTAACGTTCCCGCACAGAATACATGTGTCCCAACCACATGCCAGCCCAGATTTTGTTGCTCATCCGTTGCTCCATATAAAGTTATCGAAACCGGCGCACACACCATCCGGAGCGAACTATTGTGCAACGCGAGCTCAGCGACCTACATCTGTTCCGGCGCTCCCCGGCGGTGTCGCATCAGCTCTATGTATAAACGAATCGCTGTTGAGTTATGAGTACCTTCCGCTCACGAAAGTTTCACGCAACTACTAGGAAGTATAACTCAATTTATGTTACTGCTTCGGGGGTGAAGGCGCTTTTTTAATATAGTTCCAATTAAAGTAAATGTTTACAGTACGCGCCATTACTCGAATTATTAGTCTCAACTGCCTGCCGCATCTACCGTATGCATGTGCAAGCAACAATGTGCAATACCATGTGCAATACCAGTGAGAATGTGACGTTATGTAAAGAAACGAGGTATGCACAGACAGCCACTGGAGATTGTTTTTTCTATTTCTAATTCAGGACTGATGCAAAAATGTGCCGTCGTTTGCAGCCACCAAGTGCTCTAATTTACCTTCAGCCCGAGGCACATTTCTGCGACGCTACGCCTGCGCAACTTGACAAAATATCAATAATGTTTTCTAAAACTATCAAGCGCTCCTGCCATTAACACCGTAGATAGTGAGAACTGCTCTATATTTTTTTCTTTGAGCAAAATAAGTTGCGGGAAACTTCCGGTGTTGTGTCTAACGACCCCTCCATTCCCCTTCCCAGTCGTGAACAGCGGTACTCCTTTGGAAATACATGTGTCTACTCTTAATTCATCAACAGGTTCCGTTGAAGATCGCCAAAGGGTTTGGTGTGTTGAGCGTTGAAGACATTACCATCGGGATACGCAAGCGGGAAGACCACTCGTCCTGAAATGACTCAAGAACAGGAATAATGTAACAATATTGTTTTCGTTAAAGGAAATAAAAATGCGAAAGGCTTGTAACATTTGGCTTAGTCGTATGTTATAAATGCACTGAATATTTCTAGAATGTCTCTGCTGATAACTGAATTTCAGCGTAGGTATCCGGAAAAGGGAGGCACCGAGTCCCGGCGTATTCAAGTGGCGAATTCCTACACACGTCATAAAATGTCCATCGCTATCATCCTGACCGACTCCCCGCCGCCGTATTACAGCCGTGTCACGGTCCCGCCGTATATACTCGGGGACCCTGCGCCTGATCACCGAAGCCTGGTGTTACTCCGCGGGATGCAAAAAGTGCCTTATGCGAGTATTTTGAACCTGGTACGAGTCGTCTAAATAATTTCTCGCACTAAATATACTTATAAATTTCTGCAGCGACGACAAAAGAACTAAGCGTGGAAAAAGGCGATGTTGAAACTAAGGTTTGACGAAATCTCGTCTCGTCGGGTAAAAGATTCATAGTTGAAGAAAGTGGTGATGGCTGAATGCTTACTGTGCATCGATATGAACTGGTGGATCAACGTTAGACACTAGATTGCACGCGCCGGAGCATTGCGTAAATCCGACTCAAACCACAGGCGCTCACAAACCGGCCGTGCGAATGAAAGCAAACGGGTTGTCAGCGAATCGTTTGGTGAACACACAGCCCGCTGCAGCGAAAAGAGCAGCGGACCGTGCCAGGAGCGCGATATTCGCAAGTCGCGTCGATCTCACTCCGTGGTCGTTTCCTTACAGGCTTCTCCGCAGGTTACACTGCGCGTCCCCCCCTACACGTAGGCGCTGGAATCGATGCGCCAAATGTCGGCGCTCATTATCGTCACGATGCACTACTTCGCTTCGCCTCTCCTAGACGGCAGCAGCATCTGAAAAGAGGGATATAACGCGCGTTTGTCATCCTTTGTACGCGTCTATTAATGAAGATTATTGCCAAAAGATTTCAGAGTGTGATCAGTATGATTGTCGGGCCACATCAGACATGTGGCATTAAAGGCCGCAGTATTGAAACAAACATTCACGTAGCGCGAAGTGCCTTGCAGTGCTGTGACATGTTTTTTTGTAAAGTAGCCATGTTACAAGTAGATTTTGAGAAAGCCTTTGATCGCGTCTGTCATGGGATCCTTTCTTCAGTTTTGAAGCATATAAACGTTGGATATGTTATTTTAAAGGACGTTAAGATGGCGTATCATGGTTGTTTCACGCAGCTGATAATTAACAAAAGTGTTACCGAGTACATTCCAGTGTTGTCATCAGTCAGGCAATGGTGCCCTGCTTCCCCATTGTTGTTTTGTATTTTTCTAGAACCCTTTTGTTTAAAGATTATCAATGATAGTTATGGACGAGGTTTTGTGTTGCATGCAAGCGAAGTCAAGCTGCTAACGTATGCTGATGATGTGGCCATATCCTGCACAGACGAAACAAGTGTGAGTAGAGCTGTCATGATAACCAAAGAATTTTGTGACGTCACCCAAAGCTCAGTCAACTGGCAGAAGTGTGCCGGGTTTTGGCACGGAACCTGGGAATCAACACCGACTGTATTTGAACGCGTAAACTGGACCATCACGCCTGGGCGGTACCTGGGGGTACCGATGGAGAGTATTTGGACAGCAATCACTACTGGCAAGGCGAAACCCAAAGACTGCGCGACAAAGCCACAATGTGGGGGGGCCGTGCATTGTCCGTCTTTGCAAGGGCCACTGTCTGCAACTTGTTTTTTCTGGCGAAAGTGTGGTTCGTAATGCAAGCTATTCACTGTTCCCGTGTTCATGTGAATAGGTTGCATCGTATTTTTGCTGTCTTTATTTGGAATTAAACATGGGAACGCATGAGCCGAAGTTCTCTTTTGCGAAGAGTGAAGCTGGGAGGGCTCGGGCTAATCGCATATATACGTAAGACAGATTGTTAATCGTTTTATATTCTTAAGGGACTCAAACGACCCTTTCTTGAGAAGTTTTTTCCAAGTTGCACTTGCCAATGCTTTACCGCAGTTCATCGTTTCTTCATGCAACGAGGAATGGCCTACAATTAGAGGTTATCTGAAAGAAGTAGTTGACGCAGTTAGATTCCTTTCTGTGCGGTTTTCTTTGGATTATCTCTCAAATGTTTGCAGGAAGGGTTTGAAAAAAGATCTGAAAGAAATTCTCTTTCCTGTACCTCTATACCGAGCAGTGTACTCTGCAGGCCGAGGACATGATGTTTCGTCCAGGGTGAAAGCTATGGTAATCCCAGCCTCTGTGAAAACCTTATTTTTTAAATTGCACACCAACACACTCCCTGTGAAAACATGGATGGAAGAGCGAGGTCTTTTTGTTGCTTGGAACAACTTGTGCGTTCTTTGTCAAAAACCTGAAAGTACAGAACATGTGTTTATAGACTGTTGGGATGCCGTTTTCTTTTGGGACGTCCTCATGAGAACCCTAAAGAAGGAGTATCCGGTGACAACCTATGACCTATGGAATCAGGTTCCTCAGTGTAAACAATGAAGGCGATGTACCGCATGATATGATCATGCTTTTAGGATCTGGCGCTCTCGAATGGCGGTGCGCCATGCGGATGTCAATGCGCAAACTGTGAGCGCATATTTCAGGGAAAAAGTGAACTATCTGTGCGAGTTGTACAAAGTGGAAAATCGTGACGCGGGAATTTTGCCCGTGCTTCAAAAACTGACATCATTTGATGTTTACAATAGTTTCCGCCAGCCAAAACATGGCAGGCGCTTTTTGTTACAACGCTGACTTGTAAAAATGTAAAAAAAGGAAATAAAGACAAAAAAAAAGTCCATAGCGCAGTCGGGAGCGCGGTTCGTACCTGCCGTTGCGGCGAAAGAGATCGTGGTTCAAATCCCGGCGCAGCCGCGTCAGTCAAAGTTTTCTGGCGATGTCATTTAGGTGACGGATATGACGTCAGTCAGATTTTGGTGGACCACGGTATAAAACACTTTCATTTAAGAGGTAAAAAAGACGTTTAGGCTTCCATACAGAAGCCTTGTTCACTGAGCAAAAAGGCGCGAAGCTCGAAGCTCTTAAGAAGTGCGTGGAAGTACTCGCCCCAGGCATATTGCATACGTAGGCGGGAGATTCCCTGCATTGTGATTCAGGTTTTTTTTCGGTAGTTTGAATCATCAGGGACATCGCGTGACAGCCATTTCCTTCCTCTGGCGATAACCGACGCTTCGTTCCAGCCTATTTTGTGTGCCGAGGCTTCCACGTGTTCCGCAAGCGCATTCTACGCCATCTTCTTGTTTTTTACGGCATCCTTGTGTTCGCGCAATCTTCTTTCGAAGTTGCCGCTCTCGCCAATGTAAGAATAGTCGCAGTCTACGCTGGGAATTTTGTACACCCTGAATGAACCCTGAACTCTTAACCTCAATGCAGGCAATCTCCCGCCTACGTATGCAAGATAAATGGGGCGATTTCTTCGGCGCACTTCTTAAAAACTTCGAGCTTCGCGCCTTTCCGCTCAGTGAACAAGGCTTCCGTACGGAAGCCGAAACGTCTTTTCTACCTTTTTAAATAAACATTTGGTCGGCGGTCACCAGTTTCTTCAACTGTGAAAAAGACGATGTTACGCATTAAGCGCAATCTTGTTTCAAAACGGGTGCGCTCTTTGATATCCGGGTCCGTCACTTCGGCTGAGCGATACAAAACATGAGATATTGCCGTTCCTAACTTGTACCCGAGTATAGGGACCGGGCGGCCGTTGTATGGCACCACCGTCGTTTCAGGGAACAGCACCGCCCGTGGCGAACCGCTCGTCAGTGGAATGCCGGTGGCGGTCAGCGCAGCGTAGTTGTGCATGGCTTTCTGTCGTTTTCTGCGGTGCGGCTGGCAAAGCTAACGTAACCCCACGTGCATTTTTCAGATCGGTAAATCTTGAGTGTGGATGTCACGTTTACGAGGCATGCCATGTGTGTTATTTACGCCCATACTCAGTATTTACCAATAGCAGACGACGCTCAATGCGCCAAGCTCGAAGTCAAGCTGGAAGTGATAGTTCGTTGCTTCATGCAATTTTTCCATGCCTGCATGCAGTTTCGCGAATCGAGGAGTATATTGCCGCGAAATGCTCCCACAAAGCCGGTGTGTGCAACCGATCTAGGAATGCTGCGGCGCTGGCCTTTGGCAGTTGATGACGAAACGGCGCCGACGTCGTGCACAAGCGAAAGACAAAGTTGGAGGGTGTCTTCGAAGATTTACCTCAAAACAGAAATTGTGACGGACGACGCTTCTGTATCTTCATTACCTACGGCTGAAACGTGTTTACGTTCACAGAAATGCTCTTTACAGTCATCGAGAATCGTTGATAGAATAAATACCGCATGATAGTAGAATGTTATTGCTTGTCGTGGAGAAGCATTGCTTTACAAGAATTGCAATGGTTGCTGGCTAGTTGGTAAATGGTTTTTCAAAAACCAATTCCTGCGTGGCTGAACGACGCAAGACAGGAAGGTGCCCGAAACCTGTACTCAGCTTCACAACTGAATGGTGCGGTCGGTTTATAAGCTGCCACTTACGCTTGAAAAATCATGCACACCTCCGTCTAACGACGATGACGGTGTATCGCAAAGCTCTATCGCATGGGTTTTTTTGGTTGCCTTCTGGATTTAAACTTTGACTAGTTAGGCGTCGAATTTGACCAGCACGCAGTTTGGTCTTTTGATCGCAGCGTCTTTGACTTTGACCATTTCCCATTCGATTTCTCACGAAGAAAGCTTTGTGTACAACCATCATAATCATTAGACGGAGAGCTAGATGATTATGCTGTTTAATTTTGAACATCCATTCCCCCTCTCCAAATCTAAACTTTTTCCAGCGTGTCGTAAATGTGTCTGTGGTGGAGGACTCGGGCTCATGCACCCATAATTGAGGCAACTAATCGCGCGTTTTTGGTGTCTTCACCAGGCATTACACGATTTTTTTGGGTACTGTGTAAAGAATACTTAAGCATTCAAAAACACCGGCTGACGTTAACACTGCCACATTTTCAAATATCGGTGCCAGCCTTTATTCTACGCAGGTGGTAAAATGGGAAGAGGAGGATGGATGGTTTGTAGCTTGGGCTGTTGAGTTGGTGAATAACTTTGGATCTTGATAAAATGATCACCACAAACGTGGGATTTCCACTTCGGCTTTCAGGCTTCCATGCTGTCACAGTGTCGCTCACTAAAACCGCGAAGGTACAAAGCTCACGGTCACAGAAAGTGTGAACTACCGCAACATTTCTACGGGTACACGGTAATCCATCTGGTATGCAGGTGCCTTTCTATTTAAAGCACACGTATCGAGGTATCCCAGCGCTAAGGCTGGCGTGGAAACCTTAGTCATTGAAACCAGTGAAGATAATTTAAAGTGGTAGAAATGAATTCTAATATTGCTAATAGTATTATTCCTACACAGATCGCGCGGAGCCAGGCGCAGAGCGCTGCAAAAAGCGCTCGTGTCAATGTAGCCCTTCCCCAACCTTATAAGCATCCATTAAGTTTGCGTAGCCGTAAGTGCATTTAAGAAGAAAATAATACTAATAATAGTAGTTTTATTCGTACTCAGAACGGGTGGAGCCAAGCGCAGATCGCTGCAAAAAGCGCTCATGCCATTGCAGCCGATACCCAACTTTAGACGCGTCCGACAAGTTTACGTAGTCATTACTGCATCTAAGAACCCAACACATCTGTTTAGACTTCGTTTCATCTCACATGTCTGCTCACAACGCCACCAAAACATACAAAGCACCGAAGCAAACACGACAAAAACAATGGGAGGCTGTGTAGTCCAATGCACCGGCTCATTCCACTGACGAGGGGAGCGCCGAGTGGTGGCGCCACCCGTCCAGCTGCCCATTCCCTATAGAGACAACGCATGCTGGTCGTCCCACTCTTTATTGAAGGGGCCATAGAGACGTAATACCGGTTTGGTTAATCGAAAAGCTGCTCTGTCCCGACATCAGTGAGTCAAATTTAATCACGAACTTCGAGTAAATAATATAAAATGTAACAAGAAAAACTGATTAGGCAGCGGCGGCTCTTCAGCCACTTTCCGGCGATATCTGTATGACGTCACATAATCTTGTTGGTGCGACTGGTGGCCGCCGACATGAGCCCCCTACAAAAAAAAGTGACTGGCCGATTGTAGTGCGGCCTCTATAGGTCCGCTTGATAAGTCAAACCCGATTATAACGAACCCGGGTAGAGCGAAGTATGCTATATATGGAACAAAACCAAATCCGTTACGAAAATGCATGCTAAACCTATTCCTTATACAGTCATGTCTGGTTAATATGGACGCCTTCGTTCCCCAGAAAAATCGTCCATAATGTGAGTTGTCTATAATAACGAATCAAGGTCGAAAACACACACTTTAAGGAACACATGATGAGGGCGTCTGTCTTTTAAAGTGGCATAACTTCTTTTTTCAACTGAGCGGAAACCTCGGTCCGTTTACGCTTAACATCAGCAATTGCCTCCGCTGAACTGACCAGAGAAGCCGTACAGCCTCGTCTTTTACGCGAATCAAATATTGACAGGAACTTATATCGCCCTCTTATCCTGAGCCTCAGGACTTGCTCTCTCCGGCGTATGCCGCACCGCGCAATCTTGTTTGATGAGAAAAGGGTGTCACCCTGTCGTTCACTACCCTAGAATGTTGTTCCCCGATCCCGAATGTTCCCTATCTAATTCGATGGTACTGCAAGGAAGAGCGTTCGAGATAAATGCGTGCTTCGGCTTTGTATGCTTCAGCAACAGTGAGTTCCCGGCACGCGCTGAGGCCTCTGGGGGTCAACAGTCATTTTTTTATATTTTTGCTTTGTGGACCCGTGTCCATAATAACGAGACAAAATTGCCTGTATTTACCCGTCTCGTCCCCAAAATAGCCGTCCATAGTCCGGACTGTGGGTTTCTATAATAACGGGGCAGAATTGCATGGCGATAGACCGGTCGCCGAACATTTCGGTCATATTGCGGGGTTTCCATATTAACGGGGTCCATATTAACGAGACATGGCTGTAACGAAGATATATGGAACTCGGCGCGCCTACAATTGCACCCGAAATGCATGGAATCTCGGAGCGGCGATTGAGATGTTGAGACTCGCATGGGGCGACGGGACGCCCGACACCTTCCGTTACTGTTTCCGACGCACGGGATTCACGACGGAGCCTATCCAGTCAACCAATATTGATTCGATAATGAAGGACATGGACTTGAAGTTGTGCTAACGATGTCTTCGCCAAAAAGAAAGTGAAAACAAAAATCACCGCTCTTTTGCGAAGTAGGAAGTGAAGGTGGAAAGTAGGTTTATGCCATGCAATAAATGGATTGTTTTGTGTAAGGTAATGACATACTTTATGTGTTCTTTTCTCAATGTGAGATTGGCAGCGGGGGTCCGTGTATCGCGAACTCGTAACAAAAAAAAATCGTTACAGACGGGTTCGGCTATCGAACTATTGGATATATCGAACTAATCGCGACACATATTACAGTTCGCTAGAAGTGGGTTTGACTGTTATGACTTGAACACTAACGTCTACGTAGCACACGGTTAGCTGTGTTTTGCTGCTGTCCGATATGACGTCACTCCCGCCCATATTAATTCGCTGTAGCGTGGAATTTGAAAGTTCTGCTATATAAACTGCATTTTTTTCCGTTGAAAAAACGTCTTTCGGGGCTGGAATGGAGCTGAGTGAGCTACCCGAGGCTATTTCTTTCAAACCGAACGAAGGTGCATTTTGTCTTTATGGCCCCGTGGAGCAAATAGCTCGTCTGCGTTCCGCCCAAGCAGCAGCTGCGCAACATCGCAATTGGAGCCCGCATGCGTTGCCGCCGGTGGCCGCACATCGTTCGCGTGGCCCAGTTTCGAGGCTCGGTCTAGTAACCTCGTGAAGAGCGGAACACTGTCAGCGAGGCAGTTTGGCGAGAGGAAAAACCCTGCACGCGGGTACTTGAATTACAGCATGGGATTACTAATTAGCGAACATCGTCACACCGAGAGAACTGAGCAGCGGGTAAACCCGCTTGAAACAGGTATTTTTTTCTTTTAAAAGTAACGGAAATTTTAAAACTCGTATTACTTATAGTGTGTAGCACCTTAATTCTTACACCGGAGGTCGGGGCTACAAGAGGAAGCAAGCCGCCTTTGAAGCTTACTGCCTTCGATGCCTCGAGAAATGGTGTAGACACGTATGAAGCCAGTAATTTTCTCCGAATAGGGCCCCTTCACAAGGAAATCACTTGTGAGGTCTTTTAAATACGAAGCATCTCTTGCTCGGGGGATGTCACTTGTCCGTGCCCCGTCCGCAGCCCCTCTTATGATGATTGTTGCAGGATGCCCCTAGGGATTGGCAAACGAAAGAATCCATCACAAGATAGCTTCGCGTTCAACCACCATCGTCATCTTCCCGTAGTGGAACCGCTGAAAAAGAAGAAGGAGAAGAAGACAAAGCTGCGAAGAGGAGTGCATGTACGTTGCTCTCAGCCGGTGCACCAACGTCAGCAACCTTTACCTCACCATCGCTATCGGAGACTACCGATTCTACCACAGAGACGACAACATCGACAAGAACATGATGGACGAGTTTCGGCGCCTCGAGCACCACCGCCTACTCACCGTAACACAACAGTACTTGCGTGCCTTTACCACCGGTGTGGACCCGGACGCGAAATTCCCTATGGCGCTACTAAACACCAGATTACTCAACATAGCGGCAACACAATGGAACCACACGGAACCCCCATGATGCTTCGCATCCTCATCAGGGAAGATGGTGTAATTTTTTTAGGTTCTTTCTTTATGGTTGTTGTAACTTCTTCGTCTCGTGAAAAATGATATTCCCGTAAGACGCCAAAGAAATGTGTCTTTTCCCCCTGAACGATCTGTATTTTCCGTGGCTGTTAAGAGGTGATAGCAAGTATTATTTTTCGCGGACGCTCTCTCCGTGTTCTAATATTGTGAACCCGTGTCCGGAACGTGGCCTTTTGACGTAACAAGGCACTGGCCCCACAGACGTTACCTCCTGTATTTTTCAATGCCGGATGCATAGCCCGCTCCTCAATGGGCGTGATGGGGATGGCTGTTTTGATGACATACGGGTGGGGCCGCAAGAGTAACAGTGATAACCCGACTGTCCTGAATTTGAGAGTGGCTTGTGCCTAGTTGCCAAGGCAACCAATGCGCCAGGCGGAAAACGGAGCAGCTCTCACGAAAAGCGGTGCTCCTGTTAAGCGAGAACCCCATGGCGCGTTTCTGGCCGTGCAGCCGCGTCAGCAATGCCTGGCACGCGGCTGCCTCTGCCTCGTCTAGAAAACGACGTGCCGCAAGCTCTGAATTTCTAAGGCCTTGCTACTTGCGCCGACAGATTTCAAAGCGTTCAAATCAGCTGCCGGAAGGCCTCGTAGAGATGTTATGCTCACCACCGCTGCGAATATTTAATGCCCACTGTCATAAGCAGCGCCAGTGGAGGTTTGTAGCGCCATTTTCAGCCATATTATACGCTGTGTGCCCACATGTGTAAACGTTTCGCGCCTGAAGTTTCATTTTGACGAGCGGCAAAAAAAAATGGCCGCGTATCTGCTCCTTCCGTTTCAAATGTCGCCGAAAGAGGATAGTCGACTGGCGCCCCTGCCAAGTAAAGGGCTCCCTTCTCTTTCCCGCTCACTTCTCATGCTGTTCGCCTCCCGTCTCGTTCCTCCCATTTGATAACACGCTGGAGGTTTGCCTAAGTAAATTTCAATTTGCCGCGTTCTACTGCTCCAGGCCGGGTGCCTCGATGCCAGCGCTGCCGTACAGCGGAGACGCGCGTGATTGGAGGCACCCTACTACAATGTTTAGAGACCCCCTTGCCCTGCTCCACGTGCATTCCAAGCGGAACGTGGAGCCTATATAGTGGAACCTTTCCTTACTGTTGCCGTTTGATTTCTTAAAATTTATTGTCCAAGGGTACTGCGGGGAGTAATCTTTCATGGCGGTGGGTCCGCTTCATTTGGAACACCGGGAAGGGTTTGGATGAAGTTCATCATAGCCGTAGTTTGCTGAGCATACTGTTGTGTGAAGGTCCGGAGCTTGTCCATATCAGCCAACCGAGCGCGACGTTCTTGCTGTATGTCTGCGCGAATGAATTTCAGCACTTGCATAATATCGTTCGTTTCAGTACCCCGTTGTGAGGTAGCGGTACGCTTGACGCTAGTACTACGGCTCTTCCGTTGCTTCGGCATCGGGGGCAGGGGGTTACGGAGGGCCGACTTCGCTTGTGTAGTCGGAGATACAGTTGTGGGTGGTTGAGTACCGATAGCTGATGTTGCTGGCGCTGTTGTGCTAGGAGCTGTTTGGACGGGCACGGTATAGGACCCTTGGCGGTATGCTGCAATTTCAGCCTTGAGCTGCGCATTATCTTCACGAAGCAGATGCAGTTCAGAACGAAGGCTATCAAGCTGGGTTAGTACGGTTTGCAGAATCGAATAACCTGTTGGCGAAAGTGAAGGTCGGGAACCAGCTGTAGCGCTATCGGCAGTGCTGGTGCTCGAGGTGCCGTGAGAACGTACACGATCCGCCCAGGATACTCCATCTTGCACTTTGGAATAGGTACGAGGTGGGGAGGCAGTGCGGGCAGGACACGTGGGGTCCACCGCCAGATGACCATCTTTTTTACAAGCCACACAATAAAGTGTGCGCTCGCATGGCTCAGCTTCAGCATGACCGCGCCCACATTTGCGGCACACCGGTCGGTGCGGGCAGTACTTCGCCATCTGCCCGATGCTGTGGCATGCGAAGCAGACCATTCGCTTTGTCTGGTAAGGCGATACTTTAACTATAGCCATGTAATATTTTACCACGTGTGGTATCGTAGGGGAGTCGAAAGTCAGGACTGCTCGATTTGTTTTGCCTATTCGTTGCGCCGCCAAGACATCCGCTTGCTCGCTGCGGATCCAATTCAAAATTGTTTCATCTGAATATTCAGGTTCCACTGTAATTACTCCACGGGAAGTGTTGGCACGATTTGGGGAGTGTCTGACCTCTATGGGAAGGTTGACCAAACGGTTATTGGCGTGGAAGGAGAGACTCGTAGTTGCAAGGAGGCGGTTTGCGTGCTCCTGGTCATATAAAGTAATCTGAATGCAGTTTGCAGCGATGTCGTAGCGGTGCGTAGCGAGTTCAGCCATTTCGGGGGTGGGGGCAAGAGTGCCTAACAGATGTGCAAGGGCATTTTAGGTATATCGCGCACACTGATTTTTGTGAGTGGTCTCAACAAGAAAAGTGCTCGGGCCTACTTACCCTGTCTAGGCGAGTTATTGCAGTCTTCCGATTTGGCTTGACTCGAGTCCAGATCTTCCAGGGGCCGTCATTATCAGAATTGCTGCCGCCTTGTTCCATGACTTGACCGTCTGTGTCTTCAGGGGTACTAGTTGCAGGGGTGGAGGCTGTAGCTTGCGAGAGCGCCAACGGTGGAGAAGCGAGGACCAGTTGAGCGGGGGCCAGCAAGGTGCCACTAGGAGCATGAAGCGCCGATCTTGAAAGTTGTGGATGCTCTGAAGAAGACGGTGGTGCCGCCGACATCATGCGCGAGCACGCTGGAGGAGCAAGCGCGAGGAGTCCGAGCACGTGCGAAGGAGCGCGGTCGCAGCCGGCCGCCTCGCTGCCGTGCAAGAGGCTTAGCTGGCGGGCACAGTTCAATCGGCCAGGAATGCGTCACCCGGTGGTCAGATCCGCTGGAGACGAGCACGAAGGGGAAGCTGGTCACTTCGCGACACTTTAGAGCACACACTCAAGGTGATAACACCAACAAGTCCGGCACTACCAGAGGTCGAAGACGGAGCCTATGGAACACATGTCTAGCTTCTTCGAGCGCAGGTGGCGCAGGTGTTGCAGTGGAACTGTCGCAGTTTTAATCAATCGGCTCCCATTCTTTCAAGTCGAGTAGCGCAAATTCTGCCTGTTCTAATCCTTCTTCAAGAAACCAGATCCATGCGAAAAATTAGAGGCTACACAACTTATTCGGAACCATAACTCACCAAGGCAAAGTCCCATCTCCCACCCAACCATCAGTGGTGGAACAAGCGGCTGTCTTAGTGCGGTCAGACCTTGGTTGCTGCAAGGTGTCCGTCCCGGGCGAATGCTCAAAGAATCACGAAGTGGTCATAGTGCAAGTGCGCCTACCTGATGAAAAACCACTACTCGCGGCGTCTGTGTATTACCGCCCAGTCACCGGCTCTCAGAAATCTGTCAACTATAATTGGTTACGCCACCTTGTCTTGCAGTATCCCCACACCCCAATTGTCATCGGCGGGGACTTTAATGCGAAAAGCACTACGTGGGGATTCGACTCTACGGATGGTCGAGGCTCGTGCCTTGACGCGGCGATTGACGATTGCGGTCTCTCTCTTCTTAATGACCCTACGTTAGCCACCCGTGTGGGTCTTCATCGACGGCAGAAAAACACTTCGCCTGACCTAACCATTGCCACTACAGGAGTGATTCGCACGTGGAGCCCCTATACCACCACTTGGGGTAGTGATCATTATCCTATTCTTCTCACTCTCCGAGGCAAGCGCTTCCGCACTCGACAATATCTTTCGCACATTGATTGGCAAACCTTTCGAACCGCCCTCCGTATCCCTCAGAATGTAACCTTACCGCAGTTCACTGCTGCCATACACTCTGCGAAAGCACAGGCTACAGAGGAAATCTTATGTGACTCTGCAACACCCGCACTGGACGCTCATCTTACCAACCTGTGGAAGCGCGTGCAAACCCTCACGACTCGCTATCTAACCAACGGCAAACGTCACCGAGACCTGATTCGTATTCGTCGTCAGTACCAAATCATCCGACAATACCAGCGCTCCCTTTCCAACGAGCATTGGCATAGTCTCTGTGCTAAGCTCGGTAAAGAACGAGGCATTTCCAGGCTGTGGAGCACGTTTCGGAGCTTGTCGGGCAAGCGCAAGGGAAAACCTACTCTATTCGCTTCCCTCACTCTCCGGGACCCACCAGCGGACGTAGAACTTCGCCTGATAACGACTTTTTTTCCACGTGCCTCACTCAGTCCCCACCCTCCGCTGCCGACCATAATGGTTTCATACGTGGATAGAAATCTCGATGCCCCATTCACCATGGGGGAGTTACAAGCGGCTCTTCACCAGGGCAAACCACATTCTGCACCTGGTCATAATGGCGTGACATGGCAGCAGCTGCGTAACCCAGACGAGTCTGCACACTCAGTACTGCTAAACATGATTAACACTTACTGGGCCTCTGGTGACGTTCCGGACGAACTCAAACTGACACTGGTTCACCCGATACCGAAGCCAAACAAAGACCCTTCTGTGCTGACTAATCCCCGGCCTATTTCTCTTACACCCACCATCTGTAAACTTATTGAACGCCTGATCAACAACCGCCTTCAATATTATTTGGAATATGTACGCCCGTGGTTCCATCCGTTCCAGACTGGCTTCCGTCCTCACCTTGGTACTCACGATTGCCTTTGGCTACTGCGACGCGTTCTGAACCGTACGTCACGAGCTGCTAATCCAGATTATGTCCTCACTTTCGACGTGCGAAAAGCCTTTGACAATGTTAGTCAGGCAGCGATCCTTGAAGAGCTCGCTATAGCCTTTCCAAGCCAAAGAACCCAAAACTGGATCAGGATTTTTTTAGAAAATCGACCGATTTGGCTCCACAGCACGCATCCAGGATGGAGCCCCAGGACCTTTTATCTAGATAGGGGCGTTCCATAGGGCTCTGTCCTTGGACCCGTACTTTTCAATTTGGCCATGGCACGCGTCGCCCGCAACCTAGAACGGGACACTGCAGCTCGTTTTGCCATCTATGCCGACGACCTCACAGTATGGGTTGAGGCCGCCGACTACGACTGCACGGAGGACATGGCAACAGAATTGCAGGCGGCGGTGAACAGCCTTTCCACTACTCTTCCCACTCTCGGCCTTGAGTTAGCACCCGAGAAGACCGAATTTCTCCTGGTCCACGGTCTGCACCAGCCACCCACTAGTATGCATCATACAATTTACATCGGCGACACACCCATTTCCTCCCACTGTGGTCATATTCGCTTGCTCGGCATCCCCCTCGCCAGCCACAACAGCGCTCGACAGTGGATAAGTCAACTGCGGAAAAATTGGAAGCCAATGCTCCACTTAATCTCTCGTCTGTCAAACAAATTTGGCGGTGCCCACCAATCGGCGTGCCTCACGCTCTGTCGGGCGGTAGCGGTCGGTCGTCTCACTTATGGCGCTCCGGCCTACAGCCTATCCATGACTCATAAGAAATATTTAGCGGTCCTTTATCGGGCCATGCTCCGCACCATCACTGGACTTCCCAGGCATACCCGCATCGATGCTCTCGAACGGGCTGCCCCTATGCCTCCAATGGAAGAGATTCTCGCGGAAACTGTCGGACAACATGACCTTAGGCGGACATTAACGCCACAGGGGACTGCACTCTCCGCCTGGGACCTACGAATTCTTCCGATGCTTGCCTCGGCCTCACCCCCGCCACCCCCTTGGTCACTCCCGCCTGTCACAGTGGCCCATCAGCGAACTGGTATCCCCCGTACCCGACCAGTTGCCCGTGAGAAAGCCCTTCAGCGCGTCCTTGCGGCAAAATTGCCAGATGAAGTGGACATTTACACGAACGCCAGCCTTTCGCCTTCCCATATGGGTCTGGCCTGGCGCTGCCCAGCTCGGCCGGACTTGGATGGCTCTGTCATTTGGCCAGGATACCACTCGTCTCCCTTGGAAGCAGAACTTCAGAGCATCCTCTGCGCATTGGATCACCTTACCTACAATATTGCAACGCCGCCCCCTCCACATTTTCGGATCCTCACGGACTCCCACCAGGCACTTCAAGAACTCCGCAAGCCCTTCAGTGATCACCCAACTATTCACGAAATCCAACACGTGATCGCCATTTTGGCTCGCAATGGGACCACTGCCCGATTGGCATGGGTGCCGGGTCACACGGACTCGGATGGGGGCAACCAGGCTGCACACGATGCAGCAAGGGAGTGTCTCAGTAGTACCCCTCCCCTGGACGACGACGCGTCGCGCCCCTCTCCTCACCATCGCCTTCAACTTGACCGCGCATGCCATGCTCGGAAAGTACTCCTTGCGGCCGTTACTCCCGCTGGCTACCTGGCTCTGGCTCCTCCGATGCCTCGCTCTGCGGAAATCTTCATCAACAAAACTATTGCTAACGCAGCCCTCACACCCCACATCATGAGAAAATGGATTCACCCGGCGAACTCTCCACCTCCTTACTGCCCCTACTGTCAAGCGTTAGTGTTCGCCACCCTCAACCACTTAATCTGGCACTGCGCCGCATTTTTTTTGTACCGTCCAATACTCGTCAACGCTTTGCCACGTGATTCCTCTCAAGACGAGCCCCCCTTCGAAGACGCTAATTTTCTCTCAGCCCTCGGGTTGTTCGGCCTAGAGAGTGGTCTCTCGAGATTAGTGTAAACCGGGGCCTACCCCGGTCGTAAAAGTTGACTTGACTGCACTCACATGATCCCAGTAACCATAGCCTGGCTCTGCTGACGGCAGTGATCTCTTCTAAATCGTTCAAGGACCCACCATTTGTGCTACTCGGCTACTCCTTCCTGCCTCTTACCCCTCCTCCCTTATTATGGCCGCATGGCCTTTTCTTCGAAATAAAGGATTACAACAACAACAACTTAAAATTCCGCTTGGAGCTAGAGCTATTGGCGGTGAGCGCGACCACGGGCGGCACTGCGGAGCGCGCCTCCGTGACGTCAGCTTAGGGATTCTCGCATTTGTCGTCTGCTTCACTCGGGCTCGCTCTCCCTGCTGTTTCTTTGCGCTCGGTTGACTTTTAATACTTGTCCGCACCAGATTTTTTTTAACTTTTTATTACAATAGAACCCTTAAAACCGCATACACTGAATAGCTCAGGGCGTGACTTAAAGTATACTTCTCTGGAAGAAACACTGCCGGCGTCGCCCCATTCCTTGCGAAGCTGGTCCTGTGCGGAGCGCGAACAGTCGCAGCTATGCGTCAGCTCCTGTATCCAGCAATCTTTCGAATAAAGGAAACAGTCACCTGCTCATAACCGACAAAAGCGAAAATGCAAGATCAAAACAAATTCCCAGGCCTTCGCGGCTGTCGGCTTTGGCAGAAGTCATTACGATTCCCGGTAACCGTATATAAGGTAAGACAGTTTTTGCAACCTTGCCGAACGCCCGGAAGTATTGTATCACATCACTTTACGTTGTGAAGGCATGAAAGTGTGCCGATATGCGCTATGGGCCGCAATAAATGTAGGCTGAGTTCCAAATATCTTACTGAGTGTATACGCCTCGAGCTTCGCGATCGCTGCGCTGCCTGCCGCCGCTTCTCCGCGGCGTTGACGGGATTTGCGCTGCGTGACTGATAGGGGTTCGTGCAGTGTTTTGGTTCTATTTTGCTTCTTTTCGCCTTTCCGCGCCCTAAAAAAACTTGTTATGGTGACGACTATAGGCAAAGAGTACGTTTAGGTCACTTAAAAAGCAGCTGCGTCTTCGTAGAGTACGCAATCGCCTGCAAGAGCTACCCGGGGACGCTGTTCTGCGCGCTTCGTCGCCGCTCTTCCGGGCGTCGGTGACGGCAGAAACATATCATCCATGTCACCTCCAAAACTCAGGCACAAATGAATTCTCCTGACGCCTCGTTTAGACCTGATACTGGCACAATGAGAGGTTGGCTTCGTTTCGCATATATACGCCGCAGAAAAATGTGTTTCGGGGATGTGATTACCCAATCCCGGACAGTACCTTATGCCTTTTATAAGAATATAAAGCATGCGAAAATGTAAAGTATATTCCAAGCCTGTGCGTCGTTAAATATGTGCCCACACACGCCATATAGCAAGAACCAAGGAAATGAAACCACAGAAAAACAAATGCTGTGCCAATGCGGAATTTAGAAACATAATATCTCTAACGGAAATGAAAAAAAAACACTGCAGCTTCTGGCATGCTAAAGACGTTCGTCGAAACTTAAGTCAGGTAGGTTTCACTAGACCTACCACTAGATACGCTAGATTCACGGCTATTTCGCGAGAAATCGGGAAGGGGGGGGGGACGCCGTGTACAAATGCGGAGCGGAATCAAGCAATGAACGTTTTAGTAATCCCACACATGAATCTCGCGTTCACTTTCCTTTTGTTTTTCTACTTCAACGAAGAGCTGATCGTACGGCGGACGCATTTTTGGAAGTATACAGTGTAGGCTGTTCAACAAGCGATGAAATGTGTCGTTGGAAGAGTGTGGTGTGTGATAAGGCCCTCTGATTTCAGTTTCTGGTTTATTCTGCAGGCTCCCTATGCCATATGACGATATTTCGAAGAAGCATTTAGTCGCGGACGCGGATTATATTCTAAGCCCGTTTCCGCGCTGCTCGCATAGGATATATGTAGCAGATGAAGGTCTGCGGGCGCGCACCTCACGACAAGACGACTCTGTCGTGTGCTGATCCCCGAGTATAATTATGCATTGTCCATCGTACTTTTGTTGAATATTCCCGAAATTAACACAGACTGGCTTTTAAATGGTGGTGATCAATATCTGAGGTATAATATTGGCAAACGTAACTGGTGTGCTGTCAGGTATGAGTGCTCCGCTGATTATGTAAGCGCACAAAACCGATTTAAATCGTAGTGTATAGCCGTAGCACGAACATCTGAGGAACCGGCGGTTACGGAGACACGGCTAGTAAATTCAGGTCAGTGTAACTACAATCGGCTCCATCATACGCTGGTTCCGCGACGCTGGCCTCTGACACACACCGGCGCTTATACACACCGAAAATATAAAACTAAGATCGCGTCGGAAAGATTTACACTCTCGTAAACACGCCCCATTTGCGAACAGAGTGACTGCTCCACACAAACATGAATTTCAAACGCCCACAAACGGTAAATCTCAGTCGTGAACGTGCCGCAAAAGCAGCGGCGGCACAGGGGTGCGGGGCGCGGACTCCCGCGCCTGCTTTCGAAACGGGCCGCTAGGGGGATTTTAGTGGCGCCCCTACAGGCCGCGCTCGAGGCGTATAGGCGGGTTATGTTTTTATACCTGGCTTCTAATTATGGTACGGAGCCTTGTTAGGCAAAACGAATCACGTGTACGGTACAAATACAGTAACACTATGTTTGTTCAGGCCTGGAGGTATATTTTGGTACATTTCCCACAGCCATATCTTTGCATTATTCAGATACGCGTTACAGTAAAACTGCACACAAGCGGATGTGTAGGCGGAGAGGAGAAAACTTCAACAGTGAAATAGTGCTAATTAGTAGGCGGGGTCCTCAGTGCAGGACAAGAGAATAAGAGTAATTTTCTTCAATTTTTAGAACACCATCCCGAGTAGGCCAGGATTTGTTCTTTTCGCCCGAAAGGATGGGAGAACAATAAATAGCTGCTAGTACATATTCACCGGTTTCAATCCATGTTGTCGTAGAAACACGCACGTATACCATTTGTCGCGTTCGTTAGCGAGTATATCAAGCCTTCACACCGTAATCATGTCATAACTGTGCGGGTTGCGAGTCAGTTCGTCATGATAACGATGGTTGCGATAGAAATTCGGGGCACAAAATCCGCCTTCCAGTACTCTGGACAACGTTGCCTGCGCCGTTTCGCAGTGGCTTAGCACAAACCGTTTCATCGCATTTGCATGTTAATAAACAACGCACGCAGCGGATATGCACCTTCTTGCTCGCAGCCACAACGCAAGCCAATCTGTGAAGAAGGTAGTGCATGTCTTACAGCCTGAAGAAAATATCCACACGAATGTTGTCAGCATCCCAAACACTCCCAAGCTTTTTAAGAAGATGTTTGTGACGGTGTGACGTTTGTGACGTTGAAAAAAACAATAATCTGATACACGTAAACAGCAAAAGAAATAGAAGACAGCCGTCTTATTTCTCGCTGTGAGATGCGCGTGCAAGGGCACGCAGCTTGATGCGTAGCATTAGACTGTCGAATCTAAATTACATCATCTCAAAAATGATTTTGGGAAGCCTATGCATTCGAATACTTATCGAGTTACTCTGAGCTCTGAACCTCCCAAATGAGCTAGAAAAGACGAGTTACACACGATCATCTTAACGATGCTCTGAAGAAAGTTGTTCTCTCCTCGTCTGTTGCAAAGTTGTGGGGGACACAGCTTGAAATTATTCAGATGTGCCAGAAGCTGGCCAAAATAACTGAATTACTAGAAATATGCTTTTTAATTAACTAAAGCATCAAGGTAGGCGATTTCTAGCGCAGGCACTGCTGCCCCTCACAAGCGGAGTGTAGCAGACGACAGCGGCGCGAGTCCCTAAGCCGACGTCAGAGCCAGGGGGCGCCACTCAAACATCTCACCGCCAATAGTGGCGCGGGAAACAGCAGGCGAGGATTTTCTGCAGTTGATGTAGTATTTCAGTTGATATCGCCAAAAAGAAGCATCCACAAATTTGTTAATAAAAGAACACTGAAAATATTACTCACGAATTGATTTTGAGCCTCACATTTGCGTAATGTTTAGTTCTTGTTCAACAATGTTGACAAGTATGAACACTGACACCGTACTCAGACGTTTAGAGAGAGAGAGAAAAAAGCAAACGGAAAGGCCGGGAGCTTATCCAGGCTTAGAGCCCGGATTGCTACTCGACATTGGGGAGGGGGTGTGCCAGGAATGAAAGAGAGGGCAGGCAAAAAAGAGGGGAAAGGACGGTCGCACGCAAACATTAGCCCCTTTGCGGGCACTACAGTCTTTCGGGTAATCCTGTTTCCTTCATAAAAATAGTGTTACGATAGAAGCGGAAGAAACGAAACTTGTAGAGAAGACGACAAAAACGAACTGACCGGCCGCGAGTGGAAAAGAGGAGGAAGACGTTGGTGCTGCGCGCTACTCGCTCTGTGCTCACCGCTCCCCGCCTACGAGTTCCCTTCGCACTGGTCGCCCCATCTTTAATAAAGCCCATCTCATTCCCTACGACCGTGTCAATAGGTGGAGGAGCCGGGTATCGACACCCCCTGGAAACAACCGACGACTCTTGACGGAGCAGGTGGATTTGCTGGGCTACCCTCCAGACAGACCGGCATGCCGAACACCCGAGCTACTGACGCCGCTGCACCACCAAGGGTGAGCATCTGGCCCTACCCGAGGGAACCGCGCAAGTTTTTGGGGGCTCCGGATGAGGACGTAGAAGATTGGCTTAAACATTATGAAAGGGTCAGCAAGTACAACCACTGGGACCCGGCGTCACAGCTCGCCAACGTGCCCTTCTCTCTCGATAAAACCGCCCTTGTGTGGTTCGAAAACAACGAGGAAAAGTTGACTACGTGGGATAACTTTGTTACCGAGATTAAGAAGTCTTTCGAGAATTCAGGCGCTAAAAAGAAAAAGGCTGAGCAAACTCTCGCGCAACGAGCCCAGGTTCCTGGAGAAACCTGCACAACGTACATCGAAGAAGTGCTCCAGCTGTGCCGCTTGGTTAACCGTAGCATGTCGGATGAGGACCAGGTGGGTCACCTGCTCAAAGGAATTGCTGAGGACGCGTACAACTTTTTAATAACGAAGGAAGATCTTGTGACTGCACAGGACGTGATTCGCCACTGCAGGGCGTTTGAGGCACTGAAGATGCGGCGAATTGCTCCCAAGTTCGGTCGTCTAGCAAACGTCACCACCGTAGCGACTGTGGACTTCAATTCGAACCCTTCAGAAGATATCGCGTCACTGGTTCGCAGAATTATCAGAGAAGAGCTTGGCCAGCGAAGCGTCTGCCGCGACTCGCCCTGCCATCATTGTCCCGCTCCAGCCCGCCCCGTCTACCATCAGTGTGCATTGCAAGAGTCATCAGAAGAGCCTCCGATGCCCTGGTGTGAGGACAGTTCGAGGTGTCGGCCAACCACTTTTCGGAATGAACGCTCTGGAGCCCGGGCTAAACGGTCCCCGTTTCGGAGGTTTGCATCGTCCAATAGTGACCCTCCGCGCCGACCTCCTGATGATCACAGACGACCCTACCAAGGATATGTTGCGCCCCGACCGCCTCCTGTTTGTTATAACTGCGACCTCCCCGGTCATATATCCCGATTTTGTCCCTATCGCCTACGGCAGCCTCAAGGACATTTCGTGAGACCACCTACGGCAATGCGCAACAACCCGCCTTCCGACACGACTATACCGACTTCCACTTTCTACCGGTCCAGCCAGTCAAGCAACATGCGCCACGACTCGCCCGCGTCCGACCGGTACGCACCAAGCCCGATCACCCTCGCCGCGGGGAAGGCGAGGATCGCCGACGCTGGGAAACTAGCTTCTGCGACCCACGGGGGTGAGGTCGCGAGACGGTCGCTTTCACCAATTCCCCCACCTGTGATAATGTCAAAAAACAAAGCGATCGTTAGTGTGAATGGTGTAGAAACGTTAGCTTTAGTGGACACTGGTGCCGCAGTTTCGGTTATGAGTCTTTCTTTCAAGAATCGTCTTGGACACAAAGTTATGTTTGCGTGTGATCGCAACGTTCATTTCCGCGGTGTCGGGGGCGAGCATCTGCGCGCTATCGGCGTTTGTTCCGCGACAGTTACGCTTGGTGAAAAGGCATTCCGGACGGAGTTTATTGTGCTGGCGCAAGCTAACCATGATGTTATTTTGGGTATAGATTGAAATTCTGGAGTGAAATTCTGCCCGCACCAATTGACGATCCCAGCGAGACCAGCGCAGGTGTGCTTTCAGTTGCTGAAGACACCCTGTTACCAGCTATGGCAGCTTCGTTTATTCCGGTGAACTCTGCTCGTTTTCGTTCGAAAAGCTGCACTATTTTAATTGAAGGCGATGCGAACAACATGGTCAAGAAAAATATTTTGGTGCCCCGAGCTCTGGTCGAGGCCACAGACGGACGTAGTCATGTGTGGACGGTAAATGCATCCAGTGAGCCAGTAGTCCTTCCCTGTGGATTCAAGATAGCCAACTTCGACGAACAAGTCAACGTCGCCATTCAAGCGGTGAATCACAACCCCGACCATGCCACGACAGAAAAACCTGACTATACCGCCGCCTTTAAGCGCATGATCAACAACTCCCTTTCGTCCGTCGAACAGTGCGAACTACTGAAAACGCTCGCTCCTTATGCCTCGACTTTCGACTTTGCCCAGGACGATCATTCCTTTTCCGTTCCTGCCTCCCGGCTAAAGCATCGAATCAACACCGGTGATGCGACCCCTATACGCCAGAAGCCATATCGAGTATCGCCTTCCGAACGAAAAATAATCAATGACCAGGCCCAAGAGATGCTAAGCAAAGGGGTGATCCGCGAGTCCTCCAGCCCTTGAGCCGCACCCGTAATCTTGGTCAAGAAAAAAAATAACTCATGGCGATTTTGTGTCGACTATCGTCGTCTCAATGCTGTCACCAAAAAGGACGTATATTCCCTACCGCGCATGGATGACGCTATCGACTGCCTTCATTCCCGCTTCATATTTCTCCTCTCTCGATCTCAGGTCAGGATATTGGCAAATTCCGGTGCACCCATCCGACAAGGAAAAAACAGCCTTCGTGACACCAGACGGCCTATTCGAATTCAACGTCATGCCTTTGGGGCTTTGCAATGCGCCTGCGACGTTTGAAAGGTTTATGGACACCATTTTGCGCGGCCTTAAATGGGAGATATGTATGCGCTATTTGGACGACATCATAATCTATGGCACGACGTTTAGCGAGCATAACCAACGCCTTGGAATTGTTCTCGACAGGATTCAAAAAGCAGGGTTGGTTTTGAATTCAAAGAAGTGTCATTTCGCAGAACGTCAAGCAATCGTGCTCGGGTTTCTCGTCGACAAGGTTTCTCACTATGCTGGCTCGTTGGCCTGCGGGACCCATCTGGTCGGCTCGCTCGCTGGGCATTGCGCTTACAAGAGTACGATTTCTCTGTGTCGTACAAGAGCGGACGCCGACACACTGACGCGGACTGCTTGTCACGCCTTCCTGTCCCGGCGCCTCCGTGTGACGACGATCACTTTGATGACTGTCTGGCATCTCTGTCGACTGCAATTCCCACCGCCTCCAACTTGAAGGAAGAACAACTGAAGGATAGTTCTTTAAAAAGCATGTTTGATGCAGCGCAGCGAGCGCAGCCATCGTGCCCGTTTGTCGTGCGCGACGGCTTGTTGTTCAAGAGGAACTATTCGGTGGATGGCGCCCGCTTCCTTTTGGTTGTTCCAGCCAGTCTTCGCGCCGCCATTTTGCATGCTACGCACGACGACCCCACAGCGGGTCATCTTGGCTTTGTGCGCACGCTACATCGGCTTAAACAGAATTTTTACTGGCCAGGAATGCGGCGATTTGCGAAGTAATACGTTGCCGGCTGCCTGCAATGCCAGCGTCATAAACGCCCTGGGAGCCCTTCGCCGGGACCTCTGCATCCCGTGACTCCACCTACGTCACCATTTGAACAAGTCGGAATAGATCTTCTTGGACCTCTACCGAAGTCTTCGACAGGTCATCGGTGGATTATCGTGTGCGTCGATTACTTGACCCGGTACGTCGAGACGGCCTCTCTCGTTGCAGCTACAGCTGAGGACGTCTCAGCCTTCCTTCTGCGTTCTGTTATCCTTCGTCATGGCGCTCCGCGCGTTATCATCAGTGACCGCGGGCGACAGTTTACGGCAGACGTTTTAGAAGAACTATTGAGACTTTGTGGCTCTGTCTCTCGCCATAGCACCGCATACCATCCGCAAACTAATGGTCTGACGGAGCGCACAAACCGCACGCTGACCAATATGCTATCAATGTATGTTACGTCCGACCAGAAGAATTGGGACACTGTGCTACCATTCGTTACGTACGCCTACAATACCGCCAAACACGACATTACTGGCTAAGCTCCGTTTTTCCTACTGTATGTCCGTGCTCCACGTACATTTCTCGGCAGCATCTTGCCCTTCTCACCACATCACCACCTTTCACTCGCCCAAACTTTGTGCCGTGCTGAAGAGGCGCGCCGGCTCTCACGTATTCGTACTCTGAGCTCGCAAGCTCGTACCAAGGCTCGCTACGATGACCGACATCCTCCCGTCGCTTTCACTCCGGGTGAACAAGTTTGGTTATGGACTCCGGTGCGCAAGAAAGGACTGCACCAAAAATTCCTCTCCACTTACTCCGGACCGTTCGTGGTGCTCTCCCGCTTCAACGATGTGAACTATGTCGTCGCCAAAGTCACGTCTAATGGTCGCCGCTCGAGCAGGACACAGGTCGTGCATGTAGCTCGCCTGAAACGCTGTCACTCTCGCCCCCCTTAACTCGCTCGGCGAGCTTCGTCTGCCCCGGGGGAAAATGTTACGATAGAAGCGGAAGAAACGAAACTCGGAGAGAAGACGACAAAAACGAACTGACCGGCCGCGAGTGGAAAAGAGGAGGAAGACGTTGGTGCTGCGCGCTACTCGCTCTGTGCTCACCGCTCCCCGCCTACGAGTTCCCTGCGCACTGGTCGCCCCATCTTTAATAAAGCCCATCTCATTCCCTACGACCGTGTCAATAGGTTGAGCTCGGCGGACAAAACACGTCTTTCTGATGAATACTAAGGGCAACGACAAAGCACATGTTCGATTGTCTCTTCAACCCCGCAGGCGTCGCACTGGGCCCTACTGGCCATTCCGATGAGGAAGGAGTAGGCTTTTGTGAAAGCCATTCCCAAGAACAGCTTACAAAGTAAAGTAGACTGTGATCGAGACAGCCGACACGGAAGACGGAGCTGGAGTAGAGGGTCCTTGTTATGGAGGCGTGGATGCACAAATTTCGGTGTATTCCACTGAGTAATGGAGGTCCTGCGCGTGAACTGGCGATGCAGCCTAGCGGCATCAGTCCTTGAAAGCGGAAGCAAGAAGGTCCTTTCACTGTCATGGCCTGTCCGGGCAGCTGCATCAGCTGAAACATTGCCAGTGATTCCACAGTGACTTGGCAGCCACTGAAATAAAATAGTATGGCCCTTTATGACAGCCTGGTGAAATAATTCTCGAATTTCTGTCACCAGTTGGTGCAAAGGACCGTAGCGCAGGGCTGCTCGGAAGCTTTGCAGGGCGCCTTTGGAGTCCGTAAAAAACACCATTTTTGGGGTGAAGCTTCCATAATGTATTGAAGAGCTTCACGGATGGCTGCAAATTCAGTAGCCGTCGAGCTCGTGACATGGGCGACATGGAATCGAATTTTCGTTGATTCTGATGGTATACCACCGCACCTACCGAGCTCGACACCGTCACAGAACCATCTGTGTATACATGCTTCCTGTAACTGCATAGAAAACTGTCTGAGAGCCCAGTCATGGTAAGTCGGCCTTCTTTTCAATGCCAGGAACATACAGACGAATCTCGGAGGTTGCCAGGCACCACAACGGGGAGACCGGTGTGACCGCAGGAGTGTAACTTGATGGTACTTCAGCCCTGTGCGCTGCGACAATGGCTGCAAATGCAGAATGTGGACGACTTCGAGGAAGCTGCGCAAGTTGGTGGCATGGTAGCCTTGTGAGGAGCCTGATGTGAAGGCGTGGCGTCTCAGTGGTCACATAAGATGGCTATTGGATGGTCTTCAGCAATGTATATTGTTCCCAGTGTTGACGCACATCGCCGCAAACCAAGACAGGTGCGGAGAGCCTGCGCTTGAATGGTCTGGATCGCCCGAAGGTTAGCGGAGCATGTACCGCATATCGCTGGCAAGCTGTAGCGCAAAACGTCCACGAAAAGTGCCTGGTACAGCTGCAGCATTCCTCTGACCGATGTGCCCCACTTCTTTCCATCGGGAAATCTGAAAATGTGGGCGATAGCGGTGAGTTTCTTCTTCAAGAAAGACACATGCGCACTCCATGACATGTCCCTGTCGATGACCACGCCAAGAAATTTGTGATTTCTGGAGTAAGGTATCGACTTTACATTGATGGTGATGGGATAATTGGACATGTGTTTGCGGGTACATGCAACCACCGCGCACTTATCACTGGAAATGCTCAGTCCTTGTACTCGGAGGTATGATCTCGTCACATTGGCCGCTTTTTGAAGTCGTTCTTGCAGCTGAGTTCGATGGACACCCGAAGCCCAGAGACAGATGTCATCGGCGTAAATGGATACACAGGCAGTCTTCGGTAAAGCTTGTACCAGCCCGAATATAGCGAAATTAAAAGGGTTGGGCTTAGCCCCCCACCTTGTGGAAAACCGCATAGAATGGTGTGCTGCGGTGTTGGGCCGTCTTCTGTCATTACAAAGAATGAACGTCCGGACAAGAAGCTGCGTATCTATTTGTAAGGGCGTCTAGCACAGCTTCGTGAAACACGTTATCACAGGCCCCCTTGACTTCAAGAAAGAGGGCTGCTGAGAGAGGTTTACGGCTTTTTTCGTGCTGTATAAACGCGGCTATATCTGCAACACAGTTAATAGATGAACGCCCTCGTCGAAAACCAGCCGTAGCCTCCGGATATGCATTGTGGTATTCGAGGTACCACTGCAGCCGCGTGAGGAACATCCTTTCCATTACCTTACCAAGGCAGCTTGCAAGGGCAATAGAACGGTACGACGCCAGGTCATGGGGGGATTTGCCCTGGAGCTCGAAAAACTCTTCTCGATCTATTTAATCAGACATGGACAGATGGTGTCATACCCCCACAGTGGAAAACAAGCCGTCTCGTTCCATTGCTAAGTTGTTTAGGTTTGGCTGTGGGTATACAAGACTATTGCTCAGATTCAGTTTCACTTTGGCCGGGTGGCTGAATCGAGTCATAGACGGACAGACAGACAGACAGAACAAAATTTCTTCGCTTAAGTAGCCCAAGAAAGACTATCGTCTTTAAAAGCTATCACCGTCACCGCAGCTACATGCGCCACTTCACGGCCGACGGCAACTCCAAGTTATCGCCGCCAGACGTGCCGCGCTGTGCCGTGAGGGTGGTATCCCCAGCCATTTGGTTGCTCGCAATGTGCGCGTCAGCTTTTCGTGCGCAGGAAATTCTCCATGTGGTTCACACTTTACACCGCTTTCAACTGAGGTCGGCATCTCGCACGTCGCGCCGGTAGTGTGCCTGTCGCAGCGGCTGGTACAGTGGCAGACCTGCTGGGCGCTGTGACCCACTTCGCGGCTGTAACCCAGATAATCCCAACAGCATCATCAAAACGGCACGTAGCACTAAACACCGCCGGCTGGGATGTGAGAGAACAGACGGAAGCTTTTAAGCCGTGCATTATGTTTCCTACTGTGGTTGTAGCTCTCCTTCTGTATTGAAGAGGTTGAGTATTTCACCGCGCCAAGGACTTTTCTAGTGATTGTCGAAGCATGGCTTTTCCAGTTGGAATAGTAGATTTTGTAATTTCGGTGGTAACGATTTGCTTCCTGCTCTACAGGTGAGTCGACTTAGATGTTTTTGCTTTTAGTGCGGCCAACACGTCGCAGAACTCATTTTACTTTAATAAATGAAGAGACCAGTGCAAGGCTGCCATTTGAAAAGACGTTTGTGCAGGCGGTCATTATGGTTGACACTTGTTGCGTCTGTCATCGGTAGTCCTGTTTAGTGGAAATGATGGAAGGTTCAATGAAGGATCTCTAAGAATGGGTAGCCATTGTATCTTCCTCGCTCGTCAACTTGAGGCTCGGTCCAATGGCCACGCATTGCGCCTGCTTTAGGATTCGGCGGCAAAACGTTTCTCGCATGCCTTTCGCGTACCACGACTACCACGTTCTGTCCTCTAACCATCTTACTGGTTAAAATTGCTCACTTTAGCCATACAATAACAACTAGAGAGGAATCTGACGCTGCGATCGTCCGTCGCGATGGGCGTAATGGGTAGTTCTGGATTCGGATTGGCACTCGATGGCTTGCGGAAGTTATTATGGATTGAATCGTGCAGCCAGTTTCATTTTTCATTTTGGACTTGCATGAAGGAATTTGCCTAGGTTGGAAGAAGCGTTCTAAATACCTTTATCCTTAAACTGATTGCCTTTATCCTTAAACTGAAAACACTGCAGTGCAAATGTTTTGTAACTGCAGTTAACTAATCAGGTGGGCTATAAATTCATTGCCAGCACAGCGAGCAGGAAAACTCAAATGGCGGCGCTGTATGCTGCGAAGTTGCCTGCGAATTAAGGGTTGCAGCGCAGCTCATTTGGAAGAGCAATGTATTTTCGAAGCCGACGACGGTTGCGAACTGGTTTGAACAGCCGCACTTTTTAAGTGAACGCCGGTTCCCACGGTGTAGCAGCACCGGCGGCTGATAGAAACGAAGCTTGATGAATGTCACTAATTCAGGCTAGAATAACTTGTCCAAAGGGAATCGTTTTTTTTAGCAGCACAAGACTTTCCTTGGTATTAAAAACTACAAGCACCGAAAACGTTGCGGCTATTACTTTATGGAATGACATGCCTCTTTCTGTTAAAACGATGTCTACATTATCATCATTCAAAAAGTCGTTAAACGTTTTCTGTTAAATTATTAGCTGCCTGTTTATGGGCTTTTTGGAGGCATTGGGTTTTTGGTTATGCAATTTAGATAATTGTATTTTGATCGACAATGTCCGCCATTAAACTTGATGTAATTTCTTTCGTTTTTTCTTCTTCACCCTCTTTTATTCTTTCTTTATTTGCGTTGCTTTTCGTTGCCTGATGTGTCACTTAGTTTATAATGATTACTCACCCCATTATATTGTATAATTGATTGCCATTCACTCGTTGCTTGTTTACTTTATCTAATTTATTGATTGTTGTAATGCATCGAAGGTGCCGTTGCAGTTCTTAACTTTCGGACCCTCGTCTGTACAATATTACTGTACTACTTTTTTGGAATGAATAATAAACTCAAACTGAACTGAAACAAGTTTTAAAAGAAGTCCGCGTCGTCCCGTACTTCGCAGCAAATTGCAAAACTACTCCGCAAGCCTCGTCGACTCCGCGTCTGCTTTTTATTGGAACGCGCCTTTTTATTTTGAACAAAAAACTGTTTTTGTCACAAGCTTTCTTGTTCGTCACGTAATTTGTAAACAGCGAACCAGGCAATAAGTGTTTTGTCAAAAACACAATTTGCGCAGCCATGAGCCCGTTCGATCCTACGCAATCCGGTTCCAGAACTACCCATCATTTCCATCGAAGCGTAAGCGCCGCCTCGGTGTTCGCGTTGAGAGTAGCGCCAGTTCCCCCGAGTCTAGTTATTATTTTATGAAACTCTATGGCGGATTCCCGGCCGCGGCGGCCGCTTTTCTGATGGAGGCGGAAAGCAAAAACGCCCGTGTGTTCGAGATTTCGGCGCACGATAAAGATCCCCAGGCGGTCAAAATTAATCCGGAGCCCTCCACTACGGCGCGCCTCATCGCCTCCGTTGCGTTGGCGCGTTAAACCCTACAATCAAATCAAATCGAAACTCTATGGCGTCGAGCAGCGAACGCAAGGCCACGGCAGGTATTGTCGCCGTCAGCTCAGTTCTCGGCTTGATGTTACCTCTCTGCACAAGCATCCTCTGTTTAGGTTTGTGTGTAGGTGTAGGTTCGGGCGTGTTGTGTAGCTTTGGGCGTGTGTAGGTATAGGGCGTGTTGGTATTTCATGCTGAACTTCCCTTGCTCAAAATGACTGACACTTAGGAGGGGCGAAGCAACATGAAATGCTTTGTGTCATGCCGTCTATCCTGAGACTTTTTGCGCAAGTGAAGTACAGCTGTGTTGTGTGTTCTTCTGTGGCTCTGCCTATGGTTTGACGCCGTGGATGTTTACCGACGTGCCCCCTCTACTGCTCACGCGAGAGAAGGTAGAATACCATCTACCGGAAAAAAAGACAACAAAGCTCAATACCGAAGGGGCCTCAACAACTGAGTTTGAACGTTGTAGTCGGGGATAGCAACGTAAACTGTGTAGACGATTGGTTTCGTACACAAACAAGAAGCAAAGCAGGGACCTGCGATGATGTTGCCGCACTCAATCCCCCCGTGACAGCAATTTTCCCATAGTAGGTTTTGCCGGTAGACATGCCATGTGTTAGTTCCTGGGTTAAGCAGTAGATGGCAAACAACGCAGACTGTGCCATTTGGAAAAGCAGAACTGCTGAGAAATTGGCGCTAGCGATGTAATAATCCGTTTAATGAAAACGCTATAATTCACATACGGCATCGGCGTGACCGAGCGGTGGTCACAGTAATGGTGGATGGCGCAAATCGGGCGCAAGCAATCGGGCAACTCCACGCAGTGCCTGCAAGCAACCGTATGATGCGCACGAAAGAGTGCAATTTGTCTTGCAGGCACCGGACATGACGGGTCCATGCGCGATGCCTTCGATTCTCATAGTTGCGCAAATGTTTTTGCTCAGTCTTCTTGCCCAGACAAGTTTTCATTTCACTGAGGTGCGTTGTTGAGGGTTGGACTAGTACAATAAGCCTCTCCAAGATGCAACTTTTCCATAAACTCTGTCGGGCGATTTAAAAAAAAAAACAAGTGAGGGTGCTACAGGATATAGCAGCTTGTGGGAATTCTGGTCTAGTTAGCTTTAAACTGTTTGTGAGGGGCAGGCCAGACGCATAGAGATTCATGATGAAATGTTTTATTTTGCCCAGTTTGGGTGGGTAGGGCAGAGGAAAAAACCTGCGTACGCAGTTCGACCGGTTCCTGACCCTGACAGTGCAAGGCAGCAACAGGGGCAAGGGACAATACAGGCGTAATTGCTGAAGCGCATTCGAATACAAGATTGATACACATTTATCACAAGCATAGATATGAAAACCGTAATTACTGTGGATGACCGAAAAAAGCTAGAAACAGCAGAGCGCAAAAGGTTTTTTCGCTGAAGAACAGAAATAATATAAAATAAAACAACAGAAGAGCACAAATTAGACACGGTGGATTGGTATGCAGCCCCGATACATCATAGAACACAGCGGGTATTAAATTCGAAATATTAAATGCGTATCAGGGCAGTAAAATGTGTACAGACGGCAAACAACTCAAACACATGTGACAATGCAGTGATGCGTACAAAACGCAGGAAGCCTTAAGAAGGTAAATAGAAATGGCAGCAGCTTTCCAATCAATGAAACAGTGTACACAAGGGCTGCACAATCAGATAAAGTTGCGGAAATATATTCCAGTTTTGTGGTAAAGCCAAGGTTAAAAAAAAGTGGATAGTGGCTTGCAGGTTTTGGCGGAAGTCAAAATGGGAACACAATAAATAGATGTCACGGCTGCTTCAGACTCATGTGCACCCACTAAAACACATTCCGGTCAGGTGGACTGACAAAAAAAAGTAATTTTGGCTGGTCTCTCCCACGTCAATAAATAAAAAGTAAACGTGGCGCATGCCCACGTTCCGTACCACGGTCCTCAGCGACTCGCGGACGGCAGTACTCCGCTACGCTACGAACCAAGTGTGTGCCCGTGTGGTGAAAATGTTAAGTGCTACGCATTCCCGTGTGTTAACAGTGTCCCTTCGGTGGTTCCCCGCACATGTAGGCCGCCTGGGTCTCCGCACCGGACTGGACAATCGCAACGAGGAGGCCGACTCCGCTGCGCGCGAGTCACCGGTCGCGCGGCGCCCACAAGTCCGACCTCCCCACCTGCGTCGTCCACTTTTGCCGAGCCCGCACCTCTTACGACCTACGGGGACATCTTGGACTGGTACCGTCTCACCCGACGCCTTCGCCCACCCCCTCACCCACGGCTTTCCAGAGAAGAATCTGTGCTCTGCAGACAACTACAGACAGGATCTCTCCTCACCCCAGTGTTAGCTAAACACGTGTGTTCCAGTGTCTATGAAACAGATACGTGCCGTTTGTGCTGCAGTGCCCCCGCGATGACCGCCCACCTCCTATGGAACTGTCAATCGCACCCCATCGAAGCTCTGCAAGAGGAGCTCCCCCCAACATCACAACCGCCATGAACTCATGTGACTATACTACCCAACTCCAGGCCGTCCAGCAGGTGGCAGCCGCCCTCGCTCGCCAACGGCCCGAAAGTGCAACCTCTCCGGGGGGAGCGCGAGTAGGCCACGGCACGGGGTAGACTGCTACGACGTCGTGGCCGCGTCTTCATAACTGCAGGCGCTCAATAAAGTTGTTCTCTCTCTCTCTCTTCTTGTAATGCAAGCACCACTTAGCGTAAGCTCTTTTTTTTGGCAGTCTTAGTGAAGCTTAGCCGAGCTGTTGACTGCCAGTGAACACATTTTTTATTCTGTTGCAACGAACATGCTTTTGTCTTTCCATTTTTCACACCTTAACCAAGAGTTTTTAAGCCGATTCATTTTAGAAGGGCCGAAGAAAAGAGTGGGATGGAAGAAATGAATGCTAGAAGGAATGAGGTTAGAGCTTGGTTTCACTGTCTGGGCACATTAGCCACAGCATGTTCGCCTAATTCTTAAGCAGTTAGAGCAGCCGAGAAGCATCCAGTTTGTTCAGCCTTTTACAGAAAAGCTTTCTTACGAAATATCGTTCTGTAGCCTGTAATTAGCGCTGCTGTCCTTCACTGGTGAGCATTTATTTGTTTACGCAAAAGTATCATTTGTTTATGCAAAAGTATCATGCCGGGGTCCACTAAGATCTGACTGACGTCATATCCGCCACAGAAATGACATCGCGAAAAAAACTCCCTTTGACGCGGCTGTGCCGGGAATCGAACCACGAACTCTTTCGCCATAACGGGAGTTACGAAACGCGCTCCCGACTGCGCTATGAACAGACGCAGAAACAAGACGACAAACGCGCCTTATATCCATCCCCATAGAGTTTCATACTAATATATTAGTATGAAACTCTATGTCCATTCCTACAGATGGTGCTGCCTTCTAGGAGAGCCGAAGAGAAGTAGTTCATCATGACGCTAATGAGCGCCGACAGTTGGCGCCCCGATGCCAGCTCCTACACGTGTACGGCGGGGATTTCTGTGGCGGACGCGCAGCGTAACCTGCGGAGAAGCCTGTAATGCAACGACCTCGGAGTAATAGCTACGCCGAATTGAGAATGTCGCGGTCCTGGCATGGTCCGATGCTCCTTTTGCTGCAGCGGACCGTGTATTCACCAAAATGATTCGCTGACAACCCGTTTGGTTTCGTTCGCACGGACGGTTTGCGAGCGCCTGTGGTTTCAGTCGAATTTACGCAATGCTCCGGCGCTTACAATGCAGTGTCTCACGTGTTTACTGTGTATAACGGTGCCATACCAACGAAATAAAAATAGCGATCTTCAAGTTCATATCGATGCACAAAAAGCGTTCAACTGCTCCTGGGAAGGCACATCACTTTCGTGCTTCAACGGTTCCTATGGAAGGGGGACCAATTACATTTGTTTACTTTTGATCTTGCTGCTTAGGTATGCCTCAAGAAACAGGAACTACTGGAATGATCAAAACCTAGTTCACGAGGAATTCTCACTAATACTTGGCCCAGCGAAGCGTTTATTGACTAAGGTAAGAAGTTAAGTAAGCGGAGCAGGGTTATAATATAGTTTGCTCGATTCGCTTAGCCAGAATAATTAACGCTAGCGCGCAAAAAATAACATGCCTAATTGAAGTCATTACAAAACCCTACATCTTGCATTAATTTTTCAAGATATGATACATACATACTTTAATCCTCTCTCGGATATTAAGTGACCCAACATGCGTTGAGCTGCAAACATAACAAGGGTGTTGAACGTGCAAAAAAAAAAGCGAATAAGAGCGTCAAGAATCAAACATTCCCCGCGTTTCGCCTGATGAGACGCAGCTCTCTGCTGGCGTAAAATACCTGAAAAAATAATTGCCGGCCAAAAATTCTAAAATCACTTCAGGTCACAGGAGCGAACGATTCTTCAGGCTCTCTGAACGCTGTTAGCAGCATGCCAAAGCGGGCTTATGTAGAAGTGAAAAGCTACTATCCTCAAGGTGGTGTGTTATGTAGCCAGGTAGTATGCACTAAAGTAGCTTACAACATGTGGTCATTTAGGAGATGTTCATGTGATTAGCGATGACTCATTTATGTATTGAAATAAATGTTCGCACTCCCTCGTCCGATAGCCAGCAATTAGGTAACCTGAAAAGCTTTATGTACTTGAGTTTCTAAAAGAAAACCTATCTTGTTTTGTCCTTTCTTAATTTAGCCGCCATGCTTGTGTGATCAAGAAAGGTATCAGAAATTTGGACGCGTCTTTGGGTGAGTCTGTGCTTATTTTGTTTCATTGTACAGACGGTGGCAAAACGTTTATACAGAAAAAAATTTAGCTCCAATCCACGCTGCGAAGGTGGTTTTAAAGCAAAGCTTTAAACGACACCCACAACAATTGCCCATGCAACGTGTCTTGAATTCAAACACGTGGCTCTACAAAGAGTGAAACCAGAGATTCTGCCAGCCGTGACCGGGGCAGGGGTGGGCAGCGTCCCGAACGCTGCAGCAGTGTCGGCCATGGCCGGGCTACAGCGGCGGACGCCGACGCTGTAGCCCGGCCGCAACGTTGCTAGATAGGGTCAGTTGTAAAATTAGGGCGTGATTCGAGAGAAAGAAAACAGACAGGAGCGTCTTTCGAAGGGTGAGACAGTGGAACCTAGCCATCCTGATGTGCTAGCTTGGGGCTACTCCACCGCGCGACACAAGCGCAGACACCGAAACAATTCGTCATGCATGTGAGCTTAGTAATTCCCATTTATACCGATTTAAACTAGTTAGTTTGGTACGTTTTAGAATTGCAAGAAAGCTGAGGGAACTTTTATAATCGCTAGTTATCAGAACCAGTTGCTACTTTCGCCTTTTGTAACACCTCTTAAAACTCAGCCGAATAGGTATTCACCAATTGAAAAAATCGAGTCCCATTCGTGGCAAGCAGTGCGCAAAAGGTAGCGTTTCTCTAGTGGCGAGATGTCTGTATGTGTTTTGTATATTTTGCTTTCCCGCCCTGCAAACCAGTCCTTAGCCTATCTTTGTCGTACGACAACTTAATTCCGTCGTGTCCGGGTTACCCAGGAGGTGCTGTCGAACAATTTAATCAAGCCGTGCGAAGGAAGCGCGCATTGGACACCGAAGCTGCGCTTAATCACGCCAAAACAACCGTCGCTAAAGCAGACAGCAAAGCCGGGTCGCTTCGATGCGCCCTCCGGCTTGAGCGCGCGGGGAACGCTGGGTAAATTCGCCGCGCCATCTACACTGTGCTCCGTGAGTGAAAACCGCCCTTCCTCCGCAGCCGCGTTGTGAGTTTCTTGTCCCGCACGCCACGAAAGAACCGTTGGCTGGTAGAGGTAGAAACTTTTTCTTTAAAAAAAAGGAGGAGGAGGGGAGAGAAAGAGTTAGAAGCGGTGGGTGGTCATCCCATTCCGGTATGCCGCGCGCCGTCGCGGCCCTCTTCGCCCGAGAGGTCAGGGCTTCCTGGTCCTGGAGCTGGCCACTGCACAACGCCCCCTCCCATCTCTATAAAAGGGGGAAAGTGTGATGGCAAGTTCAGATCTTCAGTGGGTACATCCAGACAAGGTGCGGGGTCGTGTTGGGAGTGTCGTAGTGGCCGAAGTTGAGCGCATATCAGGTGGGGGAGATGCGGTGGAGGGCCGCGTGGTTGTCGTAGGTGTGACTTTGAAATCTTCGCCAAATGTGGGCGTCGGGAAGAGAGAGGGGGAGGGTGGGCAGGAGGATAGGGGCGTCGGGAGGCCCTGCAGTGGAACGGGATGTTGGTGTCGGTTGGGGAAAGGGGTTCCAGAGCAGCTGGACCGCGGTCGAGGTTGGGGCGGCCGGCCTCGTCTAGGAGCGGCCGTGTACGGAGACGGCGGCCCCTGGCACGAGCCACTTCGTTCCCAGGTGTGGCTGCGTGTCCACACGACGCGGGTAAAAGGAAGAGTGGGGCTTGAGGATGGAATGTGGAGCGACAGGGTGGAAGCACGGCCTTGCGCGTAGCGTCGTCGGCAGGCGGCTTCTGAGTCCGTGAGCACAGTGATAGTTGGAGTCGTAGCGTGAGCGATGGCGAGGACTATAGCGGCTTCTTCTGTCGTGTTCGTTGATGCTGTACGCAGGCTGGAATTAACGATCATAAAATTTTGTGTGCTAAATAAAAGTTGGGTGGCCTTTCTCTCTTCGGATGAATTAGGAATAAACCGATGGTTGTACAGTAACGGTATGAGCGAAAAAGTTCCAAATTCAAATAATGCAGTTCAGCGCACCCAAGCTGTACTTGGGTTATGAGGCGCGCCGTTGTCGATGGCTCCGGAATAATTTGACCACCAGGGAACCTTTACGTGCGACGAATTCGCGACACATGGCCGTTTTGAAACTCTGATCGCGATTAGGACAGACAGACCGGAGAAACGGACGGATGGACGGACGGTTTGGTGGGTGGAAGGACGCATGGATGGCCGGACGGACGAATGGACAGAGAGCTTATTAAAATGAAGGGAGTGCTATCCCCTACACTGCATGAAGGAGGAACGAAGCAAGGAAGGAAGGATAAGGCAGTACATGAAAGGCAGGGAGATTAACCACAGGAGAGTCCTGTTGGCCATCCTACACATGGGAAGTAAGAAAGCAGGGATAAATAGAAAGAAAGCGTATATAAAAAGATGAGGAGTTGAGCTTGGGGAACGAGAAGAAAGGGTGAAGGAAGAAAAAGATGATAGCGCACAACACAGGAAATACAGCTATTGTCTTCAATCACTGGCTGAGAAAATATGGATGGTAGCGAGATTTCTGTGACGTTTTTGAACAACGATGGTACCATAGGAATAGGGGGAAATGAGTTCTGTATTTCACAATGCTACACAAGCGACGGCTAACGTCACCTAAGACGACCAAGGCCGTTGTGTTGTTTCTGAAAGCATTGCCAACGGACAGTTTGGGCATTGTAACAAATATACGCAGTACTAGTCAGTCCATCCATAGATGTAAGGGCACTTATTGGAGACCAATGAGCCAGCAGCAGCAATTTGTACCCGCCACGCTGGGCGCACACTGACGTAAAATCATCACCGCTGCTTTTTTTAGTCTGTAAAGGGAGCAGTGCTCTGAGTGCGGGGTTGAGAGAGTTGAGGGTCAACCGACCACCGTGTGGTATTAGCTGCTCTGCGTACTCTCTAGACCTAATCCACAACGCGGCGTGCCAAACGTCACGGCAAGTTTTTAGTCTAGTGGCGACGGTAAAAGTAACAAAAAAGAGCAGAATAGGTAGGAACGCGGGAACCATAAAAATTAAGCCGATATACCGTAAAGGGACGAGAACAAATCGAAAGGTTTATTGTGAGCACCAAAGAACAGATCATGCTCATGGCGTTTACCACGGGTGTAAGCGGATCAAAAAACCCTAGATTCAGTGATACAGGAATTCTCACTATATTTTTAACTGCTTTGAGATCGTTTCGAAATAGCGTGATAGATTCCATCGTTTACCTGGAATGATAAATAACGCAGCTGATCTTTCCGCAAAGTCTTATCAGCCATTCAACTCTGTGAAGGTGGATGATGATATTGAGCCAAGGTGCGAACTCGTTTATTGTCTTGACCGGTGATTATCGCCACAAAAGGTACGAAAAGTTATACATGCATAAGTATGGACGACTACCACCGTCCCGAGTAGCCGGACCAAACTAGACACGGGTGAAGATTTGACGTGCCCGCCCCACGGCGACGTATCAGCCACAACTAGAGACGGGAGAGCGTTTTCGACACCGTTTTGAGCTCTGACATCATAATGTCACATGAAAGCCTTTGGTGACGTTATTGGGTGGCGCCAAGCTTAACGCAATGAAAGACCTGCCTTCGGGTTGGCTTTCTTGCATGACATTAACGCTGCGCAAAGAAACCTGGTTTGGTTGCGAAAATAGAAAACAAAACTATTTTTTGCACGCATTCAAACGATACCGAAATAAACTCACGCACGATTTCAACTTCTGTTATGGTAGTTTATTTAGCATTTTGGTAAATCACTTATTTCGCGACACAACACAAACATAAAAAACCCAGCAATGCCCTTGATAGCCTAGGTGGCTTTTGCTCATTACTGTCTGAGGCTTTCATAACACGATTAGTCATTCCTAGTAGCAGGGACCTCGTGCTCTAACTGAAAATTGAAACTGCTCAGAATGTAAAAAAATAGGCTGTTGGTGTGCGATAAAAAAATAAACAGTAGTAGCATCCGGTGTTCTTTAATTACTTTTACGAAGAAAGTTAAAATTGCTCAGTTAAGCCAAACACAAGACTCTGAACAAAAAAACTACACTCCCTCAAGTACCGAAAGTACATTTTTCTTGTAGTACGTACGCTTGTGTTGTCGTCGAACTTCAATAGCCGGAGCTCTCCCTGAAATGGGTTCCACCTATTTTAAAACGCATTTGTTGGTATTTTGTTCAAGAAAAGTTAGCTTACGTGGGCAAGGAAAATCTAAATCGCAGTGTCTAGAGTTACGTCCGACGGAACCCAAAATCGAAAAGTAGAGTTACGTCCGACGGAACTTTAAGCCAGTTTCTAGAGTTACGTCCGACGGAACGCAGTAAGGAAAACTAGTGTTACGTCCGACGGAACTTTAAGCCAGTTTCTAGGGTTACGTCCGACGGAACCCAGAATTGAAAACTAGAGTTACGTCTGACGGAACTTTAGGCCAATGTTTTGAGTTACGTCCGGCGTAACGTAAAGCACAAAAAAAATTTACAGCTAACGGCACCAGCTACCGTGACGCTCTATATGTGTAATCTAGACGCAACGGTATTGAAATGGTGGCTTGTACGATAAATGACGTGAAATTCGGAAACACAAATGCTGCAGCTTTACGGCCGAAAGAAGGAGTAAATCATAGATAACATGTTCGACAGTGCCGGCTCCCCGTCGGTCAACAGGAACGTGATATAAGCGCCCACACTATATACTGCAGTGATGTGGGTTCGAATCCCACCTGGGTTGATGGTGTTTTTTCTTAATTAAAGGATTCACATTTTTCCGCACTAGTCCACGTACACTTCTTTCCATATCCAACACTAAAGCCCGTTCTACATGGGGCAAATTTCGCCTGCGAATTCGCAGTTGCGGCGCCGCCCGTGCGGCAAAACGATTTATTTTCTTATTTTCCCTGCTGCGACATATTGCCAAATGCTAAGCCGCGTTCACAAGAGAAGTTCCACTCTTCCAAACATTTAGAAATTCGCCACAGCAACGAGAATAAATCGTTTTGGTGAACGAGTGGCGCCGCAGCTGCGAATTCGCTAGCGAAAATCGCATCGTGTAGAACGGGCTTTTGAAAAGGAGAAGACAGGAATTAACAAAATTGAACCTAGTGCAGTGGGCGCAGTGCCAGTTTGTAGCGTCTGCAGTTTGCCGAGAACAAATTTACATGGGCCAAGAGTCTTTTAATAAATTTAATTATTAGGGCTAGGCGTCGGTTAATGTTTTAACCCGATTAATCGATTGGCTTTTAGCATTGATTATTCGGTTGTGTTGGTTTGGAAGAAAAAATGACCAAAAAAAAAATCGCGCCACTCCACCCCGTGAATGTGGTTGGAAAGCAAAGCTGTAAACGGCACCCATAACGGTGATTTGTAAACAATGCGGGATTACGAGCGCAAACTGTAGTCCGGAGTCCCTGGGCCCTGTTTCGACCACTCTGTGCGCGTTTACGCGAATTTATTTAGTAGAAAAATCAATTCGAAAATGCTGTCCTCCTCTCTTTACACTCACCCATTTTCTGTGGCGTTTTCGTGTGACGTCAGCAGGAGAGGAGCTGACCATTGGCTGCGCTACTGCACGGCTCGCCGACCTTCCGCGACCGAGTCAGTCGGCCCACCGTCTAGTCCGCCGGCCGCCGACGGGTCGTCGCAATTCCTTCTATCAGTTGAAACTAAGCCACAACACGTTTGGGAATGGAAGAATGCGCCTTTCTTTACTTCGTTAGTTTGTACACTGTATCTAGCTCCAAGTCAAGGTCGCTTCACACAAGCGCTGCACAAGCGCACATGCGACGCTTCGCTGACTGGTACGCCAGTAGGAAAATATAAGGCCTCTTGAAGGGGGAGAAGAGTGAGCGAAGTCAATATAGGTACTAAGGAAATAAAATCGACTGATATGTTTACCGTACAGCGTAAAACTAGGGTGCGGGAAGCACTTTTTTGCGCTGGGCGAACAAGCAGAGCGGTCGGGAGCACGACTACGCATCTGCGAACGCTTTCCCGTCTACGAAATGCAATTGCTAGACGTGAGCTATTGTGGAAACTCGGGGGACGCTTACTGCACGAGCGCAATACAACAAATAGTCACCTAAGCTGCTTGAAATACTAAAACTAAATAAAAGTGTAAACTGGTTATACATTATATACCTGATATTTTCCATTGCCCCCAGCGGCCCTCTGTGGCCTCGTCTTTTGAAGTTTTCTAACATTTCCATGCATTAAAGAAAAAAAAAAAAAGGCCCTCTGTGGCCTAGTCGTCTGGTGCGCTAGGTATGTCACCGGTTGTGTTTTGCCAGTCACAAGTTCGAATCGCCGCGGGTACATGCTTTTTATTTTTTTTTTTATGAGTAAACTTTTTCGTTTTTCGCCGATGTTTTCTATACTGAGTTCACCTTTTTTTGGGCCGCAACGTTCATTGCTCCACGAGCTAGTCCACAGAACTCGCGCAGGCTGGCACTGCCGCGCTAGCGAGTTCTCGTTGGCGTGCTGTTGCCATAAGCACCGACTGCTTGCGGGCAGTGGGCACAGGCCAGAATCAACAGACCCTTGGCCTGGTGCGAACAGGCTTTTTACGATACAGGCATGAGCGAGGCAAGCTCCAAATATAGGGGAAAAGCGCATGCATTTGAGCGTCTGCGGGGACGCGGAGGGCGTTCATGCACTGCGTAGGCCTCAGATATTGAATGCTACGATTCCAAGCCGTCCTGGGAGGCTTATCTTATGCATTTTACAGCCGACAACATGGCAGAAGTGCGTTACACGATAACTGGGATATTGAGAATGCCCATCCAACGACGCCATCGAATGTCAAACAAGTTGTTTTACAGACCGAAACCGAAACCAAAACTTGTTTGATTGCTAACCTTGGGCATCGTCCAATCACGGCGCCCACTCCTCCCAACGTCACAGCTTAGTTTGTGCGGCCGCCGCAAACCGCACATAGTAGTTTTTCTTCTTTCCCGCTTTGTAAAATAATTACCGATTTGTCAACCGGATAAACGATGAAAAGTGTGCTAATTTGAGCCAGTCTACACAGTGCAAGCAAAAACAGGAACTTGACAAATTCACTGCAGTGTCCCTTTAAATCCACTCACATCGCTCTACAAATAGTGAAACCAGAGAGAAGTGAAATGCACTCAACCACACCATTTATTACTTCAAAGAGATATTCTTGGTAAGGTGAAATCATGCATGATGCATGAACGTTGTTTGGTTGAGTTGTATTGGTGTAGCACAAGAGTGGAAACTTTTTTTTATAAAATTTAAGTAAGCTCCAACCCGGTGTTAGACGATCTGACTTCTCCATCTCTGCGCCACGGACGGAGGCGACGAGATTTACGACAGAGAAGGAGGAGGAGGAGGAGGAAGAAATACTTCTGTTCAGATTTCTGAACGGGCCTGAGTGCAGCCCTGGGGAGTGATTCCTCCTTCTGTGGGGCCCATATGCAGTCCGCGCGGCCTGTGTTGTGTCCACCCGCTGAAGCTGGGTAGGTAGAGAGGGCCTGGACGGCAGCATCTCCCATTGCTCTTGTTGGGTAGTTGACGGAAAGAGAGGAGGGTGCTCAGGGCTAAAGTCGCACACCCCGATTACGGGGCGGAGTGTTACTACTTTTGAGCAAAATTTACATTCAGCGTCGTAGCGATTCGGATACATTAAGTGAAGACGCGGAGCCGGGATTGTATGAGCCGTAGGGTAGTTTGTTGTTCTCTGGAAAGATCAGGGTAAGGAGAAGGTATGGTCTGTCTCAGAAGGCGATAATGCTGGGTTATCTCCCTGAACGTGACAAGCGGGTAACTGTCCTCGTGCAGCTCCATAGCACGGGAGGTAAAAGCGCAGGCTTGTTGGGTGGGCGTATTTGTTGCCCTCTATTAAAGCGTGAGGGGGTGTCCAGATGAGCTGAATGGAACCGTTTGGGGAGTGGTTTTTTAGCACGCGCTGTGCAGGTCAGGATACCCAGCCCGTCTGGTAATTCCAGTAGGCTTGCTGGGAATTAGTTTCTACCCTCGAAACCCCTGGTTGAGTGAGAGCCAAGGTGATGGCTGCCTCTTCTGCTGCCGTCATTTATTTGGTCCTAAGCGAGGTACATGCAAGGAGGTTGGTTCTGGGGGTAGCCACGATGATGGCGTATTGCTGCCCTCGATGTTTAGAGGCGTCTGTGTAGACAACTGCATGATCCCCACCGAGTTTGGTGTTTAGCGCTTGAGCCCATGCTTTTCTGTGACGCTCGTCATGTGAGGGGTTCATATTTCTAAGCAAAGGGAGCATCTTTAGTTTTAGTCGCCAAGAGTATCGGAGTACGTCAAGCGGAGTGACATTCTGGGTTGCCCAGCTAATCTAGTGAAGCATGCGCGGTTACCAGCCGCAGTTCTGAGTCGGACCTTCTGTTTAGAAAGATAGCCTTCTATCAGCTCTTCCACCTTGTTGTGGAGCCCCGTGCTAAGCAGCCTCTGTGTGCACGCACCAATGAGAACACCAATGGCCTGCTCGACCGCCTTTCTAATCATTATATAAAGCAATTCTATGTCTTCCTTGTCGAGAAGAAGACAGGGGGTTGACGTAAGTGACTCTCGAGAGGACAAAAGCTTCTATTAATCGAAAGGTACCGGATTCCTTTAGGCCTCGCTTCTTGGTGACAACTCGCCTGATCATGTGTATGATTTGATTAATGCTGTTTTTGAGGCGCTGCAAAGAGGCGTCACTCTTGGTGTTGGCCTCGAGACGTTGGCCCAGGATCTTGATGCTGATACTGGGGCTCGGAGTAATGGCCTGGCCATCAAGGAGTATTTGAATGTATTCCTTGGTTTGATGTAAGGGCGGACGACAAGGAGCTGTGATTTTTACGTGAACACTGGAGGCCACAGACTAGCACATTGGCATACTAGAAGTGAGATGCCATGCATTGGTGTGAGCTTCCTTTAATTTTTGTAACTTTTAGCACATGAGCAAGGTGCGCACAGGGCTGCTAGACGGGCGTGAGTGGTCGCGTGACGCTTTCACGTGGCATTCAGCGAGAACGCAGGGGGTAAACACGTAGATGTGCTTGATGAGTACACCACCTGCTTTCCCATCTTCGCGTGGGCTCGTAGCTAAATCAGTAAGACAACGGGCTCTCGCTTTGTTAGTCTATTGGTTCCAGGTTCGATTCCCGGCGGTGCCGGTAAATTCTTTTATTTGTTCGCTGGAGTTTTCTGGTGACACCAACGGTCGCGAAAGAACCCTTGGGGGGTAGAGGTAAAAAGCTTTGCTTTAAAAACACGTGGTAGCAGAAATAAGAGCAATATGCTCATACACTTGTTCGCACACATTCCAGATGAGGTAAGTGGGCGCATGATGCAAGCGAGACGCTTATCAGCTCGTTCGTCACACACACGTTTCTAGAATCGGGAACATCAGCACCTGCCGTGAGTGCAGATGGCGCCGATTAATCGCGCCTTGCTTACCGCAGAAATAGTTTTTACAACGTCAAAACGGCACATATAATTGCCTACTCGTTTTTTGTGCGTGTATATTTGTAGGTTTTATTCAAAATTTTGCCCTGTGGAATGAAGATACATGAGCTCAGAGGTACACGAACAAGTCGACTTCGTGTATAAAGTCTAAGAGTTGTCGATGAAATATTATCGAGTTATCTCACCAGCTTAACCGGTTAAAACAATTAATCGCGGCTAAAGCATTAATCGATTAATCGGAAGGTTAATCGATCATTAACCTACCACTAATAATAAATAATTGATTAGCGGTAATAAAGCGAATGTCCTGGTGGTCCTTTTTCTCTTCACAGAAAAAAATAAATGTCGATAAATTTTAGTTAATTGATCTGTCTGACTAATGAAAAACGTAAGGAAGTCCTATTTTGTTATTCCCGCCTTGTCCTTTGCTTGCATGTGTTAGATGTCAAAAGAAGTGCACAAGGACTAGTACAGAAAAATTTGAATCTTTTAATTAAAAAAAAACTCCATCAACCCAGCTGGGATTCGAATTCAGATCGCCGCAGTAGTGCGGGCGCTTATATCCCGCTCCTGGCCACTCCACCGACGGGGAACCGGTGCTGTCGAGCATGTTACCTATGATTTTCTATGATTCCGAACCGGTTTGGCCGGAAAGCAGCAATATTTGTGTTTTCGAATTTGACGTCATGTATCGTACAAGCAACCATTTCAATAATTGGCCCACTCGATTTACCAGTCCCGGGAAGTCCGTAGACAGCGTTCGGACCGGAAGTCCCATTAGAATACATGGGAAAATCGAGCATCGGATCGCGTCTCGGGCAGTCCGCGGATGATCCTGGACTGATAATCGAGGAACCACAATGTTGCGTTGGATTGCACATATAGAGCGTCCGGGTATTTGGTGCCGTCAGCCGTAAATTTTTTTTGTGCTGTACGTTACGCCGGACGTGACTTAAAACAGTGGCCTAAGTTCCGTCGGACCAGGACTCTTGTCGGACGTAACTTCAGTTTTCAATTTCTGCTTACTTCGGACGTAACCCTACAAACTGTCTTAAAGTTCCGTTGGACGTGTTACGAATCGGCCAACGCCGCCGTATTTTCCCGCATCAGCCACCACGTGGGAATCGACCACGTGCGCCGCGTGTCGGTGAATCGTACTTTCGTGTCTCGCCATGCCGGGTCAGTCACCTCGCTTTGCAACGCGCCTCCGGCGGCTGCCAGCGGCATTCCCAGGCATGCTTCACGACGTTCGCCACACCCTTCAGGAACCTGCGCGTCGGTGAGTCCCGCCTTGACATCACCGGCTCAGACGTTTCGCTATCGGCGCGATCGGCATTCGCTAGGGCGACCCCGGCACCTTTTAAGGACACTCTCTCCCCCCCTCTCAGACGCCACGTGGGGCGAACCCATGAATGACTCACGAACTATGGAAAGAGTGTGTGTGTGTCTGTGATGTTCGTGGCGTGTTACTCTTAGGGGCGTTTTTTGGGTATAAATAGAAGCAGCACAAACGTTGAATTTCATTCCTGTCTGAGCAGCGAATCCATGCGGTCGCTCTGCTCGAATCCTGTATTGTAACCTCGCCCGTCAGGGCATTGTATGTTTTTTTGGCTTCGGCGCATCTCTCGCTACGAAGTAAACAGTTACGTTATCCTACTGCTCTGGACTTCTTCACGGCTGCAACACCGGCTGGCCGCTCGCACCATACACGCTACCCATCGTATGTTGGAGGCCACGGAGAAAGGATCGGCTGCAGTCGGCCACCACGGTCGCAACAACTGGTTGGCAGCGGTCGGATGACAACTTCGTTTCACCTGGAGCCAGCGGTGCGAGACCCAACACCACGGACGTCAAGGCGGCTTCGGACTTGAAGAATTCACGGCGGTCAAAGGTGAGTGCGGGACTTTACTTCACTGAGTTTTACCAGGCTTCTGAGGATAGCTGGTAGGGCGTGTGTTTCTGTCGCGTGGGTTATTCGCGCAAAACATTTTTTGGAGTAGTGGGAAAGCAGTACTCTAGACCGCCCATGAATTTGAAAGCGTTGAAAAAACCGCAGTTGTTGGAGCTTGCAAAAGAGTTGCGCTTGGATGTTACGGACGCATTGAGAAAGCCAGAGCTGATACAGGCTATACTCGCTGTTGGGGCTGACGATGACGAGCTGTCGGAATGCATTGAGCTGATCAATGGTAGGGAGACCGCTAAACGTCAGGCTGCGGAGGCCGAGCGCCAGCGTGAGGAGCGTGAGAGGCAGAAAGAGGAACGCGAGGATAAAAGGCGAGAACAGGAGCGACAGCATGAGCTAGAAATGAAGCGTCTAGACGTCGAGGCGTCTCGACCTAGACGTCAAAGTGGAAGCGGCGTGCAGTCTGCGGCGACTGAGCGACCTACGTTGCGAATGTGTGACCTAATGCGACCCTACAAGGTAGGAGAAGACATCGGCCTTTTTTTGGTCAACTTCGAGCGTACGTGTGAGAGGGCCCAGTTTAGCCGAGACTAATGCCCGCAAAAGCTGCTTACGCTTTTGCCAGGTGAGGCATCCGACGTGATGGCCCGCTTGCCAAAGGAGGGGGGGGGGGGGTTGTGGTTCGCGACGGGAAAATGAAAGGAAATTCACTGGGGATATTTTGAGCTCGGCAGGGAGCTCACCTGCATACAACCCAGTGCAGGGGAAGGGAAGTAGAGGGGGAGTGATAGGATAAAGTAGAAAGAGAGAGAGAGAGAAAGGTATAAAGAGAGCTGTCAGTCCTAGAACGCTGTCAGTCCGGGCACACCAGTCAATCACTGCACTCCGGGCTACAGCCGCTGCGTGAGGCCGGTCGTCTTCAGGAAGTGAAGCAGATAAGTGAACACTTCCCGTTGGGTTGCCGCAGGTCCCTTCGGGAACAGAAGGTCCTCCATGTCGGCGCTAGGAAGGCCTCGACGCTGGAGCGCTCGGTGGTGCTCTGCTCTCGGGCCTGCGTGGTGGGGGCAGAAGCAGAGTAGGTGCTCGAGCGTCTCCAGTTCGGAACAGTCCGCACATGTAGGGGAGTCCTTGCGGCCGTGTCGGTGCAGACGCTCCGCCACATTGCAGCAGTTCAGCCGCATGCGGAGAAGCAGGCAGCGGGCGTCCCTGCTGATGCGTGCGGGCAACGGTCTGGGCGCCAGGCCGCTCACGACCCGAGGGTCGGGGTGCATCGTCTGCACCATGCGGGACAGGGCAGTGCGGGCCTCGTCGAACGCGGTGACGTCTTCGGAGACTGGGGTGCCCTCCTGGTGGGCCTCCCTGACGCGGGCGTCGGCGTCTTCGTTGCCCCGGATGCCACTGTGGCCCGGCAGCCAGTGTAGCCGCAGGTCGCAGCCTCGGGAGGCCACAGTGCGCAGCTTGATTGCAAGGGAGCGCTCCGGGTAGCCGCTGCTGTTGGTGGGTTGATCGGCCGCGTGCAGCCGCAGCAGGGCAGTCCTGGAGTCCGTGAGGATGACCGCCCCGGTGTGGTTATGGGGCCCCCTTTTGAGGAGGAGGTCGGCGGCCAGGTGCAGCGCTGCCAGCTCCGCCCGTGTGGAGGAAGTGGGGAAGGGCAGGCGGCAGCTCCGGCTGGATCCCAGCTCAGGCACCACGCACGCAGCCGCCCCCTCGCACGTGCTGTGCTTGACGGAGCCGTCCGTGAAGAGATGCAGGTAGCTGCTCAGCTTGTCCTGCAGCAGGACGGCCGCCTCTTGGCGGATGGCCTGGGGTGGTGTGGTCCGCTTGTTGCGGACGCCGCGGAGGGTCGTGGTGATCTGCAGGGCCTCCCCGGTGTCTGGTTGTGGCGGCTCCAGACAGGGTCGGTTCGGAACCTCGATGCCCTCCTCGAAGATAGTGAGCAGCGCTCCCATGTGCGAGTTGGGCCGGCTACGGAACCTCTGCAGGAGCGGAGCCCCATCACGTACGGCCAGCAGACGCTGGATGTGCCGCAGCCCCGTCTGCAAGGCCCGCATCTCGATGGGCCAGGTGCCCGCCTCGGTGTAAGTTCCCGCAACCGGCGACGTGGAGGGGAGGCCCAGGCAGAGGCGGATGGCGCGGCGTTGGTCGATCTCCAGCTCCTGCCAGCGTCGTGGTCCCAGGTAGGCGAGTGGAAGCGCGTACAGCACAGCTGCGGAGGCCATGCCGTGGAACACGCGCTGCGCCACTTGGTGTGAGCAACCATTGCCTCGTGACAGAAGCTGCCGCACCCCTTAGAGCACCTGTGCGCTGCGTGCCCGGAGGGCCTTGACAGCGGGCAGCCATGTGAGCCGGCAGTCAATGAGCAGCCCCAGGTACTTCACGGTCAGCCGGCAGGGAAGAGGTCGCCCGTTGAGTGTGATGCGCGGTGTTGCCTGTCGAGCCCTCCATCCTCCCGGATGCAGCATAAGGGCCTGCGTTTTGGCCTCCGAGAGCTGCAGGCCACGGCTCTCGAGGAAGACCGCAACTGCGCCCAGAGCCTCCTGGAGGCACGCCTTGACTATATGGCAGTCTTTGGTGGGGTCATGGGTCCAGAGGGCCACGTCGTCAGCATACACCGCCACCTCTACTGGGTGTCGCAAGCCTGGAGGGATGCAGTCGGGGAGAGGAGCCAGCACCAAGTTGAAAAGAAACGGGCTCAGCACGCTTCCCTGGGGCACCCCGGAGCGGACGTCTCGAGGACTGCTGGTCGCCCGGCCTACCTTCACCCGCAGGGTCCGGTCACGCAAGAACGCCCGGATGTAGCCTCCTAGGCGCCCCACAACGCCCATGCCGTCCAGGGCCTCCAGGATGGCCCCGTGGGCAACCGTGTCGAATGCCGACCGCATGTCCAGCAGGAGCAGGAAGGCCACCTCCTTGTCATGGCGGGCCTGTTCCAGCATGGAGATGACGTCCCCCAGGGAGTCAGCCGTGCAGCGGTGCCGCCTGAAGCCGCTTTGCTGCTCCCGGAAGACGCCGCTGTGGTCGGCAATCCACTCGAGACGGGCAAGGGCTGCACTCTCCATGACCTTCCCAGCAGCCGACGTCAGGGACACGGGACGCCAGGACTCTGGCTCCGTCGGGGGTTTGCCGAACTTGAGAATTGGCGAGATGAGCCCCACGAGCCAGGGTGGAGAAAGGACACCAGTCCGCCAGACCCGATTGAACAGTCGCAGAAGCGGCTCTAACTGAGTGACGTCCAGGTTCCGCAGCATCTGGTACGTAACCCCGTCCATACCAGGAGCGCTCCGCCGCTTGGAGCATCGATTCAGGGCGGCCTGCAGCTCACGGAGCGTGATGTCCGTGGAGCAGAGGGACACCACTTTCTGGTCGTGTGGGGCGGCTGGCTCCGCGTCGGGTGAGGCCGCAGGAACTGGAGGCGGGGTTTGAGCGGCCTTGGCAAACTGGTCGGCGAACAGCTCCGCCAGGGCCCCTTCTGTGATGCCCAGGGATATGGCGACCGCGTGCAGGGGACGCCGGCTGGTGGTGGTAGGCCCCAGCAGAGCCTTAAAGATACGCCAGGCTCTGCCCGGGTCCTTACGAGAGTCCATGGACGAACACAGCGACTCCCAGCCCTGCCTGCGACGCTGCCGTGCCCGTCGGCGGCATTGGGCGTCCGCCCGCCGGTACTCCGTCCAATCCTCTGGGCGCTTGCTTCGCAAAGCCTTCCTCTGTAGCTGGTTGCGGCGGGCCCGAAGCCGTAGCAGCTGCATGTCCGGGAGTGGCGTGCAGAGAGGTACCTCTCCCCGTACCGTTGCCTTGTCGGCGCTCCGCACGACTGCTGCGAGGAAGTCGACTTCAGGATCCTCGGTGCATTTGGTCATTTCCTTGCGGAAGTCTACCCAGCTAGTGACTGCGTAAGCCCTTGTGTCGGCTCGCTTGCGGTGGTTCCTGGGGGTGACCAGTATGGGGTAGTGGTCGGAGGACTACCAGAAAGTCAAGTCGAGCCTCCTGCGTAAGTACAGGCTGTCAGCAGAGGCGTTTCGTCAGAAGTTCCATGAAGCGGAGAAAACTAGAGGCGAGTGGTACTCGGAGTTCGCCTACAAGCTGAAGGCAAATATGGAAGAGTGGCTCAAAGAGGCAGAGGCTTTCGGAGAGCACGACAAAGTAGTTGAGTGCTTCGGTCTTGAGCAGTTTTACCGCCGTCTACCAGAGAACCTGAGACTCTGGGTGCAAGATAGGCCAGGGGTAAGCACTGTGGATCAGGCAGCTCAGCTAGCCGACGAGTTTGTCGCACGTCGAGGTGCGCAGGGTCCGAAAAACGGCCAAAAAGAGTTCAGGCCGAGAAAGTCAGGGCCGAAAGGCAGAGCTCCTCGGGAAGACGGTGGAGAAAGGGAAGTCGTTCTCGTGGATAGAGAAACTGGCCACGATAACGAAGAGAGAGCAGCAGACGCTGAGGAGCAGCGCAGAAAGAAAGCTTTCGAAGCGCGCAGGCAGGCTGCGTGTTACAACTGCGGCGAGACGGGACATTTCGCTGCCAGTTGTAAGAAAGGAAAACTCGTCTTTCACGTACTAGATCAGAGTGAGGACAGCAGGCAGTTTCTAGAGCCGTACGTACGTGAACTAGTCGTCAACGGTAAACCGTGCAGAGTTCTTCGCGACTCCGCAGCGACGGTAGGCATGGTCCACCCTTCGTACGTGGAACCGGATCAGTTAACAGGGAAGTGTGTTTGGGTGAAGCCACCCGTAGGTGCACGAAACGTTCGTCTGCCGATTGCTAAGGTCAGCATCTGAGGTCCGTTTGGTGAACTTGTGACGCAGGCAGCAGTATCCCCACAACTACTTTTGGAGTACAAGTACCTATTCTCGAACAGGTCGGATCAGCTGTTAAGGGAAAAGGGGTGCAATTTTGAGAAACTGCCGAGGAAAGAACCAGCTGAGCTCGCTGCGAAGAGCTCGAGTAACGATAGGGTCGCCACCTCTGTGAGGAATGGCGAAACTCAGACGGAAAGCGATGATGCGGAATTTCTGGAGACTCACGGCGGAGGGCAGCGTAAGTACACTGTGTTTAAGGCCCCTACGGTGAGTGGAGATGTTTCGTCGCCATGTTCGAAGCGCGCTAGATCACTGGAATCCTTGAAAACAGCTGTCGACCCGAACGCGCGCAGTTCGCGGGCAACTGAGCCGTCTTTTGAGACAGAGCAGCCTAGGTGTAGTGTGGTTCTGGCAGGAAGGAAGGAGAGCGGAAACACGCTTCAGTCTTCGCGTGCCAAGGCTGTCGCCGAAAGCGCGAGGGACGACGAGGTAGTGACTGTAGGGAACTACAAGGTATCTAAAGAGCTCGTCGTGCCCGTTTCACTCCCCGCTGATGCTCCCGACGATAGGCCAACATCGGCTGAGCTAGTTAAGGTTCCGGTGTCGCCTGTGGCTGAACCGAAGTCGGGAACCGACCAGCCTAGAGGAGAAAACGCAAACGCGTTCCGGCGTTTGCTTGCCGAACGCGTTCGTAAAAAGGCGAGCAACGAGGAGGTAGCAAAAACTTCAGCGCGTAATTGTGGCGCGTGTTTCAGTGCGAGCAAAGCCGTCAGCTCGCATCGCGCCGAGGGAACGCCGCCTAGAAGCAGTGCGCGCCTAACGTATGAACGGGGGAAAATCCCACTCGCTCCTCCGCGCGCTCGACCTTTGTCGAACAAGACGACCGGTGTCATGCAACGCGGTCGCAGCAGCGTTGAGACAACGGCTGCACCTAAAGTACGGTACAAGAAGGGGAACGGCTCAGGGCATTGACGAGAGCTCGGATCGCAGCTCTCAGCGCGAGAAATGGCCTGTAGACGCCTGACTTTCTCGATTTCTTTGTTTTTCCTGAAGCAGGTTTCGCCTTTACGATTACGTTTTTTTTGTGTGTGTGGGACATTTCCAATCACGCGAAATGTCACCTTTCAAGTTTGTGCACTTGTCTAAAGTACTGCTGGGCTAAAATATAACTAGTGTAGTTAGTTATTAGCGTATTTTTTTCGCCACTAAAAGCCTGGTAGATCTTCAGTGTGGATTTGTCTTCGCACTTGCCGGCGATGCGGTTGTGTCTTGCTGTGTTGTTCTGTTGCTTGCCTGACCAAGCCAGAGACGTTCTTGGGGAGCCACTACTCGTCCAGTGATCGGCCCTGTGAAGCTCCAGCACGGTGTCGTACAGCCCCGGCCTGGAGTCGAGCGTCTGCTAAGCACTTCACTGCGAAAGCATCCCTCCGGACAACGGTTGCAGACCCTTATCCATCGGGATCTCGGACCCCCGGCAGAGAAGCTGTTACGAATCGGCCAACGCCGCCGTATTTTCCCGCATCAGCCACCACGTGGGAATCGACCACGTGCGCCCGCGTGTCGGTGAATCGTACTTTCGTGTCTCGCCATGCCGGGTCAGTCACCTCGCTTTGCAACGCGCCTCCGGCGGCTGCCAGCGGCACGCCCAGGCATGCTTCACGACGTTCGCCACACCCTTCAGGCACCTGCGCGTCGGTGAGTCCCGCCTTGACATCCCCGGCTCAGACGTTTCGCTATCGGCGCGATCGGCATTCGCTAGTGCGACCCCGGCACCTTTCAACGACACTCTCTCCCCCCCTCTCGGACGCCACGTGGGGCGAACCCATGAATGACTCACGAACTATGGAAAGAGTGTGTGTGTGTCTGTGATGTTCGTGGCGTGTTACTCTTGGGGGCGTTTTTTGGGTATAAATAGAAGCAGCACAGAAGCAGCACAATCCATGCGGTCGCTCTGCTCGAGTCCTGTATTGTAACCTCGCCCGTCAGGGCATTGTATGTTTTTTTGGCTTCGGCTCACCTCTCGCTATGAAGTAAACAGTTACGTTATCCTACTGCTCTGGACTTCTTCACGGCTGCAACACCGGCTGGCCGCTCGCACCATACACGCTACCCATCGTATGTTGGAGGCCACGGAGAAAGGATCGGGTGCCCCCGCTCGGTCGCAACAGACGTAACTTTGGTTTTCAATTCTGAGTTCCGTCGGACGTAACTCTAGAAACTGGCTTAAAGTTCCGTCGAACGTAACTCTAGTTTTCAATATTGGGTTCCGTCGGACGTAACTCTAGAAACCGGCTTAAAATTCCGCCGGACGTAACTCTAGACACTGCGAATCTAAATATTTCGGGGAATCCGAAAAGAGCCAATTGATAGACACCTGGTTCCACACCTTTGCACAAAAACTTCATAGTGATGTCACTGATGTAAGCATTCATTATTATTTGAAAGTTTGTTTGCATTGATTGTGCGTAAATGGAACTCCTTACCAATACTAATATTTGAACTCGCTAACATTTGAGAGGAAGCCTCCGATTTTGAATAAGCTTCTTCAAAGGAAGAAATGGCAAGTCCCTGAAATGCAACCTAGGGCGGTATTCTCGAGTTTTGTCTCTTTACCGTCCCTTTCAAAAGTGTCCCTTTTGGCGAGTCCTGATTGGCTAAAAGCAAACAACCGGAAGTGACGTAACGCAAGCGCGGCAAACCTACTGCCAATACTAACAGCTTAACCGGAAGTACGTCACGATGAAAGGGACGCAAAAGGGACGTTTTCAAAAGGGACAGTTACGAGAATACCGCCCCTGGTGATGTAAGCGAAACAGTCTGACCTGTATGTCAGTAGTTTAGTAAAGCGGCTGCCCTGGATAAGCAGTGGCCGCCGGTTCAACCCTTTGATCACTTAAAAAACTGAATTTCAGTGTATTCGAGGGGGACACGAGGTTATACTTCTGACGTAGAAATTGTAGAGAAACGTCATGACTGTAGTCACAGTTAAGGCACAGCAAATTTAGCGTTGCCAGTGGTCTTCCTCTTATCCTTGTTTCTGCTTCACTAATAATTATCTCTTATTATACTAAAATCGCCGTAGCTTGAAAATTAGTGGATGGGATGTGGTAGTTTTAAATGTCTACAACTCACTATTTTCACGTAAAATGTTTATTCCCGAAAGGGCTTGAATATGGGATGTGGTAGTTTTAAATGTCTACAACTCACTATTTTCACGTAAAATGTTTATCCCCGAAAGGGCTTGAATATGCTTTTTTGTGTGTTACGCTTTGTCAGGAAAGGCTGTCTCTATGGCAAAGATAGCACAATACACGTCACAACCCGTGGCTTCCGCTCAATATAAGTGGGAAGAGTCAACTCTTGCCAAGCGAAGAATGAAAACACAGGGGCGGAAAAGATGAGTTTGCTGTGCACTGAATTTTTTTTTACTTAGGTAGTGTGCAACATGGATAAGTTTATAAGTTTTTAGGAAAGCTAAAATATCCACTTAAACATGGAATGAGACGAACAGTAGAAGTAATAGCGGAGAACTTCATGTAGCTAAGAAGTGGATGGGGCTCCTTAGCCCAGGAGCTCTGGTGATGACTTGGCGGTCTCTGCCCCGGAGACCAGTCATTGCTGTTACTGGCGTCCAGGTGAGTACTGGTCGTCAGGTTCACTCGAAGCTGGGGGAGGGTAAGAAGGAGAGAGAAGAGGTGGGATGGCGGTTTTGTGGGCACACCTCATAGTGATACGGACAGGGGTGCCTGGTTGAAAAGAATTATGCAGGGTCCTGTATTGGACATTGGTAGTGTAGCCAAGTGAGTAAAAAGAAGTGCTCGTCTGGATGTTAGGGGTAGTTTCCTCATCACAAACAGGATCCTGGATCCTGTTTCGGTAGCTTGGGATGAGGAGAGGAAAGGACATCCAGACTAATAGTGAACAAAAAAAACTGTTGCCACGTGATGCCGCCAAAGACGTTTAGGTGCCAAAATTTTGCCCGAACAAGACAGGCCAAACTGATACTTTACATATTTTGATATATTGCCGTAAATTTCACTGCGATTACTTTGTACGGGCCCTTAAAGAAGGGCGTTACACGCTGTAACGGGCCAGCAGACTTGCTGGTTTTATTCTATGAGCTGAAGTAATATTTTTTTCTTCAAATAAAACTTAAACATATATTCGTTCATTGCACAGCCCTTCTGTATAGGTAATTAGCACACAGCTAGTGGGTTGAGCTGCAGTTGCTACATTTGTTTTACATGCATGTCTTTTCGGAATTTTTTTCTTTTGTGGGCTTCATCAAAATGTACCGTCAGTTGGCCAGCATACCACAATGGTATATAACAACCACGAAGGCTGCGGAAAACATGCGGCTGTATGCTACTAGATGTACGTGCATGGCGAAGCCATCCGGTCATTTCATTGAATTTTTCAGTCGCTGAATCGCGCCCTGATGGAAACGAAACTTAGGGAGGTGCAGCGGAGCATCATTTGTTAGTTTCGCAGTAGTGCCAGCAGTAAAATAAAGGATAGGACACCAGTGTAATGCAAGAACGGCGTAAACATGAAACGATTTTATTCCGTATCATGGTTTTCCTTAGATCACGGCCTGCCGGCATGCAAACAACACCACAAAAGTCAGACATTCCTCGACATGGCGACCTCCGTTTCTGCAGCCACAGCACGGGACCCCTTCTACTTCAAAAAGTCTCACTTGGCACACAGAGCGCAGAGGTGTAGATGTCATTTCACCCTCATGTCAACAGCCCTTCATATGAGTTGCCTTCAGCACTACTTCTGCGATACTATCCCAGTTTCGTTTAATCTCTTCACTATCAAAATATGCTTTTGTGCAAGTCTCTTGTACTCCAAAAGGTGACGAAATTTGCTGATCGTAGCTGCAGCTCTAGCTGGGCGTCAGCTTTTTGTCTAGCCAGTACACCTGAGTTCTGCACATTACTTTCAGTAGCAGGGCTCCACTAGCCTTGTTGGATCATTACACACTGTCTCAGAGTTCTCAGCCTCAGCCAAAAATGACGGTGCACTGTGAGACGTGTTTATTCACGCCACGAAAAATATAGCGGAATATGAAATAAACGTCAGCTTCAAGTACGTATTTCCGATTAAACCAAACACCGTTTGCAAACTAACTAAACCCAACTACGAAAAACTTAATGTTTCACTATTCAGGTTATGCGAATTTCTCATGTTTTCATATGCCCTGTTTGTGTTCAAGCTAGTAATTGTTTGGCATGCTTTGGAGTGCAAGGGCGGTCTAAACGCGATATATTCTCAAGGTAATCAGCTGCTCCCGTTAAGACTAGTTTTGTGCTCCCGTTATGCTAATTTTGTCTTCCAGCTTTCTTGCACAGCTATCTTTGCACAGCAAACTATAATACTTCATGAAAAAGCTCTTCTTCAGGGCAACGTCCTTGCACCACCACCACAGCATCTGGCAGTAACAAACAACGGAAGAATTTTGCGGTCCCCTTGTAGTTGGTGCAAATTTTGGCTCACACTATTTTGACCCCCTCAAAAAATGTGGAAGAGCGGGGGTGTTAGAAAAGACAAATGCCCGTACCAAGGTGATTTATAACAAATTCAACATGCGCTACATGCTGAACATCGTACACCCTAAAAGGATGAACCAAACAACAGTTCAACTGCTCCTAGAGAAAGCCACAACCCCAAGAGCAAATTTCAATTTATGTAAGCAGCTGTAACGTTGAACGAAATATAGTGTTACTGATAACAGGATAGCAATTTCTCGTAGTATAGGCGCACTATAATCACACAGACTTGACTTGTTTATGTATTGATTAAACATGGAACGAGACAGTTGGAACAATATAAGTGAGGGAACGCGGTTCTCTCACATATGTCGCGACACTTTAGCAAATCCCCCAGCATCAATTTAGCTTAACTAGTTGCCTATAAATGGCTCACTGGAGACAGACGATGTTCTAAGGCAACGCTGCGAACGAGTGAAAAGAGGCGCTTAGGCAGAAACGCGAGCGCACCAAGAACCGCAGACTCGCTTCCAACTCTGGTCCGGCGGCCGTTCGCCTCGCCGAGGCAAACCGGAAAACCAGCAAAGTGACGTCACCGGGAGCTGTCACGTGACATTCTGACGTCAGAGTGTAAAACGGTGCCGGAAATTCTCTCCCACTGGAGATCAAAACGAGAAGAAACTAGGCGTTATTGCGCGTGTAACACCTGGAAACAGGGGCGGTGCGGGCTTAGACGCGGCTGAGGCCGGGCGCGCACAGCTGCAAATCTCTGCGAAATCTTTTGAGTTAAAACAACTCCAGGACACAAGTAAAAGCTAAAAGCACGCAAACAAGGAAGGAAGCGAACAGCCAAGTTAACACACAAGAAGGTCTCGCACTTCAACTGCACCCCCAGCCTTGGAATAGAGCCCCAGCGTGGATGACTAGCGCCATCTCGGCAAACCAGGAGGAAACTACATCTATAAGTGCACTCATTGTTGCAGCGGCGAAGAGAGGGCGCGATGGGCGTTTTTTGGCGAACCACAAAATACACTACACCCCATCAATATCCAGTTTCGCTGTAAAAGTTGTCCAATGCATCTCACGCAATGAATATTGCCATCCATCTTTTTATATACCATAGTCGGAGCACGGCAGCTCGATGAAAACAAGGTTGTTTACATCGAGCGCCCGTGCTTGGACCTTGTTTACATCAAGCGGCCGTGGTCGGAGCTACCACATCATACGGAAAAGAGAGATAAGAGAGACAGTTAACGAGCCGTATGACGGGTCAACATCGTTCTAATGTGTAGGCTCTATCTCATAAAATCCAGCTTGTAATTGGGCGGAAGGAAGCTATCTAAGCAAGGAAGTACCTAAGAGCCCGAACAGTGCGGCAACAGTGTCGACAGCAGATTAGGTGCACAAAGCGAACAGCTGAGCGAAAGCTCACATTTGAAGCGCGCGCAAGTATACATCCTTGAAATTTGAGACTGGGCTCCGCTAGGACTGGACTGGACTGGAAAAGACTAAGTCAGCGAGCGCGAAGTGCGAGAACGCCACCGAGTCCGAGGAGATTACCATAGCCCTGGTTATGTCCGAAGGGAGGTTGCGACTCGCAAGAGGCCGTCCGCAACCTGGCGAGAGGTCGAGTGGGCGGCAAAGCGGCTAGTGACGAGCAGGGTCGCAGAAGGCTCGACGCGAGGGCTCCACTAAAGATATTCCATAATCAATACCTAAAAGCCGAGGACCGCGAATAGCGAGTCTGTGTTTGCCAACGCCCGTGGTGCAAACTCCGCGCTTGGGCATGCGAGGGCCTTTACTTCGTGACCATCTTAACTGCCCCGTTGTTGCAGTGTTTATTTTGAGGGCGATGTAGCCATAGCTCGGCAAAACTGGATGCCACTCACTCACACTCACTCAAAAAAATATATTTATCCTAACGCACTCACTCGCACTCGCACTCGCCACTCCACCTTTACTACTCACACTCACTCGCGCTCACGCTGGCCACTCGCCACCACCACTCGCACTCACTCACGTTCACGCTCACCACTCCGCTCTAATAACTCGCACTCACTCACGCTCACACTCACCCCTTCACCCTCACCACTCGCACTCACTCCCGCTCACGCTCTGCACTCGTCCGCACCACTCACGCTGGCCCCTCGGGCTTCACTACTCGCACTCACTCCCGTTCACGCTCACCACTCGTCGTCACCATTCGCACTCACTCGCACTCACGCTCGCTCACGCTCAACACTCGTCGTCACAACTCGCACTCACTCAGGCTCACGCTCATGCTCACCACTCATCCCCACCACTCACACTCGCTCGCGCTCACGCTCACCACTCGCACTCATCCGCGCCCACGCTCACCACTCGCATTCGCCGCTTACACTACCTCGCAGTAGCACTCACAACTTGCAATGGCCACTCACACTCACTCGCAATCACCACTCGCTTCCTCCACGCACACGCACGAACAAATATTTTCGGGCATGACATACTTCCTGATTTGAGCTAAAATTTACCTTTCTCAGGAATGGGGTCTCCCTTTTTCCTAAGTATGTAATTGGTTATTATAATCACATATCTTGATATGTCACTTTCAAAGCGGTAATCGTCGCTGGCCTCTTTTACGAAATGAACAAATTCTTGCAAATTTGCGTGAAGCCATTCATCATAACATTTTATTATTTTCTATGCTATTTCGTTCAGATTCTACAAAAGAAAAGAAACACTGAAAAATTTCACAGCGGTGGCAAACATAAAAGAAATAGTCCAGTTCGGAAGAAAAGCTTAGAATAGCTGTTGCCATCTGTCAAAATACTGGCTAGCGCACGCAAATATTCCTATCTCGAAGCGCGCTATCCGCGCCACTAAAATTTCGCAGTAAATTCGCTGTGGACAACCCTCCAAACGGTTTATTTGAAGAGTAATCAGAGGTGAAAAGGGTGCAGAGCGAGAGTGTCGAGCAAAACACCGCCCCGAAAAGATTGAAAACGGCAAGCAAGGTGGAGGAAGGCTACTGGAGCGCTTGGCCTTGAGCGCTTGGCAGAAGCGAGGCGAGGGAGAGAGGCGGCGCCACGTGGTCAGGCCAAATCGGCGCCGCCTGACTTTAGCCCGGGCGTCCTCATGGAGACGAGTTGCCAATCGCCCGCCTCCCTCTCCATCCCCCTCCCTAAACGGCGCCAGCCTGCCGCAGAGCAAAACCGCAGCTTGATCCTTAAAGGAGCCATGAAGAGAAAATACAACTTCGTTTAATTTGAAGGAACTAGGATTCAGTATCTCACTCAGCTCCATTATAGCCACAAAAGATGTTTTTTAACGAAAAAAAAAAAGCAAGAAGTATTCAAAAACTTTCAAATTTTGCGCCACAGTGACGTGTTATGAGCAAGAATGACGTCATACGGGCCAACAATAAAACATAATTTTCAGTGCGTTAACTGCACGTTAGCATTCAAGTGATGCGGTCAAATGGAACTAGTGGCCCCATTACAGACGTCCAGTCATGTGTCGTCGCGACAGGTCAGTTAGGCGGCCGCCAATCGCACAAACAAGGTTCTGTGACGTCATAGAAAAGTTGCGGGAAATTGGCTAGGGGGTCGCGACTGCTTCACACGTTTTCTTTATTATCTCCGGTATTTGTTCGAAGATTTCGATGTTATTGGTATCATTGTTATCGGGACTAAGCAGTCTTTCTAATAAACCCAACTTGTATTTTGTCTTCATGGCTCCTTTAACTACACCGTCATGCGCCCGCACCGGGCACCGATACAAGTTCACGTCAAAAGTTTATAGGAAATAACGGGGAGAATAAGTCATCGGACACACACACGCAAACGCACTCACGCTTGCACTCACACAAGCGCACGCATGCACACGCACGCACGCACACAAACACGAACACGCACGCAACACGCACGCAACACACACGAACACATACACGCGCACACGCACACAAACGCACATGCACGCTCACACACACCAACGCAATTGAACACGCGCGCGCACGCACACACACACGAACTCGCACGCACGCGCACACGCATGTAGACGCACTCATTCACTCATTCACTCACCCACTCACAAATTACGCTATCCGACTGCCGAGAACGCTTAGTATTCGTTACACGACTCAGGGGTCACAGTACCCCTACGCCATTGGCACGCGGACGACGACGAAGTCCGCGTGAAAGTGAGTATCATAACAGAGCGCCGCCGTAACAAGTAATGACCAATACTGATAAGTTTAACACGCTAAGGCCTCGAAAATGAGCTACTGCTTCCACAACACGCAACTCGCCCATTCAAACCGTTTCACCATCCTGATACGCGAATCTGTGAACATCTGCGATACCTTTTCGAACGATTACGGGCACTCACAATTTGCGCCCAGAACAGCCGGACATTTGACAGCTGCAGCAAGCCGGCCAATTGAGTGTGTTAAATAAAGAGAAAGAAGCGCGCCACGAGGCAGGCAGCGGGGTCTCGCTCCACGAGCGCGGCTCTCGCGGCAGTCGGTCGTACCCATCTTGGATAGCCGGACGTCTGGTCTCCTCGTTCCCTTTCGCTACACAATTCTCTGGTGCCGTATGTACACCAAGTACTACGGCAGTAGACCACGGTGCTTCCTAATGCCTCCATCGCAGCGCTCAGCGGTAGGGAAGTGCAATCGCTTTATTGCGACGATGTTACCGACACTAATTCCAACACAAAACGCTGCGAGCGAGAAACATCATTCGGCGAGAGCGCGCAACAGCCCCTCAATAAGTCATGACAGTGAGAGTATCAGCGCATTATGGCGTCAGACGTCCATCCAAATCGCATTCCTCAATCCACAGGTCAGTGGAGATTTGGTTCCACGGTGCCTTAATTATAAAGGGGAGTAGCCACATATTCCCGAAGCTAAAGACAGTCGTTCCATTAACTAGTGGCTGTGCGTACCAGTGGATATCGCCAGCAGCAATTGCCACAGCAAGCGGCTCCTGCGACGAATGCCAACAGCGAGTGATGCTCACCGCGGTAAGCCCCGCACATCGCGCTAGAAGCGTGCGTTCACTCGCCACTTATAAGTGGTCAGCGGAGCTCGCCGCAAGTGAAATTCGCACTCGCGAGTGGAACTCGTACTCGCGAATGGTGAGTGGGGCTCACCGCGAGTGCAACTCGCACTCGCGAGTGGTGAGTGGGGTTCACCGCGAGTGGCTTTCGCACTCGCGAGTGCTGAGCGGGGCTTGCCGCGAGTGGAACTCGCACTCACGAGTGGCGAGTTCCACTCGCCGCGAGTGGCGCTCGCAGTCGCGAGTGCTGAGCGTGGCTCGCCGCGAGTGGAACTCGAACTCGCGAGTGGTGAACGCGGCTCACCGTGAGTGGCGCTTGCACTCATTCGAGCTCGCACTCACCAGGCCAAAATGATGGTGAGGCACACTCACCACTCACTCGTGAGTGGTGAGTGGGGTGTGTGAGTGCACTCATGAGTGAGTTTGCCGACCTATGGATGTAGCTGCCACTGCTCCAAACAAGAGCCGGTGGAGGGTATGGGGGGTGTCCGGATTGTGAATCTCACGAAAGTGGCTGGTACCGTTACGAGGCAGGGCAAGATACCCATGACGTTTTTCTGAATTTGGTAAAGGCCTTCATTCCTCGCGTTTTTGGGAGGTACTAGCTGAAGATACTGCAAAGGTGCTACAGATACTACATAGGTACTAAAGGTACTACAAACCAGGGTGTCGAACCGGAATTTTTTCGGGTTCGGTTCCAGAGCACCATTCCGTTCCGGTTCGAACCGGTTCAAACGGGTTCAAACGGGTTCGGGTAAGAAGGGCATGAGTTTTTTTGCTATTTTTTGTGTGCTCGGTTTTCGTTTCTCTGTGGCGTCGGTATAAAAATGAAGTCATAATATAGGATTGTTTGTGGATGGCCAACTTAAAGGGACCCTAAACACTTTTGTCAACTTTTTTTCTAAATCTTGAATGCTTGCAGAACGTAGACAACCAATACATCCTCTAGTTATATTACGGGGTCGCGAAGTACCTCAGCCAAAAATTACTGCTCTATGTCCATCAGAGAACATACAAACTTGCTCAAAATATTTATCTCTTCTTCCCAGTCTCGGCATTCTTCGGCCGCTGGAATTACGTTATTACAGGGCTGTAGCGGCTATTTGCCGGCTTTCCCTAAATTACAGCAATGAACGCCCTTGATAGCCAATTTAAAAAGAAGGTCGCAAAATCAAAGCAGAAACGGAGGCGTATCCGCTGCGACGTGCAAATCACGCAGTGTCGCCCCATGCTGGCAATGGCGATACATTTCTCAGCGCTTCCAGAAGCGACGTAAAGACTGAAAACGTTTATAGAAAGTGTTCAAGAGTCCTGTTAACTGTACAATCAACTACAAAATGTTTTCTATGGTAGGTCATCGATTAAAACACTAACTGAAACGAAATAAAGGGTTCGCTAGGACACTTAAGGCTGCATATATGTGTGTAGGTGAAATCAGTAGTCTTTATGGGCGGAAGTATATTTCTATTTGTACGGTTTTATACATTTGTAGAACTTTATTCTTGGCTCAGAAACCCGCAGTTTCATATCCTGAAGTTTTCTTGAGGAAACAAAAAAATGGCTGACAATTACGATACTCGCTAATGCGAAATTTGAGTGCGGCGCGAACTGCAGCTTCCTCGGCGACGGCGCATATCTGCTGCGTCTCAGGAAGCCTATCCCGTCATCAGCGAACGCAGGTTTGCGCACGCTATACTCTGTCGTTATTATGTCGTTCCGCGTCGCCACCGGAGAGCATGTCCCTTCCCCTCACACTTTCGCCGTACTTTCATCCTCCGCTTTCCTGCTTACTCTATCTTCGGTGGCCTTTTCGTTCTCTCGGTTACAATGAGGGCGACGCTAAGGGAGTAGGCGAAACCACAGGAGCGGGCGCTTAAAAGCTGCGCTCTAAAACGTGGCTCTACGTAGCCGTCGCTGTAGTGCCGTGTGAACCACTCCCCTCGCCGACGAATGACGGGCCCGGCCTCGTCTCCAAATGATGAAGCTTTGCCCCAGTCTTCTGGAAGGCAAGCGTGTAGCCTCCTGATCAGTTGGAAGCGCCCCGGTGCCTCCTCCTCCTCCTCCTCATCTTCCTTGGTGTGGCATCCTCGCCAGAACCTTCCGGACAGCCTCCCTGCAGGATGTCCATTGCCCCGTCCGTCCACTAAGCGGACGACCTGTCCGTCCACCATCGTTTTTTGGTACCCTCGAGTGTCTCCGTAGAGAGGCTGCGCGCCCCCCCCCCCCCCCCGCGAGGTCGCCCCTCGTCTCCAAATCCCGCAACCTCGCCGGAATCTCCTGGCCGGCAGGCAGGCAGGCAGACAGGTAGTTTACTGGCAAGCGGGAAGCCTCTTTTTGGGGCAGGAAACTTATCTGTGTAGCAGAGAGGCTGTACGCCCGCTGTCTGTTTTGTTAACATCAGATGTCGACGCATGCACGCGCGCACGCGCACGTATTTTCGCACGGCGAGGGAAAAATTTCACATTTAAAATTAATTAGTTGGTCTGTTACGCTTTTTATTTACCCATAGTTTCAATGGCGTTTTAGCTTTCACACGAGATCATTAGCAATGCTAGAAGTCGAAAACTGTCCCGCGTCGGCGTCAGCCTTCACTGTAAACCGTTGCAGGTGGCGTTTAAAGGGATGTCATTCTCCACACCTTCCATCTGCTAACATGCCGGTTCGACGGAACAATTAAGGCTTACTGACCAGCGATTACAACTTGCTAATGACACTTCAGCCATAGGTGGCGGCAATTGGATTCTAGGAAAGATAGTAGCATAGTGAGGTCGCTAGCTGCGGTAATGGTCGCTTGTAGAGAAAGACAGAATGAATTTTAATCAAATCGAGGAAAAGTTTCAGAGAGGCGTCCTCATTCAAAGACGCCTTCAGCTCGAACCGAGTCGACAGCCCTTTCGATCAGGCGCAGCTGATATTCAAGGCTTGAGCTGGCCAAGGGTCTCTCCCAAAGCTCCGTAGAAATGTGGAGGTTTTAAGGGGCTGGGGTCTAGGGTAGATTTGTTGCAGCCGCCCACTAGGTGTCTCAGGGTCCCAAGCACTCCACACAGCTTGGGACCCTGAGACCGCCATTTTCCTCGGCCGCGATTTTCCCATAGGCGAAAATCGTTTTTACTTATTTTCACAATAAGCAGGCAAGTGTCGTCGTTTTTCCCGGTGTCAAACAAAATATACCACAAAATGCGACATTTGTGTGAAGTTTCAGCGCGAACCGAGCAGCGGTTCGCTCATTAATTTTTTAAATGTTATAATTATCGTCGTAACACCCCGTATATTTGTTTTTGAAAACCCTTAGATAAGTATAAAATATGCTTTAGGTAATTATTTACTAACTTCAGTTCGAGATGTCACTCTTACACCAGAAACAACGTAAAAGCGCAAAACGTGCATAAAGAAAAGCATTTTATAGCATTCAGGTGGTCGTCACATAACTTTCGGCTATTTTCTTCGAAACTAAATTTCCTGATTGGTCGAGGAGACCACCGCAATATTTACAAATGCCAGGGACCCCAAAGGTATCGTGGTTGGTACGAGCCTCTAGTCCACCTTAACCGACCCGCTAATTCCTTTAATCCAAATTACTCAACACACCAATCCTACTAAATCACAATAGCTCATCCACTCATCTCGCAAATCCACTCTAGTCTACCTGCTAATCCGCATTATTCGACTTTTTTTTCATGCTGCCTTTAACTTTGAGGCAGAGAAGATTCAAGATAATACAGAAATTCGGTCGCATCTACTTTGAAACCGGAAATTAAAAAGCCCCCCCAATTTTGTTCCAGTTCTCATGCTCTCTGAGAGCAGAAAGTACACAACGGCACTCTACAAGAAAAGGTACCGATGACTTGGAGAACTGGGAGTGTTTGTGTCTCACCGATGTTTTTATATAACTGCCTATTCAAACTAAAATGAGTGGAAGATATGGATTCATTGTTGATAATGTCCCTGAATGCCTTCCCAAGGGGGCAGGGATGCACTCAAATTACAACACATTAACAAGTTTACACAATAATAAACACCATGTCGATAGAAATCATGAGGAACAATCCATGATGTGCTGAATATACGTTCTAGCTTAACTTTGTCTGAATGAAAAAGCAAACTGAGGGAGATAAGCAGTATCTAAAGCAAACTGATAGCATATACGGTCAACTTTACATTAAATGATGGTAATAAGCAGAAAACCTGGTGGGTTATTGTGATACTGCAGACTATGCAAAATATTTTGTGGTGCTGTCGGGCGAGTGGTAAAAATATCTTCGAACACAAGGTGGGGCACCATAATCGAAAACTAGAAATTACAGTTTTGAAGCCCCGGAACTGGTTCGGAACGGTTCCTTCAATTCGTTCCGGTTCGGGTTCAGTTCCGGTTCCGGGTGAAAATTCGGTTTCAGTTCTGGTTTTCGGTTCGGTTCCGGTTCCGGTTCGACACCCTGCTACAAACCTTCTGACAGCCGGCAAGGTTAGATGGTTAACATCGAGTGTGGTTATTTGACCATTCATGACTTTTGTTGCACCAATCAGGAAAACAGGCGCTGGGGTTGGGAACTTGGACCGCCTTACAGAAAGAAGATGTACACAGCGCTGTCTCCTATTGGTGACATGGTGAATGCGTTAACGTGTCACAACTTTGCTAATTTTGCGTGATACGTGAACCTCCCTTCGAACACTTTGAAAACGTATTTAAACGAATAAAATGTTCTCCGATGTGGTAAAAAGCCAAAGCAGGAGCCAAATCGTTTTTCCTTACATTTTCAGAATCTACGAAGGAGGAAAGCCAACATTAGTGGTTGCAGATCCGGATCTTGTGAAACAAATCCTGGTCAAAGATTGCCATGTGTTTCCCAACGGAAGGGTAAGGCGAGTTTGGATGGTTAGTTCAAAAGCGCTCGTGTATAAATTATTTGTCGTGTATCTATGAAAAACGGCAGCTAGGGGGTTCTTCGCAATGTTTACGTAAAATGTTTTTGGGTATATATGCGTTTTTTTTACAAACTTGCGACCGAATGCCATTGAGATATACTACGTAACTTCAAATGCCACTTGTGAAGTCAGTCGAATGAATCATGCATTAAATAATTTCAAAGTGCTTCCCCAACAAAAACTTACGGTGTCCCGTACTCTTAAAATGTAGGACATTAGTTGTCGCTTACCGCTGCAGAACCGCTGCGTTTGGCCGGATTCCGTTGAGTTACAACAATAAAAAGTTGCACTTGATTGATGCTTCCAAGATAAGCAAAGCAGGGACTGAAAAAAAGGGTCATTTGTGCGAGGAGAAAATCTTGCATTGCCGCTGTATGCTACAGCCATGGCTACAGACTTCTTAGCGCTTCCACGCACGCAGAAACGACCGAAAACGTTAACTACTTCGAGTTTATCAGTCATCTCAACTCACGCGATATTCTGTTCCGGGGTGCAATATTCCGTGTAGAAGTAGAAGCCCGGCGCTTGCGCTGCGATGCAGAACGTTACTTAAACATGCTCATTTGCAGCGCCCCTCGCCTGTTAAAAACATGAAACCACCCCTATTTACGGAAATAGTGCGTAGAATTGAGCTAGGAGAAGTTTGCAGTAAAAAAATCACTAGTACGCGAAAAAAACCTAGCATGGCTGGATCTCTAACCTTGGTTCTTCGCACCAAATTCCAGTATTCTACCTCAAGGCTATTGAGACCAAACAGCCGGATTCTTTTGCCAGTTGTTAAAAACAATAAAGGGACCGTTCCAAGCGAACCAGTGGATGGCCCGCGCGAAAACCTGCTTTCCTACCTCTAGTCTACCGAAGCCGAACAACGCAGCTTTTTCAGCAGTTGCTTGAAAGAATTGAAACAGTGTTCGAAGCGAGCAGGTAGATGGGGCTTGGCGTTACGACTAAGGCCGCTGTGCAATGCCACCCCGTTACAAAAGGAAGCCACTAATCATCATCAGTGGCGGGCTTGTACCCACACGGGAACGAAGTCTCGCCCAACTCACCCCAGAATATTTCGTTTCGTCCGGGCGCATTCTGGTACAATCATTATCAATAACCGAAGCAGCACATACTTCAATGGTGTATAAACACAGTGTTAGTTACACAGCGTGAAATCATCACGACGGCAGTGTTAAAAGAAGTGAAAATAGAACATGCCGATATGCACTAGGCTTCGGCCTGCTGTTCCTTGCTGAAAAAATCCAGTTTTGTTATGTGCTTGCAGTAACCGACTATCTTTGCGTATTCATTTCATCGTCATGCCCAAAATACTGGAAGGAAAATGTACGTTTTTTTCTGTTCGATGACAGCTGCTTCAGGCGAAAGATGGCCTCCTCAGCAAAACGATGATATTCGCGCACGTCGACCTCTGGCGGAAAATACGACCAGTTGCAAGCCCGGCCTTTTCAGCGGGGAAGCTGAGAAAGGTGAGATTTGTGTCTTCCTGCCGATGTAGTCTAATCTCAGACGGTCATGGATTGAACGAGACATCTCGATATGAATTTTGGTCACAAGGCGAATGCAATGCACGTCTATATTTTTTTTTGACTCCCCCGGTTTTGTGATGAATGAATTCATACAGTACTTTTTATCCAAACGATGTTGGCATGGTCGCAAAACAGGCGGAATTCATAATACTGCCGATCAGAGAACGTTGATTCAAAAGCTGTGTGGTCACAAAACGTATTGCTGTGCCATGTTACCGTCATTTCTGTCACACTATTTGGCAGCGTACAAGTCAAATTTCCGAATTTAAAGTCCCAAAGGTAGTTATCACTGGCGAGAAGCATAGCAATTCGGAGCGAAGAAATAACTTACGCTGGTGAGTGTCCGGCGTTGCGTTCGTGTCTCATTCATACAGGCTTTGGTTTCAGGGCAGCGCAATTCGTCATGCGCACTGAGTCAGATACTCGGATCATTGTGACCTAATTCCATGGTAGAGAGCCTTTACTACATCACTTATTTCATACGTAACGCTAATTACTCAGCTTTTAAATGTATGATCTGACAATTTATGTTGCTCCCGCAGAGCTTGAAAAAAAATCCCAGGCACAGCCTAATTCCTCTACATACACGCCTGCTTTCATGCAAAGCATCGACGGACACAGAGCACCGAAGCTAAGCACTGGAAGGTTGCATACGAGATAGTTCCCGTACCAGGGGTATGTCGGTGGTTTGTTTCAGCTAGAAAAGAAGTTGCCTGTGCGCGCCCACACAAGTCTCATATGGTATGACGAACTGGGTCAAGTCCCGTAACGGCATAACCTCCGTCGTTTTAAACTGGTTATGCTGCATTACTGTTTTGTTCGCCATTTCCCCACCTTCTCGTCAGCTACGGCTTAACGGTGCTCCAGTTAACCTTAAACCGGGCCACTAGTTTATTTTTCACTTTATTGTTTGTTGTAATATCTGCACTAAACCTTTTCAGCGGAATAAATTAAGATAGCGACTGTCAGCGGTTAGGAAAATTGTACAACAGCCGCACGTCGGTGAGCATGCCGTTTCATGCCAGAGTGATCACATGATTTCGTCCTCGCAGATGAACCATTTGATAGAACATTGCGCGGAAGTGACTTGCCAGCACATCAAGCAAGCCGCTCAAGAAGAGGAGGACATTGACATCAAGCAGTGAGTATCGTCCGGCAAGCAGTGCAATGTTTGTCCACACAGCACCCGCAAGTTGTCACCTTGAAATTCAGCCAAAAGTAAAAATGTGCACACGTTGGGACTAAGGCAGACAAAATATTGCTGTGATCATGCGTGATATTACCGCTTATGCTACGAAAACTTGCATAAACCCACTACTGAACCGCCTTTTATCGTGCTGAAACGGGCGGCCTTAGAAAAAATGGTGGCGTTACTATAATTGTGTAAAAAGTTGGTTATACTTGGTGGGTTTAAGAGAGAACAAAGACAGGTGATATATCGTAAATAAAATTAACCGCAAACTACTACGTTCTCTAAAATTCCGAGTCAAAGAAATTATTGTAGATGATGGAGGGTTGGTATATTAGGGTTAAAGGAGGGAATAGCTGTTTACTTTTTTAGCAATTAGAGGTTGATCGCACTAACATTTAGAGCCTATGTATAAGAATAATGACTCCGCTACACTGAGACCCTGGTAGACGGCTTCCTCAGGGGAGTATGAAACGCACGGTCGAAACCGACCACGAGGGATTTGCGTAGTTGCTGCGCTACCAGTCAAGCCGTGTCTGCTAGCGGGGTGTGAACGGCCCGAAGTACGCGACAGCCGAAGCAACGGAGGAACCGTTTAGGCAAAATCTAAAGGCGCCAACGCGCACTGGAAGGACAATCAGTTAAGGCTTGCGTAGTTAAAAGACTAAGCCACAATAACGCCGCATGCGAATGAAGACATGTGAAAAAAAAAATTGGCCGCGTATATGCTCCTTTCGTTGCAAATGTCGTCAAAAGACCATAGTCTTTGTACACATTTGCCAAGGAAATGCCCCTCTTTGCTTTCCCGCTCACCTCTCATGCTGTTTCTGTTCCGTCGCGCTAATCCCAAGGTAAACGCACTAAAGGTTTTCTCAAGGCGATTTGAATTTACCGCGTTCCACTGCTACAGGCGGGGTTCCTCGATGCCAGAGCTGCAGTACGGCGGAGACGCACGTGAATCGAGGCGGACGACTTCAAGGTTTATAGAAGCGCGTTGCCCTCCGCCAGGTGCGTTCCAAGCAGAACGTGAAGCCTAGCTAGTGGAACCTTTCTTTGCTGTTGCCGCGTGATTAATCATACGCCGCCAGGAGGTGGCACGGGCAACAGAACAGCAGGCCACGGGTTTTTGCAGTAGATGTAGAATATCATTTGCTATAGAAAAATCAAGCATCCAGGAATTTTTAAATAAAGGAACACCGCAAGTATCCGTTATGTACTAATTTCCTGTCTTATATTTGCGATATGTCTTGTTCTTGTTCAACAAAGTTGTCAAGTATGAACATATAAACCGGGCCTAGACGTTGAAATTTGGCTGTGAGTATATAAGACTATTGCACAGTAACCATTTTACTTTGGCCGGGTGGCTGAATCAAGTTACAGACAGACAGACAGGCGGACAGACAGACAGACAGACATACAGACAGACCAAAATTTCTCGGTTTAAGTAGCCCAAGAAAGACTATCGTCTTTAAAAATGACTGAGGATTACGATGCTCCTTAATGCGAATTTGTGCGCAGCACGAACTGCTGTCTACTCGGTAACGGCGCATAGTTGCTGAGACTCGGGAAATGATCGCATGATTAGCTAACGCACGGCGGCGCGCGCTACTCTGCGGCTATCTCGCAGTCGTCGCCGCCACCGAGCATGTTGATGCAAATCGTGTTTGAACTTCCCCCGCAAATGTCGCGTGGTTCGGATGAGCCACGTAATGATGAGGACGCGAAGTACATCCACTGGTTGCCTCTTTCGTTGTTCAGCACTCACTCCTGAGTGCTGCAGTGCGCCGGTGCAGCAATCACTCGTGGGTCCTCTCGATGGCAGCGATGGTAAGTCTCTGCGGTGGCGTCGCGAACTCAGTCTCAGGATGTGAATGCGCATCGTAGTCGAGCGCACGACGGCACGCGTTGCTATGGCGTCATCTCGCAGCCCGTCGCCACCGCCCAGGAGGTCTGACTGCCTCCCCCTCACATTTTCATCATGCGTCGCCGCCGAGGAGCGTCTCGTGCGGGCTCAGCAAACTGCCCTCTTCTCACACTTTCGCCAGGCTTGCCTCCGCAGTTTTCTTTCGTTCTTCGTTCACTCGGTTACGACGCCGACGCCGCTGTCAAACCACAGTCATCATCATCACCAGCCTATCTACGCCCACTGCAGGGCAGGCCTCTCCCATTAATCTCCAATTACCCCGGTCCTGTGCTAATTGCGACCAATTTATCCCCGTGAAATTCTTGATCTCATCTGCCTATCTAACTTTCTTCCGCCCCCTGCAACAATTTCCTTCTCTAGCGATCCACTCTGTTACCCTTAATGACCAACGGTTATCTTGCCTTCGCATTACATGCCCTGCCCACGTCCATTTCTTCTTCTTAATTTCTACTAATATATCCTTAACACGCGTTTGTTCCCTGACAAACTCCGCTCTCTTCTTGACCCTTAATGTTACACCTATCATCTTCCGTTCCATTGCCCGCTGAGTCGTTCTCAATTTAAGTTGAACCAAACCACAGTGGCTGCCGCCAAAGTGCTGAGCCCTAAAACACTCCGTGCATTGTTATACTATTTTAACGATTTGTTGACGAGCGCGAGTGTCCTCTAAATAAATTGAGAACTCTGGTCTAGCTGCAAGTGTACGTACGCATGTATCCGTCGGTGCAACAGCATTTTCCCACCCAATTTCGGCTCGGCGCCGCTGTTGGGATACAGTCATGCGTAGCAGCCGGGAAGTCGTGCGATGGCCCGCATGGCTACGGCGTAGTTTATTTTAGCTCAATGACGGCGGCAGCCAGAAGCTCTCCTGAAGCAGAAATATGGCGTGGCGACATATGGACTCTGGAAAGCAGCACACTGATAGTATGACGGATATGATGACAATGATAAGGGATGTTGGTACAAAGCGAAGACACCATGACTATATTCAATGAACTACAGTCGAACACGGATATATCGAACACGGGTATATCGAATTATTGCCTATATCGAACTCATAAATTATCCCCTTGAAAATTCTGTGTAAAAGTATAGGAATTCGTACGTTTATATCGAACTGTATTTTTCCCAAGATTGGGTATATAGAACGCCGCGCGAGCTGGAAGGTGCTCTTCGGCGGTCGTTGCACCGCAGATTGAGGTTGAGGAGGATGTGGAGGAATGCGCAGGCATGGCGAAGACTGGCTCGCGGAACTAATCCCCCCTACCGGAACGAATTTGCGCTTGCCCAGTCGGGCCCCGCTACCGGCCGCCGTAGCGTTAGCGGACGGAGCCCGGTATGCTAAATCTCTCTAGGCACACAAGCCCGAACGCTCAGAAAATGTGACAGTGCGAGGTAGAGATGCCCCGACTGCGCACGTCCTTTTTTTTTTTTTTCGGCTGCGTACGTTCCCGGCTTGCCGAAAAAGAGTTTTTTTTTTCTCTCTCTCTCTGGGTCTGTCTTTCCCCGATGTCGTCTCGGGAAAGGGAAGAGGGAACGAAGGCGCTGACGGCATCCCCCTTCTTTTGCATTTTGCTGCTGTTGCTGCTGTTTGGCGAGTTGTCCCGCACCTTTCGGGGATCACTGTTTCTCTCGGAGATGACCATCGCGAGCGCTTTGTTGGAGTCCGTTCAGAGAGCCTTGGAATTGTTACCTTCAAAGTTCTTGTGGTACGTGCGCGCTGTTCTTCTTTTGCGTGCGTGTTGTGCATGGTGTGCGAAGGCGCAGCGTACTGCTGGAATTTTCTAGTTGTGCAGCCTCGAGAAGATCGAGACCAGCGTCTTTAATTTCATTTCCAGGACGAAGAAGCAGGCCAAGATCAGCGATTTTTTTTCACAGAAATAAGGCGTCCTGTTGCGTCGTGAGTGCGGAATTAGTTGGCATTCTTGAATGCGACGATCGGTAAGTGATCGTCCGCCATAGGTGAGGTCTCAGAGCCCATATTTTTATATCGAATTTTTCATATATCGAACTATTTCGCGATCCCCTTGGAGTTCGATATATCCGTGTTCGACTGTATTCACACTGCTTACAGTATTTTGGAGGCTCTAGCAAAACCCGAGCCACAGCAGCCTTTGATTGCAGCCAAGGTTCTGCTTCTACGACCGTTCCCCTGTTTGCCCTTACTGTGTCCGAGACAAGATCACGAAGCGCCACGCCTGCGAAATAACTTATTTTTCCATCCCCAGTGTTGCCAACCTGTTTTGGCTGCAATGCCCCACACAGGACATGAAAAAGCCCTACTTTGCCCTTCACAATATTTTTTGTGACCCTGCGCTCCGCCCTCGGCAAAAAATGACTGTTTCACGACATATGTATCAATTTATTTGTAATTTTAATTTGTTTCCTGGGTTATTTTTTGTATTTCTTAGTTGCTTGGTTTTAATACATTTACAACCGATCTGTATATGTTTCGGTTTAGGAAAAATCGGAGTAGAACGGGAAATGTACGTCTCCAGAGCTAATGATTTGTGTTGCCTGCTTGAAGGGCTTCAGGTGTTCTCTTCCGCCGGTGTTTTTGCATCCAGACAAGTGCCCCCTGAAAGGGTTCTCCATCGATGTTTTGGCTGGTGTCTTCCCCGTATAATCACATATATGTCAGCTGTCACCTCTTGATAGTTAGACGCGCGGGGAGAGGGGGCTTGCAGGCGTAGCCAGGCTTCGCGTGGTCACGTATTTAGAACTATTCTGATGGAAGGGTTGCAGAAAACGACAGTAAGCCTTGCTTAATCAAAACTACTCCCGAAACAAATTATGTGGAATTTACTTCTACGGCAGGCACATGACATACCCGTGTTTTTCCGTTCAATAAAACTACAGTCCTGCCAAGTTCCATTCAGCTGGTTAACTAGGAGATATGCTCAATGGCCAATAACCAATAAACGTGTTTTGTTTCGTCCACTTCTTGGATTGCGCCCTGCTTTTCTGGTCATCGTTCTTCACAGAGTGGAATGGCGCTAATTTTTTATTCATTCATCTTCGGTTTCCGAACCACTATGCCTGTATCTCATCTACAGGACGGGCAGATACGAATGGCGTGACGTCCCCGTAGCCGCAGTTCAACCGCAGTTATAGAGTTTCGTGTTCACATACAATCTATATTAGTCGGTAACCTTATGCTGATAGTCACTCTTTACTCCACGTTCATCACGGAGGTAAGCTTTCTTTCATGCTGCGGATAGCGAACGTCCCATTCTGAATTACGACATATTCCCTCTCGGTACGCATTTCGCTTGCGCTCCGCCGTTCTCCAAGGAGTCTGATTTTTGTTGCTCTCTGGTTGAGGATCGAGCTGTAGAAACGCAATCCAGCTGCCAATATGGGCACTAAACTCGCAAGATCAAGGATTAATTTCACACTTTCGCGGATTCATTTGGCTTGGAAAGCAAGTCCAACAAGAAAATTTAACATCGCCCTACACCTGGCGGAAAATTGACTGAGTAGCCCTACGACCTACGACGAGAGAAAAATTCAAAAAATACCCCACATGTAGGGCGTAAACCTTACAGTTGGCAACACTGCCACTACACCGTCGGTGGTAGCACGGTGCGGCAGTACGAGTGGCCAGCCCTGCCTGCTACTGATGCCGTCCCCCCAAAGCCACTTTATTACCGTAACTCATGCCGGCGCCAACACTGCCACCAAACCTAAAAAGTTGCTATAAAATTAACGCTAGCCTAAAAAAAAAACAATCGAAAAGCTATATTTTCGACAGAAACGAACTGAAGTATGTCGTAATTACGAAAACGCCGCATGAACGGCGTATAATTACACGACCTTGCAAATCGCTTCCCCAGCTTCCCGCGCCGCGGTCACCGCTTTAATTAAGCTTTGTTCGGGAACTGATGGATCGCGTCACGCAGCCAAGCGCCAAACAATACACTCAGGCCCACCACGACCCTCAGGTATTAATATTATTAAACTATGGCCCTGCCGCGTTCTCGCAGCAACGCCTGGAACACTCAAGCTTTCGCGCCAACATCTGAAGCCACAGAAACGCAAATGGAAGGGGTCTGTTCGGCCGCGCGTTTAGAAACCTTTGCGCCGTGTCTCTGTCTCTCAGTTCGACTTCAGTGCTTGGACAGCATAAATGGTGAATGCAGCGGCTCTGTTCGAATACGCACCCTCGACAACGAAGTACCATTATCGCATTATACATTTTAACACGACAGTGTTTTATTTCCGGATACATCATTATTTCGCTGACGAATGACTCCAGTATAACGAAGCAAGGGGCCTGTAAAGGGTGCACCCCTGCACAAAGAGTGTTCTCGTGGGGAAGCGACATTTACTACTTAAGAGTACAGTGCGCGTCAGGCTTGTCTAGGGCAAGCGAGCGCGCGGATTGAGAGTGTGCGGGCGACATCTGCTGATAGCGCTGGGTTGGAGATAGCTTGCCATTGCGCGTGCGCCGATCTCGGACAGGGTCAGGCCGGTCTTCGTTTTGCATGTGCCGCTGGAATTTGCAGGCGCCACCACCCTCGAGGGGCGATTGTCTTTCACAGTGGCAGCCGGGAGCGTTGACAGGCCAGATAGACGCGTCGTTCGACGCGGTGCAATAACCCGCGTCCAGGTGGTTCCGCAGTGCTAGAAAACGACCTTCGGTAATTTCTGAATCTCACGTTTAGCAAACGAAAAGCACGCAACAAGAACGCACTGCAGCGCTTTCCGTCAAAACATTTGTGCAATTAAGTAACGGCTGCACTGATAATGCATGGCATCAAATTACGCGCTTACTCCGTGTCACCGCCTACGATTGGCACTTATACAGAATAAAAGCGCCCCTTGTGGGGCGTGGCGTCTCTAAGTTTGAGAGGCCCATGCTATAAGACGACCGACCCGAGCCTGTCCGAGATCCCCGCACGCGCAATGGCAAGCTATCTCCAACCCAGCCACTATCAGCAGATGTCGCCAGCTTGCTCAGAAGCCGCGCGCTCGCTTGCCCTAGACAAGCTTGACGCGCACTGTACGTTATACTTACCCCCGTATATTGAATCCCTCCTCCTCTCCATGTGTTTTCTCCACTCGGTCGAGTGGAGGATACGGCAACCCCTCCACTCGATGTCTCAACGTATTTCATAAACGTAGTGAGGCCGATCCTCCGAAGAAATCCTACATTTCGAGTTACCCACGAGATAGCAGTTTCTGAGGGGGAGCGAAAGGCACCTGGAGGCGAGGTAACTGCAAATTTCTATTCAAGACATGAAAGTACGCCTCAAAAATATAGCTTTATAACGTTTTTATTCCTGTTAAATAACTATAGAGGTATTTTAAGAAATATTACTTTCTGTGATTGAGCGGAGCACAAAAATGACATGAGCTAGGTGGACACAACTAGAGATAGCTGTTTTTTTGTCTGGCCACGCTGCACACATACTTCGGTAGCAGACGACAAAACTATTTTATTTTTATGTACGCTGCTTCCCGTATCTTGTCGTGTCTCCCGTCCTTCTGATCTTATCGATAACTATGGGTTTCAGCGCCGCCACTCCGGATGACAGCCAAGATAACGATGTAAGCGGAAGGGCTGGGGGTGTACGGCGGTTTTGTTTTCATGCGTGACCAGCGCATATTTTCGGCCGGAATTGCCGACAAAGTGAGCGCCTAATTCTTTGTTCTTTGCTGTTCCCGTGACTATCCTCAGCTAAAAGCCCACATTATGTTCAGATTACAAGTATTGCGTTTGTAATTTTGGTGGCACCATTGTAAACCCGGTATAAATGTTTGCGTTCGACAGCACGCAAGCGTGAGGTAGCCGACGAGAACGAAGCGGCGGGCTTTGGAGGGGGCGGAGCCTCGCGGCGCGGGTGACGTGAAAAAAAAAAAGAAAAAATTGCCCCCACCTCCCCGAAGGGAATCGTGAGGAAGTGCGAATGCATTTCTTGCGCCGAGAGTACACGGCGTAGTAATTCTGCCATCGCCTTGAGAGGCGCAGTACCGGCGAGGGGGAGCTGTCAGGCGAGGGGAGAGGCGCGCGACGAGGGTGAGTGCAAACCTAACGGGGGGAGAGGCGCGCCAGCTGCAGAGCATGTGACGTCACGGCGCGAGGAGAGGGGGAGCAGACGCAAAGGCGCCAGCGTGCGGTCACGTGGGAGTGTGACGTCACGGCGCGAGGAGCGGTGCGGGAGCTGGCGCGGGCGCGCGCAGCCACGGCGCGGGAGGCGGAGCGCGCGCGGGTCACGTGGGGTGTGACGTCGCTGCGCCGTTGCTACAGACGCTCCTCTCCGCTCCTCGCGCCGTTGCTAGGGGAGAGGAGGAGGAGCAATGCGGACGGCGGATTCAGGGTCGCTTATAAAGTGCATCGCACTTAAAAAAAATAATACTGCGATTTGGAGCAGACGAAACGCTCGCTCGCTTCGCTACGGCGATCGTCAACTTCATACGCACTGTAAGCAGATTACGGTAGCCGCGTCATAGGTTAGTGTGACACCTCCATTACAGAGCGGTACATGACTTGCGGTACATGACGGCGATCAATCTTGTCATTGCGAGGGTAAAGACAAGTCCGCACATATATCTCGGAGCTCACCCGCCGTCGCAGAAAACATCACGACGCTTCGAATTACGAGTTCCAAGCAACGCCTGACGACGCGGCTTGTCGGCGGCGAATCGTTGACGAAGGCACCCATCACAACTTGAAATGTCCCGGCGCCATAACATCGCAACGTAACCAGCAGCCGCAACGCAGGGAGCAGTGGGCGGCCGCGGTTGCTGGCGTTTGGCTCTAAGGGTAGCCACCTCGGCAGCTTCAGCAGAGATTGATTTGGTAAAGCGGCACAGCGACTCGAATTCTCCCTTACTGAAGAGCTCAAGCGTATTCAGCCAGTGCCTTATAAGCTGACATTGCAAATTCACGGTGGGGAAATACCCTAAGCCTTCATTATATTCCGCGTCAATGCGCGATACATGCTCCGTGAACTCCGCGAAAGAGGCGAGCGAGCACAGCCGGCTCGAACCGAGAGTAGCGTAGGCGGCCATCTTGAAAATAGTACTGGAGGGCTGTTTCAATAGAGCACAGACGACTCCTTGGAGTGGATCCTCCGTTGGAGTAGACACTCAAGTGGAGCTTATTTTATGAAATCGAAACTCACTTTCAAGGGTCTTCTCGAGCGGACGCTCGAGTGGAGGAGGGACTCAGAACACGGGGGTTACGGTTGTTCGTTTTCTGGTTTTATATTTTAACACGAAAGTGTTTTAAGCGGCAATAAACGATTTCACTGACGTCGTATCCGTCACGGAAATGACACCAGTGCACCTTTGCCGAAGCTACCCGCCGGCAGGACGTCTCTACCCAACCACACCCACAACACAGCCGCCGACCCGCAAATGATGCCCAGCTGCAGATTGCGCTGCATGTTTCGCTTTCGTGTTTCACCGATTCCTATGACAGAGTAATCAACCATTAACACGAAAGTGTTTTATACCCGGGTAGAGCAAAATCTCTCCGGCGTCATATCCGTCACGGAAATGACATCAGCAGAAAAACTTCCGTTGACGCTGCTCCGTCCGGCTTCGAACCACGAAATCTCTCGCCGCAACTGGAGGCACATAGCGCTATGCAACTGCGCTATGAATTCAAGTATAAGTAGTTTTACGAACGCGCCTGATATCTTTCCCACTACCTTTTTTTATTTAAAGACTCTGCAGCACTTACCATTGGCTATTCGGAATGCATTTTGGGGTTAAGTTAGTTGCCCCAACAATCTCCTCTCGTAGGGATTACAAAATTTCGTTCAGCCACACGGGGTGAGAAATCGCGCATAATGGTTCCCTCTCAAACAGACCGTGAACTATGAGACGAAGACTGCGGTCTCTCTCAAAGAGAGGAGACGGCTAGTGACGGTCTCTTTGGCCGCCTTCGATATATCACAGGCCGGGGAGTTTTCTCTTTCTCTCGGCAACGTGTAGTAGTCTATTTTCAGAGTGGTGCGAAATAAAGCAGTGCATTGGTGCCTGTTCGCAAGCGCGCGATTATACTGGCCGGGGATTTTTAAATCAATACACGCTTGTTGTCGAGTGGTCTGGTTGAAAATCAACTATTTTGTACGTCACTCCAATGCTGTGTGCACTCGAAACACACACACACACGTTCCAAAACTGCACGTGCAGCTTCAGGCATAGAAAAGGTTGGTTCACAGTGCGGAAGACGGCAGATCGTCACGAGAACTGTGAGACATAAACCGTGCCGTTGACCAGCAACAGCCATTTGGACAGCCACCGCTGTAATGACCTACTTAAAACGGTGCACAATAAGGGAAATGGAAGGGAGCGGGCTTGATTTTCCCGAATCTTTCACAAAGATATGCGAGCGTACCGCTTTACGCGAACGTGTAATATTTGGCTCAGGTATCCCTGGCAGTGTTATCTATACGTCGCAAAAACGTGCTGCAGGGTCCCTTTAGAACCTAAACGTAGACGTCCTCCGTTACTTTTTCTGCCCGCGTTTTGCGCCTTCGAGCTTACACACACACACACAAAATCTCACCGATAAAGTTACCTGCGTTCAGGTTCAATATACGGTGACAGGACGTTTCAAAGCCGCGCAAACATCTGAAAAAATTACGAATGTGCCTTTCACCAAGCCATTGCTCTCTTTTTCTAAAGAGAAGCTTTCTATACCGCACTTGGGTCGTCGTTTTGCAAACACGCATTGTAGGAAAGCCATCTTGCACATTTGGAGCCTCTAGAAAGGCTCGCTTCCCGTGGTCGCATTGGAACTTGGGTCCCGCGTGTTCTGGAACCAGCACCTATCCGATTGCGCTATTCCGACAGGGTCGAAGCAGTTCGGATTTTTTACTTTGACGTACACTCAGGTTGCACGGAAAAAAGCTTCGCGTTTTAACCATCGTTCTCTTTAAGGGGCTTTGATTTTTTCCGCATCCAAACCATCAGTTCTGGCGCTTGCCCCATCACATTTGAGTGATAGTACTCGGTGAAAACAAGCAGCCTCAATTTAACTCTATGCTGTTGGTAATCTGGAAGAACGCCGGAGCATTTGAAGGTGAGGCGACCGCAGGGCGGTCTGGCACAGAGCAAGGCCGCGTAAGAGGTGACGGCGCAGAGGCTGGGCCGCCACTCGGCAGCGCTCACCTTGGGCAAAGTTGTCCTCGCCAGCGACCAACGCGGCCATTGGAACCGCCTGCGCCCGTTGTGTGAGCCACACACTGCTGAAGACAGACAGACAGACAAATAAAGGGCTATAAAGTAAAAAAAAGTCCAATCCGTACCACTTATGTATCACGGGTGACGCCAAATAAAAATAAACAAACTGGGCCGAAGTCAAAAAGAGCTTTGAAGAGACAGGAAAAGAAGAAAGAAAGAAAAAAGTAGAGAGATCTATCACGCGAACCAAGCCAATGAAGGGGAGGCAATCAGCGGTATTTTGTTAAACGAATATGTGAAAGCTCGCTTATGAATCAACATGTCGTTCTTCATACATGTGATATTGATATGCAAACATATATGCAGTTTAAGTGCTTTTTGGATGGTAAAATCTCATGCTCAATGTTGACTCCTCTTGATCTTCCGTCTTCGTTCTCTGCCGTTATCCGATCTTCATCTTCCCCTGTCCTGCTGTCCCTTGTGCCCTGGGAGACCTTCTGTAAAACTCAGAAACTAATTACGTCCCCCACCCCCGTTCCCCTTGTTGTTCCTCCCCTTTACTTCATATTAGTCCTTGCTGTTACTGATGTTCCAACCTCAACTACCTTGATTTTGGTTTCACCTTGTTTATGTTACTGATTTCCCTACCTGAGCTATCTTGACTGTGTTTCCAACTCGTTTTTTACTGAAATTTGTTGGACTTCCACTACTTCCCACTCCTCCAACTTATACTCCCTTTATAATTTGTATTTCCTACTTCAACGCACTTTTACACTATTTCTCTTATGTCGTGTTTATCGCTCATTACCAGTAATGATCTCGTGCACCCCGTTACGGGATTATGTCTAAGCGATTATATAATTAACCTCCGATATTTTCATGCGGGGGCGGCCACTCTATCCTCGTCCTGTCTTTCTTATACCTTACTGTACATATACAGGGTGTCCCAGCTATCATGCACCAAGATTTAAAAAAAAGAGAAGTCGCGTAACTCAAAGAAAACCTAGTGCATAATTTTTGCAGTACTGTGAAGAAGCGGAGAGTAATTTTTTTGTTAATAAGACTTAATTAATTAATTGTAATTAAATATCTAACTCGAAAAATACTGTCCTAATCACTAAAGTGCCAATGAGGCACTTGTAGGTAACCATGAGGGGCATCTAACTGCGCTATTTTCAGCGACGAACTAATTGCGTACTCATTTATTCTGACTGATAAAGGAAACCCACGAAATATGAAAAATATCACGTGACGACGCTTACGCGCGCATTGTGAAGCAGCGTCCCCAAACAAAGCTGATTGAAAGCAACTGCTTTGCGTGTTACCCGCCCGAAGAGACGGCGCATCTCCTTGATAATAGCATGCATGGAAGGAGCAGCAGCAGCAAGATTCGGGGGACGCGTGTGCAGATAAGGAACAAACTCCGTCGCGATTTCTTCTTTCTTTCTTTTGTCTATTTCATTCTGGCTAACTCAGAGGCAGCCTGTTTGAGGGCGTTGCTTTACGGTGCGCGCGGAGGCGCCGTCACGTGGTATTTTTCATATTTTGCGGGTTTTCTTTATCAGTCAGAATAAATAAATGTGTACGCAATTAGTTCATCGCTGAAAATACCGCAGTTAGATGCCCCTCGTGGTTACCTACAAGTGCCTCATTGACACTCTAGTGATTAGGACAGTATTTCTCGAGTTAGATAATTAATTACAATTAGTTAATTAAGTCTCGTTAACGAAAAAATTACTCTCCGCTTCTTCACAGTACTGTGAACATTATGCACTAGGTTTTCTTCGAGTTACGCCTTTACTCTTTTTTTAAATCTTGGTGCATGATAGCTGGGACACCCTGTATAGTTCTACCCTTTTACAATAGTTCTTTTTACCATCCCCTTTTTAACCCGTTCTAATTCCCTTTGTACACCTTTTTACTTGGTATTCTCTTTTTTTTAAAAGAGCACTAAAACACACCAATAGGTCCACAATTGTTATTGTGCCCTCCTCAGTGACCAGCCCTGGTTGAACATACCACCCACGGGGGAGGGTATTTGTCCACCTCTTGCCACGAAATGCACCTTCCCGCCTAGGTATGCCAGGGGGTCACCAACTCAGACAGACTCTGTGCTTTTTAAGTCACTTTATTAAACAGACAGACAGACAGACAGACAGACAGACAGACAGACAGACAGACAGACAGACAGACAGACAGACAGACAAATAACTTTATTAAAGGTACTGACGGACTATCGTAGATGGCCGCTGAGGGTCCTCATCGGGTAGTCGCGGGCCGCACCCGCGCAGGAAGTGAGAGACCTTGGTCTTCCGCCCTCTCGCAGGCCCTCCGGACAGCCAGGAGTTGCTTGTGACGATAGTTGCTCAAATGAGCGTTTGTCCATTCGTGCTCGGTGTTGTAGTCCATGGCCGTACGTAACGCTAGACATTGCCAGAACACGTGTTTAAGATTGCAGTAAGTCTCTGAGCAGTTAAAGGGACAATGAAGTGAATTTGTCAAGCTCCCGTTTTTGCTTGCACTGCGTAGACTGGCTCAAATTAGCACACTTTTCATCGTTTATCCGGTTGACAAATCGGTAATTATTTTACAAAGCGCGAAAGAAGAAAAACTACCATGCGCGGTTTGCGGCGGCCGCACCAACTAAGGCTGTGACGTTGAGAGGAGGGGCGCCGTGATTGGACGATGCCCAAGGTTAGCAATCACACAAGTTTCGGTTTCGGTTTCGGTTCTGTAAAACATAACCAATGGCTTTGTTGGATGGGCATTCTCAATAGCTCAGTAATCATCGTACCGCGCTTCTGCCATGTTGTCGGCTGTAAAATGCACAAGATAAGCCTCCCAGGACGGCTTGTAGTCGTAGCATTCACTAGCCGAGACCTACGCAGTGCATGAACGCCCTCCGCGTACCCGCAGACGCCCAAATGTCATGCGCTTTTCCCCCATATTTGGAGCTTGCCTCCCTCATGCCTGTATCGTAAAAAGCGTGTTCGCACCAGGCCAAGGGTCTGTTCATTCTGGCCTGTGCCCACTGCCTGCAAGCAGTCGGTGCTTATGGCAACAGCACGCCAACGAGAACTCGCTAGCGTGCCAGTGCCAGTCTGCGTGCGTTTTGTGAACTAGTTCGTGTAGCCATGAACGTTGCGGCCCCAAAAAAGGTGAACTCAATATAGAAAACATCGGCGGAAAACAAAAAAGTTAACTTACAAAAAAAAAAGCACGTACCCGCGGGGATTTGAACTCGTGACTCGCAAAACATTAGGGGTGAATTCCTAGCGCCCCAGACTGCTAGGCCACGGAACGGGACGGGAATGCCTTGCTAATATAGGGTATATATTGTACAACCGGTTTACACTTTTATTTAGTTTTGGCATTTCAAGCCGCTTAGGTGACTATTTGTTGTACTGCGATCACGCAGTAAGCGTCGCCCGAGTTTCCACAGTAGCTCACGTCTAGCAATTGCATTTCGTAGACGGAAAAGCGTTCGCAGATGCGTAGTCGTGCTGCTGACCGCTGTGCTTGTTCGCCCAGCGCAAAAAAGTGCTTCCCGCGCCCTAGTTTTACGCTGTACGGTAAAAATATCAGTTGATTTTATTTGCTTAGTACCTATATTGACTTCGCTGACTCTTCTCCCGCCTTCAAGAGGCCTTATATTTTCCTACTGGCGTACCAGTCAGCGAAGCGTCGCATGTGCAGCGCTTGTGTGAAGCGACCTTGAGTTGGAGCTAGATGCAGTGTACAAACAAACCAAGTAAAGAAAGGCACATTCTTCCATTCACAAACGTGTCCTGGCTTCGTTTCAACTAAGCGAACGAATTGCGACCAAGCAATTTTTTTTTAACCTCCTTGATTGCGACGACCCGCCGGCGGCCGGCGGACGAAACGCTGGGCCGACTGACTCTGTCGGCCGGGGAGCCGTGCAGTAGCGCAGCCGTGGCGCAGCCAATTGCCAGCTCATCCCCTCCTGACGTCACACGAAAACGCCACAGAAAATGGGCGAGCGTAAAGAGAGGAGGACAGCGTTTTCGAATTAGTTTTTCTACTAAATAAAATCGCGTAAACGCGCCTAGAGTGGTCGAAACACGGCCTGGGGACTCCGGACTACAATTTGCGCTAGTAATCCCGCAATGTTTACATATCACTTCAGTGTCCCTTTAAGACAATGAGGTTCGATGGAAGGGAGGATAAGGCTGAGCCTCCTTCGAGTGGGAAACATTTGCGTCTGTAGCATTTAGAAAGCTTTCGATTGTGATCATGTGCGCTTCGGGTGAGGTGGGGGGAGTGTCCTGCGAGATAGCTGATAGTGAGACATGATTTCATGGAAAGTGAGTAAAGGGTCTGAGTACTCGCCCAGCCTGTCACTCGGGATAGCGTTGGGACTGGCGCTGCTCGTGAAACCTCGCGCGTGGTTCTAGTCTTTCTTGGGCTACTTAAACTCGAAAATTGTTTTATCTAGCTGTATGTTGGTCCCTCGATTCCGCCTTCCGGCCAAAAATAACCGGAATACTTGAACGGATGGTTTATATACGCAAAACTTTTCTGAACCACTAAAACTGCAACAACGCTTCATGCTTCTCAACGTTGTTCAGGACAAAAATACATTAGGCCTATTTGACTCAATACTTTAATTCATCAAGAGAATTTGGAGTGTTCTCTTAACCTAATACAGCGGAACCCCGTTCAATCGTTTTTCACCGGACCAGGAAAACAAAACGCAACAACCAGGAAAACCCAGCAGTGAGGAAACCTTCAAAAGTGAACGAAAACAGTGTAGCTTTGACTTGCAACCATGTATTTCTGCAATTTGGCTTTCGAACAATAGAAAAACTCCATAATGTAGAATTTCCGCTGTTTGCGATCGCTGGAAAACACCCCGCGTGGCAATGGAAGGTCCCTAGCTATGTCGACTCTCTTCCACGCTGGCTGCTTGTCTACTGCGTTTAGTACGTCAAGCTTTTACCGAAGGGAAAGCGCCTTCCATTTTAGCGACGTCATCAAGGGAGGACAAAGAAAGTTCGCGGTTGCAAGTGCAACGGTGTTCTGAAAGCTTTAAGCGCACGATGACGACGAGAGCGCGTGCTATTCTTGCGGTGGTGCTTTTATGACAAACACGCACTCCCGGCATTCTGAAATGAAACTTTCGTTGTAAGCGCGGTGATGATGGTGATTGCATAGACTAACACAGGGCCATCCATTGGTGACGAAACGCACGCGCGTGCGGCTTCATGCAGACAGTTCCGCAGCCAAACCTGGCAAATTCTCGCCAAACGTCAAAATGGCGGTCCGTGCATGTTGCCCCGGGCGGGTTCGGAGCGTGAGATTGCGACGAATGATCGAGGATCGTACTCTGAGCCACGACGTAACAGTGAGGATTTGAATACGTGGGACTGTATGTGGGTTGCTCCGGGACTAGACAAAAACAATGTAGCAGCCGGGAAAACACAGCACTGAGGAACGTAAAAGGTGGTTCTAGTTAATATGAGTCTGCTCAAATTTTTGCGATAATTGATAAAATACGCATTGAAAAAAATATTTTCACCTTAAAATACTAAGAAAGCATGCGACAAGCTTCGACCTCGTGACGGAGTTCCAAGTTTAACCGTAACGAAAGGTTCGAATAGATGGAGCGCGAGCAGTAGAACACGGCGAAATACTATTGACTTGAGCAATCCTCCAAGCGTGTATCGTGCGAGAAGCTAAACGGAAGGGGAAGACTGTGACATGAGACTGGAAGAGAAAAGCGGCGCTTGCGTCTTCTTTCGAGTCCTCTTTTGAGGACATCTGCTGTGAAGTGTGCAGAAACACGGCTAGTTTCTATATTGGGGATTTCAAATATATTTGCTCACGCTTTACCTTAAATATAACATCAAGCATAAATTCTTTTGTCCTCGAGAGAGAGAGAGAGAGAGAGAGAGAGAGAGAGAGAGAGAGAGAGAGAGAGAGAGAGCGAGAGAGAGAGAGACATAGAGAGAGAGAGAGAGAATAACTTTAATGAAGACCAGCGATGTTAGCCAAGCTGTCGGACTGGCTTACTCCGCTACATGAGAAGAGAAAAAGACAAAGAAAAAAGAAGAGAAAAAAAGAAAACGAAAAGATTTCATTTGATGCTCCCAAAATTTTCGATCACAAAACACTGTCCAGTTCTGTGCTCCGAAGAAGCTCCAAGAGAGGTTTGATTGCACGTGCAGCCTGACTGGGACCCGACCAAGGAACCAAAACAGCCCTCAGCCCAAGTCCCGCACCAAGCTGCCGGCACAAAGATAATATGAGTTTCTGTCTGTGCACGGCGTACTTTGGACACACGCATATAACATGATGAATGTCTTCTCGTGAGTCACATCTGGAACACAGAGGTGAAGATGCCTGCTCAGTACCAATTCAGCCTATCTTCTTCAGTCTACCTCAAGCCGCTTGTGGCCTGAAGTCCAACGAGACGAAATGTACAACGAGACGAAAGGTCCAATCGAGCATAATGTCCAACGAGACGAAAGATCCAACGAGAAGAAAGGTCCGTTCGAGCCTGAATGTTCAATGAGACGAAAGATCCACCGAGTCTGGAGGTCCAATCGAGCGTGAATGTCCAACGATATTAAAGATCCACCGAGTCTGAAGGTCCAATAGAGCCTGAATGTCCAGCGAGACGAAAGATCCACCGAGTCTGAAGGCCCCACTGTTTTATTCAAGACACACATTTTTTGTGAAGATTAAGCCGATTCAAGTGTCTTGTGCCAAACGTTACACTACGTTAAAGGAGCCATGAAGACAAAATACAAGTTGGGCTTATTAGAAAGACTGCTTAGTCCCGATAACAATGATACAAATATCATCGCAATCTTCGAACAAATAACGGAGATATTAAAGAAAACTTGTGAAGCAGTCGCGACCCCCTAGCCAATTTCCCGCAACTTTTCTATGACGTCACGGAACCTTGTTTGCGCGATTGGCGGCCGCCTAACTGACCTGTCGCGGTGACACATGACTGGACGTCTGTAATGGGGCCTCTAGTTTCATATGACCGCATCACTTGAATGCTAACGTGCAGTTAACGCACTGAAAATTATGTTTTATTGTTGGCCCGTATGACGTCATGCTTGCTCATAACACGTCACTGTGGCGCAAAATTTGAAAGTTTTTAAATACTTCTTGCTTTTTTTGTTAAAAAAACACCTTTTGTGGCTGTAATGGAGCTGAGTGAGATACTGAATCCTAGTTCTTTCATATTAAACGAAGTTGTATTTTCTCTTCAGGGCTCCTTTAATAAAAAGAGCGTTGTGACAGTGCAGGTAGTCGTGTACAGGGCTCACTTTTGAGTCAATATAAAGCGTTGCACATGAACGTGCCGTACGGGATGGTTTTCGTAAACCTCCTCAAAATAGTGCCCCCACAAAACAAACAAGAAAGTGTGATTGTGTGTATGGAAATCTATAAAACTAATCTGTTCGCGGCACAGAATACCAACCGCATCAAGCACATGCGGGCAGGAGTGAAGGAACGAGACGTCATCCGACTTAGGCTTTTCTCATAAGGCACATATGTACGGCACACCTTACCTGTCTCTCAAGCCAGCCGAACGGTGTCAGGTTCGATGGGACAATAGTAATTACAAGAATAACTTTGGAAACGAGACTAGGTTTTACAATACCCGGAACTCACATAAGGACACACATCACAAACAGAGACCACTAAAGAATAAGAGGGAACAAAACAAAGCTAGAGAACAAGGTAGAAATTAGCGAGAATGCGGCATAGCAAACGGGAAAGAGTTCAAGAAGCGCGAAACAGTAAAGGTCCGGGAATTCAGGGCGAGCACACAGTAATGGTTCGCTGCGGGAACGGGGTTCTCCTACCTCTCGTCCCGGTGGTGATGCTTCGGTGTTAAAAGGTCGAGGTGGCGTGTGGTGGCCGGAGTGGTAGCGCGCGCACCGAGCTCCCGTTGCACCGTTGTGGCGAACGCAGCTCTCTTGGGGGGTCGCTGTCCCCTACCCACGCACGGCGACACGACTTTCTCGCGATGGTGAAGTTGTGGAGGTTGCAGTTGAGGAGGACCTCTTGGGGCACGGCACGGGTCTCGTCGCCCGACCGCCGTGCATCCCGGTCTCGCTCCACACACCGGCTCCTTCCCCGTTCTTCACACCGCGATTGCCTCCTGCCGCCGGCCTCTGTCGCTGGCTTCTTGCGATTGGCCGGCTCATGAGTAGGGGGTCAATGACCCCGCGAGGCGCTGATGATGATGGTGGCCTTGGGGTGTTTAGCACGTACCCCGCAGAACGCGTCCTCGTGTCTTCGTCATCGTCGTCAGCTGTGCACGTTTTTTCGCTGTCGTGGTTGTCCTTTTTGTCGCGGCGATTTCTTACCATGACATGTCCCCCCACTTAAGCATTTTTCAAAGAAAAATGTCTCTTTCCAGTAGTCCACCGCACTAAACCAACAGTCCCTGAGATGAACAGCCACAGAATATATTTGTCCTCATCACTGCACTTGAAATAGCCCCGCGGTAAAGAACAACTGCACAAAACACAGATCATCATACAGAAGAAACGAAGACACCATCTTCATGTACACGATATACGCCAGGTCCAAGTGGAGTAGGCAGACCAGAATCGTCAAACCGGCAAACTGGCAAATATTTCTTTCCTTTTCCTGCAGTGGCTGCGGTGCCACTCTCTGCCTCTTACGTACCAGCGTCTAGCCGTGTTGGGATTTGACTTACACTTCAAAGCACCAGCTATGCGCGCTAATGCGAACTCATCGAAAATCTGGGAAGAATGTGCCCGGGAAGATTTTGTCGTACCGGCGGATTTTCTTTCGGATCTGGAGGGTTTTATGGGGTTTACTTTTCCTTTGTTCATGGCCATTGATCCTTTTTTCTTAGTTTCTGCAGATCGACCTTTTGGCCGACCGAGGCATTGTCTCAGTGTGTAACTTATCGGGTCCTTTGTCCTCGCAACTACCTTTTCGCATTTGGCAGCAATCTGGGGGTGCAGGACCGTCTCGTCACTGAAAGAACTCTCTTCTGTTACAGAGCACTGCTCTGGAGGCAAGAAGCTCTTCGGACTGGTTCTAGTGACGTCCTTTACCTCAGGCTCAACTGACCCGCCTACAATGAAGTTTGATGTCGGCGCCTCCGCTATTTCAGAGGTTTCGGTGTTTCGGTCCGGATGAAGCGCTCTTTGACATTTTTTGGTTGCGACAAGTTCACATGGTTGGGTGACCTCTAGTACTCCTTTTAAAGGCAGCATGATCAGGTCTGTGCTAGAAGTCGGTGGTGCGAAAAGTATCACTCTGTCATAGGTTTCTGTGCCATCCTCTGACTGAGAAGTATTCCTCCGCGTCGCCTCAAGCTCCGCGAGTCGTAGCCGCAACTGGAAAGTTTCTTTTTCAATTTCCACGCCCGCTCGCACGTGCTCTTCGCGCTGCTTCTCTATTGCCGCACGCACCTTCTCCATTTCGGCAATCTTTTTGAGCGATTCTAGCTCTAACTCTTTCTCTTCCCGCCAGTAGCTCTGCTCCTCAAGCACCCACTGTTCAAGATCGTCGCCGCTTAGTCCTAAGCGCGTCCCCAGTTCAAATAATTCCTCTGTGTCCATGCCTGGTTTTTAAGGGTACACAAAACAAAATAGTCTCGTCCTGCCGCGGACGCCAATTATTGTCAGGTTCGATGGGACAATAGTAATTACAAGAATAACTTTGGAAACGAGACTAGGTTTTACAATACCCGGAACTCACATAAGGACACACATCACAAACAGAGACCACTAAAGAATAAGAGGGAACAAAACAAAGCTAGAGAACAAGGTAGAAATTAGCGAGAATGCGGCATAGCAAACGGGAAAGAGTTCAAGAAGCGCGAAACAGTCAAGGTCCGGGAATTCAGGGCGAGCACACAGTAATGGTTCGCTGCGGGAACGGGGTTCTCCTACCTCTCGTCCCGGTGGTGATGCTTCGGTGTTAAAAGGTCGAGGTGGCGTGTGGTGGCCGGAGTGGTAGCGCGCGCACCGAGCTCCCGTTGCACCGTTGTGGCGAACGCAGCTCTCTTGGGGGGTCGCTGTCCCCTACCCACGCACGGCGACACGACTTTCTCGCGATGGTGAAGTTGTGGAGGTTGCAGTTGAGGAGGACCTCTTGGGGCACGGCACGGGTCTGGTCGCCCGACCGCCGTGCATCCCGGTCTCGCTCCACACACCGGCTCCTTCCCCGTTCTTCACACCGCGATTGCCTCCTGCCGCCGGCCTCTGTCGCTGGCTTCTTGCGATTGGCCGGCTCATGAGTAGGGGGTCAATGACCCCGCGAGGCGCTGATGATGATGGTGGCCTTGGGGTGTTTAGCACGTACCCCGCAGAACGCGTCCTCGTGTCTTCGTCATCGTCGTCAGCTGTGCACGTTTTTTCGCTGTCGTGGTTGTCCTTTTTGTCGCGGCGATTTCTTACCATGACAACGGCGAACATTCTGTGCTTGTGACATGATGCCATGATATCATTCACTGCAGGTGAATAAAATATGCTTTTTGTATGCTGTGAATGATCTCATGACGCCATGTCACAAGCACAGACACGCACGCATAGAATAATATTAAAGTAAAACGAGAACAAAGCAATAAACGTGAACAAAGAATCGAAGCCTTATTTCGGAAAGTGGGGTAACCTGCCACAGCAGAAGACAGTTGATCCGAAACCAGATGACTGGTATCGACAACAATGAGCCGCAGGAATACAGTATTATGAGTTGTACTAGCTGCTATGTAATTCTTTGTGGCAATCCTAAGCAATCAACAAAAGAGGAGTTCTGATCGTCTGCTACCTCATTCGGCTCCTTCCTACCGTGAATCCTCATCGCTCGTTTCGTTTTGCATATCTCAGGTGGCACCACCGATCCAAGATCAGCTTGCCCGTCCATAATGGCCACCATTTTGCCATTGTCGAAAATAGATATTATGTATTTGCAGAATAAACAGGTATCTGCTGTCGTTGTTCCAAGTGAAAAAAAAAATAGACCACAAAATGCGACCTCCGTGAGAAGTTTGAGCGCGAACGAAGCAGCGATACGCTCAGGAAAGTTTTTTTAAAGTGTTCCTTTTGTCGATGTAACACCCTGAATGTCCAGGTGCTGAGTCTATGCTGCTTCGGGCATCGCCAAATTTCTAGTGTTGCGGACAGATGAGGAAAGGGAATCGATGAAAAAGAAGATGGTTTTTGAAAAGTTTCCAGATTTGAAAAGTGAATACTACGATCATTCTACGGCTTGAAGCTTGTATTTGGGCTTGCTCTTGTGACAGCGTGAAGCACAATAACATCATTTATATAAGTGGACGCGAAATTTAAACGAAATACCAGAAGCGAAGATATTCAAGTTGGATGTTTTATCTGAATAACTAATTAATATGTGAAATCTTGGATGACAAATGACACATCAAACTGACGCCTTGATGATACCGAACTGAGAATATACAACCTCATCCGCATCGACCGCTTCTTACGGTTTGCGAGCAGTTGACGGACACTCGAGCGCGTACGCGGTGAGTGTGATGCGACTGTCGTAGCACCCTCCTTTTTTGAATCGAAGAACACGTGACTGTTTGCTTGTTTCCTTAGCGCTGCGGAACATGATAAAGCTCGGGAATATTATTTTTTTTGCTGATATTAGTGCACACTAACAAAGACGAGAAAAACTCCTTCAGTTTTCCCGAATGATAAAACAGGTCCGAATGAAAAAACTGAAGTCCTATTTCGGCACCCTCAGACACGTACTCGCGACCAAGCTTGCTTTCGTCAATAGCGTTGTAGGCAGATTCAAATTTTACGACGTAAATCAGAGGCGCCAGATGTACATTTCACTTTAAATTATCGTGTAAAAGTTATTGAATATGAAAATGCAGAAGGTCCCGCAACTATATTGCAGTAGAGGTCATTGAAGGTAACTTTAAAGTGCTTCGGACATTAATTTAATAGTAAGAGCCGGAATGTCCAACGAAACGAAAGATCCACCGAGACGGAAGTTCCAGTCGAGCCTGAATGTACAACGATACGAAAGATCCACCGAGTCTGAAGGTCCAATCGAGCCTGAATGTCCAACGAGATGAAAGGTCTACTGAGACGGAATATCCACTGTTGGACCTTTCGTATCGTTGGATCTTTCGTCTTGTTGGACCTTTAGACGCTAAATCACCTCAAGCAATGCCCGAGAAATTGCTGCCATCTTTTTAATGACGTTCAATATAGCTTTTACCATCTTATATTGACCTTGTTGCCTCGGTTCGGATAACTAACGTATCCTACTTTTCCTCACCGTAGATACGCGCATGATTTTGCCTGCGCGTTTATTTCGCCTTACAGGACTGTTCGCAGGGCTTATTGCCGTTTTTTGCAGGTTTTACGGACACTTTTCTCTGGACGTAATCGCGAGATGCGTTTTTGGGACAAGACTCGATTCGTACACGGATGCTACGAATGAATTTGTCACTGAGGCCCGGAAAGCCCTTTTAGTAACTGTCACACCGAAGCTCCTTCTTGCAGGTATGTTTCCCATCGACGCTGTTCATCACGGCAAGGCCTGAGCATGGTTGGATTGAAGCTGCGGTTTCTATTTGAACCATTGTTGTTAAAGCAAGGACAGGTTAAAACAAGTTTCAACTAGCCATGCAAAGGTGAAGGAATAACGCTTACAGGGACAGACGACCGACTTTTGTGGAGTGCACGTCCTCTAGCTCACATGAAAGGCAACGTTTTATGCAGTGGCGTAGCGACAACTAATTTCTTAATAGATTGCTGGAAATAATTTAGTTTAGCCTTAAATTTCCGAAAGCCTGAAAGGGGGCGCCATTTAGTATCAGCACGTGGCACTACCATTTGTGCCCAAACAGCTCCGTCAGCGATTCGAAAACGGCACAAAGGAATGTAAAGAAACTACATCTCACTATTTTTTAGGTGGGGGCAAGTTTATAAATGCCTCTTTTCATCTCAGGCACAGCTGAATGTATGTTGCCGCACGGCGCACTACCTTGGTCACCAGAATTCGTTTTGACAGCAAACCTAAGTTTGTTATACATAAAATTCCGCTACCAAACACTTTATAGCCCTATAAAACAACCTTGTCTGTTAAAGGTATCTCAAGTTATGCCCTTGTATCGGGGTTATAGAGCATATAATCCACAAAAATCGGTTGTCTGTTCCTTTCAGGATGGGAAGCGACCGTCGTGGAATAGGGAACAAGCACCTTAGCTTACATTCAGAGAAAAAGCTCGAGTTAAGCCTTGAAGAGAACGAGAGGCAGGATAATCCATAGATCCGGGGGGGGGGGGGGTATTACTTCGTGTTGCAGGAATGATATTTTTTATTAATTAATGAGGACGATGCAAGTTGGCAGCGCAGGATGCCTGAGGAAGCATTCGTCTAGCGTTGTACGTTCGATGCTGCTGTTGCTGCTAATAATGATGAATTGGTTTCTCATCTTCTGCGCGCCGCTCAAGAACGTATCTTGCGGTGGGGTCAAAATGCGTCAGTGCGGTGTCACTGCCTACATTGTGGTGCTTTTAGATTGAGATTTCGGTTTGGTGACGAATGCACACCGCTTCGCCGCTTTCCTTTGTAGTCTTCTCCGGTGCGATTTCAGCATGTTGCTTCACCGCAGTTCGTTTCTTTTTGCCTGTTCCCGCTCTGATGATTTCGGCGAACTTTTCTCATGCAGTAACCTTGACTTCCCCAAAGCAAGCCCTAACGACGATTCTTCCGCGCTTGTTTACAGGCAACCGACGAGGGAGCGCTTCGGCAAAACAGCCCAAAGAAGAGCAATCGGCTACAAATGAAATAACCCATTCAAATTAACGTGGCCATGAAACTCTAGAGGGCAATCAACAGGCGCACTCCTGGGCTCGCGCATGCCTTCCTGAACTGGCAGCCCTCCAACGAGAGTTCTGTTCTCCCCTTATGCCCGTATATTCTAAAATCGTAAGCTGCTACAAAGAAACCCGAATTAAATTCTCACGTCGTCATCGCAAAATGCGAAGACCGTGTCATGCAGCACCCCATTCAATCCAAGCGAACAGTCCCCCCCCCCCCTTCTCCCGACTATACAAACTTTAATTTACCCAATGCCCGAAGCTGTGCCTCATTACAACGAACTCGCCACCCTCTTCTGCACGGCAGCGGGGTGCGACCAAATTAACTGATGCCCTCCAACAGAGGAGCAGTGGAATGAGGCACTGTCTAGCGGCGACTACGAGGGGCAGTGCCGAAAAATCGCCAGAGCAGCCACCGACGACATGGAAACAGGAGGCCCGGACAATAGGTACCCACCACGCCGTAATACTAAACGGGTGTAATAAAGTTGTTTGTCGCTCTCTTCATGCTTTGCACAAGATTCCATCCGGAACAAAGTTCTGACCCCGAATATACGCATATCTGTACACTGAGCTCTTCTATAGGTTTGGAAAGTTCTCTAAGCTGGGTGACATGTCCTGATACTTTCTCACTGCCATAGTACTTACTTTACTTTTATTATTTATTCAAATGTACAATTTATTATACTTATACTTTATTTACTTTCTTCCCACTAGTTCTGCATAGCCACACACCCCCTCCGAGGATTTCCTTGTATTGTTTATTTTCCAATAAAAATAAACTCCTTCCGTTGCTTGTAGCCTTGTGTAGGCAAAATCCGACGAAACGCCTTTAAGCTCGAACTATTGCTGGCGCTAAGGGGGACATGGAAGAAGTACACAAACGAGTAAAGCGCACTCGTTTGTGTACTTGAGTACTTGCGCACTCGCTTCGGTGCTTAACTCATGTGTGTACTTCTGTGTCGATGCCCCGCTTAGCGCCGGCGATGGTTCAAGTTAAAACCCAAATGGCCCCATTCCAAGCTCTCCCCTTTAAAGGGGCACTGACACAAAATTTTGAAGGCGAGATAACTTCGGAGATAGATTGGTGGGAACACATATACATCATCTGCAAAATATCAGCGGCGAATACAGCCTAGAACATATTTAAAATCAATTTTAAAGTGTGCGAAACGCAACCGAGCAGCCAGCAGAGGACCACGCGCAATTGTAAATAAACAACATCCACACACGTCACGAGTTTGTGTTTGCCGCTTCCGCACTGCCGGCGCTTTTTGCCGGCTCGCCCGGCTCGCCGCTCCAATCGGAGGGCCGGAGGGCGGAGCTTCTGCTCTCGAGAACGAACGACCCGATCGTTGGCGGCGGAGGCGCCGTGATTTCGTCAGCTAATCGGGCAGCTGGCTGCGACCGAAGTTCTACAGCGATTCCAGGCACTCTGTTTCTATTACTGTTTATTACCATTGGATGCGAAAACGCGGCGGAGGCACGAAAAGCCCACTGAGCTAGCCGCACGGTCGCTGTGCAGGCGGCGGCCACGGCGGCGGCCGGTGCAGGTAGCTCGAGTGATAGCTTGTTACCGCTGCACGAAATTGTCCCCAAGTCCCGACCATGGTGGCTTACATGAGAAAGGAGTTAATGATGCGATGGCGGGTTGCATTAAAAATTGTCATCTGCACCGCTTACGAGAGCGGCACTCGAATATCCGCCGCAGTGCTAAGCCGAACACATCTGTAGGCGGACCTGTAGGCAGACCGGCCGGCTGCTCCCAGCGCGCGTCTTGCCACCCACCGTCTCGAGCGTCGCGCGTCGTTCTTTAGCCGCGGTAGCATTTGCACTCGCAGCGCCTGCGTCACATCCACGGTCGCTTTTTAATTAAGCGCCTCACGAGATCAGTACGTGGGGGCATTCGCAGAAACTGCCGTCGATGCGGATTCGACAGTGCTACGGCGGCTCTGCTCTGTGATATCCCTCCGACGGTCACGTGGTCAGCTTTGTTCACACAAAATCCACAAAATCCATCGTTTTGCGGCACTCGCTGAAACCGAAACTGCGACTGGCCGCATTGAAAATGCCTCTAATTAAACAACCGTCGCACGCTGAAGCAAATGAGGTTTCTACAGGTTATAAGTAGGTCACTAGCTACTTATCGCAACAAAAAAAACAAGATGCAAAATTTTTGTGTCAGTGCCCCTTTAAACTCATTCGGATCGTTTCAGTTTTGGTATTGACGCCGGCCAGTTTTTTCTCTGGGGGGCTTGTAAACAGGCTTATAAACGCGCGGCAAAGCGCTTTTTTTCAATTGCGATAGTATGCGTCCTAGAGGTACAAGTTGGCACCCATTTCCCGGAGGAAGTCCAGAAGACAGCGCTTGATCTTGGCGGACTATCTACATGATACTACACATCAGCTCCCCCCCCCCGCCTCCTCTCCCCCCGCCCTCCAAAAAAGAGAAAATCTCCCGGAACGAAGCGCAAGCAAGCTTTGTTTTATGTAGCAGCAAGGTCCCCAAGAACACATCTTTATCACTCCTCTCTTGACATCGTTATCTCACGTGAAGTTATATTGCTCGTAGTCAGCGTAATGGTCATGGGACAGCCAGTCCTGTAGTCGGAAATATATGGCGATGTAGTTCCCTTTCTGTTCTGTGTCACCGTGATATAATTACGGGGATGAGATGTCCTGCTAGCAGGCCTGCGGTTTGGGAGTGGGTTTCACCAGAATCTGGATGTCGGCGTCGTGATCATCATCATCATTGTCGACATTGCTGCGATTGGCATAAGGATCACCAACACCATAATCATTACCACCGAAAATCAGTGCGCTTGTGCGCTCTGTAGGACGAAGGCTTCTCGCATTTCCTTCCAACCATTCTTGCCTTGCGGTGCCTTATGCTTGCCGCCGGCTTTTATAATTTGATCCTCTATGTAGTTAGCGGTCTCCCCTACATCTAGTCGCGCTTATCGTATCGGTATCGTTCCTGCTTCCCTAACGGTCCACCTGTTGTTACTTCTCTGCTCCACATGTCCTGCCAAAGTTTACTTCTTCATGTGAATTTGAGCTGTGATGTCTCTCACCCGAGTGTGTCCAGTGATATGGCATGCTCATTTCTTACAATCTGAAGCGTTCCATCCCACTGATTGCAATGCCAACCTAGCTTTCCCATCCAGGTGCTTAGTAAGGGGACAACTTTATGCCCTTAAAGTCATTGCTGGATGCAAACATTCGTCGCATACGTTTCATTAGAGTGATAGAGAGTGGTTGATGTTCATAAGCAGAGCGTGCTTTCTGAATGCCCTCACGCCACATTATTTCTAAGCCAAATTTTTTTTATCGTGTTTGGGATCAGAACTGACAACTTGCCCGAAGTAGTTAAATTCTTGCACATCTACAAAAATTGCACAACCTGCGATAAAGGTCGGGTTTTTTTGCGCGTCTGTTAAACATTACATTTGATTCGTTCCTATTCATATTTAGTTTTATAGAGCTTTCCAACAGCAGCTCCCTAGCGCTTTTTGGCAATTGGTAGAACCATTTGGTGTGGTATAAAATGTATGTAGGCTTTTATGCTGTTGTGCGAAGATTTGGCTACGTTGTCGACATACTACAGCAACTCTGCTTAACTGCACGTTCCCTTGCACTACGACAACGGCACATAAAACTAAGCTAATAATAAGTAGCTTGTTATTCTAATAGTTGTATCAGAGCATGCAGCGCGCTAACTGAAAAAAAGACACATGGTTACAAAAATCACCTTACAGTATTCCTTTCTACTTGGTACCACTGGTGTATTTTCTTAAGTTTGATGTGGTGCCATACCTAATTATTTGTACATCCTTTCATACAACTACTTTCGGAGCATGAGTGTCGGCAGTTTATTGCATTTTTTGCTTCAAATAACAGTGCAAAGGTCAAGTGGAAGCGCAGCGAATGAAAAGAAGAAAAGAGTAGTGAAAATGTTTATGCAATATAAAACCAGAGTCCTTCAATGCTTTTCGAAAAGCATTGAAGGACCCCGATAAAACTGACACCTCAGGTCTCCCGCTTCAAACACAGGGAAATAAAGTATGCTGCACTCTTTCTTTTTCAGCGTTGTTTCCAGGAGTGGCGAGGGCTTTGAAGCTAAACGTATTAAACGGCGAATCTTTTGCCTACTTTAAGAAAGTGTGCCAGCAAATCATGCGAAACAGAGAAGAAGAAAAACAGGTGTGTTCTTGCTTTAATCCTGTTTCTGCTGGAGAAACCCCCAGCCTTTTTCATGTGGTGGGCTCAGGAACTTCTCCAGCATACTTTCGTTGCATTTTCCGGCTGCACGCTCGAGTGAGATTCAGCCGAATGCGATTATCAGATAAATGTTAGCAAATATGCCTTTGAAATTCGACGAACAAAGGACGTCGTAACACCACTGATTTCCAGGCTTTTTTTGTATTTCGAGCCTCTCGTGGCTTCACTACTTCGAGCTTCTCGCCATTACTACAAGGAAGCCGAGGTGCAGCTACAGCGCGTAATATTTCCAAAGTGTTATCGCACATACAGATTTTCGTTCTTGGAAATAGTTCCCAGCGACAGCAACAAATTCTGACTCGCTACAATAGACCCCCAAAAGGGCGAAGTGTGTGTTGCTTTAAGACCACCGAAATGCTAGTACTGCAATAATTGAATGATTGCTTACGTTTGATATGTCGCCTGTCTCCTTCAGCCACAGGAAGACTTTCTTCAGTGTATGATGGACGCACAAAAAGGTCGTCTCGTGCAGAGCCCAGAGAGTTGCAGTGAGGTGGAGAGCCGTCTCTTCGACATCGGTTCGGACGAGAAACCGGACGCGACCCTCTGTGCAAAGGGCGAGTACCGACACTTTTGACCCTCCCGTCTATTGCCCCTCGCACGTGATGCAGCCGCTGCATAGAAGGCGCGTGTGAGGCTGTTAGAGCGAAGCGTCAGTATTCTCACTGATGGCGTCTTTAACGCAATACTCCTCGCAGGAAAGCCAACTCTCTCTGACGATGATGATGATCGTGGGTGAAGTGTACCAAAATGAAAACGCTTTCCTGGAATGCTTGGCGATGGCTCCATTACGCCCCCTCCCACTAATATGACGTTAGGCCTAACATCATGTTGCGAGGCGAACATCGACAGCCGCTACCCACAAGGCAACGAGGGATGAGAATGGCGTTGTTCTGAGCGCCGTAAGGCTGTTAACCACAAGCCGTGAGGCCTTACTTCCTATTTCGAGGTTTAGGACGTTGTTAGGCACAAGAGGTTAGGCCTAACTTCCCTATTTGACGTTTAGGACGTTGTTAGGCACAAGAGGTTAGGACTAACTTTCTATTTTGAGGTTCAGGACGTTAGGCCTAGCATCACATCGCGGGACGTAACATCTCAAGTCTGCACCCGCTCAAAACATTGTTCACTGAACGTCAAGCAGCCGGCAGCGATTCGCGCTGTACACTCCAAACCCAAACGTTGGGCCTGCGGAGAGCACACCCGAGAGTTGCTGTGGGTAATCTAGAAAACGGGTGCGCGTCTGAAGAGTAGCACGTGCTCGCACTGTGGGATTGGGCAACCAAAAAATCCACCCCAAGAAAGCTTCGCGTTCAACTACCGTCGTCGTTAGGCGGAGGGTTGTGTTATTTGTGTATGGCTCTTCTTAACCTTTGGTCTAGGAGGCGCGTTCTCACGGTGGCTTCCGTGAGAATGAAGTCGTTGTCAATGGCGGTGCGGTTCACTTCAGCCCGGCAAACTGATTCTGAGGTCTAACGACATCCCTGGAAAGTTCGAAGGCTTGCCAGACTAAAAAAGGCGAAGCCCCGATCACGGACGCTGAGTCACAAGAACAGCAGTGAATCAACGTCATCGAGCCTGCTCTGAATTGTCGAAGAGGGCGTTACAGAAGTTACGGCACACAAAATTGCTTGCTCAGTGTCTATAGGCACCGGACACTGCAGTTTGCGCGTGACTCCAGCGCCGCCTCTCGCCGAGCAACACTGGGTCGGTGGATGTTGCGACCGGCCGTTCAGCGCACGTAAAAACAGACGCGCTGCGTGCGGTTGGACGTTGTGTGACGGAAGAATTTTAAGAAACATAGTTATAATTGCAAGTTTAAGGGTTCAAAAGGGTCAAAAGGCTCCAGGAAACAATTAGTGGTAGCGCCGCTACTGCTGCGCGAAGGACAGACACAATCGCGAAAGGCAGCCTGCCATCGTTCTGTGCAGGGCCCGTTTGCCCGTACGCATAAGTTCCCGATTAGGTTCCCGCTCACGAATAAGACGCCAATAAGTCGAAGTCGGCCACGGAAAATAAGCTGGTTGCCAGAAAACTTTCGGGCGAACGACTTATTACATAGACAGCGCTAAAGTTCGGGCAAACGGGCCCTGGTTTCTCGCTCGGGCAGCCGTGGGAGAATAAGCGTCGCAAGAAATGATTTTAGCAGTAAGAAAATTCAAGGAAGTAAGAAAGTCATGACATTTTTTGTCAGTGGAAGTAGTAAACTTATGAGTACGATTACCGTTTATGCGCAGCGCAGACACGAAGGGCCGTAAAACTAATACGTTTACTTTCAGTGTTCATGCACATCCCCGCTGCTAAGAATCGCATGCCGTCGTAGTAGTTGCATAACACAAGGTATTACCGCTTCCGCCACTATTGTTTTATCAGGAGTAACCTTTTTTTAGCGACATGCACGGCACCGAATGGATACCAAAAGGCGGCACAAGAATATGCATTCACAGCACTTTCCGGGTGATGCCAAAAGCAATGTCAAGACGGTCAATACGCATCCCGCTTACTGCCCTACTTTGTTCCCCAAAGTGTACATAGTTCGGCCACGCATTCCAAGCGAGAGCGTGGAAAGCTGTCAAAGGCAAGGATGCATTCACTCACGCTGACTTCTTTAATTTGCTTTGAATACTCTGAAAGTTGAGGTTATTATTGTTTACAGAAAGGATGGCGAGGAGAATTCTTTAATGCGTTTTGCGTACTCTGAAAGTTGAGGTTATTATTGTTTAAGCAGAGGATGGGAAGCAGGAGGAGGAAATACTTTTTTGGAGAATTCTGAACGGCCTGAACAAACTGTATCACAATTAGCCGCTAAGACGACTCTAACATTTCTCACAAGATAGATACTAAACGGAATCTTCGTAAAGACAACCGCCGCTCCGCAGGAGCTTTCGAACTGTGTGGAACTGTGTTTACTTTGTCAACAGCTGATAACGTTTGGAATGCGTTGTTAATTAGTGACAACACCAAGCGAGCTGAAGAAGGACAACCGAAAAAATTGGGCCCATCTCCCCGCGAGGGGGACTTGAGTAAATGCGTCGCATAGGGGGTTGGTGTATTGCGTTAACGTTTAGTGTTTGGGGAGTTGGTGGTAGTGAATGCGTTGTATCAGCAGCTTCTTGACGTAGTTTGAATGAGTCAAGAATATAAGGCGCGTTAGTAGCCTCCCATTCTGTGTCGGCTTTGTGGCGAAGTGGGTAGAGCACCATGTACATTGCGTTCCACCCGCAGGGTCGAGGGATCGAAACCAGGTGCCGGATAGTATCTTTTTTTATATAGTGTAGGGGGAGGGGTGCGGACAACGACGGTGCGGACTACGACTACGGACGTCAACGCGGGTGACATCGTGAGTTACTGAAATGCTCTGCATTTAAAAGTAACTGAAGTGTGGTTGCGCGAACACAGGAAACAATAACACAAACACGCTTCTGTCGCGGAGCGCCGTTGTATACGCTGGCTACGGACCTGAATTGGCGCTGTAAATAACCTTCTCTTGCTGAGAATGGGACTTCGCAACGATGTCTGTCCCGTCAGTTACTTTCACGGCGCACACGCGTGCGGGAACGTACAATCTCTGTAACTTCTCCCGCACGCGACGCCGACAGTAGTAGTTCACCCCCGTAATTGTCCCGAAATCGCACAGAAGCACTTGAGACACGGGGAAACTATTTGCCAGAACAGTTTTCAAGGTCGAGACACTTTTCAAAAACAATTGCAGAATCGCAAAAACAAACCGAGAGGTGCCGAATATATGAACACGCGGCCGCCGTCTGCCTCTCACCGACCCAAAGTTAGCTCAAGCTTCCGCGGGGCGGCGCTGGATGTACGTATTCGTTGCGCCCTCTGAGCAGTGACCGGTGCCTATACATGGGTACCGTCGAACACGTTTTTCTCGAAATTCGTACATTTTCTGCTGCTGTCAACTGGAGTTTATGGGAACGGTGGCTCAGGCAATTCACTTTCTTATCCTCTGCCGCCTGCATTTTGTTTTCATGCCAGAAATAGGAAAACAATAAGATGGTTCACGTGACGAAGAGAGGAACATGCCCAGCAGGGCAAGGGAGGAAACAAAGCTGGCAGAGAAGCGATCAAACAAATGTACCCTTGTGCGAGCCTCATGGACCTATCATTGTACAAAACGCGGTGAACGAAAAGCCTGTTTTTGCCTGATCAGCAACGTAACTGCGCTTTCATACCATCCTTGAAAATTTGCCCTGCCCTGTGTAGAAGCTAGTACTTAAAGCAGCTTTGTAATGTTATCTGTCTGCTTTTAGGGGCGAAGCACCTTAAGGCTGAGCTTGTCCGTCCGTCGCCCGGCGTCCGTGCTCACGGCACTGTACCATGTAAATCGAAACATCTGTGAACAAAAGGTTCACGAAAAGGTTAACAAGAAAAAAAAAGTTCACAAAAAGTTAGAGAGAGACACAGACAGAGAGAGAGAAGGCGAGAGAGAGACGAAAAGCACCGAGTAAATCGAAACAACTGTGAACAAAAGGCTCACAAAAGGTTAACAAGAACGAAATAAAAGCTTCACAAAATGGTACACACACACACACACACACAGAGAGAGACGCACAGCACCGTGTAAATTAAAACATCTGTGAACAAAAGGTTCACGAAAGGTTAGAGAGACAGAGAGGGACGCACAGCACCGTGTAAATTGAAACATCTGTGAAAAAAAGGTTCACAAAAGGTTAAGAACAAAATAAAAGGCTCACAAAAGGTAAGAGAGAGGGAGAGAGGGTGAGAGAGAGTGCTCCTGGAGAGCCGTGCTCCACATGCGCGAGGCGCATTGGATTGAATTGGATTGAATTGGATTTGGATTGGAGTGGATTGGATGGGAGTGAAATGAAATGAATTGGATTGGACTCGATTAAATTGAATTGTATTGTATTTTTTAGCAGCAGTAAGCACTCTCACGGGTGTTTTACGGTAAGAACGATCCCCAGTGCTTCGCCAACTCGTCATGATCCACTTCGTGGAGATGATTGAATTTTTTTTATTTCGATATCGTGTTTCCGCCCTCTGCTGCACATTATAGCGGAGAAAATGAATTTCTTGTGTCATCGAACCTCTGGCGTTTGCCTCCCTTCATGGATTTTAATTGTCTTCTTTTTTTGCGCACTCCAATAAATTTATTTTAATTTCATGTTTGGGATTTAGTAGTAGGAAAGATTTAAAAGCGTTGTTGCCGAAAGATACACGGTGTGTGACGAGAATTTGTGTTTTAATCCCGTGTTTTTGTGGAGAATTTTTCAATCCAACCAACTGGGCACGAAGTCTTCCAACCGACATTCTCATTGTACTTTCGCTTTACTCGCATCCCTCATTACTTCTAATTCGGATATCTCGAAGTGTTAAGTGGAAACTTTTTTTGCCGTGCATTTCCGCCACCATTTATCTCGCAAATTTTTTCGGGGGATATCTTGAAATATTGACAGAGAGGACCCAAGCAAAAGACCTCCACAGACAGCTGATGAGGTATCCGTTCTAACGCTCACCTCCCACTACGCGCCGAACGCGGTTTTGAACAGCCCATTTACGTGTACGACGCCGATGTTCCCTTTACTGGAATGCTCTCCGACGCCTACATCATTGGAGAAAGCTGTTTGACGAAGCAGCTGATCATGAGGACGAAGAAGAGCTTCGAGAAGTGCCTACAACGACAGAAACAAGAAATATGCTGCGCCTGGTTCGCAGCAAGGTATAATGTAGTGACCGTCACCAACAAGTGATGTAATGCACTGAGCAGCTCCAGAACGCTTTTATGGGGCCAGATGGCCAGGCGAAAGAGGCGAGCAGCACGCAGTTCTTTTTTCCTTAATAATAAAATTTCTTTTTTGCTGCAAGTTCCTTTGCCTTTAATACGAAAACTCCCTGTGAACGGGAGCTTTTGTTACCAGCATTAGCTCTTATTTCAGGATCCTGGCCACAAATTTTCGGCATTTCCCTTAACTCGAAACTCCGCTTATCTCGCCATTTTCACCGAATTTTGAGACTACGAGTTAACGAGGAATTACTGTATTTTCTTTCTGTCGTGTTGGGCGCATTGAAGCGCAATTAAGGGGTTCATTTTTGTGTAGTGGAACTACTGGTATTTACTCCTATTGGTAGCTTTTTTCTCAGTTTACTGCAGAGCTCCATCCTGTACAATGGTTATAAATACCACGCAAAGAAAACAACGAAAAAAAAAACATAAACATGATGGTGCACTAAAGCCCGACGACGGTGGGCAGTTATTGGCCCTGGCTGGAGTAAGTAGGGGGTAATCGCATAAGAAAAATAAAAACCGCGCATGAAAGCCAGGCGGTGAACATTTCCAAAGATTCGACGATTTGTCGCTACGAAACAAAACAAATTGGACCCGTATCTGCCCCTCCCGTTGCAAATGTCGACAAAAGACGATAGTCTTTGTCTGGTTTCTGGTTTTAAGTAGCCCGAGATAGACTATCATCTTTAAAAAACTAAGCTAAACCAAAGCGTGGCACACGAAGGCAGCAAAGATTTGTATGCCGAGACAGGGAAAACGTTACAACGGTTTGCGACTGGATGCCCTCTCAACGGCGGTGGCGCCTGCAGCGGCACCCGCGGTGCCTGTATGAAGCGGTGGGCGAAGTTTCGTAACCAGTATAGAAGCACAAGAGGACTCTAGTTAAAGTCGTGGCTAGGATAACGGAGCGCCAGAGAGAGAGAGAAAAAAAGACGAAACACTGCACGCTGCGCAGAAAACGAAACGTCCCCGCATTTAAGAACCGACTCTTGCATGCAGAAACCACACGCTTTCAAGACCGCACTCGGACATGCGTGCTGATTTTGCGGAACAGGGAATATCTTAACCAATGAACGTTAAAAATTCAGAACTCTGGGTTCTCGAATTGCTATAATTCCTCATCCACAAATTAATACTATATTTTTTACCACGCATACGCTACATACTAAATCATGCGTACTGGAATTTGTATAATTCCTCCTCCTCAAAAAAAAAAAAAGCAGTGGCTTAGCTCCGCTATGCCAGGATATACGCAGCTTGAGCTAAAGTTCAGCTGGTTATTATTCTTAGCTTTCCTGGTTGTCTAAGATTAGCTGATTATCATGCTTACTGCTTCTAAGACTATTTTCAATACAATCCAATCCATTCGAATTTAATATAATGCAACCCAACTCAATCCAACCCAATTTAGTCGCGGCGGCCCTGGCGCGCCATCTGTGCGCCGTGAGACGTCGCTGATCGCGCATGCGCAGCATGGCTGTCCAGAAGCCACGGGAGACTGCTCAACCTCGGCCAGTGTAGCTCACGCTACAAAATACACATAGGAGATGACCCTGATTTCCCGCTGTCGCGCAGTATTATCTTACTCCCACATTTTTGTAGTGAAACGTTTTACCTCCAGACTAGGAGGAGGGCGGTACCAAGGGCCGGTAATGTCCGTGAAGAGAGCACGACCGTGTGCAGAAACCGGGTAGAAAGAGAGGGGGAGGCGCAAAGACCAGCCGAGCCGCGCGAGTGAGGGGAAGAGAGGTGGCGTCGGCGCTGATTAGAGCCGTGGCGGTGAAGAGGGGACGGCGCGGCGTTCCTAAACGTTGTCACCGCCGGTCGACAAGAGGGAACAGGCGGGACATGAACACACAAATAGGGATATGCACCACCGTCGTCCACTGTCCCGTACATGGAGGTAAGAACGAACAGCGGCGTAACGAGTAGACCGATTCGCAATGAAACAGCTTCACCGGGTAATCCGCCATGATCTCAATAGTTCAGCATCTGAACCTTTCTACGTCAAGGCAAGAAATGTGCAGTGTGATATAGTTTCGGATGCTCACTTTGAAATGTGAGCATTCGGCACTAACAAAGAAAGGGTTTAGAATGCATTCTTATTTCGCAAGGTCGGTGTCTCTGTGTCGTGTGCAGGGCTGACCGAAGAGGAGGCGCTAGCGCAGTGTGTGCTGTTTTTTCTGGCCGGTCTGGAGACCACGTCGTCGGCGCTGGCTTTCGCAGCCTACGAGCTCGCTCTGAACCCCGACGTGCAGAACAGGCTGTGCGACGAAGTGGATGAATGTGTGGCCCAACACGTGAGGGCACCCTTGCTTCGCGGGTACAACATCAGATATTATGAGCACAATCAGCCAAACGATTCCGCGCAATCGTGGCGGATCTGGTGCTTCAGGGCGGCTACGTATTTCTTTTCTTGGTACTGCAATAGTCATATCTGGGTAGTCCAATGCTTTTGTTTCTTTAAGTACGCGCCTTTAAATTGTTTTTATGCAAACTATTCATGGATGCCACAGTTAAATAGGCAGGAAGGGGAAGAATGTTGCCCCGTGTTTGTCTTAGCCAGCCATGTCATCCGAATACTGGAAAGACAATCAGCGATCACTGTACTCGCGGCGTAATTAAGAATGAGCCACCTTTAACTGCCACGAAAATAAGCTTACGCCGCTGGGGCAAATAACTCACCAAAGAAAAAAGAACGCATCCCAAAAGAACCTTGGCGTGTTCATAAACACACATTTAATAACATCAATCTGCAGCTTAATGCGAATGAGCACATAAACGTAAAGCTAATTACAATGCAAATTTAAACTTCGCAGGGCCCAGCGGCCAGCCTTGACGTCATTTTCCAACTGAAGTACTTGCACTGCGTCGTTTCGGAAACTCTGCGGCTCTACCCTCCAGGACCCAGGTATGGTTTATTTCTCTACGACCCTTCTCTATTTCTCTTTGATGCCTACGACTAGTAGGCATCAAATGTTAAACAAGAAGTAATGTCTCCTCGGAAGCAGCTACAACCGATTAATATGCACATCCCTATTGTCATTGCACATTTAAAAAGGAATAAATTTCTTTTCTTTCAACACCTATGATGGGAACAAGACATTTCAGCTTAGAGATCGACCTAAATATCGTCTTTAGTGCCGACACACTTTCTGCCCAGACGGAGAGCGGGAGAAGTTGGACAGTCGCTTCACCGCTTTCTAAATGCGGAAATTTCCTCACCCTCCGTGGCTATTTCCACCAATGAAAATTGTCACCACGGTACCTGGATTTAATGGGAAGGCGGATATACCAGCCCCGGCTGTAAAGTTCTTTGCCTTGGAGCATAATAACAACAAATACAAAGTCCACACTCACAGCTGTACACTGATGGCCCAGTGACGGCTACATTTTCGGCGATAGGGATCTCGATTCCTTCGTCGCTCACTACCATCTACGCCCTATTGAGCCACAAACCCTCGACGACAGTTACTGAGCTGGCTGGACTGTGCGCTGCTTTTTAGTATATTCTAAAGCAGCCGGCGAATCAATGGGCTGCATTTACAGACTCCAGGCCAGCACTCGGGAGCTTAAAGTCGCTCCCAAAAGAACAGCTGGCTTGGGAAATCAATCTTCTGCACTTACAAGCCATACAAAGGGGACAGAGCGTAGGTCTGCAGTGGCGTCCTGCCCACTGCGGAGTTGCCGGCAACGACGCAGCTGACAAAGCCGCCTCATCTGCCCACAGTCTCTGCACTCAAGCTCTTCCGATCCCATTTACGAGAAAGGATGCGGCAATTCTCGCCTCATCCCCCACATGGAAAACGCAGATGTCTGTGTGGACTGATGCAAGGCAGCAATGCGCACCTCTTCACGCGATTGACCCCAAGTGCACCTTCAGAATGCCACCTGGACTTAGCAAGCGCGAGGAAGCCATTCTGCATAGGCTGCGCTTGAATGGGGCCTACACGGGACATTACCGTTACAAAATCTAGCAGGTATCTTCACCTGTTTGTTCCAGATGTGACTCACAAGAAGGCATCCCTCATGTTATATGCGTGTGTCCAAAGTACGCCGTGCACAGACAGAAACTCGTATTATCTTTGCGCAGGCAGCTTGGTGTGGGACGTGAGCTGAGGGCTGTTTTGGTTCCTTGGTCGGGTCCCAGTCAGGCTGCACGTGCAATCAAAGCTCTCTTGGAGTTTCTTCAGAGCGCAGAACTGGACAGAGTTTTGTGATTGAAATTTTTGGGCGCATCAAATGAAATCTTTTAGTTTTCTTTTTTTTTCTTTTTCTCCTCTCATCTAGCGGAGCAAGCCACCCCGACGGCGTGGCTAACATCGCTGGTCTTCATTAAAGTTATTCTATCTCTCTCTCTCTCTCTCTCTCTCTATACTTCCAGAGTGCAGCGGTCAGAATAAGTGGGAGGGCAATGTCCCGGCGCGTATTCGCTTTAATTGATTGCGTTTCGTTTTGCGATCTATAGAATTTCTTTTTTTACTTTTTTCACCATTCCTACAAGTTCCTTCGTCTCTATTTTCAAATTTACATTAAAAATGCTTTCTAACAGCTACAACGTTTCTTTACAGACGGCCACGTAGAAAATTAGTTTTATTTCTATTACCACTGGTGATTGGCCTGGGGAAAAATAAAATGTATGCACTTAAAGACAAGCAAGGCAATGTCATCACAAGTAGGGATAACATACAGTAGCCGAGGAGTTCTATAGGGATTTGTACAGTAGGCGGGACATCCAGGATAATTGGAAGAACGCGAACATCATCCTAACCCATAAGAACGGTGACATGAAGGACTTGAAAAAGTACAGGCCGATCAGCTTACTGTCAGTCGACTACAAGATACTTAGCAAGGTAATCGCTAACAGAATTTCTGCAACCTTAGATTTTAGTCAATCTAAAGAACAAGCAGGGTTACGTGAAGGCTATTTAACAATGGACACACGATCAATCAGGTGATACAGAAGTGCGCTGAGTATACTGAGCCCTTATATATAGCATTCATAGATTGTGAGAAAGCATTTCACTAGGTCGAAACCTCAACAGTCATTCAGGCATTACGGAACCAGGGGGTAGATAAGCATTATGTTAGAATACTAGAGGATATCTACACTGGGTCCACAGCTACCATCATCCTCCATAAAGAGAGCAGTAAAATACCTATAAGGAAGGGCGTCAGACAAGGAGACACAATCTCTCCAATGTTATTCACATCATGTTTACACGAAGTATTCAGAACGTTGTATTGGGAACAGGTGGGAGTAACGGTTAATTGAGAATACCTCAGTAACCTCATATTTTCTGATGACGTGGGCTTGCTAAATAATTCGGGGGACGAATTGCAAAGCACGCTTTCCGCACTGGACAAACAGAGTAGAACCGTGGGCCTGAATATGAATATGCAGAAAACCAAAGCAATGATCAATAACCTCGGGACGGCACAGCGGTTTGAGATAGGTGGCGAGGCAGTGGAAGTGGTAAGCGAATAATCTACTCAGGCCAAGTTGTGACCCCGGATCCCAACCATGGGGCAAAGATAAATAGAAGGATAAGAATGGGGTGGAGGGCATACGGCAGACATTCTCAGATAATGAATGGCAGCCTACCATTGTCGCTGAAGAAGAAAGTGTATGACATCTGCTTCTCAGCGGTACTCACCTACAGGGCAGAAACTTGGAAGCTCACTAACAGGGTTCAACTAAAATTGAGAACGACTCAGCGGGCAATGGAGTGGAAGGTGATAGGTGTAACATTAAGGGACAGGAAGAGAGCGGAGTGGGTCAGGGAACAAACGTGTGTTAAGGACATATTAGTAGAAATTAAGGAGAAGAAAAGGACGTGGGCGGGGCATGTGGTGCGATGGCAAGATAACCGTTGGTCATTAAGGGTAACAGAGTGAATCCCTAGAGAAGGCAAGCTTTCCAGGGGGCGGCAGAAAGTCAGATGGGCAGATGAGATCAAGAAGTTTTTGCGGGGATAAATTGGTCGCAGTTAGCACAGGACCGCGCGCGGTTATTGGAGATTAATGGGAGAGGCCTTTGCCTTGCAGTGGGCATAGATAGGCTGGTGATGATGATGATGATAATGAGGATGAATGGGCCGATCCCCTGATTCAGTATGTTCACACACTAAAGAATATCATCAGTATCACCGAAGCGTTGATGACAGCCGCCAAGGTGTCCGTCAGAAAAGGGCAGCGATGATTGACCCACTGTAACGTGAGATAAGCAGTTGAACCCTGGCTATACGCCCCCCGGTTTTACGACAACGGGGGTTTTACGACAGACTAGTCGAGTCCCGATGAGGTATCCGTAGGAACAATGCACTAAAACCTGAATTATCCGGCGCGATTTCATGCCTGACCCGCGTTATCCGACGACATATGCAAAGCGCGCGACCATCGGCCGGACGAAATGAAAGTGCCGCGGTCCTCTTCCGTGGACCATGAGCCCCCCGAATCGATTGCCTCCGGCACATCTATCTCTTCTGTTTCATCTTCTGTCCCCCCCCCCCCCCCCGAATCCGCCCGCCATCTGCACTATAAGTTCACCCTCTCCTCGCTGGCGTATGTTGTCTTGTTGGGCCTGCTAAAGTGTCGGCACCCCAAACCAGACGGTTTTGAGCCTTTTTCCTGCCCCTTCCCATTCCCAAAGTACAAATCGCTCGCTCGCTCTTGTAGCGCAGCAGTCGCAGGGGCAATGGGAAGGTGTTCATTTCTCCTACACAGGAGATGCGCTGAGAGTCTTAGGCTTCCACCTGGGTTTGTAATGATCACGTGTGCCATGATTCACACTGGCTGGCTGGGATCGCAGCAGTAAACTGCCTTTCAACGTTTGTTTTAATATACCGTTGTTGGTACGTGCGTTGCATTATTCTTTTGCATTTTTAGTGATTTGGGTTTCTGAGCCCTCGAAAGGATTAGTTTGCAGTTTACATTGAATATTCTTGCAAACACGTCACGCAAAACTGTATTGATAGGTGTAATTGTTGTGGTTTAGATTTTACGACGCCCACATTTTACGACGACTTTTCACGGTCCCCAGAAAGTCGTATAATCTCGGTTTTACTGCAGTTGAATCGAAAATAGACTAGTGCAATTTGCGGTTGTGTCTACAGAAGCTCAGTACGCAGAGTACGCATTCGATCAGTCATCAGTACACGTTCGATCATTCATCAGTGAGAATCAATTTCTCATCTTAACTTGTGCTAGGAATTCTTCAACACGAGTCTTGGTCGTTATTCTGTAACGCTCTACTGTTTTTATGCCCTTATCTTTAGTCATGTCACGCGTTTATCTTTCTATTATTGGCTTTTTGGGTGAGGTGAGATTGCCTTTAAGAATTATATTACGACATATTGTCTGTTCTATAATCTGGATACCGAGGCACCCATTGGCTGTTATTCGTAGTATGTGCATACGATGCCTTTAACTCTTCTCTGGAAAATAAACCACAATTATCAATACGCACTTACGGCCCAGTACTGACGGCTTACGAATTGGGAGTGAACCACTGCCGATTTATTACACTGGTGATAGAAAGGGGGTTGGAGAGGTGTGAATTTCGTTTGCGTCATTATGAAGCCCGTTAGGGAAAACACTAATTCAGCACTCTTTGCAACATTTTTCGAAAGTGTAACGTAAAGAAATGTCCCGGGCCGACACCTACTTCTTTATTATTCAAAGGGGGCCGTGCAGAACGAGCTTACTGATCAAAGGGCAGGGCCGACATATCGCTGTAAGTAAATGTAGCGTCAGGTGGCGCCAAAAACAGCAACTCCTGGACTTCTGCATTGAATCAGTAAAGCTGCTGTCTAGCAGAGCCCTGTTCGTGACCCCAAACGAAAGGAACTTGCCACCTGGCAAGTTCCCTATATTATTATGACATTTTTCCGAAAGCAAATGGTTTGCTCGATATTCTTCTAACAAAGTGTTCCGCTTTAAATCGTCACGCAGAAAAAGAGTAGCGAATGTTATACGAGATATGAGGTTTCACAGGGCAACTCTTGACGTTTATGCTGTTGTTATACGTGAATATCGTGTCTAGATTAGTTGAGAACATGACTTGATTATCAAATTTTTAAAAAGTAGTTATTATGTTTAAAGAGCCTTTTTTAACCGTTTCTGTTTCTATTGCTCAAAGGGGCCATGAAAACCAAACACAAGTTCGGTTCACTAGAAGGCTGCTTTTCTCGATAACAAAACCAGCAATTTTATCGCAAGCTCTGAACAAATCATCTCTATGCCAAAGAAAAAAAAGCAGTAGTGATGACTCGATCCCCAGCCACATTCCGGCGATTTCTCTATGACGCCACAATCTTTTTCGTGCGATTAGCTTGCCTTTGTTGGTATCACGTGAATGCGGTACCAACTCTTAGGTGTGCTGGCCAAAAATACGTGACTCATGCCCATATGCTGCACAGTAGCGTGAAATTCGAAAGTTTTTTTCTGGTGTTTCTATGCGCTTTTGGTCAAAAAAACCGTCATTCGGGGCTGGAATGAACCTGAGAGATTTAATAAACGCTAGTTGTTTCAAAGTGCAGAAAGGTGTATTTTTTCTTCATTGCCCGTTTATTCCTTGCTTTCAGGGTGGAGCGATCTGCTGTTGAAGACTACACATTAGGCGACAGAGGAATTCAGATCCCAGAAGGCGGCGTTGTCATTGTCCCTATTTACTCAATGCACCGTGACCCAGAATTTTTCCCTGAGCCAGAAACTTTCAAACCAGAAAGGTAATACGCTTTGCCTTCGAATCGCTGTCTTAATTGACACTGCGTCGGGAGAAATCAGGGTAGAAAGAAATCATGCCCCCTTTCTACGCCGCCGTGTCGAAGGTGATTGTAGCACAGGATGTGTCAGGCTCGTTCAGCATATATATAGCATACCAGAGTGTTGAAAACTGCATTTTATTAGGATTTGCTTCAGAAAGTTGCCGTGGACACATAGGTTACGCTGAATATTTTTTTGCGGAAAAAATTGTGGGGCAATATGGAGAAGAAGTGTCAATTTTTCTACCAACACACAGACGTGATAGAGAGAGCTAATTGGGCGCCTTGGCAAGCGTAAGTGTTGTAAGTGCAATCCTGGCATGTTTGTCGCGCAGTGGTGAATCCGTTTATCGTATAAAATAGTAAAGATATAATCGATTAAGCCTGGATCACCTACTCTGAAGGGTACTCCCCTATATTCAAAGTTGTTACGCATAATTTCCGCAACCTTGTAGCTAATTCTTAATACCCCATTACTTTGGCGGATATCTGTTGGCGTACTAATAATAATGCCATTGTATGCGTCTAGGCTCAACGCTCGTGTATGACCGTAGTGTAGACATTTGGCCCCCAGACCGCATAAAGATTTCACGGCGACCGCGGATAATTCATTTTAGGGGTGCCTTCCTATCGGCATGCGTCCCCGAATGCGTGGTCTTAGCCTGTACACGGAGCGTACGCTACCCGCAGTTGAGGGTGTGTGAGGCGCCACGGGAACGGCGAGGTATCCCACCAGAAATGTGAGCAACCCAATACCGAGAAACGCAAACGACCGGGGAAGCGTTTGGCAGAAAGTAGCTCTGCCATGGAGACTTCGGCCCAAGCCCCAACGATCACTCCCCCTCCTCTTGGTCAGGAGGCCAGTGCTTGCTCAAGCACGGCGACAACGCCAGAAATCCAAGGGCAGGCACAGCCAGTTCCTCCTCAGTCAAATGCAAATCCCAGCCCAAGCCCGACAGAGCAAGGTGCCCAGCCCAACTCCATCGAATCTGTTACAACTCTACTGAACCAAATTAGTGCACAACTCGCCGAACAATGTCGGCAGATCGCTCACTTAAAAGAACTCGTCACACAACAACGAGCGCAGAATGACGAACAATAATCCCGTATAGAGCAGCAATCGGCAAAAATACACACTAAACTTTTTTACACCCTTTTGACCAAAAAGGGTGTATGATAATTGAAAAAAGGGTGTTGGGAGGCCCGTACACCCTTTTTCTTGAATCTCAACACCCTTTTTCGTAGCTTCACGCCCTTTTTGCGTGAAAAAAAGGGTGTTGACTAACCTCAACACCCTATTTTTTGGAAGGGTGTTGCAAGGGTGAGGAAAAGGTGTTCAGGTCTTCATTGATTGAAGCCATGCATGCAATATAATTTCAAAAAGACATCCCATTGCACCATCCTCCCAACCTCGTCAAAAATGCTCAAAAGCAAAAAAAAAAGCTGCTAAATTCAATAAAAAGCAGCGGCAGCACCGATGTTCAAACAGGAAAAAATATCAGCCCTTGCTTATTGCGACATCGACAGAATAACACTCCCCCTCCCACTTTTTGTTTTCTACAGCCTTGCACGGAGCACAGCACAACCTTGAACTGTGAAATCTGTATCATCATTCCGTCGTTCCCTGTTCCTCTCCTGCCCCACCAGCACAATCATAGCCCCCTCTGACAACAGTCATTCTCGTCACTCAGTGGAGTTATAACGTACTAGCAATCACAATTTTATTCCATTCTTATTGTTAGCGACCGTAAATATTGTGTACAAATGCAATAAACAGACCACCTAATTTCTCCTACAGAAACAACGTTGGAGAACAAGGCAGATATCAAAAGAAAACAAAAGTTGGGAATGGAGGGGCCATGAAATCGGGCGCTAAATAAACAGACGCCAAATAATAATACGATTACTTACACTAGAACACTGCCAAATTTCATTGCGCAGTGTTATCTTACTATCTGCTGCTTTTTTTACCGTTCAAATGGAGCGCCAAAAAACTCAGTCCGCGTTTTGTGTTTGTAAACTTTAAAAATCTAAGCTTCTTTATTATATTAAACACAAAAAATAATAAGTTACTGTTGTAGTCAATAAAAGAGGCAATTATTTATTGTTGTCGTTTTAATTAGTTTACGCAACTCCCTGCCAACGGCCGAAACCCTGAGTACGGCGCGCAGCGGCGTGGCCGGATTCCGGAACAGATACCCCGTGACCCTCCATGCCGTGACCCGTCTTTCATGGATTGTTTACTGTGGTGTGCAGTTACACAAGCGCAGTTATTATGATTAATTGGACACCTCGTCGTCTTCGGTTATGTCTGTCGTGTTCGACTTCGCGATGAAGTATTTGAGAACAACTTTGCCACCTGAAGACGGCTAATTTCGTTCGGCGCTTGCCCCTGAACGTCGCTCGCTCTTCTGCTTCGTTTCCTGCAGGTAAGCTGTCTCGACACATTTGCCGCTTTTCTTTTCACTGGATGCCGTTTGTAGCTGTCATCGCCGCTTTAAGGATTCCTTAACAGGAGCCCGCGTGTGTGAATTGTTTAACTGAACTAGCTAGGTTGAACCTTGAGGGCTCGTCTTTAGAAAGGCGATGTGCGAAAGAACATTGTGGTGCTTGCATTGAGCGCTGAACGCACTGGCGCTCAGTAACGCAGTGGCGCTCAGTAACTCAGTAACGTTTCCCATTCCGCAGCACTATATTGAACAGCTTCAGAGTTCACCACTGCGAACCACGTCTTACGCGTAGTTTATCAGAACACGGGCGGCTACTCCTCTAAACTGTGCTGCGCAGCGTTTACGGCTTCGTTAATCACCGCTGTCATTTGTGCCGTGTTGGGAATGGCGAGGGACAATCGTTTGCGAGCGAATGTGCGCGCCTCGCAAGCTTCGTTGCGTTTGCGGCGAGCCACCTCACCATGTGTACGGTGCCGCTGTACGCGGGCATTGATTTTGGCTGAATATTGTTTTGCCCGAGTTGTAACATTCGTGCACCCAATAATCTCCATTCTTGCCTGTCTGGTAATCATGTGTCATCCTGTTTTAGACCTCTGAACGGTCTGAGCACATCACGTCCCTCCATTCAACCGGACAAGAGCCACAAGCATTGTCAACAGTGTTTGGCCGCCAGAACGTAAGTTTTCAAACACAGTTTTGGTAGCACAGTGGGCTACCATACTTGAATAATGTTCGATCACTTGGTTGTAGAAGTTCTCGCCCCCGTAACAATTATTGGTGTTTCATGCATAACCTAACATGTAGCCGCTAAATGGCAACCTTTCTTGTTAATTTCGGAAAACTCAGTTTCACCCAAAATCATAATGCGGGCGTAACAGTTAATCACCATGTATACGAACTTCCTGGTGTTAGTCATGCTTACGGTGAAGCCATATTTCTTAGGTGGTGACACCAAAATGTTATTACCTTTGTAGTTTAGTCTTCGATAAAGCCTTACCAGTTCTGTTTTCAGCTATTTTTTGGATGTTTATCATGTGAATTGACAGTCCTTGCAGTCCACTTTTTAAAATAGTTATGTAACTGCCTGTACCTTTTAAAGAGGCCTGATTGGGGTTCTGAAGGCTGCGATTTACGCACGCTAGTGCTGTACCGCCAATAAAGAAACATCCTTCCACAAGGAAAAAGATTTGAAAGTGTAAAGTATCAGCAGCATTATTCTTAACTGGAACATGCTAATTGCTAGTCCTGGGGCTTTTCCTGAAAGCACTGTGGATGTTATGAGAGAGGAAAACCACTCAAACAAATCTGCCAAGGCCGTTGCTGCTCCAAGATGCGTGCAAGCACTGAGTCTTCTGAGCAATACATTGCACCCTTTTTTTTAAACAACCGACGTGCATGCTGAACGTACTCCTGATTGGGCGTGTGCCAGGCGCGTAGCCAGGAATTTTTTCGGGGGGAGGGGGGGGTGGTCGACCAAAAATTGGGACGGGGAAATATGTAGGCAAGGCATCTTGCGCGTAGTTTTGCAAACGAAGCTTGAAATAACTGACTTTAACATGTGATTTGTGTATGCTCAACACTAACTGTAAAGCCCACCTTAAAGGAGCCATGAAGACAAAATACAAGTTGGGTTTATTAGAAAGACTGCTTAGTCCTGATAACAATGATCCCAATATCATCGCAATCTTCGAAAAAATAACGGAGATATTAAGGAAGACGTTTGAAGCAGTCGCGACCCCCTAACCAATTTCCCGCAACTTTTCTATGACGTCACGGAACCTTGTTTCTGCGATTGGCTGCTGCCTAACTGACCTGTCGCGACGGCACATGACTGGACGTCTGTAATCCGGCCTCTAGTTTCATTTGACCGCATCACTTGACGTTAACGTGCAGTTAAGGCACTGAAAATTATGTTTTATTGTGGGCCCGTATGACTTCATTCTTGCTTATAACACGTCACTGTGGCGCAAAATTTCAAAGTTTTTAAATACTTCTTGCTTTTTTTTTCGTTAAAAAACATATTTTGCGGCTCTAATGGAGCTGAGTGACATACTGAATCCTAGTTCTTTCAAATTAAACGAAGTTGTATTTTCTCTTCATGGCCCCTTTAAGGAGCTTAGATAGTGATGATCAGCTAAATTGCCGTTCGCTGGTCTATGGGCAGACCACGGGCAATTCATTCGTCCCCAGAGCAGGTGGTTAGGCGGACCTGCGCTTGTGAGTGTGATCATGAGTGCGCTCGTGAGTGGCGCGCGGTCCCCGAAGTTCGTCGGGCGGAAGTGGAGGCCAACACTGAATGTTTACTATCAAGATTCTCGTGTTTTAGAAAAGGGACTATTAAGTTTTCTTGTCAGCTATGAAGTACAGTCGAGCACGATTTGAAGGTTATCGCACCAGCATCGAGCGGCCAAGCGTGCCACCAGCCCACGGTTTCGTTTCGGAACCATGAAAATCAAGATTTCACACTCTTCGCTCCCTTGTTGGCTGTTCCATGATACAACAATGGCCCGCACGACTGACTTGCCACCCTTTGGGTTTCAAGCTATACAGGGCCGTCCACGCTAGGTGCGAACACGGCGCAGCGTGACCTTGCTCCGCGGAGCGCCAGCGCACAATCCGCGGCCGCGCATCGAAGCTAAGCGGCGCAAGCGCACAGGGGCTTGGAGGTGGGGCTTCGTGTCGTCTGCTACCGCGGGAGAGCGCTGTGCCTGCTTTGCTGTGAAGCACGCCTAACTGTAGGCTTGCCTGTAGCGACGGCGTTGCAGGAAAGCGCACTTTCCTTACTGGGGCGCATTGTGTAGTTTCTGCGTACGAGAACCCACAGCTTCCGCTTTTCAGTTCCGCGGTGCAGGTTAAATGCAAGTATTGTTGCAAACATTTCAGGACTGGCTTGGTTTGGTTCAATGAGAGGCGCTGTATAGAACGGCATCATATAATTTCGGCCACTAGGATTTATTTAATGCTCACTGGCATTACGCAGAACATAATTGTCTGTGCATTTCGCCTCCGTGGAATTTCGGTCACAGCGGCTGGGTTTCGATCTGCCGAATTTCTTCCAGATGTGTATTGGCTTTTTTCAAACATATGAATATCGCGCATCGTCGAGATGGTTCAAGCAGTCGCCCAGCCAGGAAGTCACGCCCCCAGCACAATCGTCTACTCTACGGTCGAATCCTGGACCGGTCCCACTCTAGTGTGCTAAATTATAATGCATACGTCATTGGTTGCGCTCCCTACATGGCTAGTTATTTGGAGAAAGTGGCCCCTCCCTTTGTTGCCACCTGTACGCATCCTTCTTTATGGTAAGACCCGTACTTCCTCGCAATGGGCCTGCGTGAGCAATGAAGCTGTGGTCACCCGTTCCATGCTACACAATTGTGGAACAGCTTCTCCGTTCTTTAGGTCCACAACTTCTGCATTCTTCTCTTTACTATCCCCACACACATGGCCTAGCCAAACGCCACGAACAGAAAAATCTCCAATATGTTCAATACATTTTCAATATGCTTAACAATGCATGCAATGTCTTACATTAAACAAACACTTGCATTGTGGACTCGGCATATTCTGATTCCTTTTCTCATTTACGATATTTCTTGTCGATTTCCATGAGCTCGTTGATCATAATCGAAGTGGCATCGAGCAATCCTGGAGAGTCTTTGAGCAAGACCGAGCATGTAAATACTCCGATCAAAAAAAATTTGGGAAGCTAGCACTCACGCGCAGGACTTCAATGTTGAAGCTGTTGTTGGTGAGCTTTGCTGGAGGCAGCTAAGCTTTGATATCATTGTTTATTTTCATAGTTGCGGTGCTAGTAATCGTCGTCATATGCCTCAAACCGGTCGTCGTCTTTCTCGAAGCGAGTGGTGGATTGAAAGTCGTCCTCTGCATTGTAGTCTTCAACCAGCCCTTCGTCATAGACTCGAGACGCGGTTGCAGGATCTGCCAGTCGTCTCGGAAAGTATTGCCACACTCGTAGCCATGTCTCCAATTATCCACAATGGCTTCCAGAGAATGTGTCGGTCGCGGTGACCTCTACCAAGCAGCATGTTTTTTTTTTTAATTTTAGCATTGGACTTTAGCATTAACGCTGAAGTTTTGTTGCATGCGCGGCAGAGATTGACGACGGCGCTGGTTGTCTTTTTTTTTGTTTTTTTGCTATAGCCACTGCACGAGCCGAGGAATCGGCGTTTTCTACAAGGTACACGCTCCCGAGTGCTTGGCATGTTCTCGCTTCTAGAGGTTTTTGCCAGTTTTTTATTCGCGCTAAATCCACTGCGCGTGCCGGGGACGCTCGGAGGTCTCCGCAAGCATGCCCCAACGAGCCTTAAAAATTTTCTCTCTTTTTTTGCTGCAACGGTGGTCTTACGGCCAGTAACACCTCCGTTGTTTAAAAAGCCGGCCGGATGGCACATTCGGGCATAAGGCCATCTGCTTTAGAGAGCACACGCAGAAAATACAGCTTTGCTCCCTTACCCTTTTTAATTCTAGGGTGCAGTTAAATCCCGAAAAACCCGCCAGGACATCACCTGGCCCGCCGCGGTTGCTCACTGGTTGGGATGGTTGGCTACACTGAGCCGGGAGACCCATGTCCGATCCAAGTAGCAGGTGCCACTTTCAAAAGAGGCGAAATGCAAGAACGCGCGTTTGCTGCGTGGTATCAATGCACGGTAAAGTTCCTTGGGTAGTTATTCGGAGCCCTTCTCTGCAGCGTTTTCGTAGCAAGTGTCGTTTTGTAGCGCTAACCCCTATAAGCCGAGCCAAACCAGTTCTGAAATGCCTTCAACCTTCAACAATACTTGCATTTAACCGGCACCGCGGAACTGAAAAGCGGAAGCTGTGAGTTCTCGTACGCATAATCTACACAACGCGCCGCAGTAAGAAAAGTGCGCTTTCCCACAACGCCGTCGCGCCGCGCTTAGACGCTACAAGCATGCATACAGTTAGGCGTGCTTCACAGCAAAGCAGGCACGGCGCTCTCCCGCTCTAGCAGACTACACGAAGCCCCGCCTCCAAGCCCCTGTGCGGCTGCGCCGCTTAGCTTCGATGCGCGGCCGCGGATTGTGCGCTGGCACTCCGCGGAGCGAGGCCATGCTGCGCCGTGTTCGCACCTAGCGTGGACGGCCCTGTACATTCGTTGTTATCAAGCACAGACTTGGACTTGGTTGCCCTTTATCTACACCAATGATAACGAAACTTGCATGGAATATTTGCTAAAGCTGGTGTTCTTTCTGCTTCGTTTGAAAGAGTAGCTTTCCCGCGACAACCTCCGAATCGCAGTGGACTGTACATGCGGCGCATTCGTATATTATGGCGGTGAAGCTAATGTGCGTCTTCGTCCTTAAGTAATCGCCTTTTGTTATTTTTTGTGCTAGTAACGTGAGTAGTAAACTTGCGCTAAGCGGAACACCTTATTGCACTGCTGTTGAATGTTGAGCTTGTTGCACGTTTCTTAAATTTCATTATATTTCTATCTGTTAAATCGAAACAGACATGGCTTCAGTAAAATTTCGGTTAAGCAAATACAGAATGCTGATTCTAACCAAGAGGGAGGTCAAGGAAACAGTGGAATAGTGCCAAAAAAACAAAGCTCCGCATTAAGGAGAATTGTGTAGTTTTGTTGATGTGGAGGAAATACAAGATGGGCAGAGCAATGTTTCTTATGCAGCAGAAATTATGGATCTGCAATAGTCAATGAAATGCGATGTCGGTAGAAAAATAAACATATCAAGGATTGATAGTTGACTGAACAAAATACAGCGACGTGCTCTGTCATGTGATTATACTTTGTACCAGTGTAAAGACAAGGAATGACACGCTCCCGACAACATGTAAGCCTATATGAGGCTTTTCCTGCTGTTCTGCCATTCCCCGGCCGTGCTGTTCCGCCATTGAAACAGTGGTGCTGTTTCGATCGGCTCGCGGCAGGTTCCCAGCGGTTGTCGGTGTATCCGGCACGAAATGCAGCCGGGCTGTATATAGTGAGAGGTACAGCATCTGGAGCGGGCGCAGGGATCAGACGTTGACATAGCCCTTGTTTTCAGCTTCATATGAGCAAGAATGTCCTTAAAACTGCAGGTTCCGCGCCTGCAGGTGACTTCAGGCGGTTTTTCAGGCTGCTTAAACCGCACCCCAGCAGTTATCTTCTTGGATGTTGTTTTCCCCGGGGCTTCTCCTCCAAGCCGCAGTAGCGCTGAGGATCGCACCCCGGGTATCCTCAACCGACAAACTCAGCCTCCGATACAAAACTGTACATTTATTTACAGCCCGGCGGGTGACTAAAAAACAGTGCTCAGGCGGAGCTCAAAGACGACGGGCCGAGCTCTCCTGCGCCCGACCGCGTCTCCCGATGTCGTCTCCTTGTCTTCATCTTCCCTCCACCCTGACGCTGGGGGCTAGGCAAGAGGGAAAAGCGAGTCCTTCGTGGGGGTCCAACCCCATGTGGGGGCCATTAGCGCATCCGGTGCGAGCAGGCGCGACCTTCCTCGGGATGTGCGGAGTTTCAAGGCGCCGAGCGACACGTGCGTTCAATTTCTGGGCCGCTCGTCCCGGGGCCCGCGCCAGTTCGTGCGTCGAAGCGCCCGACACCTCCACCGCCACTGTGAAACATAACTTCAGGAATGCTTCACACACGAAACACACACCACACACATTTGGCCCGTGCACCATCGTTCCTTCAGTTGATGACACAACAATCAGCACGGCCAGTGCCTCTTGACCCTGGCTGCAGGTCACCATGACAAATTAGGCACAATCCTCACATAGCTCATTCAGAGCGAGCGGCCTTTAGAATGCGGTACGCACCGGCCGTCGTCGTCCGAAAACACTCCTCGCTCGGGAAGGGACCACTGCTGGGTCGTCAGCATGCGTTGGAGCCACTCTGCACTGAGGTGAAGCTGACTAACACTTCCGCCTCTTTCCAGGCGAACCCTCGGGTTCGGCCGCTTCTGACCCACCGTACGCGCACGAGGTGTCATTCTCTACGACACAGCTTTGGTCAGGGTAAGCAGCAGAGAGCTGCTTCGTGGGCACGTTAACGCGGTCATGCAATGCCGGAGAGGCTATCTCTTCAGTCACTGCAGTTCTACCTGCAACTGCCTGGGGCTGCGTTACATGAGCGGCCGTACCCTGATTTGCACTTCCCTCTCTCAATTCGTTGGAGCTTCCCATGGCAATCATATTTTCGGGACTCGACATTCGGGGACCTCCAGAAACACACGATGCAGTGTGCGCGACACCAACTGCATCCGATTCTTCACGCGATTCCCGTGCTGCCGCATCCTGCAAAGCTACTGGCCGCTCGGCCGCGCTCCCGGGATGTTCTCTTTCTCCGCACGGTGCGACGACAGGCTCACGCTCAACTGAAGCCAGTCTCCGCCCCTTCAGAAAGGCTGGTTTAAGAACCTCATAGTTCTTCCGCTAATTAATGTGCGAACCCTCGCGTTCAGCCGCTACTGAACATACCGTTCGCGCACGAAGCGCCGTTCTCTACCACACACCGTTGTTTGACGCAAGGAGTAGAGAGGGGCTCATCGGTCACATGAATGCGAACATGCGACGCAGCTGAGGCTGTCTCTGGCTATCAGCTTTTTCACGGGCATGCCCACACTCCTTCGACGCACGAACTGGCGCGGGCCCCGGGACGAGCGGCACAGAAATTGAACGCACGTGTCGCTCGGCGCCTTGAAACTCCGCGCATCCCGAGGAAGGTCGCGCCTGCTCGCACCGGATGCGCTAATGGCCGCCACATGGGGTTGGACTTCCACGAAGGACTCGCTTTTCCCTCTTCCCTAGCCGCCAGCGTCAGGGTGGAGGGAAGATGAAGACAAGGAGACGACATCGGGAGACGCGGTCCGGGCGCAGGAGAGCTCGGCCCGTCGTCTTCGAGCTCCGCCTGAGCACTGTGTTTTAGTCGCCCGCCGGGCTGTAAATAAATGTACAGTTTTGTATCGGAGGCTGAGTTTGTCGGTTGACGATACCCGGGGTCAGATCCTCAGCGCTACTGCGGCTTGGAGGAGAAGCCCTGGGGAAAAGAACACCCAAGAAGATAACTGGCGCTGTCGACAGGATCTTCAACAGCGACGACTCGGCCAGCCGGCGGGCGAGACGGAGCAGGCGGAGAAGTCGCGGCCTGCTGAACGGGATCGGCGGGAGCAGCGAGCTCGTCAGCCTGGTGGAGAAGCGGCTCGACCGGCGCTCAGCGGACTTCTTAACGGAGAGCGGCAGCCTGCTGAATGAGATCGGCAGGAGCAGCGAGCTCGCCACCGAGGTGGAGAAGCGGCTCGAGCGGCGCTCAACGGACGTCTCAACGGAGACCGCGGCAATCTCTGCGGCCTGCTGAGCAGCGGAGAAGCAGCTTGGCGAGCGGTCAGTGGAGGCATCAGCAGCCCACTGAAGGAGAAGCGGCAGGCGAGAAGTCAGCAGGCGATTGTTTGGTGGACACCTCGGTGGAAGGAGCGGTGCATAAATGGATAACCCATCTGCACCGGTGCGGCATCTCTACTGGCGCCGAGCTATGCAGGTCAGTGCTTCGTTTGATGCTGGGTCTGCGGTTCACCATGACATCTAGCGGCTATCTAGGTGTAGCCGCGAGATAATGATGAGGATTAGGAAGCGTGCATGAATGTTGCAGGGACAGCAAGCATTGCAATGTCGTTCACTGAGCAGAAGGCGCTATTGCTGGCGAAATTGAGAATCGCTGAGGCAGAGTTAGCAGCGGAACGTTCGAAGAGTGAACGTTTCAAGAGAGCTAACAATGTTCCTACCTCACCGATTGCTCAAACAGTAATGTTCAGCACTCAGGGAGAGAGTGAACTGGGGTGCTCCGGTACGCCGAAAGACGCGCTGGGTGGAACCCATTCACTGGGCGCGCGTAGTCCTCCTGTTTCGTGGGATCCGCCACGATCAGAGTCACGCGGGAAAAGCGAAGATAGGATAGTGGCGCACGTTCCTTCGTGGGCGTTGAGATTTTCTGCAACCGGGGAGCAGGATAGTGAAGCATCCCGCGTAGAGAATTTCACCGAAATAAAGATGGAGGGGAAGAAAGGTGTTACGCGCGAGGCTGCGTTGGTAAATGACAGGCAGTCAAAGTTGAATGAGAGTGTGCGCATGCCCGTGATGAAGCTGATGGCAAGAGAGAAAGGCTCCGCAGCGTCGCATGTTATTGTTCATGTTGCCGATGAGCCCCTCGCTACTCCTTGCGTCACACAACGCTGTGTGGTAGAGAACGGCGCTTCGTGCGCGCACAGGGGTGCAGTAGCGGCTGAACACGAGGGTTCGCACAGGAAGGAGGGGAAGAACTATGAAGTTCTTAAATCAGCCGTTGTGAAGGGGCTGGTTTCAGTCGAGCGTGAGCCTGTTGTCACCGCGTTCGGAGAGGGAGAACGTTCCGGGAGCGTGGGCGAGCGGCCAGTTGCTTTGCAGGATGCAGCAGCACGGGAATCGCGCGAGGAATCGGATGCAGTTGGTGTCACGCACACTGCATCTTGTGTTTCTCGAGATACCCAAATGTCGAGTACTGACAATGTGATTGCCATAGGGAGCTCCAGCGAATTGAGCGAGGAAAGTGTAGATCAGGGTACGGCCGCTCATGTAATACAGCCCAGGGCAGTTGCAGGTAGGTCTGTAGGAGTGGCTGAAGAGATAGCCCCTACAGCATTTCATGTCAGCGTTGACGTAGCCGCTAAGCAGTCCTCTCCTGCTTACGCTGACGAACGGTGCGTAGTGGAGCACGGCGCTCCGAGCGCAGAAGCGGGCGAACCCGAGGGTTCGCCTAGAAAGAGGCGAAAGCGTCAGTCAGCTTCACCTCAGTGCAGAGTGGCTTGCACGCATGGTGACGAGCCAGCAGTGGTCCCTTCCCGAGCGAGGAAGCGAGGAGGAGAGGGGCCCCTGATACTGTTGTGTGAGGGTGTGTGGCGCATGGCAAGGGCGTTTTCGGACGACGACGGCCGGTGCGTACCGCATTCTAAAGGCCGCTCGCTCCGAATGAGCTATGTGAGGATTGTGCCTAATTTGTCATGGTGACCTGCAGCCAGGGTCAAGGGGCACTGGCCGTGCTCATTGTTGTGTCGCCAATTGAAGGAACGATGGAGCACGCTCGCAAAATGTGTGTGGTGTGTTTTTCGTGTGCGAAACATTCCTGAAGTTATGTTTCACAGTGGCGGTGGAGGTTTCGGGCGCTTCGACACACAAACTGGCGCGAGCCCTGGGACGAGCAGCACAGAAATTGAACGCACGGGTCACACGGCGCCTTGAAACTCCGCGCATTCCGAGGAGGGTCGCGCCTGCTCGCACTGGATGCGCTAATGGCCACCACACGGGGTTGGACCCCCACGAAGGACTCGCTTTTCCCTCTTCCCTGGCCCCCAGCGTCAGGGTGGAGGGAATATGAAGACAAGGAGACGAGAGAGACGCGGTCCGGGCGCAGGAGAGCTCGGCCCGTCGTCTTCGAGCTCCGCCTGAGCACTGTTTTTTAGCCGCCCACTGGGCTGTAAATAAATGTACAGTTTTGATCGGAGGCTGAGTTTGTCGGTTGGAGATACCCGGGGTGAGATCCTCAGCGCTGCAGTGGTTGGAGGAGAAGCCCCGGGGAAAAGAACACCCACAAAGATAACTCCAGCTTTGGCATAAAACATTATGAGGGCACCCTTACCCCCCCACCCCCCGGCTACGCCCTTGGCGTGTGCTTATTCTTTCTTGCTTCCACCACATTCGCGTCGTCGTCACGTTGATTTGGGAATGCTGGAATCAAGCATAGGCTGGCAAGATACGAGAGCTTGAACACAACCCAGTTGCCCACAATGAGTTTTCGAAGATCTCCACCACCTGAAGGTACTGAAGTGAGATGTAAGCATTGCCTGGAAACCATACTAGATAAGGGTACCAAATCATAGTTATGGGTCTTTCTCGCCCATTTATGTGTTTTGAACGAAAAAAGTGCCATTTAAAGGTGACACGTGGTTCTCTGCCGATTTCTGATGCCTGATTAAGTTTGTGGGCATTAATTTAGCAGCTTGCTCACATGTCTACCGTGTATGGGTGCTCGTTAGGAGTGAAGTAGGTAAAAATTGAAAGGTTTGATTGTAGTTGTGCATAGATTACCTACATTGTTCTCATTCGCAGAAAAGAAAAATTGAGGTAACCCTGCCAATTGTTCGGCATTGCTGCATTTTATTATGCTTGTATGATTCGTAGAACCTGCAGGAGTTCAGCTGCTTGTTAAAGGAAAAATGAACAGTGGTACAAAAACAAGTGCATCTACTAAAAAAAATCTTCACAATCGCAGGATGCCAACGGTCCACCTACCAACTTGCGTCCTGCATTGTTTCTGCTGGCTGGAGCGGCGCATGGAGCATTTTTCAACTTCTTGAAGTTTGTGATCAAGCACTGCCCCAAGTGAAGGATGCCGCAGAGGGATCTTCGGTTTTAATGCCACAATTTCATGTGCTTAGCACTTACTCGTTAGGCATTTTAAATATTCATCATCCCAGAGGGTATGTTACCTTCGTCTTGGGTGGAATGTGGCTGCAATCAGGTTATTCGTGACAGAAACAAGTGAACCACGTGGTGAGAGTCATTGAGGCCCTGTTGATTGCGCATGCTACTGAAATAACATTTTCATTCAGCTGAATACTTTCTAAATATTACAATTTGTGAACAAAATATGATAAAAGTCATGATTAGTTGTACTACAGTGCAGGAAAGAAATGCCAGCACATGTTTTAGGAGCCTCTTATATTTCAGGTCATTGGCTGGTGAGCAATAAAACATAACTGAAAATTGTTTAAAGTGAAATCAAATATTTGTTGTCACCAGTGCATGGCCCGTAGTAAAAGCTATCTGGTCTCCCAATTTCAAATGAGACCGGAAATGCCAAAAAAATAAGGAAATAAACAAGACAGCTTGCTACAATAAACCAATTCAAATAATTGCTCAATGTCTATAAAGTGGTGATTCAGGCGGGTTAGTTCGGTGTTGATGAAATACAAGCAGGCCCTCGCCTGGTCAAAAACAAATAAACAAATAAAGACATTTTGGGGCCCCTACTGGCCTTTGATCACAATGAAAGGGAGGTGAAAGGTCGCGATTATTTATAGGTTCGGTGGTGCAGAGTGCGCATGTATATGTCGGGGAGATTACCCCGCGACCGGTTAATCGTGTTTTTAGTTGGTTGACTATGCACTGATTCTAAAAGTAGTCGTGTCGACAGGCACTTCTCTGATGCGATTATGCTTACGGAATCCCAATCGATGACGTGGTCAGTAGCCAGGTGATGATCCGCCAAGGCATTTCAGCTTGCATTGCCTTTTTTGACATCGTTCTGGTGCTATTGAATTCTTATTTTAAAAATTTCCAGTTTCACCTATGTAGGATGCGTCGCAATCCTTGCATGGAATTTTGTAGGCAACTCCGGGGAATCTTGATTTTTCTAAAGGGTCCTTCACGCGTACCAGCTTCTGCTTAAGCCTGTTCGTTGGCACGTGTGCAATTTTAATGCCATATGTGCCAAACACCCTTGCAAGAGCTTCACTGATGCCTTGCGTGTAGGGGACGGCAGCGTGTTTTTGCCCGTCTTCAGGAACCCGTTCGGAGGAGGCAACTGAATCCCGCAATTGTTGCGTCCTCACAAGCTTTGAAGGGTAGCCGTTGCTGCGAAGGTCCTTCCTTACCACGGCTAGCTCTTGCTTGCACAGACCAGGCTCAGAGCAGATTCGTGATGCGCGTGAGAAGAGTGCAGCGGCGACGGAGCGTTTTTGGCCTATAAGATGCGCAGAGTCGAACCCCGGGTATGTACCCGTGTGGGTCGGCTTTCGATACACACTGGTTATAAATCCTTTGGCCGACCGTTTCAGAAGTACGTCGAGGAAGACGATCTGTCCATTATTTTCCTGTTCCATGGTGAACTGGATGCTTGGAACACAAGAGTTCAGATGCTCAATTAAAGGCATTACGTCTCGGCGGTGGATCACACAAAAACAGTCTACGTAGCTGACAAAAATCTTGGGGCCGTCTTGTACGAGCATAGCGCAGAATTTTCTAGAGCCTCTGAGGCAATATTTGCACAGACTGCTGAAACGGAAGCTCCCATCGCTGTTCCAAACCGCTGCTTGTAACATTGTACGTTGAAAACAAAACGTGTTCTGCAGGCCAAATTCCAGGCCAAATTACGCGGTCCGGAGTTGCAAGGATCTACTCGAGAACGATTCATTTCTGCCTTCACGTTCGCCAATTGAGATGCAAGACTTATATCGTCTCCTGGAATTTGGCCTGCAGAACACATATTTTGTTTTCAACGGACCAGCGGTTTCGAACAGCGATGGGAGCTTCCGTTTCAGTAGTCTGTGCGAATATTGCCGTAGAGGCTCTAGAAAATTCTGCGCTATGCTCGTACAAGATGGCCCCAAGATCTTTGTCTGCTATGTAGACGACTGTTTTTGTGTGATCCACCGCCGAAACGTAATGCCTTTATTTGAGCATTTAAACGCTTGTGTTCCAAGCATCCAGTTCACCATGGAACAAGAAAATAATGGACAGATCGCCTTCCTCGACGTACTTATGAGACGGTCGGCCAAATGATTTACAACCAGTGTGTATCGAACGCCTACCCACACGGGTAGATTCCTGGGGTTCGACTCTGCGCATCCTACAGGCCAAAAACGCTTCGTCGCCGCTGCACTCTTCTCACGCGCATCACGAATCTGCTCTGAGCCTGGTCTGTGCAAGCAAGAGCTAGCCGTGGTAAAGAAGGACCTTCGCAGCAACGGCTACCCTTCAAAGCGTGTGAGGACGCAACAATTGCGGGCTTCAGTTGCCTCCCCCGAAAGGTTTCCTGAAGAATACAGGCAAAACCGCGCTGCCGTCCCCTACACGCAAGGCATCAGTGAAGCTCTTGCAAGGGTGTTTGGCACATGTGGTGTTAAAATTAAAGTATGGTGTTAAACGCGTACCAGCTTAATCAGAAGCTGGTACGAGTGAAGGACCCTTTAGAAAAATCAAGATTCCCGGAGTTGCCTACGAAATTCCATGCAAGGATTGCGACGCATCCTACATAGGTGAAATCGAGAGCATGACGGAATCCCGTCTGGCCGGGAGGGTACATTAGAAACGAAAAAGAGACGCCGACCAGTCCAAACAAAACGTACTGACGTTTCGATTTCCAGCACGGAAGCCTTGTTCACAATAAATGCATCACCAGAAGTGGGTCGTTTAAGTGGGCTTGCATAATCGCTGCAAAGAGCGTGCGTAGATCGGGTTTAGATTTCCGTCGTTACGATTGACTGTGTTAGATGTGGTCTGAATGATTAGTGATTCCAGATGTAGCCGTGATGCTGTCACTTTTTCTGGAGCGACGATTCTTGCATTGTCCCAATCAATCTTGTGGTCATTCACGATGGCATGTTCGGCTACAGCATTGTTGCGGACGCTTTTATTCTTTACGTCACGTGCGTGCTGCTGCAAACGATTCTTATAATTTCCTGATTCCTCGATATACACGCCGCTGCAGTCTGCACAAGGTATCTCGTATACCACACCGGGGAAGCGCTCCTTGGGCAAGCGGTCCTTGACTCTCATGAGCTCATGGCGCATCTTTTTTGGCTGGAATGTGGGCCACCTGTCGAAGTTCCTGCTCCAAGTTCTGGCTCCGCTCGTCGGTAAAGGGACCACTCACGTTCGTAATTCTTTCGATTTTGTCGAGAAGACTCGCAACACCGTGATCGAGAAAGACGACTTGATGGTGTCCTTCGACTTGAAGTCCCTTTTCACGAGCATTCCGAATGACCTGGCTGTCACCGTATGCACCGCTGCTCTCGAGGCTGATGAGACGTTGCCCGAGAGATCACCGATGGATGTGCCAGAACTACGCAGGCTTCTAGATTTTTGCCTGAACAATACGTACTTCGTCTTCATGGGCCATTTTTACAAGCAAAGGCAGGGGACTCCAATGGGTGCCGCTATTTCGGTCACGGCGGCGAACCTGCCCATGGAAGCGCTGGAAGCACGCACGCTAGCCTCCTTTGCCCCTCAACCAAGTGTTCTTGCGTTACGTCGATGATTGTTTCTGCGTCATTCAGAAAGACGCGGCGAACAGCTTGCTGGCCCACCTCAACAGTATGGACCGTGCCATTCAGTTCACGTCAGAAGAGGAGGCCGATGGCAAACTTCCCTTCCTGGACGTCCTCGTGTCTCGGCAGGGCCAGAGGCCACGTTTCAGCGTGTACCGCAAGGAAACGCACACAGGCCGCTACCTGAACTTAAGCTCCGTGCACCCCGCTTCCCACAAGAGGGCTGTTGTTAGCACGCTACTGCAGCGTGCGAAAAGATTGTGCTCGAAGCCCGAGGATGTGGCGGTGGACACGGCAAAGGTGCGGGACGACCTGGCTAGCTGCGGTTACCCGAGGCACTTTATAAACGCAACGGAACGCCAACTGACCCGACGGGGACAACTGGACGTGCCTCCTGCCCCGATGAAGCGAGCTCCTGTGCCCTACCTTCCAGGAACAAGTGAATGTTTGGCACGTATCCTACGGGAATATGACATGCAGGTGGCCCACGGTCCAGCCAAAAAGATGCGCCATGAGCTCGTGAGAGTCAAGGACCGCTTTCCCAAGGAGCGCTTCCCCAGTGTGGTATACGAGATACCTTGTGCAGACTGCAGCGGCGTGTATATCGGAGAATCAGGAAATTATCAGAATCGTTTGCAGCAGCACGCACGTGACGTAAAGAATAAAAGCCGAACACGCCATCGTGAATGACCACAAGATTGATTGCGACAATGCAAGAATCGTCACTACAGAAAACGTGACAGCATCACGGCTACATCTGGAATCACTAATCATTCAGACCACATCTAACACAGTCAATCGTAATGACGGAAATCTAAACCCGATCTACGCACGCTCTTTTCAGCGATTATTCAAGCCCACTTAAGGTGATGCATTTATTGTGAACAAGGCTTCGTGCTGGAAGCCGAAACGTCAGTACGTTTTGTTTGGACTGGTCGGCGTCTCTTTTTCGTTCCTAATCCTACATAGGTGAAACTGGAAATTTTTAAAAGAATTCAATAGCACCAGAACGATGTCAAAAAAGGCAATGCAAGCTGAAATGCCTTGGCGGATCATCACCTGGCTACTGACCACGTCATCGATTAGGATTCCGGAAGCATAATCGCATCAGAGAAGCGCCTGTCGACACGACTACTTTTAGAATCAGTGCATATTCAACCAACTAAAAACACGATTAACTGGTCGCGGGGTAACCTCCCCGAGATATACATGCGCACTCTGCGCCACCGAACCTATAGATAGTCGCGACCTTTCACCCCCTCTTCATTGTGAACAAGGGGCCCGTGGGGCCCCAAGGCGTCTTTATTTGTTTATTTGTTTTTGACCAGGCGAGTGCCTGCTTGTATTACCAGGCGAGTGCCTGCCTGCTTGTATTTCATCAATGAATAACCCCCCCCCCCCCTGACGAGTTTTCGTCGAACCTTGGACTCTGTTAGGTGTCAGTGGGTTTACACAGCCAACTTGTGGGGACGCACATAAGCTCTTAACAAATGAGCTGCGTAGTGGCTATGCACTAGCCATGGTTTTTATTAGTTGCTTTGATGAATATGATCTTCTGTCGCAGTGTTTTAGGTAGCTCACTCGCACATTATTCCTTTGTTTTTTGGACATTGTGGAGTGTCCAATGATTTTTCGTTCTATTTCTGATTTTTATTGCAACTGTAAATATGTCAGGAGTCCCGTAATGAGTTTCTGGCAGCAATAGAGCACTACTGTGTGCATGAAGGCAGCCTAAATAAAAAAATTGGCTGCCCTGCCTTTGCTTAGAGGGGCCATGCAGACAACACACAAGTTTGGTTCATTTGACAGATTGCCTCGTTAGAATCATACTGACACCATTTTTAACGCGCACTTCACTCGAATAAGCTATATAATTAGGAAAAAGGGAATGGCCATGCGACCCACTACCTCATTTCCCACAGTAGTTCCTATGATGTCATATGTCCCCAGCTGTGCGATTGGCTGAGGCCGGCAAAAGCAAACGCAAATAGGGCAGGCCTTATAAGCATGCCAAACGAGCTATTTGCACTTAAATGTAATGCATATTCATTTTACAGCAGTAAAAATGGGGCAGTAAACAATGAAAGTTACGAAAATATGCGTAAACATACAAGTACCGATGCGCACTGCTGATTGTACGGCGTGCACTATGCTTGTTTTAGCTGGACAGCACTCCACCGCTTTGGAGTTGGCTTGCATGGCCCTGGCCGATTGGCATAAGCGATGTTGTCTTACGTGACCCTGTTTGTCGAGGATACCCCATGTTTCACAAAACCATTACTTTCTACAGTAACGAAAACAAGCCAGGTGCAGACGCGGTCAAAAACAAAGCAATGGCAAACAACAGTTCGTGGATGAGTATGGTAGCTCCACCTGGGAGGACTGATGGCTAGCAAGGCTGCAGACCCGAGTGACGAAGTAGTTTGTTTGATTACACGCACTTATGGCTTCATTGCTGACATCCCAAAAACACACGATATGGTGGAAGAATCAGACTTTTAACCTAAATTAATTTCTCAGTGAATGCAGCATTATTTGCTGCCGGTCAAGTGGTGGGGGCACTATAAAACAGGAAATATTTCGAACGAAACGAACTTCTATGTTGTCTAAATGGCCCCTTTAATGCACTGTATTGTATTTTTGGTTCCTGTAGTGATGTCACCATGAAGGAACCGCAGTAGACAAAGTTAATGTCAGCGCTTTACCATTCATTTTTTTGTGTTTGATCGAAACAAATATAATACTCTAACCAAGGACTTTATCCGAAGCGTTCCCAACGTTTCGGAACCTACTTGGCTCCTTCATTAGAACTGTCTGTTTGACCAAGAGAAATAGTTCTACATATAAACAATTTTTTTGTTTGCTGCAGTGGATCAGAGGCTAGGGCACAAATAGGGGGTAGGACAGCTAGATATCTGTTCATCTTTCGCCGGCTTGCTTGGGTGTGACAACTGTATCTAGTTGTCAATTCCAATTTGTTGTGGTCAGTTTTTCTCAACTAAATTGTAGCTTTTTTAAAGATTATGGTGTTTTTGTGGGCCTAAAGGGTTGCCTCATTGCGTGTTTCGCCTATGTAGCGTTGAAAGCAGATATTTTGCTTCAAAGTGGAATGTCGGCCTAGCATCATGGTCCTTATAAACCGTGCTGATGACAAAGGCAGGCACAAAATCTGTTGGCTGGAGTTGGTAATTTTTGAGGGTATTGTTCCAACTAAGGAATTTATCGTATTAGCAAACATTAAGACAGGGACAAAGCTAAAGAGAAGACGAACCACACGCCAGAACTTCAACTCAGTTTATGCCACATAAACAGGAAAATAGTAATAAGTACATGATATTTGAAGGGGTTATCATAAAAATCGCAGTGAAAACAAACAAAACACTATCACTCATATCACAGACCACCTTAGAGCGCCGGCCCAGATCACATGGCGGAAATATAAACCCGCATGTGCGAACAGCCTTCATCCATCGCCCATGCGCAACCACCTTCCCCTCTAAAAAATTGAATTTCTTTGGATTTCATTTTCCGCCATGCGATATGCGCTAGAGCTGTTACGCGGCCTGTGATATGAGCGATAGTGTTTTGTTTGTTTTCACTGCGGTTTTTATGATAACCCCTTCAAATATCTTGTGTTTATTGCTGTTTTCCTGTTTATGTGGCATAAACTGAGTTGAAGTTCTAGATCTGCATTTGGTGTGCGGCATAGTCATGTCGTACAAAGCAACAGCGACTACAGGAAGCTTTGAGCAATGGGTCTGCGTAACTTGCGTCCAAGGGTCTCCGCCTTTTTTCCGAGAAATCGTTGCCATGACATTCACCCGCAAGCAGATGAGCAAATACCCTCTAATCCTTGGCGGTCGTTGTATGCAATACGTACTAACCCAAAAATACCTTGGGATGATCGTGGATCGTAACCTATCCTGGGCGGCGGAAGTAAAGCGATGACGTACTCGTATCTATGCGGTGGCACAAGTTCTTGGGTACCTTGCCGGAAGTCGATGGAGCAGCGACTGTAGATCCATGGTGCTGCTCTGCAAAGCATAGGTAGACGGCTTACTGCGCTACAGCCTGCCTGCTCTGCAACGGCTGTCGCCCACATGTAAAAAGCAGCTCAATGCGGCTAGGAATAACTGTCTGCGTACCTGTCCCTACCTTCCTAAAGGCTCATCGTGTGTTGGCACTGTCGCAGAGGCTGGTCGCCTGCATTTACATATTCTTAGAATGCAGGAAACATTTCCAATATACTTGAGACATACGCAGCACGCAAAATTGAAATTCTTGGCAGGTATTGTAAAATGCAATAAAATTTCAAGCTTTGCAGAAACTATGAACACTATAGACATCCCTGTACCTACCCAACGACGACAATTCATGCCATCTGATTTCCCACCTTGGACTATATCCCCCCTGTGCCTAAAATTAAACATACCTGGACTCACCTCAGAAAAAATTATGCCTCAGATATGCCTCCTTCAATTAACACTTGCCCATATAAGTAGCCAATACTCTCATATAACCCACATTTTTACTGATGGCTCATCTATGCCTGACTGCATTTCAGCCGGGCTCTTCATTTCATCAACCGGCCAAGCACTCTCATACCGTCTTGAGCGCCCAACGTCATCTACATCTACTGAGCTTCATGCCATCAAGCAAGCACTTCGCTACATTCTCCGCCAGCAGCCAACACAGTGGGTAATCAGTATCGAAGACAGCGCTGCAACCTCTTCGACGTGCCAGCTGCTTCAGCATTCACGAACATATATCCCGTCATGTCTCCTACCTAAACCATCTAGTCTGCGTAGCCGGGTACCTCATGATACTGCAGTGGATCCCTGCCCACTGCGGCATCATAAGCAATGAAAAAGCAGATGAGGCTGCCAAGAGAGGATTACGACTGTGGCACGTGAGGTACATTTCCTTCGAACACCATGCCTCGAGACTAGCAAAGGAGCTTGTTTTTAGGGAAAGAAGAACCTTGTGGTCTCTCCCGGAAAACCAGCACCCATTCCTACATCATGTCGATCCAACTTTGGCACTGAGGTTATTAAAGCGAATTCCACGTCGGCTAGAGACTTTGACCCATCGATTACGTCTTAACGTACCGCTCACAAATACCTACCGGTATCGCCTTCGCCTAACCTCGAACCCGTATTACGACAACTGCGGTTCACGGCAAACCGTCGAGCATATTTTAGTGGACTGCCCTACGTACGGTCAAGAAAGAAACAACCTCGCACAGAAGATCGAGTGCCTCACCCACAGTTCCCTAATTCTAAACGCACTTCTGGGACCATGGCCTTCTCCCTCGTCTCAGCGTAAAGTGCTAGCCACATTATTTGAATACCTCAATGACATCGGCGTCACTGAACTAATATAGGACCAGAACATCCTTGCACTGCGCACCGTCTATGGACTTTTCACGTGTCGCACTGACGGTTCCCAACACACACGCTGCCTCATCTTTTTTACTTCTTTTATTTCCTTCTTCTCTGTTTTCCTCCTGGCTTCTTATTGCAACTTTATTCCCTTCTCCCGTCCCCGCAGAGTAGCATGTAGGTGTTAACATGCCGGCAGACCTCTCTGCTTTCTACTAATAAAGAGATTTCTCTCTCTCTCGTGTTGTTCGTCTTCTCTTTACCTTTGTCCCTGTCTTAATGTTCGCTAATACGATGCATTCCTTAGTCAGTAGCCAACTCGGCCAACGTAGCGCTTTAGTGTTATTCCAGGCACCGCTTCATGGTCTTTAGTAAGAGGACGAAAGTCCAGGTTAGTAAGAGCTCGCAGAACGGCACATGCTCTTCGCCTTAACAACGGCGTTAAGGGCTAATTGCCACAGATTTTCTGCGAATTGTTACGGAGTTAATTATGTTCATCGACTTCAACGTGCCTTTTGTAGATACGTGAATTCGCTTCCTACTGTGGTGGAATCGCCATGTTTAAACAGTTAATACCTTCCACTGTACTTTGTGCAGGTTCAGCGACAGCAACGTGGGCTCTATTCGTCCGTACACATACCTTCCCTTTGGAGCTGGGCCAAGGAACTGCATTGGTAGGCGCCTTGCACTGCAGGCTGTGAAGCTATGCCTATTCCGCTCTTTGGGGAGCGTGCGCTTCGTACGCACAGAGAAAACGAAGGTACTTATACTCCGCATATTCCTGCAAGTGGGTTCAGTTGCACCAGGTTACGGAGGCGATGAGGATAAGGTTTATTTATATGGAGAGATTGGGCGGTACGGTATTACACGCACACACCTTCATAACCTATAGCCGTTGTGATGTACAAAGATAAGGAATGCGGAGGCCGCTATAACAACTACTGCCCCAAATGTCTGGAACGGAGAGCCGTTGAAGCGTTTATTTATTCGCAAGAACTTTATCGTCATACGTGGGTTCAAAAATGCAAACAATGCATCCGGTATCTTTCTTTACAAGGGACTTTGTGGTTGTCCTGTTACGATCCTCAACAGTGCTAAAGGTTTGGCGTCTTAGTCTACGTAGTGCATTTTAACGTTCGTGTACATACACACACGGACGACACACACGCGCACGCATTCATGCCATATTCATCAGGCACTACCCAAATTTATCTTGGGTGCGATTTGGTCCTGGGTCCCCCAGAACGTGAGAGGAGCATGCCTATTCCGCTATGCCTATTCTCTGGACTATGCCTATTCCGCTATGCCTATTTTCTGGACCTCTGGACTATGTAACCCGATGATCCTTGTTCATTAAAGGTGTACCTAGTGAACGGGTTATGGCCTTACTTAGAAACATGTTTTAGATGCATATACTGAGGCTTAAGCAGTAATTTCAGCGTCTAATTATAGAATTAACAATTCACAGTTTCTGGCGTTTTACGCGCCAATGTCCCATCTGGGCTATGAGGCGCGGCGGTGTTGAAAAATCCGCATTCCTTTTGACTGCCCGGGGATCTACAGCATGCGCCAGAATCTCGACACACGCAAATTATCATTTTTGGCCTTCATCAGAACGACACACGTTGCGATTAGGGGACTGCCAAAGCACGTTTACTCCAAGAGCGCTAGCAAAGGCGATTAGCGGGGCGTATTAGCCGTATATTAACGACGAGTGAAAGAAAAAGATACGAAGGGGAAAGAAGGATCGTAATAACGAGAGGGCACAATCGCACCACGAGACACGTTCCACCAAAGCCGATATGGAGAAGGTGCCGCAGCTGGAGCCTTCAACTCATGACTGTACATGAAATCACCGCACTAATTTCCCCTCGAATCTTGTCTCCTCAACTTTCATTGGTGTTGTGCATACGGCTGACAGCTGCCTACATCAACAGCAGCTGTCATACGTGGTCGCGTACGGCAGTGCTGCGCTGTAGAGGAGCGTGAGTGGCGAAAGACGGCGAAGAGAGCCGAACCAGTGGCCAAGCATTCGCGAAGATGGCGGGATAGGTGAACCAGAAGGTGCGAGTGCAAAATTGAAACTACTGCGACGGACTACGGGGAGGCGTATATCTCAACAGCATGTGTGAAAGAACTACCATCGCACAATGGCGCTGCCCCAATAGATGCCCCAATAGGAGAGGCAGACGAATCAGAATCGCCTGTGTGACATGGCTTCACCAAGCCCAATCCGGGCATATCAATTTGATATTTCGGAAAATATCTTATTTCGCATTCGCTACATCATAATTAGGGCATAGGTGCCCTGGAAGGTTTTTCATCAAAGTGCTACAGTTAGGATGCAACATGAGATGTCGTCTTGAGGCGATCGGTATAATTGTCTAACCATGTCTGTGAGGGCTTCTTTAAATTTTATGAGCCGGCGGTTATCGCTTGCGCATTATGATTGTGTTATTTCAGCGTTTTTGATGTCTGGTTGTGGCACTTGAGCTGTTAGTAATAAAGGAAATAAATATAAGTAGTATTCGTAAGTACACCTTAGCAAGAATGAATAAAGATGGTCCTCTGCCACGCAAAGCAGCCTAAAACAAATACATTTTCTCATGGTAGGGACTGCCGGTTGTTATCAACTTCACTGTGCCGAAAAATAACATTGCCATATTTTCAGAGTGAAATAATCGTGATAGGCTTTACGATAAGCTGGGTTCGCAATGAAGATACGCTCCGAGTATCTACTCTTCGAGTATATACTAATGAATTCTCCGAGTATCTACTGGAATAAAAGGTTGAACCAGGACTGAAACGGCGTTTTCTAATGCAGAATAAATGACCGGGCACCAATTTGCAAAGTAAGAAAACTCGGTCCTTGATTCACTGGTGCGTTTACTTTCGCGTCTATTATCGCAGGCGCTAACCAAAATAAAAAAATAAAAAATCGTGACAGGCATCGCGGCCGAAATCAGGCCTAGAACCCCCGGTGGGGACGCAAAGGTTGTCTGAGAAAATATTCACACGAGTTATACGTTAAAGCTGCCTTATTTCTTAATGGTCTGCCAGGAATTAGTTTTGCTCATTGAAAAGTATTGAAGGCATCGGTCTTTTCAACGATAAATATATTGTGGGAAAATGTTTTCACGCCATAGAATAATTTTGCGCATCCTTAGATGCTGGAATCCGAAAGTGTATAAACGGATTCCATAATAACTTTTAAAAACAGGGCGCACCACCAGGAACATTAAATACACTGATGGCCACTGGTGGTTTTCCCATGGGTAATTACTCGTTATCAATGCAAAAACTCGGTTTCTTTGCCCTGTAAAAGTGAAGGAATAAACATCAATCGCTGATTAACGTATATATAGTCCGGTAGAGGTTCTTCTCCTACACACATGCGTTTTTAATACCTCACTGTTCTTTTTTGTGTAACTTTCACAGGTGCCATTGAAAATAGAGAAAGGGCTTGGCGTGCTGAGCGTTGCAGACATCACCATCGGC